>NW_028318259.1:2500-730000 GCF_062004578.1 Staurois parvus | reverse complement strand
TGTGTTAAAAAAAACAAAAATATAAAAATGTAAATACATTTTTTGAAAAATTATAATTTTTGGTTATAAACTAATTTGGATTATTTTATTTTTACTAAAAAGATAATCAAATAAATTGTGGCCAAGATTTATGAAAAGATTATTTGCAAAAAACTTTTTTTTAAATTTTTGAAGTTTTTCATTTACATAGCAAAAAAATAAATATCCCAGTGGTGAATAAATACCACCAAAATAAAGCTTTATCTGTCTAAAAAATGCTAAAAAATTCATATGGGTACAGTGTTGCATGACCGCACAATTGTCATTAAAAATGTGACAGCGCTGAAAGCTGAAAACTGGCCTGGACTGGAAGGGGGTGAAAGTGTCCAGACTGGAAGTGGTTAAAGGTATTGAAGGGTTCGGGTTAAGGGCAACATCTGTAGCCATGGGGGAACTTTTTGGTAAGCCTTCTTGAACCAGATTGCAGGTCAGGAGTCTAGGTACTGATTTACGAAGTAGTAAAGCAAGGTTGAGCCGTTGGAAATTCACCTGTCAGTATAAGTAGCTGCCATGTTTGTGTCCTGTCAGGTTCCAGTAAATGTTTCCGAAGAGAAACAGGGAGGGCTGTCACTGCTGACCTTCTTAAAATTCTAGATCCCCGACTGTTGTGCTGACCCCTTGGCTTCATGACTTTGAGCCCTGGCTTAGAGATCAGGAAAGTCCGAAGTCCTAATCAACATGCTGGTTCCAGGTAAATGCCTCCAAAGTAACAAAGTCAAAGGACCACCGTGCGTGTGATAATGCTGGACTCATAGACATGACACCTGGCTCTGATAAATGTACAGTAAAGTGCATCTTTCTTCAACTGATCCATGATGAAGGTGTAGGGTAGTGGACCTTGTGCTGCTCCTGGGCTACTACCTCTGACCGTAACACAAGGCGGCGCATTCAGCAGACGATAAACTCTGGTGTGTGTATTGAGAAGCGCCTTTTACAAAAGATACTTAACACTCTCTTAATAAACCTTTTCAAAAAGACTTTTGAGTACAGCCAACGCGTTTTGGAGGACAGGCTTCCCCTTCTTCAAGGCTTGACCAGTGAATTAGACTTGTGCAAAATGAGAAAGTTCATTTTTTTGTTGCGATTCGTTATTGTCCTTTAGTTCAATTATTTAAATTCATTTTTTGGGAATTTGTTTATTTTATTTCAAATTCGACCAAATTTTAATTTTCAAACAGATTCAAATACAATTCTAATGGATTTCATAATAATTCTAACATTATAATCCATGTGTGTTTTTGATGGTATATGGGCTATATGAAGAGTTTCATGACCACATTGGAAATTTCTATTTCTGCAAAATATTCACATGATCATCACATCACCATAGTGCAGCTCACATTTTTTTGTAAAGCATTTTCTTTTCTAATGTATTATATATATTTTTTTCTATTTTATATTCTATTCTAAAGTATTCTGTTCGAATTCAAATTCTATTCAAAATTCGAATTTCGGAAGGAAGGTATATTCTTTCTACTCTTGTTTTTCTATATTATTCTATTTGATTCTCTATTTCAATTTTTTCTGTTCTTTTCTATTTTATTCTTTGATTTTCTATTTTAATTAATTCTATTCTACTCATTTTTTCTGTTCTGTTGTGCTCTGTTTCACTCTATTTTCTATTATTTGATATTCTATTCTAATTGAGTCTCTTCTTTTCTATTATGTTCTTTGATTTTCTGTTCTAATCTTTTCTATTTTCTTCTAGTGAATTCTTTCTTTTCTATTCCTTTATTTTCTATTTTGTTCTGTTTTATTCTATTATTTTCTACTGTTCTGTTCTTTTATTTGCTGTTCTGTTTTACTCTATTTTATTTTCTGTTTTTTCTTTTCTGTTTTATTTTATTCCTTTCAAATTTGTTTTCAAATTCAAATCGATTCCAATTTCGGCCGAATTTCATTTAGTTATTTTAGATTCATTTAAATTCATTACTTTTGTAATTCAGAATTCGGATATATTCGACTCTCCTTTTATTTTATTTTTTTCTATTCTATTGTTTTCAAATAATTGATTCCAATTTTGGCCGAATTTTGTTTTGTTATTTCAGATTTGTTTAAATTCGTTACTGTTGTAATTCAGAATTCGGATACATCTGACTCTCCTTTTATATTTCTTTATTTTCTTTTCTATTTTATTCTATTGTTTTCAAATTTCTGCCAAATTTTGTTTCGTTATTTCAGATTCATTTAAATTCGTTACTATTGTAATTTGGAATTCGGATACATGCGACTCTCCAAATAATGGACATTTTTTCCGAATTTCGATTCGGAATGAAGAGAACTGCACATGTCTATAGTGAATATTGTTACAGTCACAAGGAGATGTAATAAAAGACCTACTGTATGTTCGGAGCTTGCTAAAGACTGTCATCTACTATCCACCCTGAAAACTGCCAGCTAAGAGAAGGTGGAGGTCTTTCCTCCTGAAATGTGTTGCATGTAGCTGATGCCTTTTATCATTAAGGCTCAGTTCACACTAGTGTTGAAAGCAGGCATTTGAGGGGCATTTTTAATGCTCCTCAAACGCCTATGAAAATGATACACATGGCACTGAAGTGTTAGCGTCGTGTCAAAATTGACGCCTCTTGTGGAGTCAGGAGGAGTTGAAGCCATTTCCTCTTCTGTTTGTCTTCGAGGAATTCCCCACATCTTTGATGAGGAGCTGCCAGTTCCATCCCTTCCTCATTCTGCTCTGTCCAAGGATGCATTGACTGCTTCTACAACTGTCACTACATCCATTGCACTGGATCCTCACCATCCCTGACGAGGGTCTGCCGGTTCCATTCCATGTGCCCTGGTTCCTTGCTCTGCATCTTCTTCCTTTGGCCCATCTCATGAATATATTGACTGCCCAATGTCACCACATTCATTGTACAGTCGGTCCTAACTTATTCCTTTATTTTTGCCAATTGTCACCATCCTATTCTATATTGTGTGAGCACTGAATTTTTTGTTCTTTGTGTTGATCATTGCATGTACCATGGAGTTGAAGGCTACAAAAAATATTTTGTTGCACTGAAAGTTCCCAAGAGCACAGTGTCCTTCATATTTCTCAAATGGAAGAAGTTTGGAACAGCCAGGATTCTTCCAAGAGCTGGTCACCTGGCCAAACTGAGCAAATGGGGGGGGGGGGGGGGGGAGAGAGGCCTTAGTAAGACAGGTGACCAAGAACCCGATGGTCAGTCTGACTGAGCTCCAGTGCTCCTGTGTGGAGTTGGGACAAAGTTGCAGAAGGGAAACCACCACTGCAGCCCTCCACCGATCTGGGCTTTATGGCAGAGTGGTTAGACGGAAGCCCCCTGCTCTGTGTAAAACACATGAAAGTCTACTTGGACAGCTGTAGGACTCTTAGACTGTGAGGAACAAGATTCTCTGGTCTGATGAAACCAAGATTGAACTGTTTGGTCTCAATTCCAAATGTTGTGTCTGGAGGAAACCAGGCAGCACCTATTACCTGCCCAATACCATCCCAACAGTGAAGTAGGGTAGTGGTAGCATCATGCTTTGGTGTAAAGGGGGGGGTAGGGGTTCAGCAGCAGGGACTGGGAGACTGGTCAGGGTTGAGAGAAAGCTGGATGGAGCAAAGTACGGAGGTATCCTCAATGAAAACCTGTTCCATAGCGCTCAGGACCTCAGACTGGGCCTAAAATTCACCTCCCAACATGACAACGATCCTAAGCATACAGCTAAGAGACCACAGGAGCGGCATAGGGACAACTCTGTGAATGTGCTAGAGTGGCCCAGTCAGAGCCCTGCCTTGAACCCTATTGAGCATTTGGGGAGAGACCTCCAAATAGTTGTCCACCAACAGTCCTCATCCAACCTGACTGAGCTTGAGAGGATTTGCACAGAAGAATGTCAGAAATTCCCCCAAACCACGTGGGCAAAGCTTGTGGCCTCATACCCAAAAAGACATTGCTGCCAAAGGTATCAATGCCTTCATCCTTCCAGGAGCTGCCTGCATGCTTTCGCCATATGATGCTGGGCATTGTCATGCAACAGGAGGAACCCAGGACCCCCTGCACCAGCGTAGTGTCTGACAATGGGTCCCAGGATTTCATCCCCATACCTAATGGCAGTCAGGGTGCCATTGTCTAGTCTGTAGAGATCTGTGCGTCCCTCCATGGATATGCCTCCCCAGACCATCACTGACCTACCACCAAAACGGTCATGCTGAACCATGTTACAGGCAGCAGAACGTTCTCCACAGCTTCTCCAGACCCTTTCACATCTGTCACATGTGCTCAGGGTGAACCTGCTCTCATCTGTGAAAAGCACAGGGTGCCAGTGGTGGACCTGCCAATTATGCTGTTCAATGGGAAATGCCAATCGAGCTCTATGGGGCCGGGCCCACTAGAGGACGTCGGGCCCTCAGGCCACCCTCATGAAGTCTGTTTCTGATTGGTCAGAGACATTCACACCAGTGGCCTGCTGGAGGTCATGTAAGGCTCTGGCAGTGCTCATCCTGTTCCTCCTTGCACAAAGGAGCAGATACCTGTCCTGCTGATGGGTTAAGGACCTTCTATGGACCTGTCCAGCTCTCCTAGAGCAACTGCCTGTCTCCTGAAATCTCCTCCATGCTCTTGAGACTGTACTGGGAGACACAGCAAACCTTCTGGCAATGGCACGTATTGATGTGCCATCCTGGAGGAGTTGGACTGCCTGTGCAACCTCTGTAGGGTCCAGCTATGGCCTCATGCTACCAGTAGTGACACTGACCATAGCCAAATGCAAAACTAGTGAAAAACAGTCAGAATAGATGAGTAGGGAAATAAATGTCAGAGGCCTCCACCTGTAAAACCATTCCTGTTTTGGGGGTAGTCTCATTGTTGCCCATCTAGTGCACCTGTTTGTTAATTTCATTGCCACCAAAGCAGCTGAAACTGATCAACAACCCCCTCTGCTACTTACCTGACCAGACCAATATCCCAGGAGTCTACTTGACTTATTATTATTATACAGGATTTATATACAGTAGCGCCAACAGTTTGCTCAACGCTTTACGATGCTATACTTGGATTAAAAAGTCTTCCTTTCATTTTTTGAGCAGTGTATATCCAGTAAAGTATTTTCTAAAATTCTAATATCTGTCTTGTTGTCTGCAGTGATTCATCTAACCTGGTGTGCCAGAGGGGGAGAGGTTGTTCTTGGGATTGAGGCAAAGCAACAGGGGACCCAAGACATTCAAGCGGCTCCTTCAGGGTTAGCGCTACACATATTACACCATATACTTTTTTTTTTGTTTCTGGTTTTGCAGCGGCATTGTTGCGATCTTCCTGGTGATGTTAGCCAGTGATTGATTATCAGCGGAGACAGGCCCTACGGTTGTCATCCTCTGTTTTTCTTCCTGCTCAGTGCTGAGACTTGAGTCGTGTAGCTTTTGTGTCGATGGAGATGTCTCAGAACCCCGGATAAATATTTCGAGGTGTGTTCTGTCCGAGGTTGTTAAGGATCGGCTGAATTGTCCTGGAAGACAATGATCGCAGGCACTGACAATGAGGGTGAATGCAGCCAAAATGACCTCACTCCGCAAACACAGGATTGCTGGGCGAGGTCATTTTGGCTGCAGAGTTGATGGATAGAAGGTGAGGAGGACTACCAGAGCATCTGCTCTGGCGGCCAGCAATCCCACGTTGCCTTTATACAGCAGTCAGGATTAGGGCAGGAGGATCTTCACCCTGTACAAAAAAAAAAAATTAAAAGTCAGTAGCTGCAAATACTGTAGACACTTACCTGTCGCAGGATCTTGTGAGGTCCTCACCCAGCTCAGCGCTTTGCCGCTCTTCGGTATCTGGCAACGGCGGGCAGCTGACTGAGCTGCACCCTGTGAAGGGTCCCACAGTCACCTGGGACCTTTGCCATTTCCCAGGCTGCGGGGAGACGGGGCGAACTTCCATGCCAATCACCTAATGCAGGGGTCTCCAAACTATGGCCTGTGGGCAGGATGCGGCCCTTTACTTGCTTCTATCCGGCCCTTGTTTTATTCCCCCCTCTGTCTGCAACAATGGGGCATAGCTCCTGCCACCATCACTGAGTATTGGGCACTAGTCGTCTCACTGACACCAATGATGGGGGACTATTCCTCCCGCTGACACCAATGATGGGGCACTAGTCATCTCATTGACAACAATGATGGGGCACTAGTCTTCTCACTGACGCCAATGATGGAGCACTATTCCTCCCACTGGCACCAATGATGGGACACTAGTCTTCTCACTGACGCCAATGATTGAGCAATAGTCTTCCCACTGACGCCAATGATGGGGCACTATTCCTTCCACTGACATCAATGTTGGGACATTATTTCTCACTGATACCAACAATGGGTAACTTTTCCTCCCTCTCACACTGATTCCTCCTTCTGACACCAATGATGGGACACTATTCCTCCCTCTGACACCAATGATGGGGCACTATTCCTCCCACTGACACCAATGAAGGGGCACTATTCCTCCCTCTGACACCAATGATGGGGCACTATACCTCCCATTGACACCAATGATGAGGCACTATTCCTCCCTCTGACACCAATGATGGGGCACTATTCCTCCCACTGATACCAATGATGGGACACTATTCCTCCCACTGACACCAATGATGGGGCACTATTCCTCCCACTGACACCAATGATGTTGCATTATTACTCCCACTGATACCAATGATGGGGCACTATTCCTCCCACTGATACCAATGATGGGGCACTATTCCTCCCACTGACACCAATGATGTTGCATTATTACTCCCACTGATACCAATGATGGGGCACTATTCCTCCCACTGATAGCAATGATGGGGCACTATTCCTCCCACTGACACCAATGATGGGACACTATTCCTCCCACTGATACCAATGATGGGGCATTATTACTCCCACTGACACCAATGATGAGGCACTATTCCTCCCTCTGACACCAATGATGGGACACTATTCCTCCCACTGATACCAGTGATGGGACACTATTCCTCCCACTGATACCAATGATGGGACACTATTCCTCCCACTGATACCAATGATGTGGCATTGTTTACTCCCACTGATGGCTGGACGTTTTCTACTCCCGCTGGCCCCCCATGAAGTATGACGAAGAGTAAACTGGCCCTCTCTTTACAAAGTTTGCAGACCCCTGGCCTAGGTGGAGTGGAAGTGGGAGCGCGGTACCCGTCAAAATCAGGTACCAGCCCCCCCCCCTTGAAAAAAAAAGAAATTACAAATGGGAGAGGAGATGGAGGAGGAGGAAAAGAGGAACAGAACTTCCCCTTTTGGGTGAAGTTCCACTTTAAGGTCATTTAAAAGTTTATATAATTGACATCCTTGAAGTGTATGCTCGGCAGATCATCGCCATGCAATCTTGTCTGTTGTGACATGCTGTGTTGCTATAAACTGTATTCCGGCATCATTTTATTGCTATGCACACCAATGTAGTGCTCTGGTAGGCCCTACACCAAGCAAGGCTTGAAAACAAATTTGAATTCGAAAACAAAATTAACAAAAAAAAATCGAACAAACATTCCAAAACAAATTTAAAGCAGAGCTTCACCCAAAAGGGAAAATTATGCTTTAAGGACTGGTCCCCACTCCCCGTTATCTTTTAAATTTTTTCAAATTCGGTTGAAATCTTTCCAATTTCAAACAACTTTTTGAATTTAGTTGAGTCCAGTTCAAATTCGGTTGAACCAATTTCGAATGCGAACGACTTTTCGAATTTGGTCGAAATGTTTTCAAATTGAATTTGAATACAAATTACCGAAACAAATCCTGAAAACAAATTGAACGTATTTACCGAATCCAACTACACAAAATTTGTTAGATTTCAAAACGAAACAAAATACATTTTTTTTGTTTTGCACATGTCTAATGAGGACGTCTTTTGTTGTGGGGATGGATCTATTGTTGTGGGGGTCTTTTGTTGCTGGGGGCTGTCCATTGGTGCTGGCTGCAGGGGATCTACAGTTTTTTTACTGCTTTTCTTGTTATCAACAAATTCCATACAAATTACTTAGAATTACAAAATGATACTTGCTTCTGCATTCTCACATAAGGGGTGGAACCAAGGGATGATTTTTGGAGGTGGGTAGGAGGTGGAACCAAGGGATGATGCTCGGAGGTGGAACCAAGGGACGGTGCTCGGAGGTGGGTAGGGGCGGAACTAAGGGACGGTGCTCAGAGGTAAGTAGCGGGTGGAACCAAGGGACTGTGATCAGAGGTGGGTAGGGGGTGGAACCAAGGGACTGTGATCAGAGGTGGGTAGGAGGTGGAACCAAGGGAACGATGCTCGGAGGTGGGTAGGAGGTTGAACCAAGGGAACGATGCTCGGAGGTGGGTAGGAGGTGGAACCAAGGGAACGATGCTCGGAGGTGGGTAGGGGGTGGAACCAAGGGATGGTGCTCGGAGGTGAGTAGGGGGTGGAACCAAGGGACGGTGCTCGGAGATTAGTAGCGAGTGGATCCAAGGGACGGTGCTCGGAGGTGAGTAGCGGGTGGAACCAAGGGACGGTGCTCGGAGGTGGGTAGCGGGTGGAACCAAGGGACGGTGCTCGGAAGTGAGTAGCGGGTGGAACCAAGGGACTGTGATCAGAGGTGGGTAGGGGGTGGAACCAAGGGACGGTGCTCGGAGGTGGGTAGGGGGTGGAACCAACAGACAGTGCTTGGAGGTGGGTAGGAGGTGGAACCAAGGGAACGATGCTCGGAGGTGGGTAGGAGGTGGAACCAAGGGAACGATGTTCGGAGGTGGGTAGGAGGTGGAACCAAGGGAACGATGCTCGGAGGTGGGTAGGGGGTGGAACCAAGGGATGGTGCTTGGAGGTGAGTAGGGGGTGGAACCAAGGGATGGTGCTCGGAGGTAAGTAGCGAGTGGATCCAAGGGACGGTGCTCGGAGGTGAGTAGCGGGTGGAACCAAGGGACGGTGCTCGGAGGTGGGTAGTGGGTGGAACCAAGGGACGGTGCTCGGAAGTGAGTAGCGGGTGGAACCAAGGGACGGTGCTTGGAGGTGAGTAGCGGGTGGAACCAAGGGACGGTGCTCGGAGGTGGGTAGCGGGTGGAACCAAGGGACGGTGCTCCGAGGTGGGTAGCGGGTGGAACCAAGGGACGGTGCTCGGAGGTGGGTAGCGGGTGGAACCAAGGGACAGTGCTCGGAGGTGGGTAGCGGGTGGAACCAAGGGACGGTGCTCGGAGGTGAGTAGGGGGTGGAACCAAGGGACGGTGCTCGGAGGTGGGTAGGGGGTGGAACCAAGGGACGGTGCTCGGAGGTGGGTTGGGACGTGCGAAGACAGGAGGTGACTCATTTCTGTGGTTTGCACTAGTGACAGTTAAAAAAGGTGCCCTGGGATTGGTGCGACCATTCCTTAAAGGCACTGACATGATGATCACATGACTTATTGATAACTTAGCAGTTATCATTAGGATGAAACAGGATTGGAGTTTATTATTTCAGGTACTTGTATATCGCCATCAATTTACGCAGCGCTCTACATATATATTGTACATTCACATCAGTCCCTGACCCTCAAGGGGTGTACAATCTAAGGTCCCTAACTCACATTCATACATACTAGGGACAATTTAGACAGGAGCCAATTAACCTACCAGCATGGAAAGTGGGAGGAAACTGGAGGAAACCCACACAGGCACAGGGAGAACATGCAAACTGCAGGCAGGTGGTGCCGTGGTTGGGATTCAAACCAATGACTCTAATGCTAACCATTTAGCCACTGCACTGCTACCATTAGGGTGTTGGGTAGGGTTGGCAACCCTATCCAAAGGCACAAGATAGATTTTTATCAGATTGCCGCCTGTTTACAGTACATTTACTGTTGGCGGGTGGCTGGATAGCACAGCCAGGTTGGATCATGTATAGGTACATGATTCAGCTTCTTCCGGAAGCTGCAATTTTGTCAGCAGGTTCTGGCTAATGTTTTATGGCTGAGACCTGCTGATCAGTTGGAGCCAATCACAACACAGAGTCCTGTGTTTACAAACAACACAGGGCTCTGTATATAGAGCAGCGATCTAGCTGTTTTTTCTCCCTGCATCTTTTTTTACAAAATCTTTTTTCATTTTTATAATAAAAAATAAAAACCCCAGAGGTGATCAAATACCAACAAAAAAAAGATCTATTTGTGTGAAAAAATCGACAAACATTTCATTTAGGTACAACATTGCGGGATAGCAAAAAATGTTCTGGTCACGAAAAGGGCTAAAACCTTCCGGAGGTCAAGTGCTTAAATACATGAAGGGTAAAAATAAGGTTTAGAAGGACATTTTTTTTTTAATCAAAGTGAACCTAACATCAACACTACTTCAAAGTAGCAGGAGGAAAGTTCAAAACTAAGCTAGAAAGAGTAGTTGATGCTTGGAACAGACTTCCAGCAGAGTCAGTCAACAGTCTCCTTCCAGAGAGTCTTGCTTCTCTAGTTTCTGTTTTGCAGAGGCTGGTCCACATCCCTACCACATGTGTTCCTTCTTCTGGGGGGCTGTGCCTCCCAGAAAAAAATTGCCACCCTAGGCAAATGCCTTGTTAGCCTTGCTTTAAATACGCTATTGTGTATTCCTCTACACTCCCCCAATCTAAACAAGTAATAGACTTTACTATGTGTGGGAGGAAAGGGGGGGCAGGGGGTCCACCTAAAAGTTATTTGTAAAGGCCTGGGAAGTGAATGTGTTTATTGCCTGTTTGTTGGGCCTGCACAGTGGCTAAATGGTTAGCACTTCCACCTTGCAGTCCTAGGGTTGCTGGTTCACATCCCAACCTCAGCACCACCTCCCTGGAGTTTTCATGTTCTGCCTGCGTGGGTTTCCTCTGGGTACTCCATTGTCTTCCTACACTCCAAAGACATACTGGTAGGCCAATTGGTTCCTGTCAAAATTGGCCCTAGTATGAAAGTTATTTGTAAAGGCCTGGGAAGTCAATCTGTTTGTTGCAGCAGCACAGTGGCTAAATGTTTAGCAGTATTATCATTATTGGTTTGAATCCCAACCATGGCACCACCTGCCTAGAGTTTGCGTGTTCTCCCTGTGTCTGCGTGGGTTTCCTCCTACACTCCAAAGACATGCTGGTAGGTTAATAGGTTCCTGTCTAAATTGGCCCTAGTATGAAAGTTATTTGTAAAGGCCTAGGAAGTCAATCTGTTTGATGGGGCAGCACAATGGCTAAATGGTTAGCAGTATTAGCATCGTTGGTTTGAATCCCAAACACAGCACCACCTGCCTGGAGTTTGCATGTCCTCCCTGTGCCTGTGTGAGTTTCCTCCCACACTCCAAAGACATGCCGGTAGGTTAATTGGATCCTGTATAATTTGGCCTCAGTAAGAAAGTTATTTGTAAAGGCCTGGAAGTCAATCTGTTTGATGGGGCAGTACAGTGGCTAAATGGTTAGCACTTCTGCCTGACAGTACTAGAGTCATTGGTTTGAATTCCAACGACAGCACAACCTGCCTGGAGTTTGCATGTTCTCCCTGTGTCTGCATGGGTTTCCTTCCACACTCCAAAGACATGCTGGTAGGCCAATTGGTTCCTGTCAAAATTGGCCCTAGTATGAAAGTTATTTGGAAAGGCCTGGGAAGTCAATCTCTTTGTCGGGGCAGCACAGTAGCTAAATGGTTAGCAATATTAGCATCGTTGGTTTGAATCCCAACCACGGCACCACCTGCCTGGAGTTTGCACTTTCGTGCCTGCGTGGGTTTCCTCTGGGTACTCCAGTTTCCTCCCCCACTCCAAAGACATGCTGGTAGGTTAATTGGTTCCTGTCTAAATTGGCCCCAGTATGAAAGTTATTAGTAAAGGCCTGGGAAATCAATCTCTTTGTCGGGGCAGCACAGTGGCTAAATGGTTAGCTTTTCCACCTGGCAGTACTCGGGTCATTGGTTTGAATCCCAACCACAGCACCACCTGCTTGGAGTTTGCCTGTTCTCCCTGTGCCTGCATGGGTTTCCTCCAGGTAACCCAGCTTCCTCCCACACCCCAAGGACATGCTGGTAGGCTAATTGGCTCCTGTCTAAATTGGCCCTAGTATGTGTATGTGAGTTAGGGACCTTAGATTGTACATCCCTTGAGGATTAGGGACCTTAGATTGTACGCCCCTTGAGGGTTAGGGACCTTAGATTGTACATCCCTTGAGGATTAGGGACCTTAGATTGTACGCCCCTTGAGGGTTAGGGACCTTAGATTGTATGCCCCTTGAGGGTTAGGGACCTTAGATTGTACGCCCTGGAGGGTTAGGGACCTTAGATTGTACGCCCCTTGAGGGTTAGGGACCTTAGATTGTACGCCCCTTGAGGGTTAGGGACCTTAGATTGTACACCCCTTGAGGGTTAGGGACCTTAGATTGTACGCCCCTTGAGGGTTAGGGACCTTAGATTGTACGCCCCTTGAGGGTTAGGGACCTTAGATTGTACACCCCTTGAGGGTTGGGGACCTTAGATTGTACACCCCCTTGAGGATTAGGGACCTTAGATTGTACCCCCCTTGAGGGTTAGGGACTGATGTGAATGTACAATATATATGTAAAGCACTGCGTAAATTGACCTGTAATAAATAAATTACATGGCAACCTCACATGACACCACTGGATGTCAGAATAGAAAAATAAGAAAACCTCCATGTCTTTGCTGACAGTTTCCTTCTGACTGACAGCAGTATGAATGATGATCAGAAATTGTACGGCGATTTTTCCCTGACGTATCTGTACATGCAAATCTTCCTTTGGAGAAAGTGACGCAGTGAGATCGGCTGCCATGTCTTCACCCCAGTTTCTGTAGATAGTGATTCATCTACGATAAAGTATAAAGGGACATTGTGACAGCAGCTAACATTTGCGCTGGTCGAATAACCGGTTTTCCTGCCACGGGCCGGGAATAATGCTCATATTGTATTGATATAAGATTACATTTGCAGCTTGTGTGCGTAAAACGGGATTTCAACAAAAACAAACAAATGCTTGTTTTTTCCATTCTTTTATCGATTTCTACCGACCAGGATGTGAAGTGCTGCAACACTGGGATAGAAAAGAACAAAAAGACTTCTCTCAATGTGTACAGTGGGCACATGAGAAAGCCGGTTTGGAAAAATAAAATGCTACCATGTCGTCATGATGCGTGTTAAAAGTTTGGGTTTGGCCATTCCAAAGCCTCAAAATGATTAAAGAAGAATTCCGTGCAGCGAGGCTGTTAGAAACCATAGGGCCCCATACAGCCAACCTGACCACCTCCCCCCCCCAAAAAAACCTGTTTCTTATGCTTCAGTTATGAATGAACACAGTATGTGATTGGTACCGATCACCCATTGTGTTCATTCGGGGAAAGAAAGGGGCTGGTAAATGTGATATATTTACTAGACCCATCCCCTACTCTCCATCCCGTAGGATCCTATTTGTGCTTGCAGCTGCTGTGGGAAGGAGAGGATGGAAGCCAGCAGCACTGTGGCGGTGGGGGCACACAGAGGGACCTGGGCAGCTGGGGGGCAATTATTGGAACCGATCCCCTGTATGGCTCCCTCTGCAGCAGCTGAACGCAAGCTGAAGAGAAAGAAGAAGAAGCCAGCTTTCAGCTGCTGCAGAGAGAGCTATACTGGAGATCTGTTTGAGTAATTGCCCCACCCCCCCCACCCGCTGTGCTGATTACCCTCCCTGCCCATATCTGCTTTACCCAGTTGCCTGGCCCCCCTTGCTGGCCTGGGCCCCATTTAGGAGGACTGGTGGTATCCCCTTATCCACGGCCCTGATTCCATGTATGGATATTTCTACATATTTATTGCCCAGCTTGGGCCAATGTACAGTGGTGATCGAAAGTTTGGGCACCCCAGCTAAAAATTTGTATTAATGTGCATAAAGAAGCCAAGGAAAGATGAAAAAATCTCCAAAAGGCATCAAATTACAGATTAGACATTCTTATAATATGTCAACAAAAGTTAGATTTTATTTCCATCATTTACACTTTCAAAATAACAGAAAACAAAAAAATGGCGTCTGCAAAAGTTTGGGCACCCTGCAGAGTTAATATCTTGTACTGCCCCCTTTGGCAAGTATCACAGCTTGTAAACACTTTTTGTAGCCAGCCAAGAGTCTTTCAATTGTTGTTTGAGGTATCTTTGCCCATTCTTCCTTACAAAAGTCTTCCAGTTCTTTGAGATTTCTGGGCTGTCTGTCACGCACTGCTCTTTTATGGTCTATCCATAGATTTTCAATTATGTTGAGGTCAGGAGATTGTGAAGGCCATGGCAAAACCTTCAGTTTATGCCTCTTGATGTAATCCCCCGTGGATTTCAAGGTGTGTTTAGGATCATTATCCATTTGTAGAAGCCATCCTCTCTTTAACTTCAGCTTTTTCACAGATGGTATCAAGTTACCATCCAAAATTTGCTGAAATTTTATTGAATCCATTTTTCCTTCTACTCGTGAGATGTTCCCTGTGCCACTGGCTGCAACACAACCCCAAAGCATGATTGATCCAACCCCATGCTTAACAGTTGGACAGAGGTTCTTTTCATTAAATTCTGTGCCCCTTCTTCTCCAAACGTACCTTTGCTCATTCCGGCCAAAACGTTCAATTTTAACCTCATCGGTCCACAGAACTTGTTTCCAAAATGCATCAGGCTTGTCTATATGTTCATTTGCAAAGTTCAAACGATGATTTTTGTGGTGAGGACGTAGAAGAGGTTTTCTTCTGATGACTCTTCCATGAAGACCATATTTGTACAAGTATCTCTTTATAGTGGAATAGTGTACCACAACTCCAGTGTCTGCCAGATCTTTCTGGAGGGATCGTGCAGTCAAACGTGGGTTTTGAATTGTTTTTCTCACAATCCTGCGAGCTGTTCTGTCTGATATTTTTCTTGGTCTTCCAGATCTTGCTTTACCTTCCACTGTTCCTGATGACTGCCATTTCTTAATTACATTCCGAACAGAGGATATTGACATCTGAAAACGCCTTGCTATCTTCTTATAGCCTTCTCCAGCTTTGTGAGCGTCAACTATTTTCAGTTTCAGTTTTCTAGACAACTGCTTAGAAGAACCCATGGTGCTGATTGTTGGGGCAAGGTCAGATGAGTCTGGGCATTTAAAACCTTTGAGATTGACATCACCTGGTCTTCCCAGACGATGATTGAGAACAATCCATGACACTGGCAGGTCTCAGCTTTGCAAAGGGGGCAGTGCATGCTATAAATTCTGCAGGGTGCCCAAACTTTTGCAGACGCCATTTTTTTGTTTTCTGTTATTTTGAAAGTGTAAATGATGGAAATAAAATCTAACTTTTGTTGGCATATTATAAGAATGTCTAATCTATAATTTGATGCCTTTTGGAGAATTTTCCATCTTTCCTTGGCTTCTTTATGCACATTAATACAAATTTTTAGCTGGGGTGCCCAAACTTTCGATCCCCACTGTAACTATGTATATACCATAGCTGTGGGATCCTCAAGATCTAGGAGCTGGAAACCACTGTAGAAGGCACCACTTCTACCGTGATCTAGCTTCCTGGTCTCTTGCCAAGCAGCTGCCCTGCTACATTGTGAACACAGAAGGTCGCCCGCTCCACACCAGTGACATTCAAAGAATACTTTGCATTTTCGCAAAGCATTCTCTGATTGGGCCAGGTGGAGAACACAACATCAACACCTGTGCTTCTCGACCTGATATGGTGCTGTTGACTGGCCCATCAACACCATGACAATGATCGAGGGCAAACTGGGTCCTGTCCTTGCAGCACCCCAAAGAACCTCAGATAGCACCCCAGTTGAGAAATACTGGCATAGACCACTGACAGCATTCACTGTCTCTTTGTAGATAGCAGTCTAATACCAACGACTCACACACCACGTAGAGCCAGCTTGGTCTGAAATATTTTAAAGAATACTCTTTTTGTCTATTTTCTAAATTTTAAAGTTTGAATAAAAAGGAATTTGCAATAAAAAAAATCTGATTCTTAAGGCCCGGGACAGACACAAACAGGAGGATAAAATATAAACTTCCATTGTGATTGGCTATAAAGGCCTTGAGGTTTGGTGGGTACAATGTGGTGTCAGTCTTCTGCGGGTTCTGTGGTTGGCCAGATTCACCAATAATCCAGATTTAACTTCTGCAGGATGTTTTAGCAGATGCCACAGTTTAGGATTCTGGGAGAGAAGCTGACGCTTAGGTATTTAACAGGGTCCCTCTCAGGGGAAGATACCATGCATCACATTTTATTTCCCCCAGTTCCTCACAGTGGAGAGGAAAATTAACTCTATGCTGACTGTACTGTCCCTGATTGGCATAACTCACTTTTCTTCTTGCGGTCACACGGTGCTTACACTACACTACACACTCCTCCACCTCAACAGGATCTGGAGATGTTGTGAATGGACTGGGGCCAAACCACAGCTAGAGGCTTCAAAGACCTGGAAATGTCACCGCAGCCACTTTTACCATCCCAGCCACCTACGCTGCTAGTGACCGCAGTTTGCCCATTTGTTGGCATGTATTCACTATTATTGCACAATGTGGTCACCGTCAGTGTATAGTTTAAATCCGAATGGAGAAACAAATAAGAGGGCGCACCGATCTAGTGCATTATCTTTTAAAAATGTATTAATTGAAGGAACAAAGTAAGTATAATACTCACAATAGACATAAAAACACAGGCATGTCAAACTGAACAAGATGTTTGATCCAAACAGCATCTGAGTTCAGGCTCTGAGGAAGAGGTTGTGTCCTCGAAACGCGTTAGCCAGTTGGTCATCCAGGGTTCCATCTTATGGACTCAGATGTTGTTTGGATCATACATCTTGTTCAGTTTGACATGCCTGTGTTTTTATGTCTATTGTGAGTATGATACTTACTTTGTTCTTTCAATAAATACATTTTTAAATGATAATGCACTAGGTCAGTGCGCCCTCTTTTTTGTTTCTCCGTTTGCATTTAGTGTATTTGGACCACCCCGTTCTGCTGAGGGCAGCAAGCAGTGCATATTCCAGAATATTCCAGAACATTCCTATTGGTTCTACTGAGTCCATTCCTAGCGCAGGAGAAAAGTGTTTGTTGTGTTGGTTATAGTTTAAATCCACAGCTCAAGTGGCGCAGGTTATTACAATGATACAATGTCTTCAGCACCAAAATATCGGTGGTGGGGGACCGTGACACAGAACTGTAAATTTTCATGGCTGGCTTGTCATAAAGTACATACTAAGGGTTAGAAGTTAATTTAGTGTGAAGGATAATGAGAAGGGTTGGTTTAGTTTAAGGATCAAAGGTTAGGGGCTTGAAATGGACTGGTTCCTTCCTCCTGTAGGACAAATCAACCAGTTCACTTGATTACCAACCAAATCCTTCCTCTAATTACTTTCCTCAGTCTGCCAACATGGCAGTTCTCCACCACCTCCACACGGCCCACCAACAAGGTAATCCCCCCTGTGTCCAGCAAAAACACAGTCCTGTATTAGGTCCACCAACAAGGAGATCCTACACCATGACCACAAACAAGGAGTTCTTCTATCAGGTCCACCAATAAAGTGATCTTCCACCAGATCCACCTATGAGGCAATCTACCACCAGGACCACAAACAAGGCGATCTTCTACTAGGTCCACCAAGAAAGTGATCTTCCACCAGATCCACCTATGAGGCAATCTACCGCCAGGACCACAAACAAGGCGATCTTCTACTAGGTCCACCAAGAAAGTGATCTTCCACCAGATCCACCTATGAGGCAATCTACCACCAGGACCACAAACAAGGCGAACTTCTACTAGGTCCACCAAGAAGGTGATCTTCCACCAGGTCCACCAACAAGGTAATCCTACACCAGTACCACAAACAAAGGGATCTCCTACAGAATAAACTCTCCAGCGCTCCAGGGATTAAATGCCACAGGAAAGCCAAGGAAACCAGGACCACATTTGCCTATGGATAGCCTTTCGGAGATGCTGCCCTCCTCAAATAGGAAAATCAACAACTGAAAAAAGAGCAAACAGGAAGCGCACACCCCTAGTGCATTATCCAAGGTTTATTATAGTATAAAAAGGGATGAAAAAATACTCACAAACATAGCATAAATGTACAGCTTAGTAGAATGGTGGAGATGGCCATACATTCTTCCAAGCCAAATGATCTCAATCATATAAATAATACTGAAGTTAAAAACAAGGTAGATAAAATGCATGTAATACATTGAAAGCATGTTGTCCTATGATATTATTAATATATATATTAATTTAGGTGATATACACATAATAAAAGGTGCATCTGACTAATTTGTAGGTCACAAAATGGACAATGAATATACTCAAGTAATGAACTCATGATACAAAGGTACACCTTGCTGTGTGTGCGTCATGCGACAAGTGATAACAAGGTGCACCAAGCTGTATGTCTCATGGGATATTTAGTGGATAGTACTAGAGATGAGCGAATCGAACCAGGCGAACCGGAATTCGAGTCGAATTTCAGGAAATATTCGATTCGCGTCGAATCCGAAATTTTGCCTACTTCGGGTGCGCGAATCGAACATTTCCCGATCAGCCGGCAAAAGTGTCCCTGCAGTGAGCTCCGCTATTTCTGACAGTTCTCTGACAGAAGGAACACATGTTTAGCGGTTGAAACATTGTATCTATTAGTTTCCATTTAGGATACAGATGTTTCAACCACTGTTCATGTGAAGAAGCTGTCAGAGAACTGTCAGAAATAGAGGAACTCTGCACATACACTTTTTGCCGGCTTGGAATTATTCTTCTTTTCATCCTACTTCTTCTTCTTCTTCATCCTCATCCTCATCCTCTTCTTCTGAGGATGAGGATGAAGAAGAAGAAGAAGAAGTAGGATGAAAAGAAGAATAATTCCAAGCCGGCAAAAAGTGTATGTGCAGAGTTCCTCTATTCTGCAGATACACTTAGAGGAGCTCTGCTGATACACTTAGAGGAGCTCTGCACATACACTTTTTGCCGGCTTGGAATTAATCTTATTTTCATCCTACTTCTTCTTCTTCTTCTTCATCCTCATCCTCATCCTCAGAAGAAGAAGAAGAGGATGAGGATGAAGAAGAAGTAGGATGAAAATAAGAATAATTCCAAGCCGGCAAAAAGTGTATGTGCAGACTTCCTCTATTCTGCAGATACACTTAGAGGAGCTCTGCACATACACTTTTTGCCGGCTTGGAATTAATCTTATTTTCATCCTACTTCTTCTTCTTCTTCATCCTCATCCTCATCCTCAGAAGAAGAAGAAGAGGATGAGGATGAAGAAGAAGAAGAAGAAGTAGGATGAAAATAAGAATAATTCCAAGCCGGCAAAAAGTGTATGTGCAGACTTCCTCTATTCTGCAGATACACTTAGAGGAGCTCTGCAGATACACTTAGAGGAGCTCTGCACATACACTTTTTGCCGGCTTGGAATTAATCTTATTTTCATCCTACTTCTTCTTCTTCTTCTTCTTCATCCTCATCCTCAGAAGAAGAAGAAGAGGATGAGGATGAGGATGAAGAAGAAGAAGAAGTAGGATGAAAATAAGAATAATTCCAAGCCGGCAAAAAGTGTATGTGCAGAGCTCCTCTAAGTGTATCTGCAGAATAGAGGAACTCTGCACATACACTTTTTGCCGGAAACCGCTGTATGGAGGGAATGTCCCAGAACTGTCAGAAATAGACTATTTATGACAGTTCTGGGACATTCCTTCCATACAGCGGTTGAAACATTGTATCTATTTGTTTCCATAAATGGATCCATTTATGGAAACAAATAGATACAATGTTTCAACCGCTGTATGGAAGGACAGTCCCAGAACTGTCATTAATAGTCTATTTCTGACAGTTCTATGACATTCCCTCCATACAGCGGTTGAAAGCGCTGTATGGAGTGAATGTCCCAGAACTGTGAGAAATAGACTATTTATGACAGTTCTGGGACATTCACTCCATACAGCGCTTTCAACCGCTGTATGGAGGGAATGTCATAGAACTGTCAGAAATAGACTATTAATGACAGTTCTGGGACATTCCTTCCATACAGCGGTTGAAACATTGTATCTATTTGTTTCCATAAATGGATCCATTTATGGAAACAAATAGATACAATGTTTCAACCGCTGTATGGAAGGAATGTCCCAGAACTGTCATTAATAGTCTATTTCTGACAGTTCTATGACATTCCCTCCATACAGCGGTTGAAACCGCTGTATGGAGTGATTGTCCCAGAACTGTCAGAAATAGACTATTTATGACAGTTCTGGGACATTCACTCCATACAGCGGTTTCAACCGCTGTATGGAGGGAATGTCATAGAACTGTCAGAAATAGACTATTAATGACAGTTCTGGGACTGTCCTTCCATACAGCGGTTGAAACATTGTATCTATTTGTTTCCATAAATGGATCCATTTATGGAAACAAATAGATACAATGTTTCAACCGCTGTATGGAAGGAATGTCCCAGAACTGTCATTAATAGTCTATTTCTGACAGTTCTATGACATTCCCTCCATACAGCGGTTGAAACCGCTGTATGGAGTGAATGTCCCAGAACTGTCAGAAATAGACAGAAACTGTCACAGAACTGTCCTTCTTCTCATCCTTCTCCTTCTTCTCATCCTTCTTCTCATCCTTCTTCTCATCCTTCTCCTTCTTCTCATCCTTCTCCTTCTTCTCATCCTTCTCCTTCTTCTCATCCTTCTCCTTCTTCTCATCCTTCTTCTCATCCTTCTCCTTCTTCTCATCCTTCTCCTTCTCCTTCTTCTCGTCCTTCTCCTTCTTCTCATCCTTCTCCTTCTCCTTCTTCTCATCCTTCTCCTTCTCCATCTTCTCATCCTTCTCCTTTTCCTTCTTCTCATCCTTCTCCTTCTGCTTCTCCTTCTCCTTCTCCTTCTTCTCATCCTTCTCCTTCTTCTCATCCTTCTCCTTCTTCTCATCCTTCTCCTTCTCCTTCTTCTCATCCTTCTCCTTCTCCTTCTTCTCATCCTTCTCCTTCTTCTCATCCTTCTCCTTCTCCTCATCCTTCTCCTTCTCCTTCTTCTCATCCTTCTCCTTCTCCTTCTTCTCATCCTTCTCCTTCTCCATCTTCTCATCCTTCTCCTTCTCCTTCTTCTCATCCTTCTCCTTCTGCTTCTCCTTCTCCTTCTTCTCATCCTTCTCCTTCTTCTCATCCTTCTCCTTCTTCTCATCCTTCTCCTTCTCCTTCTTCTCATCCTTCTCCTTCTCCTTCTCCTCATCCTTCTCCTTCTCCTTCTTCTCATCCTTCTTCTCATCCTTCTCCTTCTCCTTCTTCTCATCCTTCTCCTTCTCCTTCTTCTCATCCTTCTCCTTCTTCTCATCCTTCTCCTTCTCCTTCTTCTCATCCTTCTCCTTCTTCTCATCCTTCTCCTTCTTCTCATCCTTCTCCTTCTCCTTCTTCTCATCCTTCTCCTTCTCCTTCTCCTTCTTCTCATCCTTCTCCTTCTCCTTCTTCTCATCCTTCTCCTTCTCCTTCTTCTCATCCTTCTCCTTCTCCTTCTTCTCATCCTTCTCCTTCTTCTCATCCTTCTCCTTCTCCTTCTCCTTCTTCTCATCCTTCTCCTTCTTCTCATCCTTCTCCTTCTCCTTCTTCTCATCCTTCTCCTTCTCCTTCTTCTCATCCTTCTCCTTCTCCTTCCTCATCTCCAAGGGCATTTAAATTAAAGGTACAGTGTTCTGCACTAATTTAAAGGCTCTCTGAAGCCTAGAAACCCTTTTAATAAGTTAACTTCGTAGCGAAGAAATTCGCATCGAATCGAATTTCACACTGGAATTCGCCAAATCAGCCGAATCGAATTTTTGAGAAATTCGCTCATCTCTAGATAGTACATATACAGTTATGCTCAAAAGTTTGCATCCCCTGGCAGAAATTGTGAAATTTTGGCTTTGATATTGAAAATATGACTGATCATGCCAAAACATGCTCTTTTATTGAAGGATGATGATCATATACTATGGGTTTCCTTTTGTATCCCGAACAATTCTTCTGGCAGTTGTGTCTGCAATCTTTCTTGGTCTACCTGACCTTGGCTTGGTATCAAGAGATCCCAGAACTTTCCACTTCTTAATAGGTGATTTAACAGTATTGACTGGCATATTCAAGGCTTTGGACATCTTTTTATGTCCTTTTTCATCTTTATAAAGTTCCATTACCTTGTTACGCAGGACTTTTGACAGTTCTTTTCTGATCCCCATGGCTCAGTATCTAGCCTAGTCAGTGCTTCCATATAAGAGCTAACAAACTCATTGACTGTTTATACACGGACACTAATTGCAATTTAAAAAGCCACAGATGTGGGACATTAACCTCTAATTGGCATTTTAGCCCGTGTGTGTCACCTTGTGTGTCTGTACCAAGGACAAACATTCCAGGGGGCGGAGACTTTTGATGATGGCCATTTGGGTGATTTCTGTTATAATTATGATTTAAAAGGAGTCAAACAACTACAGTTGTGTCCAAAATTATTCAACCCCCAATGCTGTAAAGGGGTTTAGGGACTATAGTGTACATTTGGAATTGTATTCAGAATCAAATCCTACAAGGACGTTGTAACTACCCAAATGCAACTAAAATGACATCAATTGTTTATGTAATACAGTAGTAAATGGTTCTTATGTGGTTTCTTCATTGCCACAATTATTCAACCCCTTAAAGACTACCACTCTGAAGAACAGAGGTTCATACAGGTGCTTTCCATCAGGTATTGAAAACACCTGTGGATGTCACCGAGCAGCAATCAAGCATAATAAGCACCAATTAGGCAGCTTTAAAATGACTGTGATACTCAGCTCCTTCTAGACATTTACTGGTGTGGTTACAAACATGGTGAAGGCAAGAGAATGGTCCAGGAAGACAAGAGAAGAGGTGATTTCTCTTCACAGGAAGGGCAATGGCTATAAGAAGATTGCAAAGATGTTAAACATACCAAGAGACACCTTAGGAAGCATCATTCGCAAATTCAAGGCAAAGGGCACTGTTGAAACGCTACCTGGTCGTGGCAGAAAGAAGATGCTGACTTCGACTGCTGTGCGCTACCTGAAGCGTAGAGTGGAGAGAAGTCCCCGTGTGACTGCTGAGGAACTGAGAAAAGATTTGTCAGATGTGGGTACAGAAGTTTCAGCCCAGACAATAAGACGCACACTGCGTAATGAAGGCCTCCGTGCCAGAACTCCCAGGCGTACCCCCTTGCTGTCTCCAAAGAATAAGAAGAGTCGACTGCAGTATGCCAAAAGCCATGTGGACAAACCACAAAAGTTGTGGGATAGTGTTCTGTGGACTGATGAAACAAAATTAGAACTGTTTGGGCCCATGGATCAACGCTATGTTTGGAGGAGGAAGAACAAGGCCTATGATGAAAAGAACACCTTGCCTACTGTGAAGCATGGTGGAGGGTCAATCATGCTTTGGGGCTGTTTTGCTTCTGCAGGTACAGGGAAGCTTCAGCGTGTGCAAGGTACCATGAATTCTCTTCAGTACCAGGAGATATTGGATGGAAACGTGATGCAGTCCGTCACACACCTGAGGCTTGGGAGACGTTGGACCTTTCAACAGGACAATGATCCCAAGCATACCTCCAAGTCCACTAGAGCATGGTTGCAGAGGAAAGGCTGGAACATTTTGGAGTGGCCATCGCAGTCACCAGACTTAAATCCGATTGAGAACCTCTGGTGGGACTTAAAGAAAGCAGTTGCAGTGCGCAAGCCTAAGAATGTGACTGAACTGGAGGCCTTTGCCCATGAAGAATGGGCGAAGATACCCGTAGATCGCTGCAAGACACTTGTGTCAAGCTATGCTTCACGTTTAAAAGCTGTTATAACTGTAAAAGGATGCTGTACTAAGTACTAAGATTGAATGTCACTTGGGGGTTGAATAAAACTGATAATGCTGTGAGCACAGAAAAGACATTTGTGGTTATTTCATTATAACTGTTATGTTATATTTGTCTGACCTACAAGTGCCTCTTTAATGTAAATGTAAGCAAGATGACTGAATGATCAAAAGCAATGTCAAACTGGCCAAAACACTCAATTTCAGTGGGGGTTGAATAATTTTGGACACAACTGTATTTGATAAGAAATGGCTTCATATGATCATCACCGACCTGATTCCCAGGTACCACCCTACCCGTACCCTTCGCTCTTCACAGGACCTCCTTCTATCTTGCTCCCTGGTCTCCTCCTCCCACGCACGACTGCAAGACTTCTCCAGGTCCTCCCCCATCCTCTGGAACTCACTACCCCAATCCATCAGACTGTCACCTTCCCTCCTCACCTTCAGGCGCTCCCTGAAAACCCACCTCTTCAGGGAAGCCTACCCCACCCTCACCTAACAGCCGCTGCCCTTCCCTCCTCCTACCACTCCATCCCCCACAGCCGTTTCCTCCTGTGCCTCTACCCCCTCCCTCCTAGATTGTAAGCTCGAAAGAGTAGGGCCCTCTTACCCCTTGTGTACTGTTTGATGTTACTGTTCTGTTTCATGTATTGTCCCCCCTCTATTGTTCAGCGCTGAGCAAACCCTTTGGCGCTATATAAACTCGATAAATAAATAAATAAATAAATCCTTCAATCAAAGAGCATTTTTTGGCATGATCAGTCATATTTTCAATATCAATGCTACAATTTCACAATTTCTGCCAGGGGATGTAAACTTTTGCGCACAACTGTATATTCAGGAGAGAAACTCAGGATGGAAATGGGCACTTTTCTATTTATATGTCATAGGACATGGGACACATAATAGGGTCTCTGCCCGAGAATGTAGCATAGAAACGTATTCGGAGGACTACAGCCATAGCTATTTATAGCTTGACCTACTACCAGGTTGGTCATCAGCTCTGAGGAAAGGGACTCGTCCCTGAAACGCGTCCGCTAGCTGACCACACTGACAGTCGGACACCCCGCCATTGTTATGGCCATCTCCACCGTTCTACTAAGCTGTACATTTATGCTATGTTTGTGAGTATTTTTGCATCCCTTTTTATACTATAATAAACCTTGGATAATGCACTAGGGGTGTGCTCCTTATTATCTCCTACAAGATCCACCAACAAGAAGAACCTTCCCTGGGTCTAGCAACAAAGCAATACTCCACTTGGTCTACCACAAGGCATTCCTCCACTGGATATGGCAACAAGGCAACCCCCCCCATATCTAACAACATATTGATCCTCCACTAGGTCCACCAAATGGGATTCCTCCCCTGGATCCACCAATACAGCAATTCTCTGCCAGTTTCACCAACAATGCAATCCTCCAACAGGTGAAAAAATGAAGTTATCCTGTCCAAGTCTAAAAATGTACCCAGCACTCGCATTATCCTGATCATTAACCTCCCTGGCGGTCTGATTATTTCAGATTTTTGGTGCTGAAAGCGGTACCATTATTTTAAAATGTTATAAGAAAAGCGCCACACCCTCTAACTCCAAAGCAGCAAATTTCCCACTCAAAAAATCAACAAATTTTTTGCTTAAACAAATAAATAAATAAAAGGAATGCGCTAATTGAGTAAATAATACAAAGTGAATATAAACAACAAAACAAAACATTTGTTTTGTTTTGTGGTGATTCCAACACAGTGTGGACATTAATTAAAAATCTTTTTGGACATTATTTATGGACACTTTTTTTGCATAATTTTTTATTTAATATTTTTTATTTTATATTTTTTCTTATATTCACTTTGTATTAGGTACCATTATTTTGCATGGAAATATGTAGTTTTTTTATTGTAGGCCTGTAATTTTTAGGAAGAACTCACTGAAATCTGTCCGAACAAGAGTCTAGTAAACATCCCGGGTATGATAAAATTTGAAACACGAAATCATAAATTATAATTTAATAAATAATCATAAAAAATAATAATATAATAATAATACATTTAATTCAATAATGTAAATAAACCAAAAACACTGAAATGTGAAATATAGCGCCAAGTTCGCACATCGCTGAGCTCAGTCGCAGAATCGTTTTCAGTGTCTGATGAGGAATTTCCCCCACAAATCATTATCACTCAATTCTGCAAGTGGTTCTGATTTACTATCGCTGTTCTCTAGCCGGTCTAAAACCGCATCTGACCTAAAGGGACGCTTTTTGGACGCCTTGGAGGTTTCTCAGTTTCCAGGCAGAAAGAACAGTAAAAATGCAGGCAGGGCGCCGGACAAAGCACTCGGGACAAAATGTATGTGAAATGGTTTGATACAGGAATGTTATACTATGTAAAATTAGTTTAGAAACAAATGAAATTTTTTAAAATTTTCAAATTTCCCGGCGCCCGTACGTCCCGACGTCACAGGGACCGGAACACAGAAGCCGGATGCCGGCATCAGCCGGAGGAGATGGCCGGGGATGCCGCAGGGGACACATCGCGGGAGCGAAGGACAAGGTAAGCTATGCAACGATGCATGGTAAGCCTGAGTGTACTGAAACTTTACCCCGAGCAACACTCAGGAATACCGCCAGGGGGGTTAAATGAAAAAGCTCTATATTATGCATTATGTCAAACTCATAGAACAGGACTTGGCTTGCATAGGAAAACATCCTCCTTTTCCACTGTATATTACATTATTATACAGTGAGCGTCTGCCATATTGTAGGAAATGTTTATCAAAAGTTGCAATTACAGGCGTACCTCGGTTTACGGACTCCTTGGTTAACGTAATTTTCGATTTATGAAAGAAAATCCATTGAAAATAATGGCTCGGTTTACTAATTTTTTTCGCAGTATGAACAGATGAATTGGCTTTCAATGCATTTAGGAATTACTTTTTAATCATGTCCCTGTACAGTACTATGCTGTTATAAAGAGTTTTGAACAGATAAGACTTTTTTCGACTTTTTTATGACCTCCGGAACGGATTAATTGGTTTTCAATGCATTTACGAATTTTTTTTTTAATCATGTCCTTGTACAGTACTATGCCTTTAAAGTGCACTTTATAAAGAGTTTTGAACAGATAAAGATTTTTTTTAACTTTTTTCTGACCTCCGAAATGGATTAATTGGTTTACAGTGCATTTATGAATTCATTTTTATTCATGTCCCTGTACAGTATTTATGCCTTTAAAGTGCACTTTATAAAGAGTTTTGAACAGATACATTTTTTTGGACTTTTTTTCTGACCTCCGGAACAGATTAATTGGTTTTCAATGCATTTACAAATTAATTTTTAATCATGTCCCTGTACAGTATTTATGCCTTTAAAGTGCACTTTATAAAGAGTTTTGAACAGATACATTTTTTTGGACTTTTTTTCTGACCTCCGGAACGGATTAATTGGTTTTCAATACATTTACGAATTTTTTTTTTTGATCATGTCCCTGTACAGTATTTATGCCTTTAAAGGCACTTTATAAAGAGTTTTGTACAGATACATTTTTTTGGACTTTTTTCTGACCTCTGGAACAGATTAATTGGTTTTCAGTGCATTTACGAATTAATTTTTTATCATGTCCCTGTACAGTATTTATGCCTTTAAAGTGCACTTTGTAAAGAGTTTTGAACAGATAAAGCTTTTTTTAACTTTTTTCTGACCTCCGAAACTGATTAATTGGCTTTCAATGCATTTACAAATTTTTTTTTATCATGTCCCTGTACAGTATTTATGCCTTTAAAGTGCACTTTATAAAGAGTTTTGTACAGATACATTTTTTGGACTTTTTTTCTGACCTCCGGAACGGATTAATTGGTTTTCAATGTATTTACAAATTTTTTTTTATCATGTCCCTGTACAGTATTTATGCCTTTAAAGTGCACTTTATAAAGAATTTTGAACAGATAAAAGATTTCTTTTTTTTTTTTTTTACTTTTTTCTGACCTCCGAAACGGATGAATTGGTTTTCAATGCATTCCTATGGGAAACCGCGTTTCGGTTTACGAATTGTTCGCACTACGAAAAGTCCCGCAGAACGCATTAGATTCGTAAACCGAGGTACGCCTGGATAACTGGGCTCCTGCTCCTTGGGACCACATTCAGCCTACCTAGTCATATTAATATATTCTCTCTATTGTCATTACCGTGAGCTAGCATATGGTTTCCTGTTTCTCCTGGAGGAGATGGCACATACAGTGCATGGTGGAGGGGAATATAGGCATCTGGAGCAGGGGCGGACTGACAACTCATGGGGCCCCCGGGCAATAGGGGATCATGGGGCCCCTGTGTCCTTGCCAAAACTCAAAAAAGCCTATGAAAAAGGTACCAGGGGAATCTCATGGGGTCCCCTACTGACCCCGGGCCCTCGGGCAGTGCCCAAGTTTCCAAATGGTCAGTCCGCCCCTGATATGGAGGCAGTTATTGCAAAGGTGGGGAAATCTGTTTATTTTCCAGGTTGTATCTGTTGTTATTATGCAGTACAGTGCAGCTATGTGTTGACGTGTATTTAAATGATGGTTGAAGGTGTTTTGTCGGGTGTTTGGTTGTACTCTTCAGACAATGACTTCTTTGTCTTTGGACCTCTTTATCTTTGAACTTAATGTCTACTATTTCATAACGGGTGGGAATCCAAAGTTTTTGGCAGAGTCTGAATCCTTCATTACCTCTGTAGAGGAAACGCTTAATGCTCTTATCTTCTTAATAAGCTATACTATTACTCTCCTAGTCTCCATTTGGCTCATGTTTACTACATTCATACATACAGGTGAAACTCAAAAAATTTGAATATCGTGCAAAAGTTCATTTATATCAGTAATGCAACTTAAAAGGTGAAACTAATATATGAGATAGACTCATTCCATGCAAAGCAAGATAGTTCAAGCCGTGATTTGTCATCATTGTGATGATTATGGCTTACAGCTCATGAAAACCCCAAATCCACAATCTCAGAAAATGAGAATATTGTGAAAAGGTGCAATATTCTCGGCTCAAAGTGTCCCACTCTAAGCAGCTAATTAAGCCATAACACCTGCAAAGGGTTCCTGAGCCTTTAAATGGTCTCTCAGTCTGGTTCAGTAGGAATCACAATCATAGGAAAGACTGCTGACCTGACAGTTGTGCAGAAAACCATCACTGACACCCTCCATAAGAAGGGAAAGCCTCAAAAGGTAATTGCAAAAGAAGTTGGATGTTCCCAAAGTGCTGTATCAAAGCACATTAATAGAAAGTTATGTGGAAGAAAAAGGTGCACAAGCAGCAGGGATGACCGCAGCCTGGAGAGGATTGTCAGGAAAAGGCCATTCAAAAGTGTTTGTTGACTTTCACAAGGAGTGGACTGAGGCTGGAGTCAGTGCATCAAGAGCCACCACACACAGACGGATCCTGGACATGGGCTTCAAATATCGTATTCCTCTTGTCAAGCCGCTCCTGAACAACAAACAACGTCAGAAGCGTCTTACCTGGGCTAAAGAAAAACAGACCTGGTCTGTTGCTCAGTGGTCCAAAGTCCTCCTTTCTGATGAGAGCAACTTTTACATGTCATTTGGAAATCAAGGACCCCGAGTATGGAGGAAGAATGGAGAGGCACAAGGACCCCGAGTATGGAGGAAGAATGGAGAGGCCCAAGGACCCAGAGTATGGAGGAAGAATGGAGAGGCACAAGGACCCAGAGTATGGAGGAAGAATGGAGAGGCCCAAGGACCCAGAGTATGGAGGAAGAATGGAGAGGCCCAAGGACCCCGAGTACAGAGGAAGAATGGAGAGGCCCAAGGACCCCGAGTATGGAGGAAGAATGGAGAGGCCCAAGGACCCCGAGTATGGAGGAAGAATGGAGAGGCCCAAGGACCCCGAGTATGGAGGAAGAATGAAGAGGCACACACTGCAAGATGCTTGAAGTCCAGTGTGAAGTTTCCACAGTCTGTGTTGATTTGGGGAGCCATGTCATCTGCTGGTGTTGGTCCACTGTGCTTCATTAAGTCCAGGGTCAACGCAGCCGTCTACCAGGAGATTTTGGAGCACTTCATGCTTCCTTCCGCAGACGAGCTTTATGGGGATGCTGACTTCATTTTCCAGCAGGACTTGGCACCCGCCCACACTGCCAAAGGCACCAAAACCTGGTTCAATGACCGTGGGATTATTGTGCTTGATTGGCCAGCAAACTTGCCTGACCTGAACCCCATAGAGAATCTATGGGGCATTGCCAAGAGAAAGATGAGAGACATGAGACCGAACAATGCAGAAGAGCTGAAGGCCGCTATTGAAGCATCCTGGTCTTCCATAACACCTCAGCAGTGCCCCAGGCTGATAGCTTCCATGCCACGCCACATTGAGGCAATAATTGCTGCAAAAGGGGCCCAAACCAAGTACTGAGTACATATGCAGCTTCTACTTTTCACAGGTCCAATATTGTTCTATGTACAATCCTTGTTTTATTGATTGCATGGAATATTCTCATTTTCTGAGATTGTGGATTTGGGGTTTTCATGAGCTGTAAGCCATAATCATCACAATGATGACAAATCACGGCTTGAACTATCTTGCTTTGCATGTAACGAGTCTATCTCATATATTAGTTTCACCTTTTAAGTTGCTGCACTGAAATAAATGAACTTTTGCACGATATTCTCATTTTTCGAATTTTACCTGTAAACTTATTTGAAGCTGATACAATCTTCTAGCTGAAATGATAGAATCTTCTAGATGAAATGATAGGACCTTCTTGATGACATGGTGCCAGGTAGGTATTTATTTTTCATACCAATAAGGTACGTATTTATTTATTGTACCAGTCAGGTAGGTATTTATTTATCATACCAATAAGGTAAGTATTTATTTATACCTATAAGGTAGGTATTTATTTATCATGGTCAATCAGGTAGATATTTACATTTCATACCTATAAGGTACATATTTATTTATCATACCTATCAGGTAGGTATTTATTTATCACACCAATTAGGCAGGTATTTATTTAACAGTAAAAACACCATCAAAGTGTTTTGGCCACTTCATCAGGGCAGGTGTATAAACCACTAAATAAATAATAGGAAATGAAAATAAAAGTAGAATGTAGTATTGTTTCTAAACCATATATGGCAAAAAAATCCACCCATGATAGTTGACAAAGTTATATCTGATGAAAATAAAATAATATCATAAATAATGAATTCTCAATTGATTGATAAAAGGGCAATGTGACTTCATGGCACATCATGTTGATGAGTTTTCCTCATAAAATAACAAAATAATTAATTCTGGATTGATAAAAGGCACTTGGAGCTCATGGCACATCATAGTGCTGAGATTATATCTAACAAATAAAAAATTCAAATAATTAATTCATGACTGACAAAAAGACACTGGGACTCCAGAGCACATAGTTTATGTTGGAGTGGTGATGAATAGTAAAGAATAGTATAGAGTTAATAAATAATTATTTGATATAAAATGATGACTGATATTTTATATCTTTTTTATTATTATTATAAAAATTAATATAAATAATTTCTTTAGCGACATAACATGGAGTAAAGAATGGATGTTGGTTGAATGGATGTTGGTTCCATTTCATATATATATATAATTTATTTTATCTATTCTTTTACCGTGCAAAAGTTTTAGGTAGGTGTGAAAAAATGCTGTAAATGAAGAATGCGATCAGAAATAAAAGTGTTAATAGTTTATATTTATTAATTAACAAAATGAATAAAAAAAAAAGAAAAATTAACAGAAGAGAAATCCAAATCAAATCAATATTTGGTGTGACCACCCTCAACATTAATTCTTCAATTCTTCTAGGTACACTTTCACACAGTTTTTGAAGGAACTCAACAGTTAGGTTGTTCCAAACATCTGGGAGAACTAGGCACAGATCTTCTGTGGAAAAGAAAAAGTAAATGAACAGAAGAGAAATCCAAATCAAATCAATATTTGGTGTGACCACCCTCAGCATCAATTCTTCTACGTAGACTTGCACACAGTTTTTGAAGGAACTCGACAGGTAGGTTGTTCCAAACATCTTGGAGAACTAATCATAGATTTTCTGTGAATGTAGACTGCCTCAAATCCTTCTGTCTCTTCATGTATTCCCAGACAGACTCCATGATGGTGAGACCAGGGCTCCATGGGTGCCAAACCATCACTTCCAGGACTCCTTCTTCTTTATACTGAAGATAATTCTTAATGACATTGGCTATATGTTAGGGGTCGTTGTCCTGCTTCAGAATACATTTGAGGCCAATCATAGGAGTACAAAAGTAGAAAAAGTATAGGCAAACAACTTCTTACTTGTAAATGTGTCGAATGTAGGAATTCAAAATACTCAACAGTTCATATGTTTGGAAGCAATAAATAAGAAAATGTAGGCAAAGTGTAGGCAAATAGAACTTTTACCACCAGGAAACACGCTGATGATTTTACTGTTGAATGATAAATATGGAACGGCAAACTCTAAAAGCGGCAAAAGGGAGTCCAGTGAAAGGTTGACCAGAGAGGGGACAGTCTTGTCTAGTTGGTAAAAGAGTGGAGAATTGATTATTCATTTTATTAGAGGATAATGGCAAATTGACTGGATATAGGAAGCAAATGCATGCCTGAAGGCTCTAGAGCAGGTATCTTCAGTCTTTCTAAACAAAGAGCCAGTCTATTTGTCCTTCAGACTTTAGGGAGGCCGGACTATGGCCAGAGGGAGTAGAAAATGTCAACAATTATTATTATCATTATACAGGATTTATATAGTGCCAACAGTTTGCTCAGCGCTTTACAATATAAAGGGAGACAATACAGCAACAATACAGTTCAATACAAGAGGGATAGGAGGGCCCTGCTCCTTGGAGCTTACAATCTAGGAGGGAGGGGCTAGTGGTACAAAAGGTAGTAACTGTGGGGGATGGACTGGTTGGAAGAGTAGAGAGATTCCATTATTAGCTGAGGGCAGGATAGGCTACTCTGAAGAGATAGGTTTTCAGAGATCGCCTAAAAGTGAGCAGAGTAGGCGATCGTCTGATAAATTGGGGTAGACAGTTCCAGAGGATGGGGGAAGTTCTGGAGAAGTCCTGGAGACGAGCATGGCAGGAGGAGACAAGGGAGCTAGAGAGTAGGAGGTCGTGCGAGGAGTGGAGAGTACGGTTTGGGTGGTATTTGGAGACAAGATTGGTGATATAATTTGGGGCAGAGTTATAAATGGCTTTATATGTTATTGTTAATGCTTTGAATTTTATCCGTTGGGCAATGGGAAGCCAGTGGAGGGATTGGCAGAGAGGGGTGGCAGACACTGAGTGGAGGCCAGTGGAGGGATTGGCAGAGAGGAGTGGCAGATATGGAATGGTTAGTAAGGTGGATGAGTCTGGCAGCAGCATTCATGATAGACTGAAGAGGGGATAGCCTGCGATGAGGTCGGCCAATGAGGAGGGAGTTACAATAGTCAATGACCCATCATTGGTATTAGTGGAAGGAATAGTTCCCCATTGTTGGTGTCAGTTGGAGGAAGAGTGCCCAATCATGGGTGTCAGGAATATGAGGAGGTGTGAGGAATGTTGCCTCATTTCGGTGAGAGAAATGGTGCCCCAAGGGCTGTATAAAACCATTCAAAGAACTACACTAAACACGCAGGCCGCAGTTTGAAGACCGCTGATCCAGAGGAAAGGATATGGTTCAAAAGTGGTCATGTTATTTTATTATAGGCTTTTTCAGTGCCAAGGCATAAAAGTATATAATACCTTCAATGGCACTACGTATGCCCAGTGTTGAATGTTTCTTGTAAGTGGAACCCAAATATTGAAGGGGTTAGCAATGTCTGAATATGGGGGTATGGATTTGGTCTGTCAAAATTGTATCAAGTATTTTGTAATTTATGCTGAGTAATGGAAAAGGGTGGTAAGATTGGACATGTTCAAGGTGCTTCTTGGTTTAAGAGTACGGATAGTGTAGGCTTCTCTAAATTCAGGATATGGAATGTTATGAGTAAGGATGGCATTATGAAGATATGAAGATAGGTAAGAGATGGAGATCCATCTCTAGATAAAAGCTTCCAAAAAATTGGTCAGGTAACCATCTAATCTTGGGGCTTTATTATTTGCTGATTTGTTTTATGGCATACTGTAAATTTGTTGTAGTAATTGGTAAATTATTAAGTAATCGAATATTTGTGACCAGTTTTCCATCGAGTCTCTTGTAGAAAGTCTATGCCTGTTTTTATACAGTCAGGTCCATAAATATTGGGACAGCGACACAATTCTAACATTTTACATTTCAAATATACTGTTGGTCTTTAAAAATACAAATCTACATTTTTGGAATGCATTTATAAATATATGTAAAAATACATGTTAAAATTACTTTTTTAAATGTTAAAAAAAATCTGAAGAATATATTTAAAAAAAAATATATTTTTACAAATATATATTTTTTAAATATATTCTTCAGATTTTTTTCACTATATTTGGGAAGAATATTTTTTAAAATACATTTCAAATATACTGTTGGTCTTTAAAAATACAAATCTACATTTTTGGAACACATTTACAAATATATGTAAAAATATATGTTACAATTACTTTTTTATATGTTAAAAAAAATCTGAAGAATATATTTAAAAAAATATATGTTTTTACAAATATATATTTTTTAAATATATTCTTCAGATTTTTTTCAATATATTTGGGAAGAATATTTTTTAAAATACATTTCAAATATACTGTATGTCTTTAAAAATACAAATCTACATTTTTGGAATGCATTTACAAATATATGTAAAAATATATGTTACAATTACTTTTTTTATATGTTAAAAAAAATCTGAAGAATATATTTAAAAAAAATATATTTTTACAAAGATATATTTTTTTAATATATTCTTCAGATTTTATTCAATATATTTGGGAAGAATATTTTTAAAATATATTTTTCTTCCATGTGGGTTCTTTTGCCAATATTGCTTACTGATAATCGTACACTAAAAGAAGAAAGCACTTCTGCCTGGCAATACTAGAGTCATTGGTTTCAATCCCAACCACAGCACCACCTGCATGGAGTTTGCATGCTCTCCCTGTGCCTGTGTGGGTTTCCTCCAGGCACCCCAGCCTCCTCCCACACTCCAAAGACATGCTGGTAGGCTAATTGGCTCCTGTCTAAATTGTCCTTAGTATGTGTATGTATGAATGTGAGTTAGGGACCTTAGATTGTATGTCCCTTGAGGGTTAGGGACCTTAGATTGTACACCCCTTGAGGGTTAGGAACCTTAGATTGTACACCCCTTGAGGGTTAGGGACCTTAGATTGTACACCCCTTGAGGGTTAGGGACCTTAGATTGTACCCCCCTTGAGGGTTAGGGACCTTAGATTGTACGCCCCTTGAGGGTTAGGGACCTTAGATTGTACGTCCCTTGAGGGTTAGGGACCTTAGATTGTACGCCCCTTGAGGGTTAGGAACCTTAGATTGTACGCCTCTTGAGGGTTAGGGACCTTAGATTGTACGCCCCTTGAGGGTTAGGGACCTTAGATTGTACGCCCCTTGAGGGTTAGGGACCTTAGTTTGTACGCCCCTTGAGGGTTAGGGACCTTAGATTGTACGCCCCTTGAGGGTTAGGGACCTTAGATTGTACGCCCCTTGAGGGTTAGGGACCTTAGATTGTACGCCCCTTGAGGGTTAGGGAACTTAGATCGTACACCCCTTGAGGGTTAGGGACCTTAGATTGTACGCCCCTTGAGGGTTAGGGACCTTAGATTGTACGCCCCTTGAGGGTTAGGGACTGATGTGAATGTACAATATATATGTAAAGTGCTGTGTAAATTGACGGGGCTATATACAGTTGCAAGAAAAAGTATGTGAACCCCTTGGGATTACATGGAGTTTTGCATGAATTGGGCATAAAATGTGCTCTGAACGTCATCTAAGTCACAACAATAGAAGAACACAGTCTGCTGAACATAATACTACACAAACATTAGATGTTGCCATGGTTTAATTGCACATAACATGTAAACATTCACAGTACAGGGAGGAAAAAGTATGTGAGGCCCTAGCTTAATGACTTCTCCCAGAGCTAATTGGAGCCAGGAGTGAGCCAACCTTGACTCCAATCAGTGTGATGATATTGGATGTGTTGCTGACAGCTGTCCTGCCCTTAAAAAACACACACCTGTTTTGGGTTTACTGGTTTCAAGAAGCACTGTCTGATGTTAACCATGCCTCGCAGAAAAGAGCTCTCAGAAGTCCTACAATCAAGAATTGTTGACTTGCATGAAGCTGGAAAGGGTTACAAAAGTATCTCCAAAAGCCTTGATGTTCATGTGTCCACGGTAAGACAGACTGTCTACAAATGGAGAAAGTTTAGCACTGTTGCTACTCTCCCTAGACGTGGTCATCCTGTAAAAATGACTGCAAGAGCACACCGCAGAATGCTGCATGAGGTAAAGAAGAATCCCAGAGTGTCAGCTAAAGACCTACAGAAATCTCTGGCACATGCTAACATTTTTGTTGACACATCTACAATAAGGAAAACATTAAACAAGAATGGAGTACACGGGAGGACACCACGGAGGAAGCCATTGCTGGCCAAAAAGAAGATTGCAGCACGTTTGAAGTTTGCAGAAGAGCACCTGGATGTTCCACAGCACTACTGGCAGAATATACTGTGGACAGATGAAACCAAGATTGAGTTGTTTGGGAAGAACACACAACACTATGTGTGGAGAAAAAAGGCACAGCACACCAACATCAAAACCTCATCCCCACTGTGAAACATGGCGGAGGGAGCATCATGGTTTGGGGCTGCTTTGCTGCCTCAGGGCCTGGACGGATTGTTGTCATTGATGGGAAAATGAATTCCAGAGTTTATCAAGACATTTTGCAGGAAAACGTACGACCATCTGTCTGCCAACTGAAGCTCTGCAGAGGATGGGTGATGCACCAGGACAATGACCCAAAGCATACAAGTAATTCAACAAAACAATGGCTGCAACAGCACAGAATACGCCTTCTGGAGTGGCCCAGTGAGAGTCCTGACCTCAACCCGATTGAAATGCTGTGACATGACCTTAAGAAAGCGATTCACACCAGACATCCCAAGAATATTGCTACACTGAAACAGTTTTATGAAGAGGAGGGGTCCAAAATGACTCCGGATCTTTGTGCAGGTCTGATCTGCAACTACAGGAAACGTTTGGTTGAGGTTATTGCTGCCAAAGGAGGGTCAACCAGTTATTAAGTCCAAAGGTTCATATACTTTTTCCTCCCTGCACTGTGAATGTTTACATGTTATGTGCAATTAAACCATGGCAACATCTAATGTTTGTGTAGTATTATGTTCAGCAGACTGTGTTCTTCTATTGTTGTGACTTAGATGTCGTTCAGAGCACATTTTATGCCCAATTCATGCAAAACTCCATGTAATCCCAAGGGGTTCACATACTTTTTCTTGCAACTGTAAGTGCCTGAAATAAATAAATAAATAAATACATAATTTTGGATGTCCTCCAGTCAGGAGATGAGGTGGGATCTATCTGATTTGCTGCATCTTCCAATGCTCAGTGTGCCGTGAAATCAGAGTAAGTAGTTTCAGTAAAGGAGAGGATCTGGTACAACCGTGCAAGCCTGGAGGGAAGGTTGGAGGTCATCTTAAAAAAATAGTTTTGGCTTTAGATCCTGTACATTTTACAAGAATTCCTGTAAAGCGAATTGACTTTACTGAAAAATATAATGACTTTACTGAAAAAATGGATGACTTTGATGTCAAGACGTTCCCCCTCCATTCATGACCTGAAATAGATTTCCCGGGTATATCTGAAAGCCGGGATTGTTTGTGACCCTTAGCTCAGAGTATAATTTAGCTGTGGTTACCGTCAGGACCAACCAGCACAATCAGAGAATAATAGGAAAGACGCGGACCTGGATTCATGGGAATTTTTATCCGGTGAATCATCCTGGCTGAGGTTCCAGCTGTCGATTGATAAAAGATAAGCAAGTGATTTAGCACGCCTTGCCAACTTGTGTGTCATTGTGTAGTTAATTCAGGATTGGATATATTATAACCCCTTCAAAGCTGTGCCAGGACATATTCCCTCTATTTAAAGAGAACATTGCGTCAAATGTCTGTTTTTGTTTTCATATATATACTGTACTGTGCAAAAGTTTTAGGCAGGTGTGAAAAAATGCAGAATACTTTCAGAAATTGAAATGTTTATAGCTTATTTTTATCAACTAACAAAATGGAAAGTAAATGAACAGAAGAGAAACCTAAATCTAATCAATATTTGGTGTGACCACCCTTTGCCTTCTTCTCCGTACACTTTCACACAGTTTTTGAAGGGACTCGGCAGGTAGGTTGTTCCAAACATCTTGGAGAACTGAGCACAGATCTTCTGTGGATGGAGGTGGCCTCAAATCCTTCTGTCTCTTCATGTAATCCCAGACAGATGCCATGATATTGAAATCAGGGCTCTGTGGGGCGACACCATCATTTCCAGGACTCCTTGTTCTTCTTTACGGCGATAGTTCCTAATGACATTGGCTGTATGTTTGGGGTTGTTGTCCTGCTGCAGAAAAAATTGGGGCCAATCACACACCTCCTTGATGGTATGGCATGATGGATAAGTATCTGCCTGTATATCTGAGCATTGAGGCCACCATTGATCTTGACCAGACCTCCAACTCCGTTTTGCAGAAGTCCAGCCCCAAACTTGGGAGGAACCTCCACCATGCTTCACTGCTGCCTGCAGACACTCATTATTATACCGCTCTCCAGCCCTTTGGCAAACAAATTGCCTCCTGCTAAAATCAAATATTTCAAATTTCAACTCATCAGTCCAGAGCCCCTGCTGCCATTTTTCTGCATCCCAGTTTCTATCTTTTCATGCATAGTTGAGTCACTCAGCCTTGTTTCCACGTTGGAGGTATGGCTTTTTGGCCGCAATTCTTCCATGAAGACCACTTCTGGTCAGATTTCTCCGGACAGAAGATGGATATATCTGATTCCCACTGGTTTCTGCCAGTTCTGTGCTGATGGCACTGCTGGACATCTTCCAATGTTGAAGGGAAATAAGTAAGATGTGTCTTTTATTTGCATCAACTACATTAGGTTAACTTCTCTGTGGAATTGAGATCAGAGGACAGAATCTTTGGTCTTACATATGGAGCAGGGGCAGACTGACCATTCCAACCCTCGGAGACTGCCGTAGGGGGCCCCATGAAATGCACATGGTACCTTTTATAGGCTTTTTTTTGGGTGTGCTTTGAGTGTGGGTAAGGACACAGGGGCCCCATGATCCCCTATTGCCCGGGGATCCCATGAGCTGTCAGTCCGCTCCTGATATTGAGTAAGGGATCTGAGAGAAAGCATTCCTATGAATGCTCTAATGATGATGCAAGATCATTACTGAACTTGGAAATGGGGAAAGCCAGACTGTAAGGGGTCAGGAAGGTCTTTTCAGTGAGGTAGGAGCTCAGGTGGTTGTAGACTAAGCATTCTAAATGTTTACAGGTAAATGGGAGCAAGGAGATAGGTCTTAGATTGTTTAGGTTGGTGGGGTCTTGTAAGGGCTTTTTAAGTATGGAGGTGATCTGTGCATGCTTTAGAGATGAGGAGAAAGTGCCAGTAGATAGGGAGATATTAAATATGTGAGTGAGAGAGCATAAGATAAAAGAAGAGGGGGACTGTAGTAGTTGCAAAGGAACAGGATCCAGGGGACAGTTGGTTAGGTGGGCATTTGAAAAAAGTTTGGTAACCTCTAAAGTAGTAGCTGGCTGAAAAAAGGAAAGTGTTGAATGTACTGTTAGACAGGGTTTGGTAAGAGGGGAAGATACAGTATCTGTACAGTGGGGATGTCCTTTCAAATTGCATCAGTCTTGTTTTGGAAGTGATTGGAAAACTCTTGGGCAGCGAGTGGATCAGTGGGTGGAAGTGGTGGGAGACAAAGTGGAGAGTTAAAGGTAAATAAGTGCCGATGAGGACTGGATGACCAGGTATTAAAGTAGAACTATAGGCAAAACTTTTTTTTTCTCATTTGAATGGAGTAAGGGAGGGTTATAACCCCATCAGTTTGTTGTTTTTTTTTGCCATCTGTGTCTTATTGGGAAGATTTCCCTTCACTTCCTGTCTCAAAGCCAAAACGGGAAATCTTTGCAAATAAAGAGAATTCCTAGGGGTTACCCAGGTCTAGTGGCAAAGAGTTCTACGCAGTTCTATGCAGATTTTTACTAAAAATAACATTTATACTCACGCAATAAAAGTATGGCTATTCAAAATATGTATTGAAGTGCTGGAAGGATGGGGCTGGGTGCCATTGTGAGAGCATGAGGGTTTTGGAGTGAGTTAGGGCAGCAGATTTGAACCCATTGTAAGGGATGACATTTCTGGAAGAGTCTAAGGGGCACTGTTGGATTTTGGGAGCACTGTGAAGGACAGAAGGCTCTGCAGCAGGCTAGGGAGCACTGTGGAAGGCTGGGCAGCACTGTGAAAAGTTGGAAGGCACAATGGAGCCTAAGGGCTCTCAAGGGACCTTGGGGCACTGTGGGCTACCATGAGAGTTTGATGACAGTATGAGAGCCGGAAGGCACTGTAGGACATTAAGACGTCTGCAGCTGAATGGAGGTCTGGGAGAGGTTTACAGGTCGGTGGTTGAGATCCACTGTTCTAGACCATGCCAAGCAAAATAATAGCATTCTATTATACTCTAATGTACATTGTTATTTGCCCATTTCACACTTTCACAGGCTGAGAATTATAGTGCTCAAGTGGATTCATTAAGAACTTTAGACATAAACACTCCATAAGTAAAAGTTAATATCTATGAAGCAACAGCAATTGCATATAATTGGGTCAACCTTCCTCTTTGCAATTGATAGCACTATAATAATTGTCATTGAAAAGAGCAGAAGGGGCACATAACAACATACAGTACATCGGACCATAATAGTCTGTGCTTCATTTGGCTTTGGATGGTCCAATTATATCCTCTTTTATGTATACGTGTTGAATTGCTTTTAGTTAATTTATTTATTGCTACTATAGCAACACTGATAATAATTCTGAATAACAGTAATAAAAAGGTCATGTTTTATTACTAGTATACTTGGAGTAAAAAAAAGCTATTTAAAATGATCTCTATTACTTTTCCTTTTTAGAGGTTCAAAGTACAAAATAGCAGATATAATATACAGGAGTATTAAATCAGGGACTTGATTGTATTTCTATCCCTATAACACGTTTTATCTCTGTGTCCCCATAATGAATAGCTTTACTATATACAGTATACTGTATATGGGATGCCTGCCTTTACACGCACATGAATTTTGATGGCATCCCAGTCTTAGTCCATAGGGTTCAATATTGAGTTGGCCCGCCCTTTGCGGCTATAACAGATTCAACTCTTCTGGGAAGGCCGTCCACAAGGTTTAGGAGGGTGTCTATGGGAAGGTTGGACCATTCTTCCAGAAGCACATTTGTCAGGTCAGGCACTGATGTCGGACGAGAAGGCCTGGCTTGCAGTCTCCACTCTAATTCATCCCAAAGGTGTTCTATGGGGTTGAGTCAGGACTCTGTGCAGACCAGTCAAGTTCCTCCACCCCATCTGGCTCCTCCATGTCTTTATGGACCTTGCTTTGTGCACTGGTGCGCAGTCATGTTGGAACAGGAAGGGGCCATCCTCAAACTGTTCCCACAAATTTTGGGAGCATTACATTTTCCAAAATGTCTTGGTATGCTGACGCTTTAAGAGTTCTCTTCACTGAAACTAGGGGGCCAAGCCCAACCCCTGAAAAGCAACCCCACACCATAATCCCCCTGCCACCAAACTTACACTTGGTACAATGCAGTCAAGCAAGTACTGTTCTCCTGGCAACCGCCAAACCCAGACACATCCATCGGATTGCCAGATAGAGAAGGGTGATCAGTCACTGCAGAGAACACATCTCCACTGCTCTAGAGTCCAGTGGTGGCGTGCTTTACACCATGGCATCCGACTCTTTGCATTGCACTTGGTGATGGAAGGCTTGGATACAGCTGCTCGGCCATGGAAACCCATTCCATGAAGCTCTCTACGCACTGTTGTTGTGCTAATCTGAAGGCCACACCAAGTTTGGAGGTCTTTAGCTATTGACTCTGCAGACAGTTGGTGACTTCTGCGCACTGTGCGCTTCAGCATGTGCTGACCCCGCCCTGTCATGTGACGTGATCTACCACTTGGTGGCTGAGTGGCTGTTGTTCCCAGTTGCTTCCACTTTGTTATAATCCCACTAACAGTTGAGCGTGGAATATTTAGTAGCCAGGAAATGTCACGGATGGATTTATTGCACAGGTGGCCACCTATCACGGGACCACGCTTGGAGTCACTGAGCTCCTGAGAGCGACCCATTCTTTCACCAATGTTTGTAGAAGCAGTCTGCATGCCTAGGGGCTTGATTGTATACACCTGTGTCCATGGAGGGGATTGGGACACCTGAATCCAATGATTTGGAGGGGGGTCTCAATACTTTTGGCAAAATAGTGTATATGGGATACTTACATGTTGAATTGCTTTTAATATATGTATGTAACGCTACTATAACAACAGTGATGATCATTTTGAATATTAGCCATAAAAAGGTAATGTTTTATTACTGGTATATTTGGGATAAAAAACAAAAACTATTTAAAATGATCTCTATTACATTTACTTTTGTAGAGATTCAAAGTATAAACTAGCAAAATAGCAGATATGTTTTTATTACTGTGTCCCTATAATGAATAGCTTTGTTATATATGTATATATACAGTGCATCCAGAAAGTATTCACAGTGCTTAACTTTTGCCACATTTTGTTATGTTACAGCCTTATTCCAAAATGGATTACATTCTACAAACAATACCCCATAATGACAACATGAAAAAAGTTTGTTTTGAAATCTTTGCAATTTATTAAAAATAAAAAATGAAAAAAACCCCACATGTACATACTGTAAGTATTCATAGCCTTTGCCGTGACACTCAAAATTGAGCTCTGGTGCATCCTGTTCCCACTGATCATCCTTGAGATGTTTCCACAACTTGATTGGAGTCCACCTGTGATAAATTCAGTTGATTGGACATGATTAGGAAAGGCATAAACCTGTCTATAGAAGGTTCCACAGGTAACAGTGCATGTCAGAGCACAAACCAAACCATGAAGTTCAAGGAATTGTCTGTAGACCTCCGAGACAGGATTGTATCAAGCAGGGGCGGACTGACAACTCATGGGGTCCCTGGGCAATAGGGGATCATGGGGCTCCTGTGTCCTTGCTGAAACTCAAAAAAGCCTATGAAAAAGGTACCAGGGACATCTCATGGGGCCCCCTACTAACCCCGGGCCCTCGGGCAGTGCCTGAGTTTCCAAAAGGTTAGTCCACCCCTGGTATCAAGGCACAGATCTGGGGAAGGGTACAGAAACATTTCTGCAGCATTGAAGGTCCCAATGAGCACAGTGGCCTCCATCATCCGTAAATGGAAGAAGTTTGGAACCACCAGGAATCTTCCGAGAGTGGGCCGCCCCGCCAAAATGAGCGATCGAGGGAGAAGGGTCTTAGCCAGGGAGGTAACCAAGCACCTGATGGTCACTCTGAAAGAGCTCTTAAAATTGGTATGTGGAGAAATTGAAAAATTAATTGTTAACTAGAAAAGAGACAATAATTTAAACCCTAGTGAACAACAAGCTTTGAAATGTCTAGCGGCCAATACCTCCCTTGTCATCAAGCCCTCTGACAAGGGAGGCAACATTGTCATAATGAACAATGACCAATATGTCAATATGTGCAATAAGATCCTGTCCAATAGAAGTTGGTATCGCTGAATTTCATCAGATGAAATTGATAAATTTAACAGCCAATTGTATGAGTTGGTTGATACTGTCTTCTTGAATGGCATTATTATTAAAAGTACGTGGGACTTTGTTAGAACCAGTTTCCCAAGAATTCCAATGTTTTGCTCTCTTCCAAAAAATCATAGGAGGGTAGATAATCCCCCAGGGAGACCAATTATATCTGCAATGGAGCTCTAACTGAAAACCTAAGCCAAACTAATAGATGAACATGTCAGACCCCATGAAGCAAGTCTTCCCTCATATATGAAGGATATCATACATCTATTAAAAATTATTGATAACTTACACATACCCGAAGGGGCCTTTCTTATCATCATAGATGTAGAAGCATTATATAGCTCCATTCCCCACAATAGAGAATTAGCAGCTATTAAACACATTTTAGCACAGAGGAGGTATCAAGGGTGGGCTTACAATGAATTGCATTTGCATCTATGTTTTATCAACTAAATGGACATGTATATTGATATATATGTTTATTGATTTCCCAAGTGATAAAATCCCCATTAAGCTTAACCTACCACCACCAGCATCTCTCCCCAGTTCCCACAGCCGCCATGCTCCGCCAACCACCCCCCCCCCCCCCCCACTGTTTTTCCCACAGAGAGAGACAGTTAGTCAAGTACTAACCTTACCTCTTTGGAAAGGAGCTGGCAATCCCCAGAGCCATGCCCAGTGTCTTCCTTCATTGTGTCTTCCTTGTGTAGGAAGCATAAACCCTACAGCAGCATGTGGCACCCTCAGATAACATGGTGGAGCCTCACAAGGTCCCCATCCCTGCAACGTGTGTCCTTTTTTCCAGGGGGGTACGTGCTCCCCCCCCCCTGAAAATTTGCACCCTAGGCAAACACAGGTGGAGGCGAGGTCTGGGCTGTAAGGGGGATTTTGCAATACCTCCCAGCCAAGTTGCTGTAATGTGCACGTAGTGCGGTGAGCAGAATGAGCTCGTGCACTGTCCTGGAGAAATAATGCCATCCAGAAAATCCTAGCCTTCCCTGTCCAATGCTCCTTCAATGCAATGCAGACTTCAACTCTTCTGTGTTCGTCAAAAGCAGAAAGCTGCCTTGGTACCCAGCGTGCACTAACTTTTCAAAAATGCAAAGGTTTGTGAATGATTGTGTTCACCGTTCCCATAGAAAGATTTGTCTCTTGTACAATTTCACGACAGGTTATGAATTCATTATCCAAGATCAGGAGTTCCACGTGCAGGAATGACTGCTGTGGGCTGGGAACCACCACTGCCGGGATCGCCACTGATGGACGTACTGCCATCTTTAAAATGTTTACACCATTCAGATGTCTTACTGCGGCTGAGAGTCTCATCCCCGTACTGCACTTGAAGTCTTCTGTATATATCCGCGGGTTTTATGCCTTCGTTCACAGGAAATGTCATCACCATACGCCAGAGGTGGGCAACTGTGGCCCTCTAGCTGTTGGTGAACTACAAGTCCCATCATGCCTCTGCCTTTGGGAGTCATGCTTGTAACTGTCAGTTTTGCAATGCCTCATGGGACTTGTAGTTCTACAACAGCTGGAGGGCCACAGTTGCCCACCCCTGCCATACGCTGTTCCATGCACGCACTAACACTGTTGTCTGTCATCTTGATTAACTGTCTCTGAACTGGCCCATGACAGGCACTCTGCCTATCACCAATAGGACACACTTGCCACTTACTACTGCCTGTAGCACTGCCATGCTAGCAGCCGGTTTGACTTGAATGCTCTATATATATATCTATATAATATGTAAAATAGAGGACCCTTATAAGTAGACCTTTTAAAATTTTACAGCAGCCACAAAGTGTATTAAGGTGTGGATTTATATAACTTCTGTGGATATGATACATTTTACATTTTTTTAATCATATGTTTCATATATAAAGGTGAACTTTCTGTATGCTGTATTGAACCCCCTGGCATTGTGTTCTGTCTCCTACTAGTCTACATTAGGAGGGGCTCCTGCCATGCCTGCTGGATTTATTATTTATTTTATATTATGGAGAATGTAACAAGAGGAGCTCCAACACAAATGTGGATGGAGAAACCCAAAACCCACCTAATGGCCAAAAACAGAGCTGGGAATTATGGTAGGTAGAATTCACTGTTGCTGTGTCCAAGACACATAAGAAGCTAGGGGCTCTACCAGGATCCACCTATAAGTTGAATATCAGTGTTGGATGGACTGACCCTTTAAAATGTTGAGGACACACGTATAGTACATGTGACACAAGGTGATAACGGTGGGAAGATGAACTCTTGGCACTTTTATCTATGTAAGCTATGCAGTCACTCCTTTTTATACATTGCTGTATTGTCATATAACACTCAATCTCTCAATCAATTATTAACAAGCTTCTCTAACATAAACTTTTACACCCTATAAATATGCTCCAACAGAAACCAAACTGCCTTTCAGTAACCCTATAGATTTATGGCTGATTAGTTACCAGAGAGGTTGTAAATCTGCTTAATTATGTCCGATACCGAGTGTTCTACATAAGGCAACATTGAGCTGACTCCCACAGGTCTCCACAAGTTTCTGTCTGATCAAGATGGAATAATTGGGAATTTATCTCCAAAATATTGATATGAATCTACTGTACTTTTTGTTTTTCTCCTTATTAGTCTTCAGACAAGGTCCTTTAGCAGCTACCGCAAAGATACCAAGGTGACCCTCATCATTTTGTCCAGTTCCTAGCATATACAGTACATTTCCCTACATGAGTCCTTCCCTGCCACCAGACCTCTTATATAGATCTGTTGATATCTAAGGGTATACTTAAGGTGATTCTATTAATCTACCTTATTTCCATGAGGGGCCTGCCCTATCCTTGATTGATGAACTCCCTAGTCAAGGGAAAGCATGTCATGAGCGGTCAAGACTCTTCTGAGTAGTTAGTAGAAGAGAGGTCACCATGTGGTTGAGTTGTGGTGTTCCTCCTCTGTAGAATTGAGATCAGAGAACTTGGTCTTCCATATTGAGTAAGGGACCTGGGAGAAAGTGTTCCTTTAGATGCTGTAATGATGATGCAAGACCATTGTTGAACTTGGAAATGGAGAATTTCTACTGCTGGTTATTATGCACAGAGCAATGCTTAATAAGTAGAAATTTGACTATTAACTGCAGATTTGTTGACATCACTCCTACACCCCATTAAGAAACACCTGGTCTGAAGGTAATGCAGTTACTTCAGTAAAGGAAAGAGGTTGACACTGGCTACAGAGAAGTCAAGACAGCAGAGATGGTTGGGCCACAAGAGGAGTAGCAGGGGTCGGAAGGCCCTGTAATGTCTGAAAATAATACAATGGCTCACCACAAGCACACCAGTCCCACACCAGGTTTAAGGTTCCTGTCTGCTTCAGGGTACAGGAAAGGTCTCAGGAGCTCAGCCTAACAATGTCTCAGTTGCAAGACAGTCCACACTTTCTTACACAGCTTGGTACTGCTTCACTCCACCTCACAGACAGGTACAGACTTCTTTATGTTGCTTTTCAAGCCTCTTCTACAGGTAGGTTATCTCTTTTAGGTCCAAAGTTCCTGTAATGAGGGTTGGAGGCTCTTTCCCACCCAAAGTCCCAATAACCTTGAAAAACCATATTTCATACCCTTTATCAATCTGAATCCCTCACCATGTATGGGTGAGAACCCCTGGGTACTCCAAACTATCCTCACATCATTCCCCTTAAAGAGACCACAATCCAAATAGCTGGGAGACATACCTGCCTTCCAAAACCTAGCCCAGGCATCCTGTATCGACCATATACAGAGACTGAGAGATGGTTGGGAGCACAAGAGGAAAAGCAGAGTTCAAGAGGCCCACATACACAGATTGAAGGATGGTTGGGAACATAAGAGGAGCAGCAAGTATTAGTTGACCTACATACAGAGAGTGAAAGATTGTTGTGATCTCAAGACAAGCAACAGGGGTCAAAAGGCTCATGTACATAAAGAGATGGTCAGGAGCACAAGAGGAAGAGCAAGGTTCAAGAGGCACACATACAGAGAAGGAGTCCCACATAGAGGGAGTGTGCAGAAATGTTCAAGACTAGCAGAAGAGCAGCAATGGTGTAAAAGCCCACGCACAGGGAGAGTTCAGGGATAGTCAGGACCAAAAAAGGGAGCAGCAGGGGTCAGGAGGCTTATAGACAGAGATTTGTAGGCAGGTGCAGTCTGCTCCTCTACTTTAGGTGGCGTCCAAATGGAGCGGCATCACAGCCTGAAAAAGAAGTCAAGGGGAAACTTGTTTTTTCTGTGGTTTCTTGGTTTCTGGAGTCAGTGTTCAGGTTGGCTGTGCTGGATCTAGGTGACCCTTGGTGGCCGCCTTGGGTTAGCAGAGTCTTTTTAAGTTCCTGTTCCCCTGGTTTTGGCACACAATTGAGTGTGAGTAGTATAGAGAAAGGTATCCCATGTGTCAGGGACAGTTGAAGTGGCAGGGAAAGGTTCTAGATGAGGAGGGAAAATGTAGAGTTAGCAACTTCTCTGGATTTCTTCTCACTTGGGCACAAGACAGCCAAGCCGCATTCTACCCCTCCTAACAGGTGCTGTCAATTTGGCTGAAACCTTCTCTACACACGGTTGGAATCCATGAGTTTTGGGCTGTCTTGCCCCTGGGTTTGTTGTTGATCATCTTTGCTCTACTTCAATACAAATTCTTTACTTATTGCGACTGCACCACTCTGCACCCGCATACAGATTAAGCAATGGCAAGCAGTGCCGGGACAAGGTCATCCAGCGCCTAGGGAAGGATTCAAAACTGTGCGCCCCCCCTTCCCTTTAGGGTTAGCAGTGATGTTGCTGTCACTATTCCTGTAAGCCTTTATAACAGAAGCAACTGGCATAGGGAGCCCCCATCCCTGCAATAAAATATTGTGCCAAGGGCATCTGTCCCTCCTGCCCACTCCTTGTCCTGGCCCTGATGGTAAGGACCCCAAAAGAAGCAGGAGGTATCAAATAACCCACATAGAGAGCATGAAAGATGGTTGTGACCACAAAAGGAGCAGCAGGGTTCAAGGGGCTTACATACAGAGAGATTGCAAAAATGGTCAACATCACAAGGAGAGCAACAGGGGTCAGGGAGACCCAGATATAAAGAATGAGAGATTGGTGGTATGCTCTCCCTTAGTAAGGCAAAGGTGGAATGGTAAGAAGTCCTTGACCTGCTGGAGACCTGTTCTTAGAAGAGGGTATGGTCAGGCACACAGGGTGTGATCCAAAATTTTTATGAGACCCATTTGGGGAGCTGCTGGAGAAGCATCTGGAAAAATAATCCTTATTATATAAAAAGTTGTGCCGCGCTCCACTATTAATCCAAAATATGAGTGTATAAATAACTGTATGTGACCAAATATGTAAATCATATAGTGTTTTTCCAATTATCAAATACTGATATTAAAAATACCATAAACCGTGAAAAATTCTCTGATATATACAATTAAATATAAATATGGTGATCCAATTGAATATAATTAAAATAAACAAATGTTAATTTAATCAAAAATAAATATAATCAACAGTCCACATCGTGATGATTTTTCAAATAGTGCTCCTTCTCCTCTATGCGCGGCACAATTTCTTATATAATATTGATTACAGCTACACATGAATATGGAAATGTGTATAGTGTAAGAGAACCACAAGTATATTTATTGAAATATTTATTGATTTATAATATTAACTGATTTATAATATAATTAATATTAATTACAATACTCCATAGTAGCTCACAAGCACTTTAATTATAAATTTGGAAAAATAATCCTGCTCCGCTGTAGTGTAATTGCCACTGTAGACTGCTTTCCCATTGTTTCCTGCAGTGCAAAATAAAACCACTTAACATAAGGTGTCCCCATCAGAGTCCCCCTTTACATCAGGTGTCCCCATCAGACTCTCCCTTTACATCAGGTGTCCCCATCAGAGTACCCCTTTACATCAGGTGTCCCCATCAGAGTCCCCCTTTACATCAGGTGTCCCCATCAGAGAACCCCCTTTACATCAGGTGTCCCCATCAGAGAACCCCCTTTACATCAGGTGTCCCCATCAGAGTCCCCCTTTACATTGGGGTCCCCATCAGAGAACCCCCTTTACATCAGGTGTCCCCATCAGAGAACCCCCTTTACATCAGGTGTCCCCATCAGTGTCCCCCTTTACATTGGGGTCCCCATCAGAGTCCCCCTTTACATCAGGTGTCCCCATCAGGGTCCCCCTTTACATCAGGTGTCCCCATCAGAGTACTCCTTTACATTGGGGTCCTCATCAGAGTCCCCCTCTAAATCGGGGTCTCCATCAGCTCATTATTGGGTTCATTAATAAATTTTGGATGCCAAATCTGCACCCCACTGAAGTCAACAGGATCTGACCAGCATTGGTCATTTTCTAGGCTTTGTCAAACAAATGGCAAGGGGGGGGGGGGGCTGGCCACAAAAAAGAAAATATTGAAATGCCTTCTGTCGGGAAGCAGCAATTTTATTAATTCTTAAGGTGAAGCTTTAAAAATGCTAAATTCTTTTTAAATAACATGCCGGGGGGGGGGGGGGGGATGCCGTGCACATATGTACAATGTGTACAACCTACTGCAGCAAAAATGACATTTACAAAATCGAAATGCTGATTAAATTGCGGGTAAATGACAGCTTCATTCTCTTACTTCTGTTTTTAAATAAAGAGGCGAGGGATTCCCTTTCTATGTTAGACGCTTATCCTAGATGAGGGGCAGCTATAGATGTGAATGGGGGTCCCCCACCCAAACACAAAATGTAAAAATGTGAAAATATATTCTAGACACTTATCCCTAAAGCGGTGTTAAACCAAAAACATAAATGTAATATATTGCAGCTTACTACTTCTTAGATGTGGTGGCTGCATTAGTTTTATCTTTAAAAGGCTTTTCTCCTTTATTTCCAGCTGGTGATCCCCTTTCTTTACTACCTATGCCCATCATCAACTGACCTCTCTGTATGGCCTGACCCCACCATCAACTATGCCCTCTGTACTGCCTGACCCCACCATCAACTATGCCCTCTGTACTGCCAGTCCACATGATCAACTGCCCTCACCCCTCTATACTGCTTGACCCCACCATCAACTATGCCCTCTGTATTGCCAGTCCACACCATCAACTGCCCTCACCCCTCTATACTGCTTGACCCCACCATCAACTATGCCCTCTGTACTGCCAGTCCACACGATCAACTGCCCTCACCCCTCTATACTGCCTGACCCCACCATTAACTATGCACTCTGTACTGCCTGACCCCACCATCAACTATGCCCTCTGTACTGCCAGTCCACACGGTCAACTGCCCTCACCCCTCTATACTGCCTGACCCCACCATCAACTATGCCCTCTGTATTGCCTGTCCACACGAGCAACTGCCCTCACCCCTCTATACTGCCTGACCCCACCATCAACTATGCCCTCTGTACTGCCTGACCCCACCATCAACTATGCCCTCTGTACTGCCAGTCCACACGGTCAACTGCCCTCACCCCTCTATACTGCCTGACCCCACCATCAATTATGCCCTCTGTACTGCCAGTCCACACAATCAACTGCCCTCACCCCTCTATACTGCCTGACCCCACCATCAACTATGCCCTCTGTATTGCCTGTCCACACGAGCAACTGCCCTCACCCCTCTATACTGCCTGACCCCACCATCAACTATGCCCTCTGTATTGCCTGTCCACACGAGCAACTGCCCTCACCCCTCTATACTGCCTGACCCCACCATCAACTATGCCCTCTGTACTGCCTGACCCCACCATCAACTATGCCCTCTGTACTGCCAGTCCACACGGTCAACTGCCCTCACCCCTCTATACTGCCTGACCCCACCATCAATTATGCCCTCTGTACTGCCAGTCCACACAATCAACTGCCCCCACACCTCTATACTTCCTTTCCCCTTCATTAACTACACTCTGTGTGCAGCCTGTCTCCACCATCAGCTGTCCCCTCTGTACTGCCTTACCCCACCATCAACTGTCCCTTTTTGTATTGCCTGTTCCCATCATCAACTGTCCCCCTCTGTTCTGCCTGTCTCCACTATAAACTGCCCCATCTGTATTGCCTGTCCCCACCATCAACTGCCTCTTCTGTATTGCCTGTCCCCACCATCAACTGCCTCTTCTGTATTGCCTGTCCCCACCATCAACTGCCTCTTCTGTATTGCCTACCCCCACCATCAAATGCTCCCTCTGTATTGCCTTACCTCACCATCAACTGCCCACTCTGTATTGCCTGTCGCCACCATCAGCTGTCCCCTCTGTATTGCCTGTTCCCACCATCAACTGCCCACTCTGCATTGCCTGTTCCCACCATCAACTGCCCACTCTGCATTGCCTGTTCCCACCATCAACTGCCCACTCTGCATTGCCTGTTCCCACCATCAACTGCCTCTTCTGTATTGCCTGTCTCCATTATCAACTGTCCCTTCTATATTCCCTGTCCCCACCATCAACTGCCTCATCTGTATTGCCTGTCCCCACCATCAACTACCCCTCTGTATTACCTGTCCCCACCATCAACTGCCTCTCTGTATTGCTTGTCCCCACCATCAATTGCCCCTCTGTATTGCCTGTCCCCACCATCAACTGTCCCCTCTGTATTGCCTATCCCCACCATCAACTGTCCCCTCTGTATTGCCTATCCCCACCATCAACTGTCTCCTCTGTATTGCCTATCCCCACCATCAACTGCCCCCTCTGTACAGGACTATAAAGAAAATGCTTCAGTCTGGCTTTGAAAGAAAACTCATGCATCATTTTACCAAAAAAACAATGAAAGGCGATTCATTTCCCGGAGTGACTGTCTAACAGGGCATGTTAATCAATGCTGAACTCAAATTCAAATATTGAATTTAGTCTGAGGTCACGGAGAGTCTGCCAGAGTTCGATCTCCTGTATATACAAAGAAAGTGGGCTGCTTCCATACTGGAAAGCCTCCAACCTAAATCCAATAGATTCTGATTCAGGAACAAAATTTGGTTATTTGAAAGCCTGATGGAGCTTTTGCCTCTTCTCACTCAGCCCTGGCATCACTTTAAGTGGATCTATGTGCCCGGGAAGGGGGGTGCAGGATGGACTTCCCCACTTGAACACTGTGATTGGCTACATGATGTAGAAACCATTCTGTGGCCTCCTGATCATAATGAGAGACCAGTTGGTCACCTTGACAGCTTGGTCACTATGGTGGGAGCACATTGTAAGTGTGCTCCCAGCACTGTCCTTTTCGGGGTGGGCAGGGAAGCTGTGGCCAGTGGCCAAGTAGTCTATGATTACTTATAAATCCAGAACCGATTATGTTGGCGACAAATCATAACCTGGTAAATGGCGATCACTCATAGAACTGGTGACATCTGTAGTGACTCAGGACTCGACTATGGTGATCTCTCATGGAATCGGTGACCCTCTGTGGCAGCTGTGACCTCCATGAAGATGTGGCAGTTTCTTTTTCTCTGACATGGCGGTGAACCATACAGGAGGCAGCTCTCTACCACAGCAACTCTTTCCAGAGGTCACCTCTCATGTTGAGACTGCCTTGAGCCCAGGCTTCTCTCCCCTTTTCTTTCTCCTGCAGTTCTGTGTCTTCCTGGGACTTCAAGTCCCATTGTTGGAATACAGTGTTCATATATTTTATGCAACAACTACATCAGTATTCAGTAGAGATATATTCGTCAACCAGTAGGTGGCAGTGTTTATAAGTTGGTAGCTGCATCTATGGTATACTCTATGTCTATTCTCTGAATAAAGTTTCCTGTTTCTTTGTTGCAGTGAAGCAGAAAAGCACATGCGGACTGTGCACTGTCTGTTCTGTAGGGATAAATACAGAATTTTTAACACCCAACCAGTCCTTGGCTTGCTAGAGAGCTGCATCCTAGGGACTACATCTCCCATAGTTCCAAGCTATTCCCAGCAGTTCTCTTTCCTTCCAGGTTCCTCAGCAGCCAGTCCATGTCTTCCAATTTCCTGGGGTTGGTAGGCTCTCCTCCAGTTCCAAGTGGCTGCAAATGCAATTGTGCTGTTTCCTCTCTCTCTCCTTCACTGGTAGCAGAGGAGAGGGAGAGATACGGCAGTGCTGGTATGTAGGAGGGTGATGGTCTTCCTTAATCATGGCCACAGCAGCAGGGGCAGACTGACCATTTGGAAACTCGGGCACTGCCCGAGGGCCCGGGGTCAGTAGGGGGCCCCATGAGATGCCCCTTGTTCCTTTTTCATAGGCTTTTTTGAGTTTGGACAAGGACACAGGGGCCCCATGATCCCCTATTGCCCGGGGGCACCATGAATTGTCAGTCCGCCCCTGCACAGCAGGCAGCAGTCCTGACACACTGACCATCTGGGCATTCCAGACTTTGCCCTGTAGACTTCACTCTCAACTCTCCATGTGTAGGTGGGAGCCAGAGACCAGATCTTCTGCCCACCAGCCTGGTTCTTGAGCTGTACCCCTCACTCCCAGGGGTACCAGGACACTGGCCCAACTTCTTCCAGAGCTTGACAGCCAGGTGGCATCTCTGTAACTTCTGCTCCCTCACCATATCTAATGCCTTACCTGAAGAACTCACACAGAGGTCACATGTAGATCAACTTCTTCTTTACTGAGGAATTGCAGTGTACAGCAGTCACTCAGGCCCTGGGCCACACACAGTTCAAAAGAAAACGATTCTCTCCATACAACAGTCATCAGTTCCATAGGGTTGGTGAGGTATCCTTTGTGCTCATCTTCAGGGGAAACCCTCCAGAGGAAAGGAAGTGGTTAAAGTCTCTGCTCCTCGATGACTCTCCTTCCCATGGCCAGCAAGTCTAGACTCCTCCCACAATATTTAGGAGATCCTGCCAGGAGGGAAAATAACTCATTCTCCTACTTTTAAAAGGGCCCCAAACTTAAAGAGGTTGTAAACCTCAGACATGAAAAATGAACAAAGTATATCTCTCTATAGTGTGTAACCAGTCCAGAGCACTAAGTGTCATTTCTGTCCGCTGCCTTGTTCCTCTGCTATCTGCATGAATCACTTCTGACAAGTTTGTCTAACACCAAGAGAAAAAATTGATGACAGGGGAGGGAGCTTCAGCAGATTAACAGCCTCAGCTCTGTTCCCGTGTGCTGTGTGAAGGGTGGTGTGTCTCTTCCATCCAATCAGCTCTCAGAGCTCTCCTCACTGAGCTCTACCGTGCATAATTTCTCCCGGGCCGAGGCACACTCTGTGTGTTTGTGGACATACAGAGGTGGCTCAGGAGCGAACATGCACAAGTGCCCCCATAACAAGTAGCTTGCTATGGTGGGCACTCTGTGGGAAGGATCGCCCAGGAGTGCCGGCTGGGTACCCAAGAAGAGGAGGACTGGGGTTGTTCTGTGCAAAACCACTGCACAGAGCAGGTATATACTGTATAAAATGCTTGTTGGGGCAGCACAATAGTTAAATGGCTAGCACATCTGCCTGGCAGCACTCGGGTTGCTTGTTGGAATCCCTACCACAGCACAACTTGCCTGGAGTTTGCATGTTCTCCCTGTGCCTGTGTGGGATTCCTCTGGGTGCTCCGGTTTCCTCCCAGACTCCAAAGACATGCTGGTAGGTTAATTGGATCCTGTCTAAATTGTCCCTAGTATGTGTATGTATGAATGTGAGTTAGGGACCTTAGATTGTACGCCCCTTGAGGGTTAGGGACCTTAGATTGTACGCCCCTTGAGGGTTAGGGACTGATGTGAATGTACAATATATATGTAAAGTGCTGTGTAAATTGATGGCACTATATAAGAACCTGAAATAGCAAAAAGACCCTTAAGAATCACTTGAAAATAAGTCTTGGTGATCCTCCCATGAAGGTTTTCAGGCAAATCCTGTTAAAGGGTGACAACGCTCTGTCCCTGTCTTACAACTGTGCTCTTGTGTTACCTTCCTCTCATGTATTCTCCCAGTAAAAATTGCAATAAACTGACACCTATTTTTCAGACATAGACTATTCTTGTCACCATCAGGACCTGCCATGAGAAATGCCTCAGGAACCTCAGTGCTCCCCACACGTGCTATCCAACACTTGCCCGTCTTCTTGATGACCGGAGAAGTCAGAATGCAGGAGGCCTGGGAGGGTGAGGGTGTCGGGCAAAGGCCAGGTGGGAGGCTACTTGTTGAGGCAGAACTGTCATCACAGAGTTGACAGTCCATCTATGTCATGACTATAGCATGCAACCATGGGCCTGGTTTCATTCTACAGGACAGGAAATGAAGGTAATTTTTTCCCCCAAAAATTGCATGCAGACTTCCCTGGGTAACATCCACATGTAATGCTGAGCCTTCAGGATTGAAAGAACTGAAATCCAGTGAATGAAAGGGGTAGGTTTGGGACAGTCAGCCTGGGGAGGATAGGGTTTGATCCCAGATGCCCATCATATGGGCTATTGGCCACCATTTAGTTAGCAGAGTGGCAACGGGATGCCAGGCAATGAAACACTCTTTGTGTACAAGCACCTGGCACTGAAAGAATGACTTACTGTAGGTGAATTTATCTCCATCCACAGTACAGGTAAAGTCCTGGTCTGGGGAGAGAAAGAGAGCAGTGCAGCAGTATGTAATAGGTAAGTGATCAGCAACGTGGGTGGGGGGGGAAGGGGAGGAAGGTTATCTTTTCACTGCCATGTCCACCAATACAGGTGGGGGGATTGGCTGTTAAATTTCACTGTCAATGACCACCAATGGGGGGTTGTCCCACGGTGGTTCTACTCAACCTCACCCCTTTATCTAGGAAGTGGTATTCATAAGTCCCCACTTAAACACTTGTTAAATGCAACTTGGGCTTGTATCCCAGGTATGTGGAAACAACAATCCACCCCAACAATTCTTCAATGGCAAGAGTGAACAGTATCAAACAAATGAAAATCCTGACCTCTGCCCTTTGAGAAAAATCTGAGGAACATAAAACCAGGTGGGGCTTCTGGGACCTCTCGTTTCTCTGATGAATACCTTCAAACAACACTGTGCCAATTACATACCAACTTGCACTTGCTTCTTACACTCCGTAGATGGTACTGCCTATACCCCCCTATCAGCCATGTCTGAAGTGCAAATAGACAGGAAGTGACTGCAAAGAGGCTAAAAGAGATCAGTGGCTAAAAGTATAAAAAAACATTAAAAAATAATATTTTGTATTAAAAAATTAGGGTTTACCATTACGTTGATATAGAAAATAACTTTGATGGCAAAAAGGCTACAACACATCTCGAATAAAGAGATCACCAAGCTGCATTAATGGAAGCCTCATCACTGATATTACATAGTTACATAGTTAGTCTGGCTGAAAAAAGACAAAAGTCCATCCAGTTCAACCATAGAAAAAAAAAAGTTATATTCCTATACCCACAACTGATCCAGAGGAAGGCATATTAAGGGTGAAAATGTGTTTAAAAATAAAAAAATGCATTACAACTTATTATAAACTGAGCTTGCCATCTAGATTACTGTGTGGGGTCCCTGAGGGCCCTTCTCTATTATATTGATCAATACGTTTTCCTTTCTGCCTTGCTTTCCCTGGCAACATCTCCCACTCAGCTCATGAGTCCTTCATGATGGATCAGCTTGGCGTCTTTTCACTTGGCATGGCCGTATCATCTCCTCTCCTTCTTACAGCCCAATATTTACTTATTTGTTTCATTTTTCAAGATTTTTTATCATTGGTATGACATTACTAGGAACTGAACCCCTCCATATTTTATCTAAACCACTCGAACTGCATAAATTGAACCTTCATGACTTTGATATTAACAATAAAAATATGTTTAAAGATTAAAAAAAAGGCATTACAACTTTTTGTAAATTGAACTTGCTCATATTGCCCATTGTGTGGTCCTTGAGGGCCCCTCCCTATTATACTGATCAATACATTTTCCTTACTGCCTCGCTTTCCTTGCCAACATCTCCCACTCAGCTCATGAGTCCTTGTTGATGGATCAGCTTGGCGTCTCTTCACTTGGCATGGCCGTATCATCTCCTCTCCTTCTTATTGCCCAACATTTACTTATTTGTTTCATTTTTCAAGATTTTTTATCATTGGTATGACATTACTAGGAACTGAACTCCTCCATATTTTATCTAAACCACTCAAACTGCATAAATTGAACCTTCATGACTTTGATATTAACTATAAAAACACGTTTAAAGATTAAAAAAAAAGGCATGACAGCTTTTTGCAAATTGAACTTGCTCATATTTCCCAGTGTGGGGTCCCTGAGGGCCCCTCCCTATTATATTGATCAATACGTTTTCCTTACTGCCTCCCTTTCTCTGCCAACATCTCCCATAGCCCATAGGACCTATTAAAGTATTGGCTTGGCATCTCCTCTCCTGGTATTTGCCGTACCAACTCCTCTTTTTCTTGCCTTCAACTATTTACTTATTTGTTTCATTCTTCAAATATTTTATCAGTATTATGACATAACTAGGAACCGTACACCTCCATATTTTATCCAAACTGACAAAATATGCCAACCTCTCCCGAATGCTGAAATTTCCAAGAAGACACTATTAGCAAACGACGGGAATGTTCAGAACAGCCCAAGATTGGCTGCTTTCATCACAACACCTCTCTTGATTATTGCATGATATTTTTTTGAAGCTGAACGAAATTTTAAAGTTATTCTTCTGGTGGAGTGCCCCCTGCACTGCCAGGGTTAAATGTTGGCTTTTGTATAAGGTGCTATTAAATAGCAGCTTTATTTACTGTATCTCTTGCTGCACCGCCAGCCAGCCCTCTGCTCTTCCCTTTAACACTCTACTTTTGGGCAGGTCCTAGGGGTCCTCACTTAGGTCTCTTTCACTCAGGCAGCAGTAAAAACAGGCAGCTGAGCCACAGTTTTACCACCCCCCGACCACCCACCTAGAGTCTAAAATACAGCATGATGCAACTGTGGCAAATTTAAATGTTGAGTTGACTGTTGGAACTGTAGCAAACTTGCTCATCAGAGTTGGACGCGGAGTTCCCCTTTTTTATTAGAAGTATTCCTCAATCCTTTATTCTCCTTCCCCCTCCCGTGGTGAGAGGCAGTGACAGATGTGTAAGTGTTAAAAGTTGCTGGCAGGCTGGAACAGCAGGGGGCCCAGAACTACAAAGCCCCCCATAGAGACAGCAGACTCTGTCCCAAAACCTGTGTAACTTCGCACCTCGGGAAAAGATAACAGGGCCTTCTCAAAAGTTCAAGGCATTCTCCAGAAGCACAAACAAGATGACATTTTTAACAGATCTGGTTTTCCCATATGTTTAATGTCATGGATTATGACAGATGTTGGATCTAATTCAGAGTTCGCCCGACTGACCCCTCCCAAAACAGTATTGGCCAGTTACTCAGAGCCACCCCCCCTTGCAGGGGGACTTTAAAAGACAGGCTGGCAAGCCTAAAGAGTTAAGCTAAAGAGATCTCCTAATTTTAACATCGTAACAGCAGGAGATCAAAGACCCTCCGCTCTGCAACTTGGATCTGCTTACCTTAAGGCTGAACATGGCAAGTAACTTAACCTTTTAACTTCTCCCTGTTATCTCTTTGCTGTGCTGTTTTCTATGTTTATATAAATATATATCTTAGTTACATCTTTTTCTGTAAATATTTTATTGCACCTGTTTGACTCTTTTAGTAATAAATCTTTCTTTCTGAAAGTGTTAAACTGTTTCTAAGCGCTTACTTGCAATTCACGAATTCCTGCCTTTTGAAGAGACGCTACTGTGTTTGTTTAATCCTCTGCCCAATCGGCCTGCAGTGACCGTATTGGACAGGCGACTTTTCAACCATTTGATAAAGAGAGTTTCCCCTTTCTCTGTACAAAAAGGGGTGGTGGCAGTGAAGGGTTAGTTGCGTAATTAACCCAACCCAGTAACAAGCGCATTCAGGCTGCCGGTGCATCGATTGCGTTCCATTAGCTGGACAATCGTTGTGCAGGGCGCAGCTGAGTGTGGCATTGTTACGCGCGTCACATCGCAGTTTTAGATCGGCCGGTGCTTTGGTCACGAGTTTGGTGAGAAGGTCTGGGGTCTGACGCCACGGGCGTGACGTATTATTGTTGGTCGCGGTCGTGCGATTGTTGCATGTTGAGGGTGGCGATCGGGCGACCGTGACAGGCACTGCTTGTCAAACTTGGCTATTTAGGTCAATGGGAATGAGCAAAACGCTTGGCTTTTGGCCACAATACTCCATTGTAAATTGTTGGTCAGCCAAAAAAAACCAACAGGAATTCAGGAGGTGGCAGGAATTCCTCCTCAACACTTGACCTAACCTTACAGTGTGTGGTGGACAGAACGCAGAGGCTTTGAGGGACCAGTCACATGGAGGGTAGGATTCCTGTGGGAGAAAGGGATAAGGTAAACCTCTTTTTAATGGGAACCTAGAAAAAACAACAGCATTTATCCTTGCAGTGCTGGGGGTGCCCCACTGTAAGCGTGTGTATTGTCCTATTGTGTACATACAGTAGTTGTTGAGTGTAGTTAGGGGCTTGTTAGAAGCCTGGGTTTAGACAGAGGGTTACTTCAGGTTAAACTGGAGGGCTCTACAGGCCAGTCCTCTGGTACCTCCCCCTGCTCTAGAAGCTTGGAGAAGCATATAGAAACAGTAGTCAGAGGTCAGGAGGGGCTGATCTGCATATTTATGGGAGTCTGACCAATCCCAGGAAGGAGGCTTGGCAGCATTTCAGACTGGTCCATAAATATGACAGAGCCTGGCCAGCAGGGGAGTTGGGTGGAAGATGGATGATTGAAGTGCTGCTGTGTAGCCTGGGAGGGGGCCCAGGAGAAAGGCAGTCCTGCCTCCAGACTGGAGATTGGAGGGAAGAAGAAAGCTGAAGGAGGGAGCTCCACTGCCCTGCAGTCCATTGGGGAAGGACAGCCTGCATAGCCTGGAAAAGAACCAGCCCAGCAGAAGGTCTGAAAGCAATTCTATCCATAGCTGCAGGACAAGGACAGTGTGAGTACCTGTACACCCTCAGAGCCTGTAATGGAGAAGTCTGCAAGAGGCAAGTTCTTGGTAAGTCTTCAGGGGACAGTTTATTGCTTACCCAATCCCTTGTCCTGGGGTCAGATACTGTGGCCAGGTGGGCTGGTATTTTGTTCACAAAGGGAACCCAGAGCTCCTTCAAGTTGTCACTTTGCTGATAATCCACTCAGGGGACGGTCCTTTGCTAAGGACTGTTGTGGTTCCGTCTGGAATGCAGTCAAAGGTCTGTCATTTTGCAGTATGTTACAGAAGGACACTGTCCTCATTTTGTTATTCTTCAATCAAATTGGGCATCTCATAATCCCTTTACCCTATCAGGGGTGGACTGACAACTCATGAGGCTCCCGGGCAGTAGGGGATCATGGGGCCCCTGTGTCCTCACTCACAGTCAAACCACTCCCAAAAAAGCCTATGAAAGTTACCAGGGGCATCTCATGGGGCCCCCTACTGACCCCGGGCCCTCGGGCAGTGCCCGAGTGCTCGAATGGTCAGTCCGACCCTGTACCCTATCCAAGTTGAACTCCCTAATTAATACAAAAAAAAGGAAGTGAAGTGGGGGGACCAGAGGCTCTCAAGGGAGCAGCACTACAGGTAGTTCTGGATTTTCCTTGGCGTTCAGCTTTAAAGGCCATGTCTTCTCATTGTGCTGTTCTACAGGAAGTTCCATGTTTAATTTTGTAAAAAGTATTAATGTGTATCTAAAGGCAAATCTTTTTTCTTTTTAACAAAGTGGAGAAGGGCAAGAACCTGTGCCGGCTTTTCATGCTGTTGGTTGTCCCAGTAAGGAGATTCTCACTCTCTGTTTGTCTTGGTTGACCATTGTCACAGAAAGGGAGGGACAATCCAAAAAGTCATCAGAAGAGGAATAGAGAGGACACCTTCCACTAGAGACACTTGTTCCAGTGATAACTAAGAGGGCTTTTCCCCTGACTTGGGAGAGATTTGCTCTCAATTACTGCTGTATCTACAGGAAAGGAAATAAAGGTCAATTTTTCCGCCAAAAAATTGAATGCAGACTTCCCTGGGTAACATCCACAAGTAATGCTGAGCCTTCAGGATTGAAAGAACTGAAATATAATGAATGAAAGGGGCAGGTCAGGGACAGTCAGCCTGGGGAGGATAGGGTTTGATCCCTGATGCCCATTATATGGGCTATTGGCCACCATTTAGTTAGCAGAGTGGCAACGGGATGCCAGGCAATGGAACACTCTTTGTTTTCAAGCACCTGGCATTGAAAGAAAGACTTACTGTAGGTTAATGTATCTCCATCTGCAGTGCAGGTAAAGTCCTGGTCTGGGGAGAGAAAGAGAACAGTGCAGCAGTATGTAATATGTAAGTGATCAACAACGTGGGGGGGAAGGGGAGGAAGGTTATCTTTTCACTGCCATGTCCACCAATACAGGTGGGGGGATTGGCTGTTAAATTTCACTGTCAATGACCACCAATGGTGGGAGGGTGTCCTGCGGTGGTTCTACTCAACCTCACCCCTTTAGGAAGCAGTATTCATAAGTCCCCGCTTAAACACTTGTTAAATGCAACTTGGGCTTGTATCCCAGGTATGTGGAAACAACAATTCACCCCAACAATTCTTCAATGGCAAGAGTGCCATCAAACAAATGAAAATCCTGACCTCTGGCCTTTGAGAAAAATCTGAGGAACATAAGACCAGGTGGGGCTTCTGGGACCTCTCGTTTCTCTGATGAATACTTCCAAATTACATGACTAATGCACCATAGATAGGCTTGTCCACTCCTACTTCCACCTTTACCTATCCATACCACTCCACACCCCCTTAACCAACTAAACTTTACAAAAAACATGACACCATTTTGGAGTAAATGGCCAACATGGCCTTTTATTAACAACTTCACATTTTAACATACATCAACCGTTCCTTAACGGAAACCAAAGAATTGTTGTTGGTCTTCAAAGGCACCCACAAACGATCCAAAATGCATCTGCGGACAACCCTATACACTAGGCCTCCAGCCGCAACCAACCAGCTCGGAGACAACCATACTGTCCGCAGTGCAGCACCACCACCTTCCAGTTAAACCTTGGTTAACTGGGAATATCCAACGGGCCCCCCATACCACGGATGGGGTCCCACACCATTGTTTTACCTTCCAAGATGAGAACCGCCTCCAAAGACCAACAACCGCCCACAAACCAACGGAAAAAACCCCCTTTCCAACCGGAGTCCTTTTTTTAAAATTTTTTTATTCTCACCTGCCCCCAGACGAGCCCCTATACCCAACCAAACAGGGAGGGCGGGAGGGAAGCTCTGGTCCTTGCCACGTCAAGCTCCACTGACGCCCCTTCCGCAGAACCCCCCACCCTAAGGTACCACAAAACCCCTCCTACATTCCACATCTGCCAATGCTATAATTCCCCAATCAATTCCCCACCCCCTGGAGCTAAATTTAACCCTTTCCGTTCCCTACACCACTCTGGGCCTAGTCATGTATGCCCTGCGCTATTTTCCATTCTTCCCTATTCGCTACGGGCATTTCTTGAACAACACTGTGCCAATTACATACCAACTTGCACTTGCTTCTTACACTCCTTAGATGGTACCCCTCCTCTTTTCTCCTTTTTTTTCTTTCATTCCCTCCCCCCCTAAACAGATAAAAATCTGGTGCACACCGACCCAAGCTGGACCCGTTGCAGTTGTCTTCTGCATACCCTTACCTCTCGCACTGTTACCTCACATTATCTGGTTCCTTCGCTGGCAGTTGTTTTCAGGAATCCGGTGGCTTATCTCTATGTGAGAGGCCAGCCTTTCTCCCGCAGCCTCTGTAGGCTTTCAATGCCTGAAAAAGTACATTTACATCGGCTGTTGTAATTTCTGTACACATAGTTGCACCCCCAAACCTGATGCCTTTTGAGAATGTCTTGTGACATATGAAAGGATCACTTTGCAAATTGTATTCTTTATTGTAATCTGTTGCATACCTTTAAACAACATTTATTTTTTAAATTTAGAAAAAGAGACGACTAAACAACAACCATGGAGTCCACATACACTGTATCTTTGTTACATCCTTTTAGGTTAGGCCATGATGAGAGGCAGAGGTACAGCCCCTGGAACATGTTCGCTTTGCAAACTCTATCGTTGGAATAGATTTGGATTTGGATTTAAATATCACACTCTGGAGCTTCAATTATCCACTCCCTTATAGTGTTATTAATGTCATATTGGAGATATACTGTACATGGTGAGCATTTTACTGGTTAGGACCCCATGGTGGACTTGGAACCAGAGTGCACTATAGTATATTTTTTGTATACTCTGATTAACTAAATGCAGTAGAAAGTCTGGTAAATATAGATACAAAAATTTGATTTGTGAACACCACCTAACTATAAGACATCATAGGACATTTCACTCTAAAACTATGAACATTAATATGGAGATGAACTCAACCCCCCTCACCCTTCATTCTTCTGGGGGATTTTCTAAATGACATGAGGTGAAGATTCTTGCTCATTCAGCCAAAGAACATTTGTGAGGTCAGGTACTCACGTTGGATGAGAAGACCTGGCCCATCATCAGTGTTCCAATTTATCCAAAAGATGTTCAGTAGGACTGAGGTCAGGACTTGGTGCAGCACGCTTGAGTTCCTCCACACTAAATTGGTCAATGGAGCCGGCTTTGCTCTTCTGAAAAGGCTTCCCACAAAACTTTGGATGGTGTCTCTAGGAATTTGAGCCCATTTGAGAGGTCAGGTATTGATGCTGGATGAGAATGCCTGGCTTGTAATTAGTGTTCCAGTTCATCCGAGAGGTGTTCAGTAGGGTTGAGGTCAACGTTACTTGAATTCCTCCACACGAAACTGGCCAACCCATGTCATTATGAAGCTGGTTTTGTACACAGAGGCCCAGTCAAGCTGGAACAGAAAAGGGCCTTCTCCAAACTGTTTTTACCAGATTGAAAGAACACAATTGTCTAAGACATCTGTGTTTGCTGTAGCATTGCATTACCCTTTACTGTAAACAGTCATTTAGAGAGGTGTCCCCATCATTTTGACCATGTTTTTTAGCTGGAATTTTGGAAAGCCATATAGCAATATCATACACTCCATGTTTTATCCAGTTCAGCTAAGCAGAATAATTGTTATAATGATAGATTTTTCCTCCATGAGTCATAGATGTGTTTCTCACGCCCAATTTTGTGCTTCGGTTCATAGCGGTAAGGTATTGCAGATTATATAGTGCAGAGGAATTTCAATAATGGAGGATCCTGGGTAGACAGTAAAGAAAATCCAGAGAGAGATGCTGCAGTTGATAGTTATTTTGGTTAGGTTCTGTCACAGAGGTAGGTAACTAGGCTCAGTATATTTGGGGCTTTCACTGTAAACCACTACAGGTCACACAGAGGTAGGTAACCAGGATCAGTACTATGGCCTACTGTCTAAGTGGGCAGGCGCACAGTGGGGAGCGAATGTAATTATTTTTATTAATTATTAATTATTATATTTTTGAATTTAAAATAAATTTATATATTTTTTTCTTTCCTCTAATGGCTTATGTTATTTGAGTAGAGATTGAGGCCAAAATTCGATCCACTTTCTCTCGTCATCCTAGGGATGGAGTCACCCCAGGGACAGAGACTATTAAAAGTTTGTTTAAACATCATAAAAAACTCAATGTCTGATATATGAATCGCAGATGGGATATCCTCTCTCTAGAATCCTACATTGAGAGCGGTATTATCCCTAGAGGATTACGAGAGAAAGTGGTTCCGGCTGAGCATTTGCAGACTGACCGGTTCCTTTCCAAGTGGAAGGATAAATGTATTCGACACGGGCTTGACATTATGAAATTAATTGTTGAGGAAGAACAGGTGCAACTTGGTGAACTGAAAAATGCCATTGAGGAGAGTACCAAAGCTTTAGAATCATATAAAGATGACACAGAGTTTACACGATTAAATGACCTCCTTAAGAAGGAGATAGACAAAATACAACGTAATCTTCGATCTACTCAACAGACTAAATTTCAACGTGACTTAGATGACTGGGCCTCGTGGGGAGATTTTCAATCTCACCAATACCCGAAGTCGCAGTCGATCGCGTCATCGTCGATTTCATTCCTATTCCTCTAACTTCAATAGAACCAGTTCTTCCGATAGTGAGGAAGGCGATTTAAAATCCAGGGGTGGACTGACAACTCATGGGGCCCCCGGGCAATAGGGGATCATGGGGCCCCTGTGTCCTTGCCCAAACTCAAAAAAGCCTATGAAAAAGGTACCAGGGGCATCTCATGGGGCCCCCTACTGACCCTGGGCCCTCGGGCAGTGCCTGAGTTTCCAAATGGTCTGTCCGACAAAGACACGGGTGGAACAAACTGGGGTATTCTTAAAACAACTGCAAATACAAACCAACAAACCTAAACGACGGAACAGAAAGAGGAAAAGGAAAAGACAAAGAGAGAGACAGAAATCAGGGATGTAAGACACGCAGCCAGAAACTGATCAGATCATACTGTTGTTGATGGACTTTAGGGTCATTGATCTTTCACAATTTCCGCTGGCGGACAGACATCTGAGTCTACTTCAGAAGGGGTTATCATTCTCGCCCACTAGTACTATGAACCATTTTGAAGTGTATAAAGACATTAATCTTTTTTTGAGGAAGGTCTACCTTAGATCTGTGCATCAGCATACACAAAACAATATGGAAGGTGATCATTTTACTTCTCCTTCACAGAGAACTGATAACAAGGATTGGAGGATCTATTGTCTCTTTTGGAGGAAACTGCACCTAGTCAGGAGGATGAGGGGAGTTCTGTTAACCCTTGGCTTAGATCGGCTAATTTAATGATTCGATCCACAAAGATGCCACCATTTAAAAAGAATAAATGGTTAAGTGTATTTTTGGATCTCGTTCAACAGGATCTTGCTCTCATTGATTGGGATATAAAAAGTAGTGACAATCTGACCCGTGATGAACGCCGTGCACTTAATGAATTAAAAAGAGCACCGGATCTAGTCATTAACCATTTGCCACCCGCCCTATGGCCAAATGGCGGCCGGCAAATGTCATCAGCGTTCTGGGTGGAAGCCATATGGCATCCTCCCGCACATGCGCAGATTGCGCTCCTGCAGAGCCACGCAGCGGCGCGATCTGTCACTGGCCGTGTACCTCGGACACAGCTGATGACAGATCTGAGTACCGGCCCTGTTGCCGGTACCATGTGACCTGCTGTGACCAATCACAGCAGGTCACATGACAGTTGTATACAATGGATGGCTTCATTCATGCCATCCATTGTATACTAATGTCTAGCTGTGAATGGTCACAGTGATCACATCCACATGTCATGTGATTAGCTGTGGCCAAATCACAGCTAAGCACAAAAAAAAAAAAAAACCCTGAATGAATCGATGTCATTCAGGTAAATCCTTGCTTATAGCAAAGTAATTCTTTGCTATAAGCAAATTGTGTAAAAACAAATACTGATCACTTCCCCAAAGTAGTACAATGTTACTGTGGTAACATTGTACTACTTTGGACATAGTGAAATATGAAAAATAAATCTTAAAAAAAGAAAAAAAATGTAATAAAAAATTAAAATAAAAAAAATAAAACAAAAAAAAAATATATTTTTTTTTTCACACTGTCACCAGTCAGTGTCCCTGATCACCGCCATGCCAGTTATATGATGACGCTGTACTGCACTGGTGACAGTATGTAAAAAAAAAATAGTGAAAATAATTTTTTTTATTTTTTCATTTTCCGAAAAATTATGACAAAAAAAACACGACTTCAAAAAACTCGCCATGCCTCTTATGAAGTACGTTGGACTGTCTACTTTGCAAAAAGGGGTCATTTGGGGGATATCTGTACTATTCTCACATTTGGGGGATATCTGTACTGTCCTGACATTTGGGGGATATCTGTACTGTCCTGACATTTGGGGGATATCTGTACTGTTCTGACATTTGGGGGAAATCTGTACTGTTCTGACATTTGGGGGATATCTGTACTGTTCTGACATTTGGGGGATATCTGTACTGTTCTGACATTTGGGGGATATCTGTACTGTTCTGACATTTGGGGGATATCTGTACTGTTCTGACATTTGGGGGATATCTGTACTGTTCTGACATTTGGGGGATATCTGTACCGTCCTGACATTTGGGGGGATATCTGTACTGTTCTGACATTTGGGGGATATCTGTACTGTCCTGACATTTGGGGGATATCTGTACTGTTCTGACATTTGGGGATATCTGTACTATTCTGACATTCTTGGACCTCAAGAAATTAGATTGGCTGTCAGTACTTCAGGATTGATCAATATTCAGATCTATACCATAGTTTGTGAACTCTATAAGTTTCCTAGAAACTAAATAATACATCCTAATTTGGGTTATTTTCACCAAAGACATGTAGCAGAATACATCTCGGCCTAAATTTATGAAGAACAATTATTTATTTGCAAACTTTTATAACAGAAACAAAGAAAAACGTGTGTTTTTTTTTCAAAATTTTTGGTCTTTTTGTTAATTTAGCGAAAAATAAAAACCCCAGCGATGATTAAATACCATCAAAAGAAAGCTCTAGTTGTGTGAAGAAAGTGATAAAATTTTAGTTTGGGTACAATGTTGTATGACCGCGCAATTGTCATTCAAACTGTGAGAGCGCTGAAACCTGAAAACTGACCTGGGCAGGAAGGTGTAAAATTGCCCGGTATTGAATTGGTTAAACCAAGCGATAAAGGGGACAATGTGGTCCTGATGACCGCAACCAGTTATGAGCATGAGATCAAGCGACAGCTTTCGGATAACTCCACATATGTTAAATTAGATTCTAGTCCTTTTCCTAAAATGGTGTCCTTACTCAATAGGAAATTGATCTTGGCTTGTGAAGCAGGCCTTCTATCAACTAGGGAACGCAACTATTTACAGGTGGAAGACTATAACATCCCTACTATATATATCATCCTGAAAGTCCATAAAAGACCTATTGACCCCCCTGGACGTCCCATTATCTCTGCCATAGGGGGCCCCCTGGAGCGAATTGGAAAATGTATTGATGTCTTGATCAAGGAGATGGTGTTCAATCTTCCATCCTATGTTCAGGACACACGAGATGTATTACTTAAAATATCTAAGACAGGGGCAGACTGACAACTCATGGGGCCCCCGGGCAATAAGGGATCATGGGGCCCCTGTGTCCTTGCCCAAACTCAAAAAAACCTATGAAAAAGGTACCAGGCGCATCTCATGGGGCCCCCTACTGACCCCGGGCCCTCGGGCAGTGCCCGAGTTTCCAAATGGTCAGTCCGCCCCTGATCTCAGATTTTGGTGCCATCAGATACGCTTTTGGTTAGTATAGATGTTGAATCACTATATACATCAATCCCCCACACTTGGGATATTAGAGCGGTGGCCCATTTCCTTGATCAAGTGTATCCATCTATGGGCGCCCAAAACAAATTTCTGGTTGAACTGCTGGAGTTCGCTTTGCATTTTAATTTCTTCCAGTTTATGAGGACCTCATACCACCAGGTACGAGGTACCTCTATGGGAGCTCCTTGGGCCCCGGCATATGCCAGTCTGCACTTGGGGTGGTCGTAGGAGCAAATGGTATATCAGTCTAAGCTCTATCACAGCCATGTGTTAATGTGGTTAAGATATATTGATGATGTGCTAGTATTATGGACCGGCACTGTATCTGACCTTCATATATTTTTGGCTGATCTAAACCAAACTGATAGAAACATTAGACTGACATACACCTTTGATAAACATCAGATTTCCTTTTTGGATTTACAAATATCCATTAAAGCTGAAACACTATCTACTAAAACCTTTCGTAAGGAAACTGCTGCAAACACTCTGCTATTGGCATCCAGTCATCACCCCCAATCACTTATTAGGGGTATCCCCACAGGTCATTTTTTAAGACATCGTCGAAACTGCACTGATCAGGGGGACTATGTGGATGAGACTCATGATTTGTATTGGAGATTCCGAGAAAGAGGATACTCTCATGGTAACCTCCGGAAATCTCGATCAAAAGCCTCTAAGCAAAATCGTAGTGAACTCCTGACTGGTGCAGAATCTAAATCTTCTTCTAATGAATCTGCTCCTGTGTGGATCATTACAAGATATGGAACTCAATGGGAAGCAGTGCGCACAGTTCTCACTAAGCATTGGCATATACTTACACAAACGCCTGAGCTGTCTTCTATTGTTGGCTCTAGGCCTTTCATGGTGGCTAAACGAGCCATGAATTTACGTGATAACCTTGGGCAGTCGGAATTTGAGCGCACTCCCACAAGGACTTGGCTTACCTCTTTGGCTCCTTTGAAGGGTATGTATCCCTGCGGCCATTGCGCAGTCTGTAAATACGTTGACCATACGGATACATTTACGGATGCCACTGGAGCAAATTTATTTCATATAAGACACTTTGTTAACTGTGCGATGACCAGAGTGATTTATATGATGTTATGTCCTTGCAATAAAATGTACATAGGCAAAACCAAACGCCTGCGAGTCAGAATAGGTGAACATATCATATATATCCCAGCCACAGCATCTCCTGCCTGGAGTTTGCATGTTCTCCCTGTGCCTGCGTGGGTTTCCTCCGGGTACTCCGGTTTCCTCCCACACTCCAAAGACATGCTGGTAGGTTAATTGGTTCCTGTCTAAATTGGCCCTAGTATGAGTATGACTGTAAGCTAGGGACCTTAGATTGTACACCCCTTGAGGGTTAGGGACCTTAGATTGTAAGCCCCTTGAGGGTTAGGGACATTAGATTGTACGCCCCTTGAGGGTTAGGGACCTTAGATTGTACACCCCTTGAGGGTTAGGGACCTTAGATTGTACACCCATTGAGGGTTAGGGACTGATGTGACTGTACAATATATATGTAAAGTGCTGCGTAAATTGACGGCGCTATATAAGTACCTGAAATAAATAAATAAAATAATAAATAAATATCAATGGCATTAGTAATCACCATGACCATACCCCAGTGGCAGAACATTTTGCCCAGATGCCCCAGTCCCCTCCTAATGGATTACGAGTGAAAGCCATATATGCTTTAAAGCTCTCATTAAAGCGGGGCGATTTTGACGCCATTCTTCCATCATTGGCACCGGTCGGCCTTAATAATGAATGTAGTCTCCAGATATTCTTGGATCCATAATATGTGGTTTTTGTTTTTGTTTTTTTTTATTCCTTTAAATATGAATTTTTGATTGAGCTTTTTTTATTGATTTTTGACTAAAATAATCTTTGATAATGTGTTATGCAATTTTGGACGTTTTTGGATATAGTATATATTATTTATTTGTTCTATTTTGTCCCCACTGTGCGCACCCATATTTTTCATACTCTATATACCGTATTTTTCGCTCCATAAGACGCACCTGACCATAACACGCACCTAGGTCTTAGAGGCAGAAAACAGGAAAAAAAAAATTCTGAACTAATGGACTGCAGACACAGTACAGGAGATAACCAGAGACTGCGGACACAGTACAGGAGATGACCAGAGACTGCGGACATAGTACAGGAGATGACCAGAGACTGCGGACACAGTACAGGGGATGACCAGAGACTGCGGACATAGTACAGGAGATGACCAGAGACTGCGGACATAGTACAGGAGATGACCAGAGACTGCGGACATAGTACAAATGACCAGAGACTGCGGACACAGTACAGGAGATGACCAGAGACTGCGGACACAGTACAGGAGATGGCCAGAGACTGCGGACACAGTACAGGGATGACCAGAGACTGCGGACACGGTACAGGGATGACCAGAGACTGCGGACAGCACAGAGATGACCAGAGACTGCGGACACAGTACAGGAGATGGCCAGAGACTGCGGACACAGTACAGGAGATGACCAGAGACTGCAGACAGCACAGGGATGACCAGAGACTGCGGACAGCACAGAGATGACCAGAGACTGCGGACAGCACAGGGATGACCAGAGACTGCGCACAGTACAGGGATGACCAGAGACTTTGGATAGTACAGGGGATGACTGCTGACCTTTGGGGAGGGGGGGGGAGCGGGTACCTGAATTTGACAGGTACCCGCTCCCACTTCCGCGGAGTTGTTCTTTCATCTTACCTGTTCCTCTATCCAGCCGCGCGCTGTCTTCCCAGCTTCTGTAATGGCGCTCGGCATGACAGCCGGGTGCCCAGTGCGCATGAGCGAGAAGCACTTGCGCTTTGTGATTGGTCCGGCGGCTTCTGGGATCTGTCATGTGTCCCAGGTGCCGCCTTACCATTCACAAAAAGCACCGCTTCTTGCGCATGCGCACTTGACACCCGGCTGTCATGCCCACACTACAGAAGTCGGGAAGACAACGCGCCGCTGGATAGAGGAACGGGTAAGATGAAAGAACAACTCCACGGAAGTGGGAGCGGGTACCTGTCAAATTCAGGTACCCGCTCCCCCTCCCTCCCCAAAGGTCAGCAGTCATCTCTAAGGTCCCGCTGTAGAGCTGAGCGGCCGGCCGGTATTCTGACACGGCGGCAGTGGAAATACCGGACCGGCCGCTCCATATTCGCTCCATAAGACGCACTGACGTTTTCCCCCCTTTTTTGGAGGGCGTCTCATGGAACGAAAAATACGGTAGTAGAGGTTTGAGTGTCTATAATTAGATTCATGATAGTACATTAGTCCCGCTGTTTTAAATGCTATACTCTTATATATATATATATATATATATATATATATATATTTGTCAGGGCTCCGGGAATGACCAGAGGTGTGTGGACTGACACAGGGAAACACAGACTTCAGGTATAGCGTGTAAACAAGATAATTTATTAAGGACAACACAAACATAAACACAGTGCAACAAACCAAACCCAAAACTAACACAAATACATACAACAAGGTGAAACAAACCCAAACCTAAACTGATATATATATATGGAGCACAACGTAGTCAGGCGGGCTGGGCCGGTAGCTAACGGGCAAACGGTACCAGGTGCGAGCGGAAGAGTGGTCAGGAATAGCCAAGGTCAGGACAGGCAGAGTTCATTCAGAGTCAGGATCAAAGCAGGATCAGGCAGGAAGCAGACAGGATGCAGGTACAGAGGCTCATGGGAAACATACACCAAGGCACTGATAACAGGTCTGGTCCTGCTTAAATACACCTCCTGCAATCAGCCTCAGGTGATGGCCTGATTGCAGGAGTGAGATTCTGGCTGCTGAGAGCACATGCTGGCCAGCCTTGGTACTGCAGCCCACAAGGCAGGTGAGTCCCACCACCATTGGCGAGTCCATTCCTGACAATATTGTTGAGATGATAGTGTTCTCTTTGCCTTCTGTTTGATTACCCATCAGAGCACACATGAGAGGAATACATGAAAGTGAGGCTCCCTGGGGATATAAAGGACTCCACAAACATGGCTGCCCTTAGTCTGAAGAAGCCCACGTGACTGGGCGAAACACGTTACGTCACATCCGGGTGACGCCCAGTCCCGGCGGAACGGCAGTTACACGCTGGATCTCTTCCCTACACGCTCTGCTTGGATCTTCACATGGTCTCCCACGATACCCACAAAGGGACTATCACCCGGCCGCATGGCTGAAGACTCTGCATGCCTCCCTGACACCACAGATGGACCGGACCACACCGCTGCACACTCTGCACTTATGTGGAAGGTTTGAATACATTACTCCACAGTTGGTACAGTCTATTCTTATTCTAGCATGCATGTGCTCCATCATTCTGGGATATCCAGCAAGCAGCAATAATAACCATTACACCTTTGGCAATAGGTGTGGGATGGCATAGTCAAGATATTCCAGGGCAGGATGTGGTGAGACCATTAAAGCTTCACATAATCTACTATACGGCTAAATCATTGGCTATAAATAGTGAATACTTACTGATATCTGATTAATTCAGCTGGAAGCCTGTCATATCCATTAATTGACTCAAGCCTATCAGTTTATACTGTATTTATTGTCACACTTGCAATCATCCAATACACTCATGGTACATCCCTAATTGGGCTCTGCTATGTGGGGAATTGTGCTGATGCTCTTCTCTGTATTTAGCTATCTACGGGAGAGACTATGGTCTATGTCATCACTACAAGCAGATATAATCGTTTGTCATTGCATTTCCATATACAGGAAGATACCTGTTCATTCATGAATTTTCTGCTCCTATGGGACTTTTTTCCTATATACATCCCTGCCTCTCCTCTAATCAGTACCATTTTTGAGTCAATGTTTACTCCTTGGAATAAAGATAGTTCTTTAAGGAGAGTATATGCAGGTTGTAGCATTAGTGTTCAATATCTTATATGCTCAGGGGTGGACTGACCATTTGGAAACTCGGGCACTGCCCGAGGGCCCGGGGTCAGTAGGGGGCCCCATGAGATGTCCCTGGTACATTTTTCATAGACTTTTTTGAGTTTGGGCAAGGATACAGGGGCCCCATGATCCCCTATTGCCCAGGGCCCCATGAGTTGTCAGTCCGCCCCTGTGTATGCTATAAAATGAAGGATTAATATTGTCCTATAGACAATATTAAATTTTTGCTCTTCTACTACCTTCATTTCTACCCATACAGTGCTTGATCCTCTATGGCAGTGGTGGGCAACCTTTTTTTTCAACTGAGCCAAATCTCGCCAAAACCACGATTGAAATTTATTTTGAGAGCCACATTTTTAAAACTGAAAATACATCCCCCATATAGTAATTCATCCCCCATAGTAATTCATCCCCCATATAGTAATTCATCCCCCATAGTAATTCATCCCCCCTATAGTAATTCATCCCCCCTATAGTAATTCATCCCCCCTATAGTAATTCATCCCCCATATAGTAATTCATCCCCCATAGTAATTCATCCCCCATATAGTAATTCATCCCCCATAGTAATTAATCCCCCATATAGTAATTCATCCCCCATAGTAATTCATCCCCCATATAGTAATTCATCCCCCATAGTATTTAATCCCCCATATAGTAATTCATCCCCCATAGTAATTCATCCCCCATATAGTAATTCATCCCCCATATAGTAATTCATCCCCCCTATAGTAATTCATTCCCCATATTGTGTCAATTCACTTACCTTTGCTCCGTGCGTTCCTCTCGCCGTGTTCCTGCGCCGTTCCGGTCTTCAGGGCGGACTGTGAGAGGAGAGGAGTTTGTCACGCTGCCCCGCCTACATCCTGGCTGCCCCGCCTACATCCTGACAGCCAATGTTTGCCACGCTCCGCGGGCCGGATTAAAAGGTCCGCCGGGGCGTAGTTTGCCCATTGCTGGGCTAGCTGCAGAGTCCTGACTTTTGGGGCGGCCGCCCGAGAGGAGGGAGGGGAGCGGGCGCCCGGCACACAGAAGAGCCGCGTTGAAGTGTGTAAAGAGCCGCATGTGGCTCGCGAGCCGCGGCTTGCCGACCACTGCTCTATGGCATAGTATTCTAACTGAGGTGCCGGGACTTCTCAGCGTGTGGTGTCACCTTGGATAACCACGTCATCGCCATCCTTCTCTATTCTCTGTCAATGGTGGTGAGGTCTAACCTTGTATGGTCTTTACATGCTTGTTATTTTTATTCTGCAATAAACGGTTGAATAGTTTTTTTCAGACAAGCCGTGGTCTGTCCTCATTGGGACCCCTTGATTTAAGGGATCTCTTTCCCCTGGTCTTTCTTTTTCTTCAGTACATTTGGGGCCTTCACTGAAAACAAATATAGGTCACACAGAGGTAGGTGACCAGGTTCAGTACATTTGGGGCTTTCACTGAAAACAAATATCGGTTACACAGAGGTAGGTAACCAGGCTCAGTACATTTGGGGCTATCATTGAATACAAATATAGGTCACACAGAGGTAGGTAACCAGGCTCAGTACATTTGGGGCTATCATTGAATACAAATATAGGTCACACAGAGGTAGGTAACCAGGTTCAGTACATTTGGGGCTTTCACTGAAAACAAATACAGGTCATACAGAGGTAGGTGACCAGGTTTAGTACATTTGGGGCTTTCATTGAAAACAAACATAGGTCACACAGAGGTAGGTAACCAGGCTCAGTACATTTGGGGCTTTCACTGAAAACAAATATAGGTCACACAGAGGTAGGTAACCAGGCTCAGTACATTTGGGGCTTTCACTGAAAACAAACAGAGGTCACACAGAGGTAGGTAACCAGGTTCAGTACATTTGGGGCTTTCACTGAAAACAAACAGAGGTCACACAGAGGTAGGTGACCAGGTTCAGTACATTTGGGGCTATCATTGAAACCAAATATAGGTCACACAGAGGTAGGTAACCAGGTTCAGTACATTTGGGGCTTTCACTGAAAACAAATACAGGTCATACAGAGGTAGGTGACCAGGTTCAGTACATTTGGGGCTTTCATTGAAAACAAACATAGGTCACACAGAGGTAGGTAACCAGGCTCAGTACATTTGGGGCTTTCACTGAAAACAAATATAGGTCACACAGAGGTAGGTAACCAGGCTCAGTACATTTGGGGCTTTCACTGAAAACAAACAGAGGTCACACAGAGGTAGGTAACCAGGTTCAGTACATTTGGGGCTTTCACTGAAAACAAACAGAGGTCACACAGAGGTAGGTGACCAGGTTCAGTACATTTGGGGCTATCATTGAAACCAAATATAGGTCACACAGAGGTAGGTAACCAGGTTCAGTACATTTGGGGCTTTCACTGAAAACAAATACAGGTCATACAGAGGTAGGTGACCAGGTTCAGTACATTTGGGGCTTTCATTGAAAACAAACATAGGTCACACAGAGGTAGGTAACCAGGCTCAGTACATTTGGGGCTTTCACTGAAAACAAACAGAGGTCACACAGAGGTAGGTAACCAGGTTCAGTACATTTGGGGCTTTCACTGAAAACAAACATAGGTCACACAGAGGTAGGTGACAAGGTTCAGTACATTTGGGGCTTTGATTGAAAACAAACATAGGTCACACAGAGGTAGGTAACCAGGTTCAGTACATTTGGGGCTATCATTGAAACCAAATATAGGTCACACAGAGGTAGGTAACCAGGTTCAGTACATTTGGGGCTATCATTGAAACCAAATATAGGTCACACAGAGGTAGGTAACCAGGCTCAGTACATTTGGGGCTTTCACTGGAAACAAATATAGGACATACTATCAGTCTCCATGTCTCTGATTTCTGGACACCTAAAGCCCAACACCAGGAAATCAGGAAAGCATTAGCTGCTTGTTTGGGTCTAGGAGAGAGAACTTACCCAAGTCTCTGCTATTTCAGCAGACGGCGCCTCCCTATGCTCTGGTGGTGGAATGTCCCTTGCTGTCAGTTGTGGAGCCTGCATTGGTCTTGATAACACCAGGACCTTAGACGCTGGAGCATAGGGCAAAAGACCCTGCGGGGACCGATCTACGAAGAAGCAGAGGATCAGGTAAGAAAACCTTATGTTCTATGCCCCGTAGATCTCAATGTGCAGGCCCACTGCAAGGGAGAATTTTCAAGTTTCTCAGAGTTGGCCTTAACCCAGAAGCTGCCAGGTCCGTATCTCGTACAGACCTGACATTGGGGGAGGTTTACACAGGGGCGGACTGACAACTCATGGGGCCCCCGGGCAATAGGGGATCATGGGGCCCCTGTGTCCTTGCCCAAACTCAAAAAAGCCTATGAAAAAGATACCAGGGGCATCTCATGGGGCCCCCTATTGACCCTGGGCCCTCGGGCAGTGCCCTAGTTTCCAAATGGTCAGTCCGCCCCTGGGTTTACACACACTCCTACTATGGAGGCTCTCAAAATGTATAGATTTAGGACTTCAGAAAATACTGGGGTGCCATGAAGAGGCTCTGCAGCTTACGCATGTATTTGCAAATGTGTGCAAACTAAACCTTTTTTTAACGTGAACTGTTAGACAATTCGGTTTGTTGCAGACTGGCTGGTAAGTTGGGCTGGAAACTTTCTTTGTTGTGAATTTACACACACTCCTGGGATCATGTGTACATCTGACACCCGACTTCTGGTTGTCAGATGCAGGTGCCAGGTTACTTGAACACCCATCGGTAATGGACACCCCCCTCACCCCCTGCGCACGCCCCTGCTATGTATCCGGGGCTCCGCTTGCCCATCTTCGGGCCAGGGACTGGTATAGTGGATGGAGGGAGGGAGCTGAATGGACACGTGATCAGCACTGATCGCTCACTGTGTTCATTCATAACTAAAGCGTAGTAAACTGTGTTTTTTTGGTGTGTTTTTTTTAAGGGGCCCCTGTCAGGTTGGCTGTATGGGGCCCGTGGTTTCTAACAGCAGCCCTGCTTCTCACCAACTCGTGACAAAGGACCAGCCAATCTCACACAGCGCTGTCACTTGCGTAACAATGCTACTCTCAGCTGCACCCTGCACAAAGATTTTCCAGCTTACGGGACCACAATCTCGGTGCCAGCAGCCTGAGAGCAATTGTCACTGGGTTAGGTTAATTACGCAATTAACCCTTCGAATTCCAAACTGCCACCAGATAGCTTTGGAACTATCAACCCTTTACAATGTTAGCAAGAACAAATGTGAACAATAAATGTTTGTAAGACACACTGTCACCACAGACAGGCATATTCAGAGGATTATTACATACAGTAGCACTCTTCAAGAGACAGGGATTCTTTAGTTTGTATTAAAAGCCTTAGAGATAATTTTAACACTTTTCAAATAGGGTTTATTATTGAAAAGGTCAAAATGGTGCAATTAAATTATTTACAAAAAAGGATGTTACAAAGAAATAAAGAGAACAATGAAGCAACAGAGAAATAAAAGAAAGGAGTTAAGAAGGCAGAATACCTGTAGAGTCCTGGTTTAAGCCGAGTCCAATTGTCCAAGCAAAAATGTTGCTGTGGCTCTCTTGGGTGTACCTTGGTTGATGGTAAAACGAGAGCTTAATCTTAACAAGTCCTGTCAGTCCCTGTTCTGTGAAGGGGTGTCACCAGAGACCAACTGACCAATAATCCGGTTTAAGGGATAGGTGCTGGGAGGCCACCATGTTTATGACCGATTCCCAAATACAGTTTTACACTCATATTAATAACTTCCAATACATGCAGGTGGTTTTCTGGAAAATGGCAGAATATTATTCAGAATTACATTTCGAATCCAGGGATACCAAACACAGTGCACCTTTGTCACCCAGGAGGGAGGCGACTGCTTTCTCCCCTTTCATATGTGCTAGGGTAGTCATAAATGACCTTAATTTGTTCGGTATGATATTCCCCTTTAAATATATCCCTAATATTAATGTGTCCTGTTCCTGTTGAATTCTATGAATTGTATGTGGATTTGTTAGGTTATGGAGTAGATTTTTTATGGCACATTCTGCATTCCTACAGCTGATATGGCCTTACATGTCATGTGTGATGGCTTAACTGAGTTATTGTTTTGTGATAGAGCAGAGGAAAGTGTTTTTCACGGTTCGTGGAAACAGACATCCTGCCAAGACTAATTAGCTGTTTGCAGCTCTGGCCAGGTCTGGACACTGAGTCTATTTGTGTTTTAATTAAGATAAGAGGTTCTTTTGAAGTTCGTTAAAAGTTACAGCTACAAATTCAATAGTTTGCAAAGGGGAGGGGGGAGTAGGAACACTGCTGATGAAACTAAAATGCTGAGACCTTAACAAGATGGCTGTCGCGTAGAGCTCCATGTCTCTATTGTGCACAATTGTTACAGCCTCCTCTATCAGCTTCCCTCAGGCAGTGGATTACAGGCTCCCATGTATGTATGTATTGTATAAGTCCAGGACCAAAAAGTAAAAAGAGAGAGAGAGCACTAGACAAAATTACTACAGGACTTTCTATAGAGCTGACACCAGAACTGAAATAGAGGGAAAATATTCCAGTTTGGACAATGATAGAGTTGACAGTTGGTGATAGTTGTCTGAAAGGTAATTCCTTCAATTTGGAAGAAATTTCCTCTCACTTCCTGTTGTGTCTACAGAACAGGAAGTGAATGGAAATCTTCTATTGGACTACAAATGGAAAACAACTTGACAGAGGTTTTAACTATTCCCTGCCATAACCAAAATTTAATCTAAAAAATCTTAATTGATATATTTTAAAGTGGTACTCAACTCCCCACACAGCGAATCCTGCATTGTCCCAGTTTGGGTGCCATTGTCAGCAATGTACTTGCCAGTGGTGGTGGGACTCACCTGCCTTGTGGGCTGCAGTACCAGGGCTGGCTAGCGGGTGCTCTCAGCAACCAGAGGCTCACTCCTGCAATGAGCCATCACCTGAGGCTGATTACAGCAGGTGTATTTAAGGAATGGCCAGGCCTGTGATCAGGGCCTTGGTGTATGCTTCCCATGAGCCCCTGTACCTGTATCCGGTCTGCTTCCTGCCTGATCCTGATTCTGCTTTAATTCTGACTCTGCATAAACTCTGCCTGTCCTGACCTCGGCTATTCCTGACTACGCTTCTGCCTGCTCCTTGTACCTTGCCTGCTTGTTTGCTACCGACCCGGCCTGCCCGACTACGTTTAGTATTGTTCTTATTGTTATTTGTTGGAGGTTTGGTTGCACTGTGTTTATGTTTAGTCTTGCACTGCGTTTATGTATTGTTTAGTCTTTAATAAATTGTATTGTTTACACTATACCTGGAGCCTGTGTTTCCCTGTGTCAATCCACACATTTCTGGTCATACCCGGATCCCTAACAGCCATGCAGCAAATTACCATGCCCCCATCCAGGGACAGGCAGCAAGTTTGAGGACACGCTGGATCCGTCCCCAGCCTGCCCCCCAGCTGCTCCATGTAACAATCCTGTAGTCTCCTGGAAAATGAGATGTCAGTATCTCAGGAGGCTGCAGGACCAGATACACGCCATTCTGGTCTAGGCTGCTTTAACTTAAGGATCCATATAGTTTCTATGAATTTTTCTGTGTATGAAGTGCATATTTTCAGCATTGTGTTTTGGCGGTTTTTCTCCCGCACTTATTTACTTGGTTCTATCTAAGATTATAAATGTAATAAGTGATTACAACCTTTGTCTATACATGAATTTAGCCAATCCTCATGTGGCTATTACCAATAATGTTAATAAGGATAACAACTGTGCAAAAAATAAAGATCTAATTTATTTACACAGAAGAAAAGTAGTTACTAATCGAATCAAACAAAAGATATGATATTACAAAAAAAATAAAAGATGTTACAGTATAACATACAGTATATTATCAGTATAGAGAGATGACTATAGGAAAGAAAGTTATAGAAAACAAATAGAGCAATGCTGATACATTACACAGACATCCTGATGTTCTGAGGTCTGGGCTCTGGAAGCGGCAAAAGGGACATAGAGGCAGAACTTTATATCCCCTCCCCCCTCCCTTCCAGGTAGTCCCACCCTTCAATAGGTTCCAGTATTTTGCCATTTCTGTTCAAAGGGGGGCTCTGTGATTTGTGCAAGACATTGGCCAACTGTAGCTCATCAGATAGAATTTAGGATGGGCCAATGTCCAGGAAGCATACCTCCTTTGAAGTTCCCACAGGAAAGTCTATGACAATACTCCCTAGGAGCTGTTAGAAATGACGGCTCCAGGGCTTATTCATCCTGATGGCTTTACTGTCATAAACCTCTACAGGAACTCTAAGGGGGGGTGTTGAGGTGATGCAACAGATGGTAAATAAGGTACAGGAATTGAGACCCCTATCAGAAGTTCACAATAATATTAAAAAGTATTGTAGGCTCAAAATATCTATCACAATTGGAAGAAGACATTTTTTTAAAATAAAAAGTACTTTGCTGATTATGTTTTTGGTAGGATAAAAGGTTTATGAATTGTAATAGCTCATGACAATTCCAGTTGTGGTGGTCTGGGTGGTCTGCACATAGCCCCAACCTCAACCCTACTGAGCACCTTTGGGATGCATTGGAATGTGGAACTGAATGTGCCAAACACAAGGCCCATTGTCTGAATTTGGTCCACCAGGCCATTTCATGTAACCTGTGCACCTCTCTTGCACCTGTGGCACCCCCCTAATCTCTAAGCCCACCTAGTCTCATCAATCAGCAGCAGACAGGAGGGCAGAACTCCTCCACTAGAACCTGCGCTTCTTTTTGCAACTTTGTAGAGGCTCGTCTCTGTCCCCCCACCCCATCTCAGCAGTCAGCAGCAGAGAAAATTACAGAACTCCACCTATGGATCCTGCACCACTCTATGCAGCTGCAGCACCCCCTCATCTCCGCCTTGCTTGATTTCAGCACTTAGAAGACTATGACAGCTAACTGCACCAGGCACTGCACTTTCTGCTTCCCAGCTTCACCCCCAAGTTCTTCCCTGAAGAAAGGTAAGAAGGGTACACTGTGATGTAAGGGAGGGTGGGGGGTTCTTGACCTCTGATAGTAAAGGGGGCTCCTGAAATCTGCCTTAAGGGGGGGTGCGTTGCTGTGGACATCTAGTCTTACAGATACAATCGGGCCTTTGAGGGCAACTATAATTCTGATGTAGCCCACGATAAAATTGAGTTTGACAACCCTGAATTAGAAGGAGTCTGGTCCAGGGGCGGACTGATAACTCATGGGGCCCCCAGGCAATAGGGGATCATGGGGCCCCTGTGTCTTTGCCCAAACTCAAAAAAGAATATGAAAAAGGTACCAGGGGAATCTCATGGGGCCCCCTACTGACCCCGGGCCTTCGGGCAGTGCCCAAGTTTCCAAATGGTCAGTTCACCCCTGGTCTGATCTTCTCATACAAGCTCAATACCTGGCCTCACAAATGTTTTTTAGAGTGGAGACTGTTATAGTTCCAAGGAAGGGGGGAGGAACTCTATATTATTCCCACATGGTTTGGGAATGGGATGTCCAGCAAAGCACACAGAGATGTAATGGTCAAGTGTCCACAAATACTTGGCTATACACATATACACATTAGGTTACCCCATCCAGAAGCTCCTCAATGCTATGATAGTTCCTCAAGAAAAATGTTCATGTTTGACTGATGTATACATTAAAATATATCCAAATGACCATGTCCAACCAGTGAAACAGAAAATACTTCTAATTTGCTCTGCAGTGCAGCAGATATGATGAGAGGTTCCTTCAGAAGATATCTGTTCTTACAGCCATGCTCTGGTTGACAGATACGTGAGCTGTTTAAAGTTTGCATGTTGGCCTGACAACCTTCATCTTTTCAAGAGCTTCTCCAGGAACAGTTTTGCAATCTTGTGAGGTCTGGGCTAAGCTCCAGGCCAGGAGAACAATGGAGCGGATGGTAGGCAGTATCACATTGACGTTGATTTAGGAGGCTCTGAATGAAGCTATTAACAATTAACAGAGGCGGAAGGCTGATTTCACAACTTTTTACGTCAGATTTGGTAGAGAAAAACTACTGCAAACTGTATTTCTATAAATACCTTATCTGTTTAATAGGTTGCCAGCGCTAATCTGTCCCTCAGACCATGCAAACTTTCATAATAGGTTCATTCATGATAAAACGGAGCTGAGGTGACCTATTACAATTATTTTAATAGCTATAGCATTGTTGCTTCAATCTCCCTACCCCTATAAATACATATAAGGGTGACTACCCCTATAAATACAAAAAAAACAAAATCTTTAGATTTTTGTTTATTCACACAGCAGTTATGCTGTAGTGAAGGGTCAACTGCCCTCCAAGTGTTTCTTCAAACTCTCATCTTGGTTAACCTGAGCACTTGGCTCCATGGAGAGGCAGGGCATCAGCTTTTTTTTTGTCTTAAAGTATATGAAAAGATTTGGATAGGTTGGTAAAGAGCTAGAACTTCTATCAGGTGTTATTACTGTCTGTGTGTAGTGGGATGGTGGGGTAGCATGGATGGGAAGATGGTCACGTCCTCCATGTTTTCCAATTAACTCGTGTTTGAGAAACATGATAGGCCTGCCCAGGGTTGTGTTCTTCTGGGCTACGCTATGCACCTTGGACAGGGTCCCTCTATTTCACACACAATGGGGTACTTTTGCTTTGTGCCGTTTTCCCCAATGCACTCGGCAAGGCTGAGGTTACCATCAGTGAATGCTCGACCGTAAGTCAGGCCGCCACTGGACCGGATGGCATACACCTACAGGTCCTTAAAGAGTTGAGCTCTGTCATTTCAAAGCCATTGTTTCTAATTGTTATGGACTCTTTAATGACAGGCATAATACCACTGGATTGGCGTAAGGTCAATGTGGTGCCAATATTTAAAAAGGGGTCAAAATCTTTACCAAGTAATTATAGACCTGTTAGTTTAACTTCCATATTTGGGAAGATATTGGAGAGTTTAATAAAAGACCACAGAGATGAGTTCTTGCTGGAAAAAAATATTTTAAGCAACAGACAGCATGGATTCATGAAAGACAGAAGTTGTCAAACAAATCTGATTTCTTTTTATGAGGAGGTGAGCAAAACCTTGGACAGAGGGGTGGCGGTTGACGAGGTATACTTGGACAGAGGGGTGGTGGTTGACGAGGTATACTTGGATAGAGGGGTGGCTGCGGACGTGGTATAATTGGACAGAGGGGTGGCAGTGGACATGGTATAATTGGACAGAGGGGTGGTGGTGGATATGGTATACTTGGACAGAGGGGTGGCTGTGGATGTGTTAAACTTGGATTTTGTAAAAGCGTTTGACACAGTTCCCCACACACACGGCTAATGTGTAAGGTAAAGTCTATAGGCTTGGAAAAATCCGTATATAAATGGATAGAAAACTGGCTAAAAGATGGTTAATGATTCATACTCTGGTCTAGGGGTGTTAGTGGTGTACCACAAGGTTCAGTGTTGGGACCCTTGCTTTTTAATATATTTATAAATGATATAGGGTCTGGGATTAAAAATCCCATTTCAGTCTTTGCAGATGACACCAAGCTGTGCCGTGGAATAACGTCCTTACAGGATGTCTCCAATTTACAAGCCGACCTCAATGCTCTGTGTAATTGGGGGACTATGTGGCAAATGAGGTTTAATGTTGATAAATGTAAGGTTCTGTACTTGGGGGTTAAGAATGTGCATCATACATACTAGGGGGGTACAACTGGGGGGGTCAAGGGTGGAGAAGGATCTGGGGGGGTCAGTGGTGGAGAAGGATCTGGAGGTTCTGGTAGATCACAAGCTTAATAATGGCAGCAATGCCAAGCTGTGGCTTCTAAAGTGAGCAAATCCTCTCTTGTATTAAAAGCGGTATAGACTCCAGAAAGAGAGATATCATTTCCCCGGTACAAATCATTAGTAAGACCTCATCTGGAATACGCAGTTCAGTTTTGGGCTCCAATTCACAAAAAGAACATTGGGGAACTGGAGAAAGTACAGAGAAGGGCAACCAAACTGATAAGAGGCATGGAGGAGATCAGCTATGAGGAAAGATTAGAGGAACTGAATTTATTCTCTCTTGAGAAGAGATTAAAGGGGGGATATGAACTCCATGTATAATACATAAGGGGGGATATGATCTCCATGTATAATACATAAGGGGGGATATGATCTCCATGTATAATACATAAGGGGGATATGATCTCCATGTATAATACATAAGGGGGATATGATCACCATGTATAATACATAAGGGGGGGATATGATCTCCATGTATAATACATAAGGGGGGATATGATCTCCATGTATAATACATAAGGGGGGATATGATCTCCATGTATAATACATAAGGGGGGGATATGATCGCCATGTATAATACATAAGGGGGGATATGATCTCCATGTATAATACATAAGGGGGGATATGATCACCATGTATAATACATAAGGGGGGATATGATCTCCATGTATAATACATAAGGGGGGATATGATCTCCATGTATAATACATAAGGGGGGATATGATCGCCATGTATAATACATAAGGGGGGATATGATCTCCATGTATAATACATAAGGGGGGATATGATCTCCATGTATCAACATTAAGGGGGATATGATCTCCATGTATAATACATAAGGGGGATATGATCACCATGTATTATACATAAGGGATGATATGATCTCCATGTATAATGCATAAGGGGGATATGATCTCCATGTATAATACATAAGGGGGGATATGATCACCATGTATAATACATAAGGGGGGGGATATGATCACCATGTATAATACATAAGGGGGGATATGATCTCCATGTATAATACATAAGGGGGATATGATCTCCATGTATAATACATAAGGGGGGATATGATCACCATGTATAATACATAAGGGGGGATATGATCTCCATGTATAATACATAAGGGGGATATGATCTCCATGTATAATACATAAGGGGGGGATATGATCTCCATGTATAATACATAAGGGGGGGATATGATCTCCATGTATAATACATAAGGGGGGATATGATCTCCATGTATAATACATAAGGTGGATATGATCTCCATGTATAATACATAAGGGGGGATATGATCTCCATGTATAATACATAAGGGGGGATATGAACTCCATGTATAATACATAAGGGGGGATATGATCTCCATGTATAATACATAAGGGGGGATATGATCTCCATGTATAATACATAAGGGGGATATGATCTCCATGTATAATACATAAGGGGGATATGATCACCATGTATAATACATAAGGGGGGGATATGATCTCCATGTATAATACATAAGGGGGGATATGATCTCCATGTATAATACATAAGGGGGGATATGATCTCCATGTATAATACATAAGGGGGGGATATGATCGCCATGTATAATACATAAGGGGGGATATGATCTCCATGTATAATACATAAGGGGGGATATGATCACCATGTATAATACATAAGGGGGGATATGATCTCCATGTATAATACATAAGGGGGGATATGATCTCCATGTATAATACATAAGGGGGGATATGATCGCCATGTATAATACATTAGGGGGGATATGATCTCCATGTATAATACATAAGGGGGGATATGATCTCCATGTATCAACATTAAGGGGGATATGATCTCCATGTATAATACATAAGGGGGATATGATCACCATGTATTATACATAAGGGGGGATATGATCTCCATGTATAATGCATAAGGGGGATATGATCTCCATGTATAATACATAAGGGGGGATATGATCACCATGTATAATACATAAGGGGGGGGATATGATCACCATGTATAATACATAAGGGGGGATATGATCTCCATGTATAATACATAAGGGGGATATGATCTCCATGTATAATACATAAGGGGGGATATGATCACCATGTATAATACATAAGGGGGGATATGATCTCCATGTATAATACATAAGGGGGATATGATCTCCATGTATAATACATAAGGGGGGGATATGATCTCCATGTATAATACATAAGGGGGGGATATGATCTCCATGTATAATACATAAGGGGGGATATGATCTCCATGTATAATACATAAGGTGGATATGATCTCCATGTATAATACATAAGGGGGGATATGATCTCCATGTATAATACATAAGGGGGGATATGATCTCCATGTATAATACATAAGGGGGGATATGATCTCCACGTATAATACATAAGGGGGGATATGATCTCCGTGTATAATACATAAGGGGGATATGATCTCCATGTATAATACATAAGGGGGGGGATATGATCTCCATGTATAATACATAAGGGGGAATATGATCTCCACGTATAATACATAAGGGGGGATATGATCTCCATGTATAATACATAAGGGGGGGATATGATCTCCATGTATAATACATAAGGGGGGATATGATCTCCATGTATAATACATAAGGGGGATATGATCTCCATGTATAATACATAAGGGGGGATATGATCACCATGTATAATACATAAGGGGGGATATGATCACCATGTATAATACATAAGGGGGATATGATCTCCATGTATAATACATAAGGGGGATATGATCTCCATGTATAATACATAAGGGGGGATATGATCTCCATGTATAATACATAAGGGGGGATATGATCTCCATGTATAATACATAAGGGGAGATATGATCACCATGTATAATACATAAGGGGGGATATGATCTTCATGTATAATACATAAGGGAGGATATAATCTCCATGTATAATACATAAGGGGGGATATGATCTCCATGTATAATACATAAGGGGGGATATGATCTCCATGTATAATACATAAGGGGGATATGATCTCCATGTATAATACATAAGGGGGGGATATGATCTCCATGCATAATACATAAGGGGGGATATGATCTCCATGTATAATACATAAGGGGGGGATATGATCTCCATGTATAATACATAAGTGGGATATGATCTCCATGTATAATACATCAGTGGTTCATATAGTGAACTTGGTGTAGAGCTATTCACCCTGAGGTCATCACAGAGGACAAGGGGGCGCTCTTTATGTCTGGAGGAAAAGAAATGTAATCTCCAAACATGGAAAGGTTTCTTCACAGTGAGAGCTGTGAAAATGTGGAATAGACTCCCTCAAGAGTTGGTTGTGGCCAGCTCAGTGGATTGCTGTAGGAAAGTCCTGGATTCTTTCTTGGATACACAGAATATAACTGGATATAACATTTATAGGTAAAGTTGATCCAGGGAATATCCGATTGTCTTTCGGGGGATCAGGAAGGAATTTTTTCCCCTGCAGGAGCAAATTGGATCATGCTTTGCTGGGTTTTTGCCTTCCTCTGAATCAACTGTGGGTATAAGATTATAACTTTTTTTTTTTTTTTTAATATGGTTGAACTGGATGGACTTTTGTCTTTTTTCAGCCAGACTAACTATGTAACTATGTAACTACAGTATATCACAGAAGTGAGTCCACCCCTCACATTTCTGTAAATATTTGATTCTATCTTTTCATGTGACAACACTGAAGAAATTACACTTTGCTACAATGTGACGTAGTCAGTGTACAGCTTGTATAACATGTAAATTTGCTGTCCCTGCAAAATAACTCAACACACCGCCATTAATGTCTAAACCCCTAATTGAAAATGTCCAAATTGGGCCCAAAGTGTCAATATTTTGTGTTGCCACCATTATTTTCCAACACTGCCTTAACCCTCTTGGGATGGAGGTCACCAGAGCTTCACAGGTTGCCACTGGAGTCCTCTTCCACTCCTCCAGAGCTGGTGGATGTTAGAGACCTTGCGCTCCTCCACCTTCCGTTTGAGGATGCCCCACAGATGCTCAATAGGGTTTAGGTCTGGATACATGTTTGGCCAGTCCATCACCTTTACCCTCAGCTTCTTTAGGAAAGCAGTGGTGGTCTTGGAGGTGTGTTTGGGGTTGTTATCATGTTGGAATACTGCCCTGTGGCCCAGTCTCTGAAGGGAGGGGATCATGTTCTGCTTCAGTATGTCACAGTACATGTTGGCATTCATGGTTCCCTCAATGAACTGTAGCCCCCCAGTGCCGGCAGCACTCATGCAGCCCCAGACCATGACACTCCCACCACCATGCTTGACTGTAGGCAAGACACACTTGTCTTTGTATTCCCCCCCTGGTTGCCACCACACACACTTGACACCATCTGAACCAAATCAGTTTATCTTGGTGTCATCAGACCACAGGACATGGTTCCAGTAATCCATGTCCTTATTCTGCTTGTCTTCAGCAAACTGTTTGCGGGCTTTCTTGGTCATCATCTTTAGAAAAGGCTTCCTTCTGGAACGACAGTCATGCAGACCAATTTGATGCAGTGTGCGGCGTATGGTCTGAGCACTGACAGGCTGACCCCCCACCCCTTGAACCTCTGCAGCAATGCTGGCAGAACTCATATGTCTATTTCCCAAAGGCAACCTCTGGATATGACGCTGAGCCCGTGCACTCAACTTCTTGGGTCGACCATGGCGAGGCCTGTTCTGAGTGGAACTTGTCCTGTTAAACTGCTGCATGGTCTTGGCCACCGTGCTGCAGCTCAGTTTCAGGGTCTTGGCAATCTTCTTATAGCCTAGGCCATCTTTATGTAGAGCAACAATTCTTTTTTTTCAGATCCTCAGAGAGTTCTTTGCCATGAGGTGTCATGTTGAACTTCCAGTGACCATTATGAGAGAGTGAGAGCGATAACCCCAAATGTAACCCACCCGCTCCCCATTCACACCTGAGACCTTGTAACACTAACGAGTTACATGACACCGGGGAGGGAAAATGGGTAATTGGGCCCAATTTGGACCTTGTCACTTAGGGAGGACTCACGTTTGTTGCCAGCGGTTTAGACATTAATGGCGATGTGTTGAGTTATTTTGAGGGGACAGCAAATTTACATGTTATACAAGCTGTACACTGACTACGTCACATTGTAGCAAAGTGTCATTTCTTCGGTGTTGTCACATGAAAAGAGAATCATATATTTACAAAAATGTGAGGGGCGGACTCACTTCTGGGAGATACTGTATGTAACTACATGCATAACTTGCACTAGAATGTCCCATAATGTGCTGACTCTTCATACCCCATGTGTAAGTGGTAGACTAAGCGTGTGACAGTGCCGGTTACTTGCAATGCACCACTTTTAAGGGATTTAGACCAGTCAGAAAGCAAATTTTCATGCTTTACTTGAGTTAAAGTGCAACATTACAAAGCCCAAAAACAGACTGAACAGTTCAATAAGGACTCCAGAGAAACAGTCATTATCTCTAATTCCCTAGTCCCTACTACTAACCAGTGTATGTGCTGCCCCGTCCTACCTGCAGAGGTATAGTCCATGTAAATACAAAGTCCATTAGAGGCATTCTACAGCAGCTGGTGTCTTCAGGGCAAACCCCAAGTTCTGACTTTTCATCCAAGTGGTAGAATGCAACATTCTGTACTTCCCTTGGGTGTGGCGCTTCCATGGGGAACCGGAGAAAAGGCGAGACAAAGACCCAAAAAAGGCAAAAGGGCTCTAAGACAGACCTCGGACTCGGCCCACGGTCCCCTTTTATATCCACAGGTGCAGTGGGTTGGACCCAGAGATCCCGCCAAAAAACCAGAGCAATGCAAATAAAAAAAAAAAGACTGGTATTTATTTATAAAATATACCTGTAGTGCATATAATAACTGTGTTAGCCCGGGTTCACACTGATACGGTGCGGAATTCCCAGTGTTTTCTGTGCGAATTCCGCACCACATCAGAATCGCACCCTGTTCATGCAAACCACTCTGGGTGTGTATGTTAACAACCCCCCGAAATCGGTCTGCAAAATGCGGTGCAATGCGCAGAATCAGATCACATGGGGTGTGAATACCCATGCGATCCAATTCTAGTGCGGACCAAAAAAGGGTCCTGCATCTTTTTGCTGCGGGTACGGTGCAATTAGAGCCGTACAAAATGTACGCCTCCAATCGCAACGCACACAAACCGCATGTGATTGGCATAGGAATGCGGTGTGGTTCCTGTGTGAATCACATGCGATATACCGCAACATACAAGTATCACCCCAGGCTAATAGTTTGCTGTTGCCTTTTATCTGGTGAATGTAACATTCCCTACCATTCGATCCTAAGAGAATCTCAGAATTACTGGGATGTCCGTGACTGTGACGGACTGCCTGGACTGGGTATCTCCGTCAATCTACAGCTTCCTCCACTCTGGAACCAAAATATAGCAAATGTACCCCAAGCATCAGACAGAACCAATGTTGGAGTAAAACAGGACCAGGGGTGGACTGACCATTCAAGCACTCGGGCACTGCCCGAGGGCCCGGGCTCAGTAGGGGGCCCCATGAGATGCCCCTGGTACCTATCATTGGCTTTTTCATAGGCTTTTTTGGGTGTGGTCAGAGGACACAGGGGCCCCATGATCCTCTATTGCCCGGGGGCCCCATGGGTTGTCAGTCCACCCCTGAACAGGACTGGCTTTATTAACAAACAGCACAGCATTTATACACAAAAACCTTCCCCCTAGACAGGTACTGCACACAAGTCCCAGGAGAAAATGACATTATATAAACAAATAAACAATCAAACACAAGAAAACAATGCATTCCTTCCCGACACCTAGCAGCCTGGAGAGTCCAGATTAATAGGTGCCAGGAAGGAATACATTGTTTTCTTATGTTTGATTGTTTTTTTGTTTATATAATGTCATTTTCTCCTGGGACCAGAGTGGAGATGATTAAACAAAGTGAGAGCCTATCACCTAAACCTAAACTAATGCCAGGAAACCTGTAACAAAAAATAAAGTTTCTTAACCCCACGTATGCTGGAATTCACCCCCAGCACATAACACATCACTCCAGGATAATAGTTCCACTATGCACAGTATGCCAAGGGGTCCCAGAAACAGTCCCTTAAATGCATGGAAAGGGTAGCTTATAAAATTCACGGCCAGCCAGGTATCCAGGGAAGTGATATAACTCTCTTGGGGAAAAGGTTCTTTGTAACCCCAACGGTGGGGGGGGGGGGGGTGTCCTAAGTCCTGGGTTGATAGTCTGTGGGAGGCTGGCTTCCAGGAGCCCAAGCCATGCTGGTTTCTGTGACAATGACCATATATGGTTAGGACCATATATGGTCAATGATGTCACCCGGGAGAGCCCTTCCCTTTACTTATATTGTTGTGGCAAGACATGGACTGTAGCAAAGATAAAACAAATCACATGCCCAGGCCAGACAGGGTCATGCTGTATGACAGGGCAGTGTATTTCTCTGGAGGGACAGAAATACAAACTTTGATGGGTAAAAATCTCCTATACATATATATGGACTGTATATTTACTGCCTGGAGTTCAGATTGACAATTTTTCTCTTTGCTTTTCTTTTTCTTTCCAAGTGGCAGAGATACTTTAAAGCGGGGATCTCCAAACTGTGTCCCTGGGACCGGATGCAACCCTTTACTTGCCTTTATCTGGCCCTTGAGGCATTATTCCTGCCACTGACACCAATGATGGGGCATAATTCCTTCCACTGACACCAATAATGGGGCACTTTTCCTTCCACTGACACTAACGATGGGGCACTATTCCTTCCACTGACACCAACAATGGGGCTCTTTTCCTTCCACTGACACCAATGATGGGGCATAATCCTTCCAATGACACCAACAATGGGGCCATAATCCTCTCAGCACCAACTATTTCTCCTCCTAATACCAAAGATCGGCAATATTTACTCCCACTGGGCACAGCCAGTCCCCCTAGAGCAGTGATGGCGAACCCGTGGCACGCGTGCCACAGCCGGCACGCCGAGCCTTATCTGTGGGCACGCCAGGAGAATCCAGCGGCGCGCTGTCTTCCCGGCTGTAGTGTGCGTGACAGCCGGGTCCCAAGTGCGCATGCACAAGAAGCAGTGCTCTTTGTGAATGGTAAGGCGGTACCTGGGACACATGACAGATCCCAGAAGCCGCCGGACCAATCACAAAGCGCAGCGCTTCTCGCGCATGCGCACTGGGCATCCGGCTGTCCGACGAGCGCCCACACTACAGAAGCCGGGAAGACAGCGCGCGGCTGGATAAAGGAACAGGTAAGATAAAAAAAAAAACTCTGCGGAAGTAAGAGCGGGTACCTGTCAAATTCAGGTACCCGCTCCCCCCCCTCCCCAAAGGTCAGCAGTCATCTCTGTACTGTCCGCAGTCTCTGGTCATCTCCTGTACTGTCCGCAGTCTCTGGTCATCCCTGTGCTGTCCGCAGTCTCTGGTCATCCCTGTACTGTGTCCGCAGTCTCTGGTCATCCCTGTGCTGTCCGCAGTCTCTGGTCATCTCCTGTACTGTGTCCGCAGTCTCTGGTCATCCCTGTACTGTGTCCGCAGTCTCTGGTCATCTCCTGTACTGTGTCCGCAGTCTCTGGTCATCTCCTGTACTGTGTCCGCAGTCTCTGGTCATCCCTGTACTGTGTCCGCAGTCTCTGGTCATCTCCTGCACTGTGTCCGCAGTCTCTGGTCATCCCTGTACTGTGTCCGCAGTCTCTGGTCATCCCTGTACTATGTCCGCAGTCTCTGGTCATCCCTGTACTGTCCGCAGTCTCTGGTCATCTCCTGTACTTTCCGCAGTCTCTGGTCATCCCTGTACTGTCCGCAGTCACTGGTCATCCCTGTACTGTGTCCGCAGTCTCTGGTCATCTCCTGTACTGTGTCCGCAGTCTCTGGTCATCCCTGTACTGTCCGCAGTCTCTGGTCATCCCTGTACTGTGTCCGCAGTCTCTGGTCATCCCTGTACTGTCCGCAGTCTCTGGTCATCTCCTGTACTGTCCGCAGTCTCTGGTCATCTCCTGTACTGTTCGCAGTCTCTGGTCATCTCCTGTACTGTGTCCGCAGTCTCTGGTCATCTCCTGTACTGTCCGCAGTCTCTGGTCATCTCCTGTACTGTCCGCAGTCTCTGGTCATCCCTGTACTGTGTCCGCAGTCTCTGGTCATCCCTGTACTGTGTCCGCAGTCTCTGGTCATCTCCTGTACTGTGTCCACAGTCTCTGGTCATCCCTGTACTGTCCGCAGTCTCTGGTCATCCCTGTACTGTCCGCAGTCTCTGGTCATCCCTGTACTGTGTCCGCAGTCTCTGGTCATCCCTGTACTGTGTCCGCAGTCTCTGGTCATCCCTGTACTGTGTCCGCAGTCTCTGGTCATCCCTGTACTATGTCCGCAGTCTCTGGTCATCCCTGTACTGTTAATTAGTTTGCACTACTGTACGAGTTGTTTTTTCTAAACCAAAAGCTCGATATTCAGGTTTCATTGCAGTGTTGGCACTTTGAAAGAAATAAGTTGGTTTTGGGTTGCAGTTTGGGCACTCGGGCTCAAAAAGGTTCGCCATCACTGCCCTAGAGTCTGAAGGACAGTACACTTGCCCTTTCTATGGAAAGTGTGGACACCCCTGCTTTAAAGCAAACCTGTGCTTTGCCAATGTAGGGCAAAGATACATTTCTCTTTAATGTCCTCCTCTCCAACAACCTATACTCACTTTTCTTTCTCTGCCCCTCTTTTCCTTTAAACTGCTGGGACTGAAGAAAATTTCTGTCACTGGGTATGGAGAAGCATTTAAAACAAAGCATGATAGCTGCCACATGGGGCCGAGAGGGGGAAGGGATTCTTAGCCATGTGTAAGCTCCAAATGGTCTGACTATAAATTTGACAGGGACTCCTTTCCCTTGCTGCTAGTGGCTGAAAGGAGCAGGGAGAATACACTATATTGCCAATAGTATTGGGGCATAATTCCTTCCACTGACACCAATAATGGGGCACTTTTCCATCCACTGACACTAACGATGGGGCACTATTCCTTCCACTGACACTGACACCAACAATGGGGCTCTTTTCCTTCCACTGACACCAATGATGGGGCATAATCCTTCCAATGACACCAACAATGGGGCCATAATCCTCTCAGCACCAACTATTTCTCCTCCTAATACCAAAGATCGGCAATATTTACTCCCACTGGGCACAGCCAGTCCCCCTAGAGCAGTGATGGCGAACCCGTGGCATGCGTGCCACAGCCGGCACGCCGAGCCTTATCTGTGGGCACGCCAGGAGAATCCAGAAGCCGGGAAGACAGCGCGCGGCTGGATAAAGGAACAGGTAAGATAAAAAAAAAAACTCTGCGGAAGTAAGAGCGGGTACCTGTCAAATTCAGGTACCCGCTCCCCCCCCCTCCCCAAAGGTCAGCAGTCATCTCTGTACTGTCCGCAGTCTCTGGTCATCTCCTGTGCTGTCCGCAGTCTCTGGTCATCCCTGTACTGTGTCCGCAGTCTCTGGTCATCCCTGTACTGTGTCCGCAGTCTCTGGTCATCTCCTGTACTGTGTCCGCAGTCTCTGGTCATCTCCTGTACTGTGTCCGCAGTCTCTGGTCATCCCTGTACTGTGTCCGCAGTCTCTGGTCATCTCCTGCACTGTGTCCGCAGTCTCTGGTCATCCCTGTACTGTGTCCGCAGTCTCTGGTCATCCCTGTACTATGTCCGCAGTCTCTGGTCATCCCTGTACTGTCCGCAGTCTCTGGTCATCTCCTGTACTTTCCGCAGTCTCTGGTCATCCCTGTACTGTCCGCAGTCACTGGTCATCCCTGTACTGTGTCCGCAGTCTCTGGTCATCTCCTGTACTGTGTCCACAGTCTCTGGTCATCCCTGTACTGTCCGCAGTCTCTGGTCATCCCTGTACTGTGTCCGCAGTCTCTGGTCATCCCTGTACTGTCCGCAGTCTCTGGTCATCTCCTGTACTGTCCGCAGTCTCTGGTCATCTCCTGTACTGTTCGCAGTCTCTGGTCATCTCCTGTACTGTGTCCGCAGTCTCTGGTCATCTCCTGTACTGTCCGCAGTCTCTGGTCATCTCCTGTACTGTCCGCAGTCTCTGGTCATCCCTGTACTGTGTCCGCAGTCTCTGGTCATCCCTGTACTGTGTCCGCAGTCTCTGGTCATCTCCTGTACTGTGTCCACAGTCTCTGGTCATCCCTGTACTGTCCGCAGTCTCTGGTCATCCCTGTACTGTCCGCAGTCTCTGGTCATCCCTGTACTGTGTCCGCAGTCTCTGGTCATCCCTGTACTGTGTCCGCAGTCTCTGGTCATCCCTGTACTGTGTCCGCAGTCTCTGGTCATCCCTGTACTGTGTCCGCAGTCTCTGGTCATCCCTGTACTATGTCCGCAGTCTCTGGTCATCCCTGTACTGTTAATTAGTTTGCACTACTGTACGAGTTGTTTTTTCTAAACCAAAAGCTCGATATTCAGGTTTCATTGCAGTGTTGGCACTTTGAAAGAAATAAGTTGGTTTTGGGTTGCAGTTTGGGCACTCGGGCTCAAAAAGGTTCGCCATCACTGCCCTAGAGTCTGAAGGACAGTACACTTGCCCTTTCTATGGAAAGTGTGGACACCCCTGCTTTAAAGCAAACCTGTGCTTTGCCAATATAGGGCAAAGATACATTTCTCTTTAATGTCCTCCTCTCCAACAACCTATACTCACTTTTCTTTCTCTGCCCCTCTTTTCCTTTAAACTGCTGGGACTGAAGAAAATTTCTGTCACTGGGTATGGAGAAGCATTTAAAACAAAGCATGATAGCTGCCACATGGGGCCGAGAGGGGGAAGGGATTCTTAGCCATGTGTAAGCTCCAAATGGTCTGACTATAAATTTGACAGGGACTCCTTTCCCTTGCTGCTAGTGGCTGAAAGGAGCAGGGAGAATACACTATATTGCCAATAGTATTGGGCCGCCTGCCTTTACACGCACATGAACTTTATTGGCATCCCAGTCTTAGTCCGTAGGGTTCAATATTGAGTTGGCCCCGCCTTTTGCAGCTATAACAGCTTCAACTCTTCTGGGAAGGACGTCCACAAGGTTTAGGAGGGTGTCTATGGGAAGGTTTGAACATTTGGCCAAAGGGCATTTGTGAGGTCAGGCACTGATGTCAGAGGAGGAGGCCTGGCTCACAGTCTCCGCTCTAATTCATCCCAAAAGTGTTCTATGGGGTTGAGGTCAGGACTCTGTGCAGCCACCACCCCAAACTGGCTCCTCCATGTCTTTATGGACCTTGCTTTGTGCAGGCCAGTCAAGTTCCTCCACCCCATACTAGCTCATTTGTGTCTTTATGGACCTTGCTTTGTGCACTGGTGCGCAGTCATGTTGGAACAGGAAGGGACCATCCTCAAACTCTTCCCACAAAGGTGGGAGCATGAAATTGTCCAAAATGTCTTGGTATGCTGATGCCTTAAGAGTTCCCTTCACTGGAATTAAGGGGCCAAGCCCAACCCCTGAAAAACAACCATAATTCCCCCTCCACCAAACTTTGGTACAATGCAGTCAGACAAGTACCATTCTCCTGGCAACTGCCAAACTCATAAACATCAGATTGCCAGACAGAGAAGCGTGATCGGTCCCTCCAGAGAACACGTCTCCACTGCTCTAGAGTCCAGCAGCAGCGTGATTTACACCACGGCATCCGACGCTTTGCATTGCACTTGCCATGTAAGGCTTGGATGCAGCTGCTCGGCCATGGAAACCCATTCCACAAAGCTCTCTACGCACTGTTGTTGGGCTCATCTGAAGGCCACACCAAGTCTGGAGGTCTTTAGCTATTGACTCTGCAGACAGTTGGCGACTTTTGCGCACTGTGCGCTTCAGCATGAGCTGACCCCGTTCTGTCATTTTACATGGCCTACCACTTGGTGGCTGAGTTGCTGTTCCCAGTTGCTTCCACTTTGTTATAATCCCACTAACAGTTGAGTGTGGAATATTTAGTGGCCAGGAAATGTCACGGATGGACTTATTGCACAGGTGACCACCTATCACGGGACCACGCTTGGAGTCAGTGAGCTCCTGAGAGCAACCCATTCTTTCACCAATGTTTGTAGAAGCAGTCTGCATGCCTAGGGGCTTGATTGTATACACCTGTGTCCATGGAGGTGATTGGAACACCTGAATCACATGATTGGGAGGGCGGGGACAATACTTTTGGCAATATATTTTATGTGGGTAAAAATGTGTTGCTGCCGAGAAGTTGTTTTAAAGTAAACCATGTTATTTGCCTTCGATTGGAATATTACAAGTTCTCTTTAAAGAAACTACATATTTACTAAATATTGTACACAATACTCTAACTATAATCCCCTTCAGAAAAGTAAAACTTTCACCCTTGAAAGTATAAATCACAAAAAACCTTTTCTTTTCACACCCAGTATGCAATAAATATCCAAAGTAAGTCTAAAAAGGTCCACAACACAAATAGTCCAAAAATTCAGTTTTCCATCTTCCAAATCGTGCAAATATATACGATTATATTTACTAAATATTGCAGTTTAAAAATGAACCTGTATCCATGAAGGTCATAGCAGAAACCCTGCATGTGAAAACGCCGAATCACACCAGTTAGAGAGATAAGCAGAGCTAACCATTGACTCCAATGTGTAAAAATCAATACCGATAGACCTTGGCACATCATAGTGAAAAGACTCGGATATTAATGACCAAACCAGGTCTGGTTTCAGTGCAGGACTCCTTGGGCATATGGTGAACATGCAGCTTCAAAGGATAATCCTGAACTTTGGGCTGCATTGCCATTATTCGCTGTTAGAATGTGCAAAGACGCACCAAATACAATGTAATATGGTTACACTTTACTGAGGGGTCAACTGCCCTCACAGGGGTTCTTCAAACTCTCACCTTTGGGAAACCTGTGCACTTGCCTCTATGGACAAGTTCATCTATTTTTGCATGTAAGACTGGTTGATATCTTCTGGATTTGGATATCACGGCCATTTCTCAGCATGGAACTTTAACTTCAGTAAGAGCTGGACAGGCTAGAATGTATTCTTTTTGTTTTATTGCTGTAGACAAGTTGCCTAAGTTGATGCTTTCTAGAGATGCTATAAAAACTGTATATAATTTGTGGGAGCTACTGGTGAATTTCCCCATTTAGAGGACACGCAGCCAGACATACAGCGTTTTCTTCATTCTTCCACTGGGGGTTCTTCTTCGGGCTTTTATTGGGAGCAATGAACTGGGATAGGAAGAGGGAGCCTGTAGAACTGGATAACTTGAGGACTCCTCAGTTTCTGACTGCACTTCTACGGAACCTCTGGCTGCACTGCATTGACTGCTGGATGCACTGCCCAAAACAACTGACTGTCCAACAGGATCTATTAGGCCAGGCTCACACCTATGCCTGTTGTAATCTGCTGTGGGGAAGAAAGTCCCTAACACTTTCCAAGTATGAAGCCATTAAAAACGCATAGATGTGAACGTGTCCCATAGGAAACCATGTTAAATGGACTGTAGTGTGTTTCTAAAAAAACTCTAGGTGTGAACAAAGCCTTAAGTTGTAGGTGACCTCTACTCCTTCCAGAGTTAAGCAAATAAGTTCATCATTTGCCTCTAGCCAATATCCACTAGGTTCTTCCCACTGAGGAAGACGTAGATTTACTCCACCATAGGAATCCTGGCACTCTCCCGTGAGATCCAACTTGATCTCTGGACTAAGCTTAGCTGGGACCTCAAAGTCTTCACAAAGGCTTCTCTAGTGAGTTCTAGCGCGGGGGTTTCCTCCTACAGAAATGGACCCAGGAACACTGCTATTCTACCTCATTTCTCATACTTATGGGCTCTCTCACCACCTACTGGCCACACCTTCCGAGGGATTGGCTGGAGTTCCATAAATAGGCTGCCTACTCTGTCTTTCCTCCCACTATATTTCTAGAATCCTCTAGAAGATGGAGGGGGGTTGTAACAGGCAACCCTGACCAATTAATATCCTGCACCTCTGATTACAAGGGCAGCCAAACTAAATTTAGCTATCAGCTTACTCTATCCTAGAGGGGTTCTACATCTGTAACCACTTCCATACCGGGCAATTTTACACCTTCCTGCCCAGGCCATTTTTCAGGTTTCAGCGCTCTCACACTTTGAATGACAATTGCGCGGTCATACAACATTGTACCCAAACTAAAATTTTATCATTTTCTTCACACAACTAGAGCTTTCTTTTGGTGGTATTTAATCACCACCGGGGTTTTTATTTTTTGCTAAATTAACAATAAAAGACCAAAAATTTTGAAAAAAACCACGTTTTTCTTTGCTTCTGTTATAAAAGTTTACAAATAAATAATTAATCTTCATAAATTTAGGCCGAGATGTATTCTGCTACATGTCTTTGGTGAAAATAACCCAAATTAGGATGTGTTATTTAGTTTGTAGGAAAGTTATAGAGTTCACAAACTATGGTATAGATCTGAAAATTGATCAATCCTGAAGTACTGACAGCCAATCTAATTTCTTGAGGTCCAAGAATGTCAGAACAGTACAGATATCCCCCCAAATGTCAGGACGGTACAGATATCCCCCAAATGTCAGGACAGTACAGATATCCCCCAAATGTCAGAACAGTACAGATATCCCCCAAATGTCAGAACAGTACAGATATCCCCCCAAATGTCAGAACAGTACAGATATCCCCCAAATGTCAGAACGGTACAGATATCCCCCAAATGTCAGAACAGTACAGATATCCCCCCAAATGTCAGAACAGTACAGATATCCCCCCAAATGTCAGAACAGTACAGATATCCCCAAATGACCCCTTTTTGTAAAGTAGACAGTCCGACGTACTTCATAAGAGGCATGGCAAGTTTTTTGAAGTTGTATTTTTTTTGTGATAATTTTTCGGAAAATGAAAAAATTAAAAAAATTATTTTCACTATTTTTTTTTTACATACTGTCACCAGTGCAGTACAGCGTCATCATATAACTGGCATGGCGGTGAACAGGGACACTGACTGGTGACAGTATGAAAAAAAAATCTATATATTGTTTTTATTTTTTTTTAATTTTTTATTATTTTTAATTTTTCATTACATTTTTTTTTTTTTTAAGATTTTTTTTCATATTTTACTATGACCAAAGTAGTACAATGTTACCATAGTAACATTGTAATACTTTGGGGAAGTGATCAGTATTTTTCTTTTACACAATTTGCTTATAGCAAAGAATTACTTTGCTATAAGCAAGCATTTACCTGAATGACATCGATTCATTCAGGTTTTTTTTTTTTTTTTGTGCTTAGCTGTGATTTGGCCACAACTAATCACATGACATGTGCATGTGACCTGCTGCGACCATTCACAGCTAGACACTAGTATACAATGGATGGCACAAATGAAGCCATCCATTGTATACAACTCTGCAACCGCACGAACTGCGCATGTGCGGGAGGACGCCAAATGGCGTACACCCCGGAAAGCTAATGCATTTTTGCGGCCGCCAAACGGCTATAGGCCGGGCGGCTAATGGTTTCTTTTTCATATCATATAACTTGAGTTTGGAGGCAAAATAAGCCTCCATTTCTGCTCAATGTCCCAATATAGCCCCTTTAAATTCAAGCCTAGGCTCTATGTTTCCACCTCTAGTGGCTCCCCTCCCCACCTTGAGGCCCCCCACAATACTTTTTTTTACTGACTTTCTCAACCAGAGTTCCATCTGCCTCTCAGATAAGTTCCCACTGACAGCATTGATCTTTTTACCTATCTACAGTATAAGGGGGTAATTCTTCCCAATGACCACGAGTGTAAGGAGCGTTCTTCCCACTGTCCATCACACTAATGTCTCCTGAGTTGTAGATATAGTCATATTTAGCAGGGGTTCCCTGAGAACAGAAACTTATTTCAAGGGTTGTTGAAAAGGTTGAGAAGGTCTGCCTTAGATGAATGTTTCTCAATCTTTTTGCAGTCAAGGCGCCTTTTAAAGCTATGAACAATCTTGAGGCACCCTTTAAAATTATGGACAGTCTCAAGGCACCCTCATTGTAAATTTTAAAAAAAACCTATTCTAATAGTTTTACCTAATGCAGCAACACCCACACATGTAGGACACCCAATGTTAGAGGTGATCTAGCCTTCCAAAGCAAATACACTTTTGCACACTGATACTGAATAGTATTCCATTGTTTTTCTTCTCCCAGTTTCTTTCTATCACTCAGATAATTTATTTATTTATTACAGGTCCTTATATAGCGCCGTCAGTTTACGCAGCACTTTACATATATATTGTACATTCACATCAGTCCCTAACCCTCAAGGGGCGTACAATCTAAGGTCCCTAACCCTCAAGGGGCGTACAATCTAAGGTCCCTAACCATCAAGGGGTGTACAATCTAAGGTCCCTAACCATCAAGGGGTGTACAATCTAAGGTCCCTAACCCTCAAGGGGCGTACAATCTAAGGTCCCTAACCCTCAAGGGGGGTACAATCTAAAGGTCCCTAACCCTCAAGGGGTGTACAATCTAAGGTCCCTAACCCTCAAGGGGTGTACAATCTAAGGTCCCTAACCCTCAAGGGGGGTACAATCTAAAGGTCCCTAACCCTCAAGGGGCATACAATCTAAGGTCCCTAACCCTCAAGGGGGGTACAATCTAAGGTCCCTAACCCTCAAGGGGCGTACAATCTAAGGTCCCTAACCCTCAAGGGGCGTACAATCTAAGGTCCCTAACCCTCAAGGGGCGTACAATCTAAGGTCCCTAACCCTCAAGGGGCGTACAATCTAAGGTCCCTAACCCTCAAGGGGCGTACAATCTAAGGTCCGTAACCCTCAAGGGGCGTACAATCTAAGGTCCCTAACCCTCAAGGGGCGTACAATCTAAGGTCCCTAACCCTCAAGGGGCGTACAATCTAAGGTCCCTAACCCTCAAGGGGCGTACAATCTAAGGTCCCTAACCATCAAGGGGTGTACAATCTAAGGTCCCTAACCATCAAGGGGTGTACAATCTAAGGTCCCTAACCCTCAAGGGGCGTACAATCTAAGGTCCCTAACCCTCAAGGGGGGTACAATCTAAAGGTCCCTAACCCTCAAGGGGTGTACAATCTAAGGTCCCTAACCCTCAAGGGGTGTACAATCTAAGGTCCCTAACCCTCAAGGGGGGTACAATCTAAAGGTCCCTAACCCTCAAGGGGCATACAATCTAAGGTCCCTAACCCTCAAGGGGGGTACAATCTAAGGTCCCTAACCCTCAAGGGGCGTACAATCTAAGGTCCCTAACCCTCAAGGGGCGTACAATCTAAGGTCCCTAACCCTCAAGGGGCGTACAATCTAAGGTCCCTAACCCTCAAGGGGCGTACAATCTAAGGTCCCTAACCCTCAAGGGGCGTACAATCTAAGGTCCGTAACCCTCAAGGGGCGTACAATCTAAGGTCCCTAACCCTCAAGGGGCGTACAATCTAAGGTCCCTAACCCTCAAGGGGTGTACAATCTAAGGTCCCTAACCCTCAAGGGGCGTACAATCTAAGGTCCCTACCCCTCAAGGGGCGTACAATCTAAGGTCTCTAACTTACGTTCATACATACACATACTAGGGAAAATTTAGACAGGATCTAATTCACCTACCAGCTTGGCTTTGATAAGAAACCCACGCAGGCACAGGGAGAACATGCAAACTCCAGGGAGGTGATGCCATGGTTGGGAATTGAACCTGCAACCCTAGTACTACCAGGCAGAAATGGTAACCATTTAGCCACTGTGCTGCCCTACATTTGACTCCATTACTGACAGACAGGGGCATGGAAGGGTTAAAAAGGATGCTGTGCAGGCAACCAACATCCTCCATATCAACTGATGGAATCATTGGTTGTTAGGACGCCGGCGGCTAGAAGGTTGTAATGGTGCACAAAGAAAACCTGTGGCTTTGTGTAACTAAGAGGCAGGCTAGATCCACCGTGGGCTTGTATACAATTTGTGGTCAATTTTTAGGCATTTTGCCAAGGCACCCTTGAAGAAACCTCAAGGTACCCTGGTTGAAAAAGGTTGCCCTAGATCTTCTTCCTTTTCTCATGGCGGTGTATCCTGGACATCAGCATTGCTCTCTGAAGCTATATACGATGTACGATGTTGTACTTAGGAATGGGGCCATGATGACACACAATCACCGTCTTTTCTCATTCTTCCAAGTTGAGTTACATAAAAGGTCAGCAACACTGACACTTTTCTCATCAGCAGTTAGAGAAGTCTCTTGACTTCTATCAGTGTTCAGCAGAATACTGGTTAAAGCTTGTAGGAGGAGTTTTCATTCTCCCCTGATTGTCCTACGAGGCTGCAGGACCCCTTATCGTCTGTCTGAACAGCGCTGATTGGCCCTGTGCCGATCACATGCACTCTCCCCAAAAAAAATTAAAAATGGCGGCTGGTATCAAGGCATCCTAAACATACACCCAGATGTATAATTCTCAAGCGGCTGTTGATTTTCTGGTGGAACTGGCAGCTGCCCAATCACTTCCACAGCTTGACGTGTTTGGTATCTATTTACTGATGTTTAATATTTTACCAAAACATTGGCTAATATATGGTGTTTGTGCGCCCTAAAATTAACTAAAAGTGTAAGTTCACCTTCTCACAAAAACTGAAAAGCTGAATATTGGTGTCCGTGGGAAGATTAGTGCCCAATTGTTTATATCAGTGGAGTGAATTATGCCCCATTGCTGTTGTCAGTGGGAGGAATAGAGCCCCAATGGTGGTTACCCTATAAACGCCCAGTGCTTTATTGGAAAGCTTCCGTATAAATATAAGTAACTGGAGGACGTCATGCCTTCAAATGGAATATTAACCATTAGCCGCCCAGCCAATGGCCGTTTGGCGGCTTCAGATGTGCCTCTTCATTCCGGGTGCACGCCATTTGGCGTGCTCCCGCACATGCGCCGTTTGCGGTAATGCAGAGCGGCGCAGCAGCGGGATCTGTCACGGGCCGTGCACCTCGGACACGGCCGATGACAGATCCGAGTACCGGCTCCCGTTGCTGGTACCATGTGACCTGCTGTGACCAATCACAGCAGGTCACATGACAGTGTATACAATGGATGGCTTCATTCATGATGCCATCCATTGTATACTAGTGCCTAGCTGTGAATGGTCACAGCTAATCACATGCACATGTCATGTGATTAGCTGTGACCAAATCACAGCTAAGCACAAAAAAAAAAAAAAAAAAACTGAATGAATCGATTTCATTCAGGTAAATGCTTGCTTATAGCAAAGTAATTCTTTGCTATAAGCAAATTGTGTAAAAAAAAAAAAAAAAAAAAAAAAATACTGATCACTTCCCCAAAGTAGTACAGTGTTACTATGGTAACATTGTACTACTTTGGTCATAGTAAAATCTGAAAAAAAAATCTTAAAAAAAATAAAAAAAAAATGTAATAAAAAATTAAATATAATAATAAAAAAAAAAAAATTAAAAAAAAAAAAAAATATATATTTTTTTCATACTGTCACCAGTCAGTGTCCCTGTTAACCGCCATTCCAGTTATATGATGACGCTGTACTGCACTGGTGACAGTATGTAAAAAAGAAAATAGTGAAAATAATTTTTTTAATTTTTTAATTTTCCGAAAAATTATGACATAAAAATACAACTTCAAAAAACTCGCCATTCCTTTTATGAAGTACGTCTGACTGTCTACTCTGCAAAAAGGGGTCATTTGGGGGATATCTGTACTGTCCTGACATTTGGGGGATATCTGTACTGTTCTGACATTCTTGGACCTCAAGAAATTAGATTGGCTGTAAGTACTTCAGGATTGATCAATATTCAGATCTATACCATAGTTTGTGAACTCTATAACTTTCCTACAAACTAAAAAATACATCCTAATTTGGGTTATTTTCACCAAAGACATGTAGCAGAATACATCTCGGCCTAAATTTATAAAGAACAATTATTTATTTGTAAACTTTTATAACAGAAACTAAGAAAAATGTGGGTTTTTTTCAAAATTTTTGGTCTTTTTTTGTTAATTTAGCAAAAAATAAAAACCCCAGCGGTGATTAAATACCACCAAAAGAAAGCTCTAGTTGTGTGAAGAAAATGATAAAATTTTAGTTTGGGTACAATGTTGTATGACCGCGCAATTGTCATTCAAAGTGTGAGAGCGCTGAAACCTGAAAAATGGCCTGGGCAGGAAGGTGTAAAATTGCACGGTATTGAAACGGTTAATAAGGGATTTTTTTTTTTAAATAAAAGGTTAACCTCCCTGGCGGTATTCCCGAGTGTAGCTCGGGGTAAAGTTTCTGTACCAAAAGCGGTAACCCCGAGCTACACTCGGGCTTACCATGCGGCGCTGCTCAGGGGGTCCCTGCAGCACTTACCTTGTCCTTTGCTCCCGCGATGTGTCCCCTGCAGCGTCCCCAGCCATCTCCTCCGGCTGATGCCAGCATCCGGCTTCTGTGTTCCGGTCCCTGTGACGTTGGGACATACGGGCGCCGGTGGCGGTGGGAAATTTGAAAATTAAAAAAAAATTAAATTTTTTTCAAAACGAATTTTACATAGTAAAACATTGCTGTTTCAAAGCATTTCACATACATTTTGTCCCGAGTGCTTTGTCCTCTCCCCTGTCTGCATTTTGACTGTTCTTTCTGCCTGGAAACTGGGAAACGTCCATGGCGTCCAAAAAGCGTCCCTTTAGGTCAAAAGCGGTTTTAGACCGGCTAGAGAACAGCGATAGTAAATCAGAACCACTTGCAGAATTGAGTGATAATGATTCGTGGGGGAAATTCCTCATCAGACACTGAAAACGATTCTGCGACTTTGCTTAGTGCTGTGCGAACTTGGCGCTCTATTTCACATTTCAGTGTTTTTGGTTTGATTATATTATTGAATTAAATTTATTATTATTATATTATTATTTTTTATGATTATTTATTCAATTATAATTTATGATTTTGTGTTTCAAATTTTATCATCCCCGGGATGTTTACTAGACTCTTGTTCAGACAGATTTCAGTGAGTTATTCCTAAAAATTACAGACCTACAATAGAAAAACTACATATTTCCATGCAAAAAAATGTACCGCTTTGAGCACCAAAAATCTGAAATAATCATACCGCCAGGGAGGTTAAGGTACCAAAAACCAAACAGGAATGGGAATTCTTCAGAACCACTGTATGCAAACACTGCATAATATATTCCCATGGACGATAAGTTTAACCGCCTCCCGCCCGCCATATAAGGTAATGACGGGCGCAAGGCGGTTCTCTCGTTCTGGGAGGACGTCATATGACGTCTTCCCACTCTAGCAATACACACCAAACTGAGCATGCACAGCTTGCTCCAAAGGCTCTGTTCTATCAGCAGATAGATTGGGGATTGTGAAAGAAGGGGACGGTCAGAGAAGACAGGATCAAACAGCCTTTTTCAACAATGCAGAGGATTAACTCCTTCCACAGTGAGTATAACAAGCATGCTTTCCTGCATATACAGACTGATTTTACTGTTGTGGGTTTAGGGACACTTTGAGGTTAGGGTTTGGATTTAGTGGGTTAAACGTAAGGTCTCTCTAGTGGGGACAATAGCGAAATCCTCGTTGAGGACACTAAGCAAAACTAAGCAGGAGGATTACAGGAGGGATAATGGTCTTTAAGGGCTAAATAATAAAGGATATTTAAGCGAGCGCTACTTTAAAAGAAAACAGCCGCTGGAACACCAAAAAGGCAACCAAACAAAACCTTCCAAAGAGTATATCAATATAAGGGTGCAGTGCTAAAACATAATGTGCAACAGAATATGTAATGAATAACATGCAAAATAATTAAGTGCAAAATGAGATGTCACCAAGTGGTGAGCTTAGTGAATAAATGTCCCAAATGAAACAGCCCACGTGAGGATCCTGTACGATCCCGATAAGCATGCGTGAAAATCTGATCCGGGGTGGCAGATGATAAATCTGAGTTGAATAAATTGCGCACTCACCAGAAGTGCATAAATACATGCATTTGAGATATAGCCTGTCTCATCAGGTATTACTCAGATCATCCGCTTCCCAGGTCAGGTCAGGTTCCTATACACCTTCTGGTCACATCTGAATAGGGTGCTCAGGGGTCCTTGATGTGTATCACCATCTGGGGTCACCTTTAAAGCAGACTCTGCAGATGATGACCCTCACAAAGAGAGGCCAATAAAGGACACCACATAGCGTGATACTGTAGGGAACTTTATTCCATCAAAGACAGGTGCAAAAACAATAGTAAAATAAAGGAAAGGACACTGACCATATAATATTCAGGATGGCCACCAGCGGTGGCTAGATGTCCAGTTGCTGTAGCCCCCCTGACGCGTTTCGTGCTATGCGCTTAATCATAGGGTGCAGGGCTTACAGATAGATTGGGGACTGTGGAAGAAGGGGAGGGTCAGAGAAGACAGGATCAAACAGCCTTTTTCAACAATGCAGAGGATTAACTCCTTCCACAGTGAGTATAACAGGCATGCTTTCCTGCATATACAGACTGATTTTACTGTTGTGGGTTTAGGGACACTTTAAGGTTAGGGTTTGGATTTAGTGGGGTAAACGTAAGGTCTCTTTAGTGGGGACAATAGCGAAATCCTCCTTGAGGACACTAAGCAAAACTAAGCAGGAAGATTACAGGAGGGATAATGGTCTTTAAGGGCTGGCCTCTGTCATTTGTGCCTAGTGCCCAAACTCCTGCAGGTGGCAGTATATTCAATTGTTCATGTACTGTATATGAAGCGCCATGTCCTTCAAAAGATAATAGAAAAAAACCTTTTATCTGGACTTATGTTTTCAGCTGTTACTATACAGACAAGTGTGCCTAGTATGTGGCTCCAACAACCCATGTACTGTATCTTTAGTAACCAAACATTTTTCTGGGTCTGGTCTGCAAATACACCATTTCTAGAGTTATTTATTACACATCTGGGAGCACAATGCAAGTATAGAATTTTTCAGTTTCTGTCACCTTATATATATCGTTTTACACCACTCCAATTAAGTCCTATTTACTGACTGGTAGCTATAGAGCTAGATAAGAAATATAACTATTAACCCGACACGGTTAATTTATCTCAATAAACAAGACACGCGATTCATAGTTTGCACACGAATGGTCTGCTGCTGTTCTCTGTCTTTTCTAGGGAAACTTTCAAATGTAGACTGAGACCTGGGCATTTCACATTGAGAAGGTGAGCTGGGATCCAATATTACTCTAGTAGTCACCTGGTTGACTGGTTGCCCCACTTGGGAAAAACCCAGCTGTTGCCAGTATCCTTGTTATCCTTGTAACAGCCAAGAACTGTAGGAAAATTACTTTTCTAAAAAGCACATCTTAAATTTGCTGCCTTCAGATTGGACATTTCTTACGAGCATGATAACAAGAAAACAACAGTGGGCGACAGCTTTTGGTCACATGACTACTAGCTGGCAGACATGTTCCCTAAGTCCAAAGCTCCACAATCATCTTAACTCCCAAGGGCATTTGGCTGCACATGGTATTCTAAAAAGGATGGACTTTTTAAGAACAAGAAATAGCTTTTGGGTTTGGAATCCTCGCAGGGTTAGGGAAGCAAGGGTGAACATGGGTCTGTTTCAACTCAAAGAATGGACAGTGCTGTGCAGTCACCAGGCACTCACTGGAGAATGGCATGGCGAACGCCAATTTTTGTCTTTCCTTATGTAGCTTATGGACCAACCTCAGGGCCTCCACTGTGGCCCAGACTGCGCCTAAGATGGCCCCCACCACACTCCAAGTGGTGCACTGGCTTACTCAAGATGGTGTCAAAGCAGATGGAAGAAACAAACAAGATACAGTCAGGTTCATAAATATTGGGACATCGACACAATTCTAACATTTTTGGCTCTATACACCACCACAATGGATTTGAAATGAAACGAACAAGATGTGCTTTAACTGCAGACTGTCAGCTTTAATTTGAGGGTATTTCCATCCAAATGAGGTGAACGGTGTAGGAATTACAACAGTTTGCATATGTGCCTCCCACTTGTCAAGGGACCAAAAGTAATGGGACAGAATAATAATAATCATAAATCAAACTTTCACTTTTTAATACTTGGTTGCAAATCCTTTGCAGTCAATTACAGCCTGAAATCTGGAACGCATAGACATCACCAGACGCTGGGTTTCATCCCTGGTGATGCTCTGCCAGGCCTCTACTGCAACTGTCTTCAGTTCCTGCTTGTTCTTGGGGCATTTTCCCTTCAGTTTTGTCTTCAGCAAGTGAAATGCATGCTCAATCAGATTCAGGTCAGGTGATTGACTTGGCCATTGCATAACATTCCACTTCTTTCCCTTAAAAAACTCTTTGGTTGCTTTTGCAGTCTGCTTTGGGTCATTGTCCATCTGCACTGTGAAGCGTCCAATGAGTTGTGAAGCATTTGGCTGAATATGAGCAGATAATATTGCCCGAAACACTTCAGAATTCATCCTGCTGCTTTTGTCAGCAGTCACATCATCAATAAATACAAGAGAACCAGTTCCATTGGCAGCCATACATGCCCACGCCATGACACTACCACCACCATGCTTCACTGATGAGATGGTATGCTTAGGATCATGAGCAGTTCCTTTCCTTCTCCATACTCTTCTCTTCCCATCACTCTGGTACAAGTTGATGTTGGTCTCATCTGTCCATAGGATGTTGTTCCAGAACTGTGAAGGCTTTTTTAGATGTCGTTTGGCAAACTCTAATCTGGCCTTCCTCTTGTTGAGGCTCACCAATGGTTTACATCTTGTGGTGAACCCTCTGTATTCACTCTGGTGAAGTCTTCTCTTGATTGTTGACTTTGACACACATACACCTACCTCCTGGAGAGTGTTCTTGATCTGGCCAACTGTTGTGAAGGGTGTTTTCTTCACTAGGGAAAGAATTCTTTGGTCATCCACCACAGTTGTTTTCCGTGGTCTTCCGGGTCTTTTGGTGTTGCTGAGCTCACCGGTGCGTTCCTTCTTTTTAAGAATGTTCCAAACAGTTGTTTTGACCACGCCTAATGCTTTTGCTATCTCTCTGATGGGTTTGTTTTGTGTTTTCAGCCTAATAATGGCTTGCTTCACTGATAGTGACAGCTCTTTGGATCTCATCTTGAGAGTTGACAGCAACAAATTCCAAATGCAAATAGCACACTTGAAATTAACTCTGGACCTTTTATCTGCTCATTGTAATTGGGATAATGAGGGAATAACACACACCTGGCCATGGAACAGCTCAGAAGCCAATTGTCACATTACATTTAGTCCCTTAACAAGTGGGAGGCACATATGCAAACTGTTGTAATTCCTACACCGTTCACCTGATTTGGATGTAAATACCCTCAAATTAAAGCTGACAGTCTGCAGGTAAAGCACATCTTGGTCGTTTAATTTCAAATCCATTGTGGTGGTGTATAGAGCCAAAAATGTTAGAATTGTGTCGATGTCCCAATATTTATGGACCTGACTGTATACCTATGCTCAAATCCCAATAGCTAGTACATGCATTGATTTGAACACAGGTATATCTTGTTTGTTGTATTGTGGGTCAGTAGCCAGACCTAGACCTGGTAGCTCTCCCCTACTTTGTCTTTTCATCTATATTGGCATTGTGTCCACAGTAGTATTTGCATAGGCAGAGCAGAGTAGGACTGGCCACAGAGGGATTACTTTGACACAGTTGGCCAATCAAGCACAGTAATCCCACGGTCATTGAACCAGGTTTTGGTGCTTTTGGCAGTGTGGGCAGGTGCCAAGTCCTGCTGGAAAATGAAGTCAGCATCCCAATAAAGCTCGTCTGTGGAAGAAAGCACGAAGTGATCCAAAATCTCCTGGTAGACGGCTGCGTTGGCCCTGGACTTAATGAAGCACAGTGGACCAACACCAGCAGATGACATGGCTCCCCAAATCAACACAGACTGTGGAAACTTCACACTGGACTTCAAGCATCTTGCAGTGTGTGCCTCTCCATTCTTCCTCCATACTCTGGGTCCTTCGTTTCCAAATGAGATGCAAATGTTGCTCTCATCAGAAAAGAGGACTTTGGACCACTGAGCAACAGACCAGGTCTGTTTTTCTTTAGCCCAGGTAAGATGCTTCTGACGTTGTTTGTTGTTCAGGAGGAATACGACATTTGAAGCCCATTTCCAGGATCCGTCTGTGTGTGGTGGCTCTTGATGCACTGACTCCAGCCTCAGTCCACTCCTTGTGAAAGTCCCCAACACTTTTGAATGGCCTTTTCCTGGCAATCCTCTCCAGGCTGCGGTCATCCCTGCTGCTTGTGCACCTTTTTCTTCCACACTTTTCCCTTCCACATAACTTTCTATTAATGTGCTTTGATACAGCACTTTGGGAACATCCAACTTCTTTTGCAAATACCTTTTGAGACTTTCCCTCCTTATGGAGGGTGTCAGTAATGGTGTCAGGTCAGCAGTCTTTCCCATGATTGTGATTCCTACTGAACCAGACTGAGAGACCATTTAAAGGCTCAGGAACCCTTTGCAGGTGTTATGGCTTAATTAGCTGATTAGAGTGGGACACTTTAAACCAAGAATATTGCACCTTTTCACAATATTCTCATTTTCTGAGATTGTGGATTTGGGGTTTTCATGAGCTGAAAGCCATAATCATCACAATTATGACAAATCACAGCTTGAACTATCTTGCTTTGCATGTAATGAGTCTATCTCATATATTAGTTTCACCTTTTAAGTCGCATTGCTGAAATAAATGAACTTTTGCACGATATTCTAATTTTTCGAGTTTACTGTAGTGTGAAAATCAATAAACATATGAGATTCAAATTAATTAATTAAAGTGACCTTTCAAAAAAAATTCCTTTTTAAAAAATATCATTCATATTATAGTGTCAAAATAGAAGAAAAAGTCCTTTCTCCCCAATAGATTGTGAAAAAACAAATATCCAAATGAGAAGATGCTTCCACCAATCACCAGGGAAAAACCAACATCAACCGCACTCACCAGATGATGGTGAGTATTGCGGCTTTTAGGATGTTATGGGCTCCTAGACCCCCTTTATAAGCTTTCAGGGCTCCTTCCCACCATATAGGATATAAGGTATTTTCTTCCTCTCGCTCCTGCCTTCTCCTCTCACCAAACTCCACAGCAGTGCAAGGGAAAAAAATATATAATAGTGTAATACTGCTAGTAAAAAATGCAATATTAGTAAAAATTGCCAGACCACTCACATTTGTTAAGATGAATAAAAGCATCTATTTTATTGCCTCCATGGGCTTAAATGAGTTCCACTGCTTCCACATCTCATACCAGAGACCTCACAGCCTGGTTGTAGCAAGGGAGGACAGGATACAGCTCCAAAGATGGCCGCTTGGAACGCACCGCTCGGTGTCCGTTCCACTCACCGGAAGTGACGCGGGACGTCAGGACGGCAGATCGGAAGTGCGTCGACGCGTTTCGCCCCACCCACAGGGCTTTCTCAAGACACACACCTCCAGTCTCAGGCCATTTAAATAGCAATACAGGGTCCCTCCCCTTCTCTCCCACAGGTCAATAAAGACAAATATGTAAACTACTAGCTGTCATCCCTTGCTCATACCCCGTGAGATTCCTTCACAGAGATATCAAATTGAATAGCTCAGATCTCTATCTAATCGTTAGTTCACCCCCACAAAACTTTATTGTAATCTTGAACCAACCATGCCCAAACTCATTAGGAGACCCAAGACATACAAATGAACATAAAAACATATCCCAAAAAATTATTACATATATAGCAACAAAAAAGAGGAAAATCAAAATTAAAAAAAGGGAATAAAATTTAAATATATAATATACATTATATATTATAGTATGGATGTGTATATATACATCTTGAGGAAACAAATACCACAAAAAATAAAATAAAAAACAAAAACAAAAACAAACAGAATTTAAGAGAATTTAAAAAGAAAAATATAAAAATAAAAATAATTAACATAGAGAAAAAAATAAGGAGATCATTCCATATGAGGGGAAGAGGGGATCATATTATCCTCCCAGGAGAGGGAGGGGAGGGTGGAGACCACCTGTGGTTCACCAAGACCCCTATTGGCGAGAAGTAGAAGGAGTGGGTGCAGGGGGGGGGGGGCAGAGGAAAAAGAAAAAGGTCGATATAAACCAAGTGATTTTCAATCTCAGTGATTGTGTTTTATATGATGAGGAAATGAAGGTTTTATCATTCGCACCGGATAAAAAGCTCAATAAACTTGAAACATATATTGATCTACATAAGTTTATCAGAAAATTGAACCTTAAGAAATATTGGAACAATAGAATGAGTAAGGTTAGTGATAATGTCGGTCATAGTAGTAGGGAGAAGGATGACCCATACCCAATATTACAGAGGGAGAAAATAGGAGTTCCTATTTACACACGAAATTGAGAAATAAGTCTGTATTCAATCCTAAAATAGGAAACAATTGTGTTGAAACATTTAAAAAGATGGTGGAACATGATTTGGAAAATCTATCTATCCCGTGGATGAGAAGGAAACAGGATCTAATAAGGGGACTTCAAAATTTAGAAAAAAATTTAAATATTGTAATCAGGCCAGCTGATAAGGGGGGAGGGGTTGTAGTACTAAATAAAATAGATTATTACACAGAGTTGAATAGACTAGTTGATGATGCTAGCACATATGAAATCTTGAGGGGAAACCCCACAAGAAAATATAAAGCTTTATTGGTAAAACATATTAAAGAAGGGGAAAAAGGAAGGATTATTAAATAAAAAAAGAGGGTAAATATTTGGTACCCAATGTTCCAATAGTACCTGTTATATACCAACTTCCAAAAATCCACAAGAACTTAAGTAAACCCCCTGGAAGACCCATCATTAGTGGGATTGATTCTTTTATTCTAGATTGGGCGATTATGTTGGCAAGTTTTTGCAGCCCTTGGTCCCTACGTTTCCCGCTTACTTGAGGGATAGTGGTGATTTGTTTAACCTCCTTAGCGGTATTCCTGAGTGTAGCTCGGGGTAAAATTTGAGTACCAAGAGCGGTAACCCCGAGCTACACTCGGGCTTACCATGCGGCGTTGCTCAGGGGGTCCCTGCAGCACTTACCTTGTCCTTCACTCCCGCGATGTGTCCCCTGCAGCGTCCCCGGCCATCTCCTCCGGCCGATGCCGGCATCCGGCTTCCGTGTTCCGGTCCCTGTGACGTCGGGACGTACGGGCGGGAAATTTGAAATTTTTAAAAAATTTAATTTTTGCTGTCATTGCTGTTTCAATGCATTTCACATATATTTTGTCCCTACTGCTTTGTCCGGCGCCCTGCCTGCATTTTGACTGTTCTTTCTGCCTGGAAACTGAGAAAAGTCCATGGCGTCCAAAAAGCGTCCCTTTACGTCAAAAGCGGTTTTAGACCAGCTAGAGGACAGCGATAGTAAATCAGAACCACTTGCAGAATTGAGTGATAATGATTCGTGGGGGAAATTCGTCATCAGACACTGAAAATGATTTTGCGGCTTTGCTCAGCGATGTGCGAATTTGCCTCTGTATTTCAAATTTCAGTGTTTTTGGTTTGATTCTATTATTGAATTAAATTTATAATTATTATATTATTATTTTTTATGATTATTTATTCAATTATAATTTATGATTTCGTGTTTCAAGTTTTATGATATCCGGAATGTTTACTAGACTCTTGTTCGGACAGATTTCAGTGAGTTATTCCTAAAAATTACAGCCTACAATAAAAAACTACATATTTCCATGCAAAAAAATGGTACCGCTTTCAGCACAAACAATTGGAAAGAATCATACCGCCGAGGAGTTTAATATGGTTAAGGACATCAGAGAAGAAGGAGATTGTGTTATGGCAAGTGTTGATGTGAATTCCCTCTACACGAATATTATACATGTGGATGCATTAGAGTCGGTTGAGTGGGCACTGGATATCAAATCAGGACTGAAATCTCAACAAAAAGAGTATATACTTAAATGCCTAGATTTCGCGATTTCGCATAATTATTTCTGGCATTCTAGCAAGTTTTATAGGCAAGCGATGGGTGTGGCTATGGGAGCCAAATATGCGCCGTCAGTGGCGAACCTGTTTATGAGCAGGTGGGAGAGTGAAGCCATTTTTGAGAACAGGAACCCGGAATTATTAGTCTACAGATTTATAGACGATATTATCGTAATATGGAAGGGTACAAGAGAGGGACTGGAGGAATACATTCAAGAAATGGGGAATAACTCATATAACATATCATTTACTAATAACATCAGTAAAGAAGCAATAGATTTTCTTCATCTTACAATTTATAAAAAAGGTGACAAATTCTGTACTAAAACGCACTTCAAGGAAGAGGACAAGGAATGGGTACATTCCGAGTCACAGCTGTCACCATAGAAATTGGCTAAAGTCTATTCCTAAAAGCCAGTTTATTAGATTAAAACGCAATTGTGATGATGAAAATATATTCCTAGGTCAGTCGGATATGTTATTACAAAGATTTAGCGAAAAGGGATATGGAGAGGAAGTTCTAGCCCGCTCATTAGAACAGGTTAAAAACATCAAAAGAGATGACTTGCTGAAGAAAAAGAAGAGAAACAGAAAGATAGGGGATTTGGCCTTTATTACGGGTTATTCGAGCCAATATAAATTGGTTGAGAGAATTATTAAGAAATACTGGCCAATCTTGAAAAGGGATGAAGTCCTTAGTAAATTGTTACCCGGAAAACCCATGTTCATTTATAGGAAACCACCAACATTAAGAACTAGATTAGTGAAAAATGTCCCTGATGCACCAAGGAAGGTGGTGACCTTCCATGATAGGGTTGGTTTTTTTAAGTGTAGGAGGTGTATAGCGTGTAAAAATCTTAAAGGTGATAATAAAAGACATTATGATAGTTTCCAATCATGTTCCAATGGTTCATCAGTTAAAATCAACAAGTTCATATCGTGTGACAGTTCCCATGTTACCTATATGCTCGAGTGCTCCTGCAACTTCCAGTATATAGGTAAAACTACTAGGAAACTCTCAGTAAGACTGGGGGAATATATTAGAAATATAAGGAAAGGATTCAAATATCATAGTTTGTCACATCATTTAGGGTTTATCATAATAGGGATCCTACATCTTTAAAATTCTGTGGGATAGATAGGATGGATGCCCCATGGAGAGGGGGTGATATGGTTAAAAGTATTTCTCAAAATGAAACAAAATGGATCTACCAGATGGGAACATTGATCCCTAAAGGTTTATGAAAATATGAATGAATTTTTCTTGAAAGGTCACTTTAACCACTTGCCGTCCGCCTGCTGTTTATAAACGGCAGGGCGGTGGCAGTCCAGGGGCGGGTTGCCGTTCATAAACGGCACCCGCCATTGCTAGCTGTGTGCGCTCCCTGGGAGCGCGCAGCACCACGATCCGGTGCCCGCTGTGTCCTCCGGACACAGTGAAACACCGATCGTCGGACGGGACCTCTGTGCGAGGTCCCGATCATGTGATCACTGATAGGCCAATCAGTGATCACATGCAAGGTAGTAAGCAAGATGTCACTTGTGACATCATTGCTTACTACGTGTGATATCTGTGAATGATCACAGAGGTCACATGGTACAAGGCTATTCACAACAGTCTTGTACCATGTGACAAGCTGTGACCAATCACAGCTCACACAGTAGTTTTCAATGGCTGCGGGAATGCAGCCAGAGAGAAAGAGAAATGATTGCTTTTACATCCTATATGGGTGTAAAAGCAATCACTGTAAAAAAAAAAAAAAAAATCTTCATCACCCCCCACAAGTAGTACAGCGTCACCATGGTGACACTGTACTGCTAGGGTGACAGTATGTAAATGTAAAAAAAAACAAAACATAAATAATAATATAAAAAAATAAAATAAAAATGTAATGTAATTTTTTACTAAAAAGATAACGGAATACATTTCGGCCAAGATTTATGATGAAAGATTATTTATTTGCAAAATTTTATAAGAAAAACACTTTTTTTCAAAATTTTTGGACTTTTTAATTTTCATAGCAAAAAATAAAAATCCCAGCGGTGAATAAATACCACCAAAATAAAGCTTTATCTGTCTCAAACAAATGGTTAAAAATTCATATGGGTACAGTGTTGCATGACCGCGCAATTGTCATTTAAAGTGTGATAGCGCTGAAAGCTGAAAATTGCCCTGGACAGGAAGGGGGTGAAAGTGTCCGGACTGGAAGGGGGTGAAAGTGTCCGGACTGGAAGGGGGTGAAAGTGTCCAGACTGGAAGGGGGGGAAAGTGTCCGGACTGGAAGGGGGTGAAAGTGTCCAGACTGGAAGGGGGGGAAAGTGTCCGGACTGGAAGGGGTGGAAAGTGTCCGGACTGGAAGTGGTTAATTAATTAATTTGAATATATCATATGTTTATTGATTTTCACACTATATTTAAGGCATTGTTTGAGTCAGGGTGTTGATTTGCACTGTTTATTTGTTTTTTTTTATGTTTTGGTGTTAAATACCTGTGCGCAGCAGCAATCTACTACCTGGGTGTAAATCTTTGGGGTTATTCCTGTGCGCTGGGGTTTGCTGTATATTTAACAAGCTGCACCTCCCCACAGGAACACTAGTCCTCTGCAGGGTTCCCTAAGTGCCAGTGCCGTAGCAGTGGTCATGTGACTGTTCTATCCAGGGGCGGACTGACCATTTGGAAACTCGGGCACTGCCCGAGGGCTCGGGGTCAGTAGGGGGCCCCATGAGATGCCCCTGGTACCTTTTTCATAGGCTTTTTTGAGTTTGGGCAAAGACACAGGGGTCCCATGATCCCCTATTGCCCAGGGGCCCCATGAGTTGTCAGTCCGCCCCTGGTTCTATCTATACTGTACAAAGATGAAGTATCTTAGCAGTCACAAGAGAAGTGGAACTGTATCCAAACCTACACCTGTGTACATACTTACAGTATTTCCAAAACTGTTCTGGATCTGTTCCTTTAAAAATGCAGCAGAATCAAACACTGGGGCTCCCGTGTCCAGATTTGTCCATGTTGTCAATCCCACCCTTGTTTGGTTTAGAACATTGAGCTGGAGTTTAGATATCAAGTCAGGCTTCAGTAGCAAAGTGACCCTAAAACAGGGAGGAGAAATGTTTTTTCTGACAAATAAAGGTAATTAGGGAACTCCTAATGTCATCCAACCCACTCCCTGAAGGGTCACGGTGTCAAGGACCCTCTCACAGGAGGCCATGCCATGACTTCAAGGCCCTGCCCACTACCAAAGGCAGAAGAGGAAGAAGAGGACTCATGACATCATGCAATCAGGCAAAGACCTATTGATAAAAGTTATGTAATTAATTTCACTCTCTAGATGCAAAGCTGGTAGAGACGTCCCCAAAAAGATTTGCAGCTGGAATTGCAGCCAAAGGGGGTCCTACAAAGTATTGACTTCGGGGGGCTGAATGCAAATGCCGCCACACTTTTCACAGATTTATTTGTAAAAAATGTTGAAAACCATTTCTCATTTTCCTTCCATTTCACAATTATGTGCCACTGTGTTGGTCTATCACATCCAATCCCAATAAATACATTGACGGTTTTGGTTGTAACATGACAAAATGTGGATAATTGCAATGGGTATGAAGACTTTTTCAAGGCACTGTATTAATTTTACCTACATGTAAACTTTATTATAAGCTTACCTGTAGGTAAAAGATACAAAGTTGGGTTTACTTCCACTTTAAGAGAGAACCCTTAATATATCTCAATGCAATCCAAGTGTATATGGAAAAGTGCATCCAAGATACAGTATCTTTATTATCATTGCCATAGGCAGGTCCATCATGAAACATAATTACTGCTGGATTATTGTCTTCAGAATTTCCAAAGAACTTAAGACGTGGCCTGGATAAGCTAGATCAACATTACAGAACAAGGCCAGTTGAATGTGACTATTACCAGTTATTCCAAAGAACTCGGATCATTGCCAATTGTGGTATTAAAGTAAATATATAATGGTGGCACTTGATGGAACATTTCCAATACTTAGTAAATCCAGAAATAGAACATTATCCACTGTAAGCAATATAAATTATTAGGGCTGAACCCTACAATTGGACATTAGTGATGGTCTACATGTTCGAGAAGAAAGTTAGTTCGACTCGAACATGGGCTGTTCGTGTGTTCTGTGGATACACAAACGGCACGGGCGCTCAGCGGGCTGTTAGCCCACCGCGCCCAACAATGCATTGCGCCCTGACATTGCATTGTGATTGACCAAAGCATAGCACCTGGCCACAGCTGCAGTTTCTAAAGTGAGCAAAATCCTCTCTTGTATTAAAAGAGGTATAGACTCCAGAGAGAGAGATATCATTTCCCCGATACAAATAATTAGCAACACCTCATCTGGAATACGCAGGTCAGTTTTGGGCACCAATTCACAAAAACAACATTGGGGAACTGGAGAAAGTACAGAGAAGGGCAACCAAACTGATAAGAGGCATGGAGGAGATGAGCTATGAGGAAAGATTAGAGGAACTGAATTTATTATCTCTGGAGAAGAGGAGATTAAGGGGGGATATGATCTCCATGTATAATACATAAGGGGGGGTATGATCTCCATGTATAATACATAAGGGGGGATATGATCTCCATGTATAATACATAAGGGGGGATATGATCTCCATGTATAATACATAAGGGGGGATATGATCACCATGTATATTACATAAGGGGGGGTATGATCTCCATGAATAATACATAAGGGGGATATGATCACCATGTATAATAAATAAGGAGGATATGATCTCCATGTATAATACATAAGGGGGGTATGATCTCCATGTATAATACATAAGGGGGGGATATGATTTCCATGTATAATACATAAGGGGGGATATGATCACCATGTATATTACATAAGGGGGGGTATGATCTCCATGTATAATACATAAGGGGGTATGATCTCCATGTATAATACATAAGGGGGATATGATCTCCATGTATAATACATAAGGGGGGATATGATCTCCATGTATAATACATAAGGGGGGATATGATCACCATGTATAATACATAAGGGGGGATATGAACTCCATGTATAATACATAAGGGGGATATGATCTCCATGTATAATACATAAGGGGGATATGATCTACATGTATAATACATAAGGGGGATATGATCACCATGTATAATACATAAGGGGGGATATGATCTCCATGTATAATACATAAGGGGGGATATGATCGCCATGTATAATACATAAAGGGGATATGATCACCATGTATAATACATAAGGGGGATATGATCTCCATGTATAATACATAAGGGGGGATATGATCTCCATGTATAATACATAAGGGGGGCTATGATCTCCATGTATAATACATAAGGGGGGATATGATCTCCATATATAATACATAAGGGGGGATATGATCTCCATGTATAATACATAAGGGGGGATATGATCTCCATGTATAATACATAAGGGGGGATATGATCACCATGTATATTACATAAGGGGGGGTATGATCTCCATGTATAATACATAAGGGGGATATGATCACCATGTATAATACATAAGGAGGATATGATCTCCATGTATAATACATAAGGGGGGATATGATCTCCATGTATAATACATAAGGGGGGATATGATCTCCATGTATAATACATAAGGGGGGATATGATCACCATGTATATTACATAAGGGGGGGGTATGATCTCCATGTATAATACATAAGGGGGATATGATCACCATGTATAATACATAAGGAGGATATGATCTCCATGTATAATACATAAGGGGGGTATGATCTCCATGTATAATACATAAGGGGGGGATATGATCTCCATGTATAATACATAAGGGGGGATATGATCACCATGTATATTACATAAGGGGGGGTATGATCTCCATGTATAATACATAAGGGGGATATGATCACCATGTATAATACATAAGGAGGATATGATCTCCATGTATAATACATAAGGGGGTATGATCTCCATGTATAATACATAAGGGGGATATGATCTCCATGTATAATACATAAGGGGGGATATGATCTCCATGTATAATACATAAGGGGGGATATGATCACCATGTATAATACATAAGGGGGGATATGATCTCCATGTATAATACATAACGGTGAAATGATCTCCATGTATAATACATAAGGGGGATATGATCTACATGTATAATACATAAGGGGGATATGATCACCATGTATAATACATAAGGGGGGATATGATCTCCATGTATAATACATAAGGGGGGATATGATCGCCATGTATAATACATAAAGGGGATATGATAACCATGTATAATACATAAGGGGGATATGATCTCCATGTATAATACATAAGGGGGGATATGATCTCCATGTATAATACATAAGGGGGGCTATGATCTCCATGTATAATACATAAGGGGGGATATGATCTCCATATATAATACATAAGGGGGGATATGATCTCCATGTATAATACATAAGGGGGATATGATCTAGATGTATACTACATAAGGGGGATATGATCACCATGTATAATACATAAGGGGGGATATGATCTCCATGTATAATACATAAGGGGGATATGATCTCCATGTATAATACATAAGGGGGGATATGATCTCCATGTATAATACATAAGGGGGGATATGATCTCCATGTATAATACATAAGGGGGAGATGATCTCCATGTATAATACATAAGGGGGGATATGATCTCCATGTATAATACATAAGGAGGGATAAGAGCTGCATGTATAATACATAAGGGGGGATATGATCTCCATGTATAATACATAAGGGGGATATGATCACCATATATAATACATAAGGGGGATATGATCACCATGTATAATACATAAGGGGGGATATGATCTCCATGTATAATACATAAGGGGGGATATGATCTCCATGTATAATACATAAGGGGGGCTATGATCTCCATGTATAATACATAAGGGGGGATATGATCTCCATATATAATACATAAGGGGGGATATGATCTCCATGTATAATACATAAGGGGGATATGATCTAGATGTATACTACATAAGGGGGATATGATCACCATGTATAATACATAAGGGGGGATATGATCTCCATGTATAATACATAAGGGGGATATGATCTCCATGTATAATACATAAGGGGGGATATGATCTCCATGTATAATACACAAGGGGGGGATATGATCTCCATGTATAATACATAAGGGGGATATGATCTCCATGTATAATACATAAGGGGGGGATATGATCTCCATGTATAATACATAAGGGGGATATGATCTCCATGTATAATACATAAGGGGGGATATGATCTCCATGTATAATACATAAGGAGGGAAAAGAGCTGCATGTATAATACATAAGGGGGGATATGATCTCCATGTATAATACATAAGGGGGGATATGATCACCATGTATAATACATAAGGGGGATATGATCTCCATGTATAATACATAAGGTGGGATAAGAGCTGCATGTATAATACATAAGGGGGATATGATCTCCATGTATAATACATAAGGGGGATATGATCTTCATGTATAATACATAAGGGGGGATATGATCACCATGTATAATACATAAGGGGGGATATGATCTCCATGTATACTACATAAGGGGGGATATGATCTCCATGAATAATACATAAGGGGGGATATGATCACCATGTATAATACATAAGGGGGGATATGATCACCATGTATACTACATAAGGGGGGATATGATCTCCATGAATAATACATAAGGGGGATATGATCACAATGTATAATACATAAGGGGGATATGATCTCCATGTATAATACATAAGGGGGATATGATCTCCATGTATAATACATAAGGGGGGATATGATCACCATGTATAATACATAAGGGGGGATATGATCACCATGTATAATGCATAAGGGGGATATGATCTCCATGTATAATACATAAGGGGGATATGATCTCCATGTATAATACATAAGGGGGATATGATCACCATGTATAATACATAAGGGGGGATATGATCTCCATGTATAATACATAAGGGGGGGATATGATCACCATGTATAATACATAAGGGGGGATATGATCGCCATGTATAATACATAAGGGGGGATATGATCTCCATGTGTAATACATAAGGGGGATATGATCTACATGTATAATACATAAGGGGGATATGATCTCCATGTATAATACATAAGGGGGATATGATCTCCATGTATAATACATAAGGGGGGATATGATCTCCATGTATAATACATAGGGGGGGATATGATCTCTATGTATAATACATAAGGGGGATATGATCACCATGTATAATACATAAAGGGGGATATGATCTCCATGTATAATACATAAGGGGGGATATGATCACCATGTACAATACATAAGGGGGGATATGATCCCCATGTATAATACATAAGGGGGGATATGATCTCCATGTATAATACATAAGGGGGGATATGATCACCATGTATAATACATAAGGGGGGATATGATCACCATGTATAATACATAAGGGGGATATGATCTCCATGTATACTACATAAGGGGGGATATGATCTCCATGAATAATACATAAAGGGGATATGATCTCCATGTGAAATACATAAGGGGGATATGATCTCCATGTATAATGCATAAGGGGGATATGATCACCATGTATAATACATAAGGGGGGATATGATCTCCATGTATAATACATAAGGGGGGATATGATCACCATGTATAATACATAAGGGGGTATATGATCACCATGTATAATACATAAGGGGGGATATGATCACCATGTATAATGCATAAGGGGGATATGATCTCCATGTATAATACATAAGGGGGAATATGATCTCCATGTATAATACATAAGGGGGGATATGATCTCCATGTATAATACATAAGGGGGGGATATGATCTCCATGTATAATACATAAGGGGGATATGATCACCATATATAATACATAAGGGGGGATATGATCTCCATGTATAATACATAAGGGGGGATATGATCTCCATGTATAATACATAAGGGGGATATGATCACCATATATAATACATAAGGGGGGATATGATCTCCATGTATAATACATAAGGGGGGATATGATCTCCATGTATAATACATAAGGGGGAATATGATCTCCATGTGTAATACATAAGGGGGGATATGATCTCCATGTATAATACATAAAGGGGGATATGATCACCATGTATAATACATAAGGGGGGGGGATATGATCTCCATGTATAATACATAAGGGGGATATGATCACCATGTATAATACATAAGGGGGGGGATATGATCACCATGTATAATACATAAGGGGGGGATATGATCTCCATGTATAATACATAAGGGGGATATGATCACCATGTATAATACATAAGGGGGGGATATGATCTCCATGTATAATACATAAGGGGGAATATGATCACCATGTATAATACATAAGGAGGGATATGATCTCCATGTATAATACATAAGGGGGGTATGATCACCATGTATAATACATAAGGGGGGGATATGATCACCATGTATAATACATAAGGGGGGGATATGATCTCCATGTATAATACATAAGGGGGATATGATCACCATGTATAATACATAAGGGGGGGATATGATCTCCATGTATAATACATAAGGGGGGATATGATCTCCATGTATAATACATAAGGGGGGATATGATCTCCATGTATAATACATAAGGGGGATATGATCTCCATGTGTAATACATAAGGGGGATATGATCACCATGTATAATACATAAGGGGGGGGATATGATCACCATGTATAATACATAAGGGGGGATATGATCTCCATGTATAATACATAAGGGGGGATATGATCACCATGTATAATACATAAGGGGGATATGATCACCATGTATAATGCATAAGGGGGGATGTGATCTCCATGTATAATACATAAGGGGGATATGATCTCCATGTATAATACATAAGGGGGATATGATCACCATGTATAATACATAAGGGGGGATATGATCTCCATGTATAATACATAAGGGGATATGATCTCCATGTATAATACATAAGGGGGAATATGATCTCCATGTATAATACATAAGGGGGGATATGATCTCCATGTATAATACATAAGGGGGGATATGATCACCATGTATAATACATAAGGGGGGGTGTGATCTCCATGTATAATACATAAGGGGGGATATGATCACCATGTATAATACATAAGGAGGGATATGATCTCCATGTATAATACATAAGGGGGATATGATCACCATGTATAATACATAAGGGGGGGATATGATCACCATGTATAATACATAAGGGGGGATATGATCACCATGTATAATACATAAGGGGGATATGATCACCATGTATAATACATAAGGGGGGGATATGATCTCCATGTATAATACATAAGGGGGATATGATCTCCATGTGTAATACATAAGGGGGATATGATCTCCATGTATAATACATAAGGGGGATATGATCACCATGTATAATACATAAGGGGGGGGGGATATGATCACCATGTATAATACATAAGGGGGGATATGATCTCCATGTATAATACATAAGGGGGGTTATGATCACCATGTATAATACATAAGGGGGGATATGATCTCCATGTATAATACATAAGGGGGATATGATCTCCATGTATAATACATAAGGGGGGGATATGATCACCATGTATAATACATAAGGGGGGATATGATCTCCATGTATAATACATAAGGGGGGATATGATCTCCATGTATAATACATAAGGGGGATATGATCACCATGTATAATACATAAGGAGGGATATGATCTCCATGTATAATACATAAGGGGGATATGATCACCATGTATAATACATAAGGGGGGGATATGATCTCCATGTATAATACATAAGGGGGGGATATGATCACCATGTATAATACATAAGGGGGGGATATGATCACCATGTATAATACATAAGGGGGGGGGATATGATCTCCATGTATAATACATAAGGGGGATATGATCACCATGTATAATACATAAGGGGGGGATATGATCTCCATGTATAATACATAAGGGGGAATATGATCTCCATGTAAAATACATAAGGGGGGGATATGATCTCCATGTATAATACATAAGGAGGGATATGATCTCCATGTATAATACATAAGGGGGATATGATCACCATGTATAATACATAAGGGGGGGATATGATCTCCATGTATAATACATAAGCGGGGATATGATCTCCATGTATAATACATAAGGGGGGATATGATCTCCATGTATAATACATAAGGGGGATATGATCTCCATGTGTAATACATAAGGGGGATATGATCACCATGTATAATACATAAGGGGGGGGATATGATCACCATGTATAATACATAAGGGGGGATATGATCTCCATGTATAATACATAAGGGGGGATATGATCACCATGTATAATACATAAGGGGGATATGATCACCATGTATAATGCATAAGGGGGGATATGATCTCCATGTATAATACATAAGGGGGATATGATCACCATGTATAATACATAAGGGGGGATATGATCTCCATGTATAATACATAAGGGGATATGATCTCCATGTATAATACATAAGGGGGAATATGATCTCCATGTATAATACATAAGGGGGGATATGATCTCCATGTATAATACATAAGGGGGGATATGATCACCATGTATAATACATAAGGGGGGTGTGATCTCCATGTATAATACATAAGGGGGGATATGATCACCATGTATAATACATAAGGAGGGATATGATCTCCATGTATAATACATAAGGGAGATATGATCTCCATGTATAATACATAAGGGGGATATGATCACCATGTATAATACATAAGGGGGGGATATGATCACCATGTATAATACATAAGGGGGGATATGATCACCATGTATAATACATAAGGGGGATATGATCACCATGTATAATACATAAGGTGGGGATATGATCTCCATGTATAATACATAAGGGGGATATGATCTCCATGTGTAATACATAAGGGGGATATGATCTCCATGTATAATACATAAGGGGGATATGATCACCATGTATAATACATAAGGGGGGGGGGATATGATCACCATGTATAATACATAAGGGGGGATATGATCTCCATGTATAATACATAAGGGGGGATATGATCTCCATGTATAATACCTAAGGGGATATGATCTCCATGTATAATACATAAGGGGGAATATGATCTCCATGTATAATACATAAGGGGGGATATGATCTCCATGTATAATACATAAGGGGGGGATATGATCACCATGTATAATACATAAGGGGGGATATGATCTCCATGTATAATACATAAGGGGGGATATGATCTCCATGTATAATACATAAGGGGGATATGATCACCATGTATAATACATAAGGAGGGATATGATCTCCATGTATAATACATAAGGGGGATATGATCACCATGTATAATACATAAGGGGGGGATATGATCACCATGTATAATACATAAGGGGGGGGATATGATCTCCATGTATAATACATAAGGGGGATATGATCACCATGTATAATACATAAGGGGGGGATATGATCTCCATGTATAATACATAAGGGGGAATATGATCTCCATGTAAAATACATAAGGGGGGGATATGATCTCCATGTATAATACATAAGGAGGGATATGATCTCCATGTATAATACATAAGGGGAATATGATCACCATGTATAATACATAAGGGGGGGATATGATTCCCATGTATAATACATAAGGGGGATATGATCACCATGTATAATACATAAGGGGGGGATATGATCTCCATGTATAATACATAAGGGCGATATTATCTCCATGTATAATACATAAGGGGGATATGATCTCCATGTATAATACATAAGGGGGGATATGATCTCCATGTATAATACATAAGGGGGATATGATCTCCATGTATAATACATAAGGGGGATATGATCACCATGTATAATACATAAGGGGGGATATGATCTCCATGTATAATACATAAGGGGGATATGATCTCCATATATAATACATAAGGGGGGATATGATCACCATGTATAATACATAAGGGGGGGATATGATCTCCATGTATAATACATAAGGGGAATATGATCTTCATGTATAATACATAGGGGGGATATGATCTCCATGTATAATACATAATGGGGGGATATGATCTCCATGTATAATACATAAGGGGGGGGATATGATCTCCTTGTATAATACATAAGGGGGATATGATCTCCATGTATAATACATAATGGGGGGGTATGATCACCATGTATAACACATAAGGGGGATATGATCTCCATGTATAATACATAAGGGGGGGATATGATATCCATGTATAAATACATTAGTGGTTCATTTAGTGAACTCGGTGTAGTTATTCACCCTGAGGTCATCACAGAGGACAAGGGGGCACTCTTTACATCTTGAGGAAAAGAAATGTAATCTCCAAATATGGAAAGGATTCTTCACAGGAAGAAGCGTGAAAATGTGGAGTAGACTCCCTCAAGAGTTGGTTCTGACCAGATCAGTAGCTTGGTTTTAGAAAGACCTGGATTCTTTCCAAGATACATGAATATACCTGGATACTAACATTTATATTTGCAAAATTCATACCCCAGCATTCACAGTTTACAACTTTCAGTATAGCTGGATCCTGTTCTTTCTTTACTGCTCAAGAGATCCCAGAATGTTCCACTTCTTAATAGGTGATTTAACAGTACTGATTGGCATATTCAAGGCTTTGGACATCTTTTTATGTTTTTTTCCATCTTAGAAAGTTCCATAACCTTGTTACGCAGGACTTTTGACAGTTCTTTTCTGATCCCCATGGCTCAGTATCTAGCCTAGTCAGTGCTTCCACATAAGAGCTAACAAACTCATTGACTATTTATACACTGACACTAATTGCAATTTAAAAAGCCACAGATGTGGGACATTAACCTCTAATTGGCATTGTAACCCGTGTGTGTCTGTACCAAGGCCAAACATTCCAGGGGCAGAGACTTCTGATCCGGGCCATTTGGGTGATTTCTGTTATCATTATGATTTAAGAAGGAGCCAAACAACTATTTGATAATAAATGGCTTCATATGATCATCATCCTTCAATAAAAGAGCATTTTTTGGCACGATCAGTCATATTTTCAATATCAATGCCAAAATTTCACAATTTCTGCCAGGGGATGCAAACTTTTGAGCACAACTGTATTTATGTTATGGTTGATATGTTGACAAAGCAGAACATGTATTTAAAGCTTGGACCTCTGACCTTGTCTCCTGATATAGTCTCAGGAAACCTACCTTCTCCGATAGCCTATCATGTTTCGTTTACGTAATCAAATGTTAGTAAGGCATTATGATTATCGGTTTATCACACACAAGATACAGTATATAAAGATAGGACAGAGGTAAAGGTAAACAAAAAGAACACGCAAGACATATAAGATCAAAAAAAAAAATATCTATAAACATAAAAAAGTGTTTGGGGTGCTAACTATTGAGTTGCCAAGAGGCTAGGGGGATCTCTCTACCCTTGGGTCTATTTAATTAGATTGTCCAAGCCCATGTTAGGTTTGATATTATTCATAAATCAATCTGTCCGGCTGACTATACAACGCTTCCTAATCCAAGAGGGCAACCAACTGGAGTGTGAGAGTAGCATGGGAATGGGGTCCTTAAGAATCAGATGTCCAAGTGGCAATGGCTTGGCAGTTGGGCAGCAAGAAAAGACAGATTAGATCCCAAGGGGGAGTCCTAATTATTATGAGATGTATCAATTGAATAAAGCCATACACGGGGGGAAGGGAGGGCAATGCCGTATTTATAAAGGGGGGAAAAGGGTCAATTGCTCCCTACAAGAAAAGGCTTCAGACTTCCTTTAAAAAAAATGAAACTTATTTTCTCTCGGGACTTCATTGAGGAAATCATCCAGTTTGCAGCCTTTGCAAGCTCCAGTCATTGATCACTCCATCTTAACAGGCAGTTTTATTACATAATCACAGGGTTGCTGATGCCTTTCCGGGTATTCCAGGTATTCCCTGGTGTTAATCTAGTTCTTAGAATATATTTGAGCATGATGATCAATAGCTTTTCAGGAGAAAGGTCATTCAGCAAACTGGCACTGATAAAGAATTATCTGAGAACTATGATGACCCATGAAAGACTATGAACTCTGTGTCTACTGGATGTTGACAGCAGCGTCTTCATAAATATACAGTTTGATGAGTTGAGCAGCTCATAGATTATGCAATTCTTCCATCATGGGTGTTTAAACATGCAGGACATTTTGGAAAACTTGCATTTTGGGTCCTAGATAGAATCCATTAAGATGGCAGAGGAAGTGATTGCAATAAGAATCCAGCTTGAGATTCCTAGAGAGATGTACTGTATATAATATCTAAGTGGACATGTAACCTCACTCTTCAATAAGTCTTTCAAAGAAACAGCTTCAGTTCTGTTTCCATTTTTGGTTTTGGTAGGTGCTTTCATGGTGCAAACTACCCTTTTTCAGTGTTTTGCATTTGCTTCAGCTTGACGTGCACTACACTTTTTCTATGGTATACTGCACATATAGGGTTCTCCCTACACGTGTTGGTACATCATACCTCATGATGTTTTCCACTATCATTTTTTATCAGGTCCATAAGTTGCTTAAAAAGCCTACCTGACCACCATTTGTGTTGTCACCTCCCATTTGATAAAGCCACCATTTCATAACCTCAAATGCTTGGCCAAAAGTGGATTCCTACACAGCAAGCTACTACAGTATAGGAATGGCTTTTTCTATTTTCTATTTTCATTGGACAGCTGGAGGATGCATATTTGAACTTTAGCTCCAACATATCTGACACCAAAGGAAGTAGAGTTGGGGGATGTACTATTGCTCTGCAATTTAGAACTTTTTTCCAGTTTTTCTGTTGTACGAGAGGCGTTCAAGTCAAACTGGGACTTTTGAGTTTATATAATTGTAGCACCCTCCTAGTTAGCTAGGGGGAGCTTTAGTTTAAATTGTTAGACGGGGGATTGAGTGGGTAGACCTGCACCCCCAGGCCAGATAGGGGAAGGAGCACTCAGGTGGAAAACCATATTTGCTACCTATTGGACTGTCTAATCTCTTAAAGGCACAGGCATTGGATCCCCTGCTCAGGGATTCCTCCAGACAGCTGGGTAGAGGAAGAGGAGTCTATCTAGCGTCTGGTGTGGTACACTAGGAGATGCTGGCTAGCTCTGCAACAGAGACTGTGTTGCAGTGGAGGCTTGTAAATAGTTCCAGGAAGATGTCCTCTGTTCATCGGTTCCATTGGGTATCCTGTACACTCTCCCTATCCTAGTTCAAATCCCCCTAATAAAATCACAAAAAAAAAAACAAAGCTCAAGGACTTATCCCTGACTCTTGGATGCAGGTCTGCGTGAAGATGCATGTTTCTTGGCTGCGCAGGGCAATAGGGGTACCCGAAATCTTTGCAATTCCTAAGGGGTTAGTGATACAAAATAAAAGAACAAGTTGCATAGAGTGGAAACTGCATTTATTTTTCAACATACTCCCCTGCTACATTTATACACTTACTCTAGCGTTTAACTAATGCCTGGAAAGGTTTGGCTTAGAAAGATTTGTCAGTACGCCTGAACCATCCTAGGACAGCCGGCTTCACTTTGTAACCATTGTGTTCACCTTTCCCACTGAAAGATTTGTCTCTTGTGCAATCTCCTGACAAGTTATGCATCAATTATCCAGGATCCGGCAGGAATGACTGCTGTGGGCTGGGAACCACCAGGGTCAGGATCAGGGGCGTACTGACAACTCATGGGGCCCCCGGGCAATAGGGGATCAAGGGGCCCCTGTGTCCTTGCTCACGCTCAAAAAAGCCTATAAAAAAGGTACCAGGGGCATTTCATGGGGCTCCCTACTGACCCTGGGCCCTCGGGCAGTGCCCGAGTGCTCGAATAGTCAGTCCGCCCCTGGTCGGGATCGTTATTGATGGACAGACGGCCATCTTTAAAATGTTTATACCATTCAAATGTCTTACTGCGTCTGAGCGCCTCATCACCGTACTGTACTTGCAGTCGCAGGTTTTACGCCTTCGTTCACAAGAAACGTCATCACCACACGCTGTTCCATGTACGCACTAACACTGTTGTCTTCCTTCTTGATAACCAGTCTTTGAACTGGCCCGTGACATGTGCGCAGCCTATCAGTAATGGGACACACTTGCCACTTACTACTGCGTGTAGCACCACAACGCTAGCGTCCCATTTTACACCTGTATAATTAAAAAGCCAGGTTTGACTTGAACGCCTTTCGTTTATGTGGCATTTTGGGTGCCCCTAATAACCGTGAGTAGTACCTTATGATCTATTGAAACTTTTTGGGTGTGAACTTTCTTTCCATTTACCTCCTTTATACTAAAGAGGTCAACTCATTACCATTGTGCTATCTGAGTCACTAAGACCTATTGAAAGCCATTATGATCTATATCTTGTGGACCATTTGTGGTCTCCATTTGCCAACCACAGCTTATGACAACCAGCTCATACACAGTCTATGGAGAGAATTCTTCGCCAAATTCTTGTGCCATCATACAGTGACTGCCATCTTGAAGAGTAATAAACACAACTAGACTATTTATACAGACATCACCTTTTCTTAGATATTAAAGCAGAGGAATAATTTATACAAAGTCCCCAAAATTTATTTATGTGCAAATATGGAACATAATGATCTAAATTAATATTGCACACAATGGATAAACACTGTTGTTCTCATATTTGTTGGATATGCTTAGTATTGGAACTGTCCCACCAAATGCTGCCATTATCTACGAGGGGTCTTCAAAAACTTTCTGTGCTTTTTTTAACTCTATTATATATATAAAAGAGTGGAAAATTTTTGAAGACCCCTCGTATTTGCTTTCCAGTATTACAATGGAGATGTTCTTTGGAAGTTCTGAAGAATCGTATTTTGACCTATCTTTTTTGGTTAGGGAATTCCTTCTGATAAAAACAATAGAACTATTTTAGATGCAACTTTCCATATGCAATGTGGATTACCCTGAGATACATCAGAGACTCTTTTCTTTTTTTGAAGGGTAGGTTCACCTTTTTCGTGAAAATTGAAAAGGTGAGCTAACTCCAAATATAATGGTCCCCCCTCCAGACCCCCACACATAGTGGCCGTGAACAATGCTGCTGATATAGTGGTCCGTAGACCATACACTGAAATACACAGCCCTGGAGTAGTGATCTTGGTACGCTGACCAATAATTGTAGCTACGTGACCTTGCTGACCAATGACAAGTGCATCTGAGGCCTCTCCCATAAGGTGTCCCAGAAGAAAGAAGTGCTTCGCATTGGCCAGCACAGTCACATGATCTCACTAACCAATGAGAGCTTGGCATTGCAAGTATTATGATCAATACGCATGCTGGGGCTGTGTAATACTGTGCACAGTGAACAGATCTCTACACTGACAGCAAGGGGCATCAGTGGGGTCTAGAGGGGTGACCAGGATATTTGGAATTAGTTCGCCTTTTCATTTTCCATTTAAAATGGTCAATTTTGACTATTAACCTCCCTGGCGGTATGATTCTTTCTGATTTTTTGTGCTGAAAGCGGTAACATTTTTTTGCATGGAAATATGTAGTTTTTTTATTGTAGGCTGTAATTTTTAGGAATAACTCACTGAAATCTGTACGAACAAGAGTCTATTAAACATTCCGGATATGATAAAATTTGAAACACGAAATCATAAATTATAATTTAATAAATAATCATAAAAAATAATAATATAATAATAATAAATTTAATTCAATAATATAATCAAACCAAAAACACTGAAATTTGAAATACAGAGGCAAATTCGCACATCGCTGAGCAAAGTCGCAAAATCGTTTTCAGTGTCTGAGGAGGAATTTCCCCCACGAATCATTATCACTCAATTCTGCAAGTGGTTCTGATTTACTATCGCTGTTCTCTAGCCGGTCTAAAACCGCTTTTGACGTAAAGGAATGCTTTTTGGACGCCATGGACTTTTCTAAGTTTCCAGGCAGAAAGAACATTCAAAATGCAGGCAGGGCGCCGGACAAAGCACTCAGGACAAAATGTATGTGAAATGCATTGAAACAGCAATGACAGCAAAAATGAAATTTAAAAAAAAATTCAAATTTCCCGCCGGTTCCGGTGCCCGTACGTCCCAACGTCACAGGGACCGGAACACAGGAGCCGGAATGCCGGCATTGGCCGGAGGAGATGGCCGGGGACGCTGCAGGGGACACATCGCGGGAGCGAAGGACAAGGTAAGTGCTGCAGGGACCCCCTGAGCAACGCTGCATGGTAAGCCCGAGTGTAGCTCGGGGTTACCGCTCTTGGTATAGAAATTTTACCCCGAACTACACTCGGGAATACCGCCAGGGAGGTTAAAATAAGAATATTTTGTGTGAGAAATAAAGGGTTTTGTAGTTTTTTTCTGTAAATATTCGTGTTAAAACGTGTAAAACGTGGTATTCGTGTTACAGGAAATCAGAAAATTCCTCCTTGCAGTGGGGCTGCACCCACACTGCAAGGGTTAATTGATTGTTTAGTTCTCAGAGACTTGTTACCAGGGGTGGACTGACAACTCATGGGTCCCCCGGGCAGTAGGGGATCATGGGGCCTCTGTCTCCTTGCCTAAACTCAAAAAAGCCTATGAAAAAGATACCAGGGGCATCTCATGGGGCCCCCTACTGACCCCGGGCCCTCGGGCAGTGCCCGAGTTTCCAAATGGTCAGTCCGCCCCTGCTTGTTACAGTAGATTTACTTACCATATCCTCTGATCCCCTGCATTGCTAGACTGGCATGCTCATGCTCCAGTGGTCTAAGTTCCTGATATCATCAAAACCATTGCAGGGTCCACGGCGGGATGACACTGAGAGACAGTCCAAGACCAGAGCATGGGGGGGTTGCCATCTGCTGGGAAAGCAGAGGATCAGGTAAGTCAAAATAATTCTCCTCTCCTTTAGAAAATATTAGCAGTCAACCCTTGCAGTTGGCATTGGAAGTAGGCTTTAAGTCCCATATTTTTGTTCTCCCTGTGCCTGCGTGGGTTTCCTCCGGGTACTCCGCTTTTCTTCCACACTCCAAAGACATGCTGGTAGGTTAATTGGCTTCTGTCTAACTTGTCCCTAGTATGTGTATGTATGAATGTAGGTTAGGGACCTTAGATTGTACCCCCCTTGAGGGTTAGGGACCTTAGATTGTACACCCCTTGAGGGTTAGGGACCTTAGATTGTACGCCCCTTGAGGGTTAGGGACCTTAGATTGTACCCCCCTTGAGGGTTAGGGACCTTAGATTGTACCCCCCTTGAGGGTTAGGGACCTTAGATTGTACACCCCTTGAGGGTTAGGGACTGATGTGAATGTACAATATATATGTAAAGTGCTGCGTAAATTGACGGCGCTATATAAGTACCTGAAATAATAATAATAATATTATTAAAAGCAATAAAAACCAGACAGTAGCCAGGGGCATATCTGCAGCGAGGCAAACAAGGCATTTTCCTTGGGTGGACTTTTACAGGGGGGTGGTGCCACCCCCATGCAAAAAGGACACCATGCTGGGGGGGCAGCTGAACCGAACCGACATGCATGCAGGGCCAAGGCTGCAGAAGAGGGCGGAGTGGTGGGCAGATCCAGGGTGCCGGGGCCAGCTGTCAATGTGTGCTGGGCTGTGTGGGGTGGGTGAGGCCAGGAGGTGCTAGCAGAGGGCCCGTGGAAGAGGAAGAAGATGAGGTCAGGGTGGAAGAGCCTCCCCGCTCTTTGTTACAGCTGCTATTGGAGATCCTGGCGGTGATGGGACACAGGCTCAGCTACCGATCATGGCACCATCCGGAGGAGCCGCTGCTAGACAGGTAAGAGTTTGGAGGACTCGTGCTTCCCCAGGCCTGTCATGCTGCCCCCCCATCACACTGCCCCTCACCTGTCCTGCAGTCTCCCCGTCATGCTGCCCCCAACCACTCACACTGCCTGTAAGGGACCGCCCGACGGTACCGCTAGCACTCCACTGAATAGGCGTCCCCAGCGCACGGAGTCTAAGTCCCAGGGTGCTTGTTCACCAGGGCCCCTGATGGTGGGGATGGACTTGGAGCCCCCTGAGACCAGGTCATGGCTACTGGGTGCGTCCGTCAGTGGTAGCGGTATGCACCAAGGGCTCCCACGGGAAAGAGTCTGATGTGAGGAGGTCAGAAGACCCCACTGCGAGGGATGGATGGATGAGCAAGGTCAGACGGGCCGGGTCAGTAACAGAGAGGACGGTAAGGTACAAGGCAGCGGGCAGAGAATGGTCGGGTCACACGCCAGGTCAGCAACAGCAGGTCAAATCTAATAGGGGGCATCCAGGAGAGAGGTCAGTCAAAGCAAGGGTCAGAATAGGAGAAAACAGCAAGGTCAGGTACAATCCGGGTCAATAACTTACAGGGTACAGGTTCGCAGAATCACAGGATGCAGGAACGACCAGAAGGCACTGAATGACAGCTCAGGGCCATTTAAATATCCCGCCCTGCGCTGCCATTGGTGCCCAGCGGGCGGCCGCGGCTTCTACTGCGCATGCGCGAACTCGAACGCCGCGGCTGGCCCGGACCTAGTGCCCGTGACCCTGCACAGGGCGGTGCACTGCGCCTGCGCCGGGACCATCGCGGCGGGGATCGAGGAGATCCCTGATATTGCCGCCCCGCTACGGGCAATCTCCGGATGCCCACCCGATCTCTCCACCACGGGTGATCGCGAAAAAACCTCCGGACAAGTCTGGGTGCATGGACATTATGGGCTGGCTCCCAAGAATTGTCCTCAGGGCCATAGCCCTTCCATTTGATAAGGAATTGGGTCTGGCCCCCCTCCTTCAGCACTTCAGGATTGTTTCTACCTCAAATTCTTCTTCTCCCTCGACCGTTCTGGCTTCCGGGGGTCTAGATTCTTGGTCAGGGAAGACATCTGGGATCACTGGCTTTAGCAGGGACACATGGAAGACTGGGTGGATCTTGAGTGTGTCAGGAAGGACGAGTTCGTAGGCCACTTCGTTGACCATCCGTTTAATGCAAAAAGGGCCTATGAATTTGGGTCCCAATTTCTTCGACGGGCAAAGCATCTTTAAATTGGACGTTGCTAGCCAAACCTTCTCCCCAGGCCGCAACACCAGATCTCCCCTCCGTTTCCTGTTGAATGCCTTCCTGTAGTCCTCCTGGGCCCGACTGATGGCCTCTTGAAGCTTCTTATTGTTCGTGGAGAAAAACGTTACCATATCTTGCGTTGCTGGTACTGGGCATTCCGAGACCAAATCTGGGAGGAAGACGGGGTGAAAACCATAGTTGGCAAAGAACGGGGACTGCCCCGTCGCTGAATGGCGAGCGTTATTGTACGCGAATTCCGCTAGGGGTAGAAGTGTCATCCAGTCATCTTGAGTAAATGAAGTGTAGCACCGCAAGTATTGCTGCAGGGTCTGATTGGTCCTTTCGGTTTGACCGTTAGTTTGAGGGTGGAACGCAGAGGAGAGGGATAATTTGATGTCCAGGGCTTTGCAAAGTGTTCTCTAAAATCTTGACGTGAACTGAACCCCCTGTCTTCGGGGACCCCATGCAGCCTTACCACCTCACGAATGAAGACTCGCGCAGTTTCGACTGCCGAGGGGGTTTTCTTCAACGGGATGAAGTGGGCCATCTTGAACACGCGGTCCACGACCACCAGGATTGCCGTGTGGTCTAGCGATGGCGGAAGCTCGAATATAAAGTCTAACGAGATCTTTTGCCAAGGTCGTTCAGGAATCGATAAGGGTCGCAGCAGACCCCAAACTTTGTTTCTTGATGGCTTGTTCTTCTGGCAGGTGATACAGGACCTTACATAGCCCTTACAATCTTTAGCCATGTCTGGCCACCAGAAGGAGCGTCAGAGAAGTTCCAGGGTCTTTTCTGGGCCAAAATGCCCCGCCATCGGGTGGTCATGGCAATGCCCCAAAACCAGGGTTCGGGCTTCCTCCGGCACCACAATCCGATCTTCCCTCCATAGGAGTCCCCCCTTGTTCTGGAGGGGCCCTCCGACTGGGGTAGAGATGGTTGTGGATGCCTCCATTATCTTGGAACGAAGGTCCAACTGAAGGGCCAAGAAGTTACCCGAGGACAGGATGGTGTCGGGCACTGGGATCTCCTTGGCGTCCTCGTACATACGTGATAACGCATCTGGCTTAGTGTTATTTGATCCAGGCCGGTACGTAATGTGGAAGTTGAATCTTGAAAAGAATAGTGCCCATCTTGCCTGTCGCGGGCGTAGACGCTTGGCGGTTCTCAGATATTCCAGGTTTTTGAGGTCAGTAAATATTAAGATGGGGTGCACAGCGCCTTCCAGCAGGTACCTCCATTCCTCTAACGCCGTTTTGATCGCCAGTAGTTCTCGATCACCGATATCATAATTCTTCTCCGCTGGGGTAAGCTTCCGTGAGAAGAATGCTACAGGATGGAGCAATTACTTGCTGCCTTTCCGCTGGGAGAGGATGGAACCTACTGCATTCTCCGATGCATCCACCTCCAAGATGTAGGGCAGGGCGGCGTCTGGGTGACCCAAAATGGGTGCCGAGGTGAATAGCTTCTTCAAGGCTTCAAAAGCTTCCTGGGCCTCTGGTGTCCATCTGAACCGGGTTCCCAGCTTGGTTAGCTGAGTAATGGGGGAGACCAGACCCGAGAAGTTCTTGATGAACTTCCGGTAAAAATTTGCAAAACCGATAAATCGTTGGACGCCTTTCCTGTCTGTGGGTTCAGGCCAATCCAGTATTGCAGCGACTTTCTGAGGATCCATCGCGACCCCCGCGGTGGAGATAATCAGGCCCAAGAAAGTAATGCTGGATTGTTCGAAACAACATTTCTCTGCCTTGGCGTATAACCCATGCTGCCGCAATCGCCCCAATACCCTCGCTGCATGTATTCTGTGTTCCCCCAAGGAAGGGGAGAAAATCAAAATATCGTCTAAATAGACGATAACAAAGACATCCAGGAAGTCCCTAAAAATATAATTCACAAAGTGTTGAAAAGTGGCCGGAGCATTGCACAACCCGAACGTCCATTTAAATATCCCGCCCTGCGCTGCCATTGGTGCCCAGCGGGCGGCCGCGGCTACTACTGCGCATGCGCGAACTCGAACGCCGCGGCCGGCCCGGACCTAGTGCCCGTGTCCCTGCACAGGACGGTGCACTGCGCCTGCGCCGGGACCATCACGGCGGGGATCGAGGAGATCCCTGACACTGCCCCTCCCCATCCCGCTGCCCCCCCATCACACTGCCCCCCCTGTCCTGCTGCCCCCCTCCTGTCCTGCTGCCCTTCTCCTTTCCCATTGCCCCCCACCTGTCTGGTTGCCCCCCTCCAGCCCATGGCCCCTTCATCACACTGCCCCCCTCTTGTCCTGCTGCCCCCCACCTGTCCCACTGCCCCCTTCCTTTCCCACTGCCGCATCCTGTCCTGCTGCCCCCTCGTATCCTGCTGTCCCCCTCGTGTCCCACTGCCCCCTTCCTTTCCCACTGCCGCATCCTGTCCTGCTGCCCCCCTCCTGTGTTGCTGTCCCGCTCGTGTCCCACTGCCCCCTTCCTTTCCCGTTGCCTCCCTCCTGTCCTGCTGCCCTTTCCTGTCCCACGGGCCCCATCACGCTGCCCCTCCTCCTGTCATACTACCCCCTCGTCACGCTGCCTCCTTCCTGTCCTGTCCTGAAGGGGTGGATCTTAAAGAAGAAGGGGTATGACAAATCTAGATAGGGGTGCTTGATTTTAGTCTTGCCTAGGGCAGCACAAAACCAAAATACACCACTAACAGGGGCTCTAACCCCATCAACTTTATCAAAATCTATAAAAAAAAAAAAAACTTTTGCCTTTAAAGCTGCCAGAAACAGAAATATTAATTTGCAATGGAGGTGCCCGTAAAAAAACAGAAAACTGAAAGATTATTTTGAGAGCATTTAGTAAGTGCCAATTTTCTTCTCTCAAATGCAGCAGCGAAACAAAATGCTTCACTGCACCTGACTGTACCTGGTTGCTGTATAGATAATGAATGTATTCATCACCGTCCCTTCTCCACTGAATTGGAACCGTGTGTGCTGTGCGAATGTCTATAGTACATGGTTGGTGCGGAGATCCACTTTGCTCATCCGCAGAAATAACATACTCTATATACAGTAATTAGCCCCATCATCCACTGCACCACAGGAGCTTACATTCTAACGTCTCTCAAGAGACACACACTATTTTTACTTACATTATTGTAATGCTGACATATACCACAGTGCTGTACAGAGAACCTTCAGCCAGTTAAAACAGTCTTTGCACCAGAGGAGCTTACGCTCTAATGATATTATTATTATTATTATTATACAGGATTTATATATTATTATTATACAGGATTTATATGTTATTATTATTATACAGGATTTATATATTATTATACAGGATTTATATATTATTATTATTATTATTATACAGGATTTATATATTATTATTATTATACAGGATTTATATATTATTATTATACAGGATATTATTATTATACAGGATATTATTATTATTATTATTATTATACAGGATTTATATATTATTATTATTATACAGGATATATATATTATTATTATTATACAGGATTTATATATTATTATTATACAGGATTTATATATTATTATTATTATTATTATACAGGATTTATATATTATTATTATTATACAGGATTTATATATTATAATACAGGATTTATATATTATTATTATTATACAGGATTTATATATTATTATTATACAGGATTTATATATATTATTATTATACAGGATTTATATATTATAATACAGGATTTATATATTATTATTATTATACAGGATTTATATATTATTATTATACAGGATTTATATATTATTATTATTATTATTATACAGGATTTATATATTATTATTAATATACAGGATTTATATAGCGCCAACAGTTTGCTCAGCACTTTACAATATAACGGGAGACAATACATCAACAATACAGTTCAATACAAGAAGTTTAGGTGGGCCCTGATCCTTGGAGCTTACAATCTAAGAGGGAGGGGCTGGTGGTACAAAAGGTAATAATTGTGGGGGATGGACTGGTAGAAGGAATAGAAGATTCCGTTATTAGCTGAAGGCGGGATAGGCTTCCCTGAAGAGAGGTTTTCAGAGATCGCCTAAAAGTGGGCAGAGTAAGCGATAGTTGGATAGATCGGGGTAGAGAGTTCCAGAGGATGGGGGAGGCTCTGGAGAAGTCCTGGAGATCAACATGGGAGGAGGAGACAAGGGAGCTAGAGAAGCATGTCATCATTATTATAATACATTTATATTCAGTAGCTCTGACATATACTGCAGAAGTGTACAGAGAACACTGAGCCAGCCACATCAATCCCTTTACCAGAGGAGCTTACATTCCAATATCCCCTCACAGTTACACATTAGTATTATTATTATATATTTATATAGCTCTGACATATACCACAGTGCTGTGCAGAGAACACTGAGCTAGTCTCATCAGTCTGTACACCAGAGGGGCTTACACTCTAATGCTCCTGACTTATGTTGCCCTGTGCCTGAAAATGCTTTGACAATGGTGAGTGACGGCGAAGGAAATTAAGTCTCTTCCTAGGAAGGCCCTGGAAAGGAGGGTTGTTGAATCTGCCTTTAGCGAGCCATTGGCCTTGAGGGATTACCCAGGCCTTGTTATGTGGGAGGGTCTGCGTTTGATGAATCTGGAGAGAATCCCTTTAAAGTTCCAGGATTTGGTCTGGCTCTTGTTCCATGGCAGACTCTATGTGAAGGGCAACCTGAAGCATCGCTCTGTGGAGAACCGTGGTTGTCTAAGAGTGGAGTGCGGTGGAGGTGGAGGAGACGATGGACCATTTCTTGCTTCTGTGCCCCTTCAATTTAGAAGTCTATAAGCGGGTGGGTGGGGCTCTGGGGATCCCTTTCCTTTCCCGCTTGAGTTACGCGGAGTGGTCTTATGGAGCCTTTCAGACTCACTGGGACTTTGATTTTGAGACACGTTTTCTAGTTAGCTTAGTAGTCCGTTACTCCACGTGGAATGCACGGTGTCAGGGTTCCATTCGCAAAAAAGTCCTTTCTGTCGAGGTGGTGGTGAACAACATTCTGGGTGAGGTTGGGAAGATTCGGGGTCTTGAGGAGGACAAGTGGCAGCTGGGAGCCTGGACAAAGGCGTAGAGGAATGTCAGGTCCCCATAGCTGCTGTCTGTCAGTCTCTAGGGGCGTGGCTTCTCTTTCTGTCCTTTCACGTCCCCTAGATTTTTGTAATATCAGATTGTTGAAAAAAGGCTGCAGACATGGGGTCAATGTTACATCATTTCTTAGCCTGAGGGGGGGTTTAGGTGATGGTCGGCTTTGTTGAGATACATTATAAAGATGATAATAATAGTAAAATATGATTAGTTCTGTTAATGTTTTTCCCGGCAAAAAAGCCTTTTATTGTTTTCTATGCTGAAGTAAGTGATTTTTGTTTAATTATATACAGTATATTGATTTTATTTATTCTGCATATATGTAAATATGTTTTTTGTATTATGTTGTTTGTTTGTAAGATTTTTAATAAACAATAAAAAATGTACACTCTAATGTCCCCACCACAATCACATTATTATTATTAGGTATTTATGTAGATTCTGAGCCAGTCACAATAGACGACATGGAGACAATAGTAAAAATCTTTTTTGGGTGTCCCCCAAATTTCCTATCATTTCCTTTCCAGGAGAGGAAACCAGAAGAGGTCCTTTCCACTAGACAAGGGGATGATTCATATTGCAAAGCCAAAATCTTCTCCAGCAGAGGACCCGGAGCCTGCTATTAGAGGAATGACCCGAAGACGGATTATTAGAGTTTCTCTCTGGTGATTAATTCCTTGGCATGATCGATTTTTTTCCCTTAAAGACAATTTTCATGAAGTGCACACTTGGTACGGGATGAAATCCTGCCATTCAGCGACTGGCATTCAAATCAAATAAACCTGACACGGAAAGTTGCACAAGAGCAGTTCTGTTTTATCGTGCCAACTTCCTGGATTGATGAAATCTTAAGATCATTATGGCTTTTTTTTTTCTTTTAATTATTTTTTTATGTAGTAAATGGAAAAGAACCGCAGTTGTGACACATTAAAGTGACACATTTTTAAACAGTAAAGTTTAAAAAAAGATAATTATGAATTCTTAACTCAAAAGTCCCTTCTATTGCTCTCAGCCTCCTCCAAGTCTCCAAATTGTTTGTTTTTTCTTTCATGATCTGACTTCCTGTTAGAGAGTGGCTACATTTGCCCTCTATGGCCATATTATACAGTATATAGCACCACGCTATCTTGCTGGCTCCTAGGATGAACTAGGGACTATGGAGTATGGACTATGGGACATTGGTTTAGCATGGGGGGCAGTCAGAGCAGTCACCCGGGTGCAACATTTAGAGGGGCTCCATCCTGAGTGTGCTGGGTCTCAAAGCCCTCTTTAATATGGGGCAAATTGGGCAGCTGCTAGGGGCCCAGTCATTGTTGTGGGGCCCAAAGTAGCTGCCCCTTGAGCTCCTTGTTGTCATGGAGAGTCCTGTTTCGGTGGCAACCGGAGTGGGGCAGCAAACAGCGGTGTCCTCCATGTGTGGGATCTATCACCACATGATGAGTGGGCAGCCCCAGAGATGGACGCTGAGGGGAAGGCAAACAGCGAGGGCAACTAGGCCTGAGAGCCCGAGAGGGAAAAGAGCTCTACCTCCTCTCTGCCCCCAAAAAGGTGAGCAACAGTGGGCACAGCATCCCAAGTATGGCAGTGCCTCCCAGAGCCTGGATTTCTTCTCCAACCTACTCTACGCTCCAACGTCAACAGTGACAGTGCCCCCATCGGACAGGCAGCCAGGGATCTGCTGGAAGGAGCAGAGCACCTCTGGATCAAGAAGCAGAATGAGCCTTGCCTCCTGCTAGCCATCATGACCATCCTACTGCTGGCATGGTAGGTACCAGGCATCACACACACCTACCCACAGACAGAGACTGGGCTAGGGGGCCAGAGAAGGGACTGCAGACAGGGCAAGGGGTCTCTCTGTCATCTTCCCCCTCACCCACATCCCTCTCTCACCCCCCCTCTTTTACCCCCTCTTTCACTCCCTTTCTTTTTTGGCCCCCTCTCTTTCTCTCTCATGCCCCCCTCCCACTCTATCAGCCCCCATCTCTATCACCCCCTCCCTCTCACCCCCCCATTTCTCCCCCCCTCTCTTTCTCCCCCCCCCTCTCTCACTCCAGTCTCTCTCACCCCCCTTTCTCTCTCTCACTCCTCCATCTCTCTCTCACCCCCCATCTCTCTCACCCCCTCCCTCTCTCTCATTCCTCTGTCTCTAACTCCCCCTCTCTCTCAACCCCCTTGTCCCTCACCCCCAATTTTACCCCCCATCTTTCACCCCTCTCTCTTTCACCCCCCCTTTCTCTCTCTCATTCCCTCCCTCTCGCTCACCCCCTGTCTCTTACCCCCCCTCTCTATCTCACCCCCTTTGTCCCTCACCCCCAATCTCACCCCTCTCTCTTTCACCCCCCCCCCCCTTTCTCTCCCTCATCCCCTCCCTCTCTCTCACCCCTTCCCTCTCTGTTCCTCACCCCCCTGTCTCTCTTTCCTATGAACAGGACTAGTTAACTCCTGGGGAGGGTGAAGAGGTTAATTCATTCACAAACTGGTCAGTACGGTGCAGCAAGAAGGGGTTAATATTCTGCCACTGGTCACTGATGCATTGGTGATTTGTGACAGTTATTTAACCCCTTTGTGCTGCATTAGTGGCACCAGTGTCAGTGTTAATTAACCCCTTTATGAAGGGGTTAAAAAAAACACTGCCAGTGGCCACTCATGCATCACAAAGGGGTCAATTAACTCCTCCAATGCCCACCAATGGGCAGAGATTAGAGTAGAATTTCCAGTTTAAACCTAACTAGCCTTAAAAATTCTAGCATCCCCCCTCTTAATTCCTATGCTGGCCAACCTGTGTAGAAAAAATGTTTTCACCTACTGTATGTCATTCTTCCTTCTGTGTCTCCCCTGCAGCTTCCTTTGTTGCATGCAGCTACAGAGGAAACATTGTTTGTTTATGTCGGGGAGGGGGCGGGTACAAAAGAATGGCACTGAGAGTAAGGGCGGAGCTATGATTGACTGTGATTGGCCTATAAGCCTACCCCCACTGCCACACTGGCCTTTTGCACCCACCCCCTCCCTGGAAAAAAGCCAACAGTCAATCATAGCCTCACCTCCCTACTACCTGTGCTGCCCTTTAGTACCCGCCCCCTCCCCGACATAAGCAAACTGTTGGTTATGTGTTATAGAAGACACTGGTAGTGATAGCAGAGTTCAGGCTTTACTTGTGTGGCTTAAGTTACAAACAGACAGAGCACATTTCAGCAGACAGATTACAGACACATTACTTCCTGAAGAGATGATAGAGAAGAAGAAAGAAGCAGCAAGTTTTACACATACACAACTAGTAACCTTTAGTGTATAGTGCCATCTACTGGTCAAGTGATATTACCACAGAATACTGTATATAGTACATTATAGTACATGCTGTTGAATTCCCAACACCCCTTCTCAACGGCATGTGCATAATTATATGACATTTAGTCTCTTTTGTAGAAAACAATAACGTTCCCTTGGCAAAGGTTTGGTGAGTGCGTCTGCAGTCATCTCCTCTGATGGGCAGTACTGGATGTCGATAACCCCTTGTTCTTGCATGTCTCTGAGCAGATGATATCTTACATCAATGTGCTTGGTTCTTGGGTTAATCTTCTCAGAGTGTGTAAGCTTTATGCATCCCTGATTGTCTTCAAAGATGGGTGTGGGTTGTGACATATTCAGTCCCATGTCTAGTAGAAGTTGACGAATCCAAATGGATTCTTGACATGCATGTGCTGCTGCTATGTATTCCGCTTCAGTTGAAGAGAGTGCAACAGTCACTTGTTTCCGATGGTTTTGCGACCAGGAGGGAGTCCTGTTAGTGACCAAGTTTTATTTTCTTGAAGTGATTTTATTTCTTCTTCAGCTGCTTTTCTCCACTGATCGGCTTCCCTTCTCGGCAAACTTTCTATGTCTTCCCAGGATGTTGGCTCCTGTGTTTGATGTGTTTTAGCAGCGTATGATAACCTGCGGGGTGGTATCCCTTTTGTCATTCGTGAGGATCTTCTGATTTCTTGTTGTTCAGTGGGTTCTATTGGATCGTTAATTGTAAGTTCCACTTCTTGTTCTGGCTCTTGTCCTGCTTCGCATAAATCAGTGTCTCTTGCCGATTCAGCGTGTAAATCCTCTCCACATTTTTCAAGAATTGTATTATCTGGTGCTTCACTTTCATCAAAATAAACACTGCGGCTTACTGTGACCTTGTTGGTCTTTGGACAAAGGATTCTATATCCCTTACTCTGCTCACTGTAGCCAACCAGAATGCCTTCTATGGCTTTGTTCTCAAACTTGGAGCGTTTCTGACTTGGAATGTGGGCATATGCTTTACAGCCAAATACTCTGATATGTGCTACGTTAGGTTTTGATCCATTCCACATTTCATATGGTGTACTCTCAATAGCTTTTGATGGGAGCCTGTTTTGTAGGTATGTTGCAGTCATTATTGCTTCTCCCCAGTATTTGTTAGGTAAGCCAGCGTCCGTAATCATACATCTTGTCATTTCTACAAGAGTGCGATTCTTTCTTTCCGCTACACCGTTTTGCTCAGGAGTGTATGGTACGGTTGTTTGGTGTATAATACCTTGTTTCTTTAGGTATGATTCCATCTCTTTATTCATATATTCCCCTCCATTGTCAGTGCGTATTATTCCAGGTTTCCTTTGAAACTTGTTGCTTGTCATAGCTACAAACTCTTGAAATTTTTCTAATGTCTCACTTTTGTGCTTCATTAGATACGTTATTGTGTACCGGGAATAATCATCGATGAAAGTCAGTAAATATCTGTTCCCGCCAGGTGTGATGGTTTTCATTGGTCCGCACACATCACTGTGTATCAGTTCCATGGGTTTAATGGTTTTACTCTGACTGGTCTGTGGAAGAGGGGTTCGGGTGGCCTTTGCTTTGATGCAACACGTGCACTTGCTGAGTGTGGGGCAAGGCAATATTTTCATGTCTTCTGATAGCAAAGTCCTTTATAGCTTCTGGGTTTCGATGCCCCAGTCTTCTATGCCACAGGTGGATGCACTTGTCATGTGGGTTATGAGTTGCCGCATTAGCCTTCTCACTTTCAGTGACGAGTTTGTACAGATGTTCATTTAATCTTCCTCTTGCTAGAATTTGCTTTCCATTTTGAATTGTGCATTCATTACCTCTGAACTGGACAGTGAGTCCATTGCTTGCAAGGGTTTTAACTGATAGGAGGCTTCCTTCTAGGCTTGGAACATATAGAACATTCTTTACAAGGATGCTCTGCTTGCCCTCTGATGGCGTTTTGCAGTTCAGAAATCCCTGACCTTTACCTTCCGCTGTAATACTTTTCCCATTTGCTAGGAAGACTTTATCTTTTACACTAAAATCAATTTCTGTGAAGAATGTCTCGTCGCTTGTCATGTGACTTGTTGCCCCTGAGTCAATGTACCATCCATGTGAGGTACTATTCTGAGTCACTTTAAAAGTACCACTTCTTGATGCATTTTCATTTTCTTTCATGACTGCTTTAGCTCTTTCTCTTGTGGGTAGCTCCCGCTTTCGCTGCTCAGCTTTCCAGATTGAACAGTTCTTTTTCAGGTGACCGGCCTTTTTGCAGCGAAAACATACCCTGGTTTCTTTGCTTTGTTTTATGCCTTCATGCACCTTCAGAGCTGCCTCTGGTCTCTCGTTCTCTTCACTATGCAAATTTTCCTTTCTTCTGCTGTATTCATCAATTAATTTTCCCTTAACATATTCTAGCGTCAGTTCAGTTTCCGGTCTAGTTTCTAGAGCATTTATAAGGGCACTGTATGATTCTGGAAGGCTGCACAGAAGTATTGACACAACATGGTTGCTTTTTAATTCTTCACCTATTGTACCCAGCTGGTCCACAATTTCTAGCATAGCATTTACATGTTCACCCATTTCCTGCCCTTTTTCCAGCCTCTTCTTATACAGTTTGCGTAGTAGATATAGTTTACTGTTTAGGTTTGCACGTTCATGCAGCTTTTGTAATGCAGTCCACATACCTTTAGCTGTGCTTTCTTTCCTTATATGAATGAGTTGATCATCCTCCACTAACAGGCTTATGACTGCTTTTGCTTGCCTGTTTTTCCTGTCCCATTCTTCCGGGTTGTCATTGGGTCTGTCCCATTCTTCCGGGTTGTCATTGGGTCTGTGTGTATCTAGTACCTGCCACAAGTCATCTTTGGATAACAGCATTTCAAGCTTAAACTTCCATAGCTGGTAGTTGGTGTTGTTGAGCTTTGCTATTGTAAACTTCATATCTAAAGCACTTGCCATCTTTCAGTGAATTGGTAGGATTGTAAATGCAGCACTTACTTGCTTGTAGTTTTCCTTTTTCAGTGTCTGGAGCTGGGCCCATAACCTGTTGGTTATGTGTTATAGAAGACACTGGTAGTGATAGCAGAGTTCAGGCTTTACTTGTGTGGCTTAAATTACAAACATACAGAGCACATTTCTCAGCAGACAGATTACAGACACATTACTTCCTGAAGAGATGATAGAGAAGAAGAAAGAAGCAGCAAGTTTTACACATACACAACTAGTAACCTTTAGCGTACAGTGCCATCTACTGGTCAAGTGATATTACCACAGAATACTGTATATAGTACATTATAGTACATGCTGTTGTATTCCCAACACAAACAACGTTTCCTCTGTAAATAATTTACAGAAGTGCGGTGCTTTAAGTAATCAAAACAATTTGCACTTAAGTCCAATCCACAGAAATGAAAATATAAGGAATAAGCCCCTCTTCACTGGAACCTTAGTGCTGCTATAGAAGTCTCAAATCGGCCAGGGGAAGATAGAAAAAAGTCCACCATCACCATCACCATCACCAAGCACTCTGCATCTTACCGAATCATGTTGAGCCTCAGTTAAGGATGGGCCAAAAAGCGCTATGTAAGTTCCAAAGGGCAAGCCATAGACCAGGACACTCTTTGATTCCAAATTTTCACATCAAGAGATGGACTAGAAGATGAACCTACAAAAGAATTATCCTCGTAGAGGACAACCCCATTCAAAATGCAGAAAGAATCCTCATAGTGTAGTAAGATGGATTAAATGTATTGCCTCAAAGCATAATAAAAAATGTACATCAAACAAGAATATAAACCAGCATGTCACCATATAAATGAATGATAAGTTTCCAACCAACAAAATGGCCACCACGTTCTGGTACGTACTGACTTCACGTGCTCTGGCTCCTCCCTACTTGTTTCGTCATCAATGACGTCGTCAGGAGTGTTTCCTCTGCCGAGTGCTGGAACCTGCCACTGGGCTCTGGGATTCAGCTTGGATAGACAAGACACTGGGATTTCATTCAAATCTAAGGACCCGGCAGTTGGGAGGTATGCGTTCGGGGTGATTAGGGTGTGCCCAGGACCATACGGCACACCCAGTGCACATGCCAATAATTAGACTATAACAGCTGTTTATGTGGGACATTTTATGTTTTTTGGTTTTATGGTATTTTATGTGACTGGAGATGCAGGACCACCTCACCTGAAGCATAGTACTCTCGTAGCAATTGGAGCAGTGCTCCCTACAGTAGCTGGGTCTTCCATAGAAAGTGCATGCTTCTGGGCTTCTGCCCAGCTGTCTCTATGTTGGAACAAATACTGGAAGTCCATACACCTGGCTGCAAATCACATGTTCAGCCACGTTTGCCCTAATAGGGGCAGTATCTCTGAAAAGGTGGGCAATTAATATTCTAAGAGCGTGCCCAGTAACCCAGGAGATTGTGGGGAAAGAGTTAAAGGAGCCCATGCCTGCATCTGAGTATGGGGCAATCCGCTCTACAAGGACTTCTACAATGGAGGTATGAGACTAGCTCTATCAATGTGTACATAAGCGGACATTGATGCCTTATAAACTCTATATGTTAAGAGCAGGGGCATATTTACCACAAGGCAAACAAGGCACTTGCTTAGGGCAGCATTTTTCAGAGGGGAAGCACCTCTCCCCCCAGAAGAAAGGATGGAAGAAGGGACATGTGGTCCATGGGAACTAGGTGAGATCCGAGAGAGGCTGCAGGCTGCTTGATCGTATATGTAGAGCCTGACTCTCCGGGATGTCCGGAGCTGTGAAGACAAGTGTCAGGGCTCCAGGGTATGACCAGAGGTATGTGACTGACGCAGGGAAACGCAGGCTTCAGATAAGTTATAAATAATATAATTTATTCAAGACTAACAATACAAACATAAACGCAGTGCAATACTAAAACATAACACAGTGCAAACGAACCAAACCACCCACAGATAATACATACAATGCAAGCGTCGTCAGGCAGGCCGGGTCAATAACAAACGGGCAGGTAGGAACAGGAGGAGCAGGCAGAGAGTAGTCAGGTCACGAGCAGGGTACAGCAACTAACAGGCAGGTAGGTACAGGGGGTCAGGCAGAGAATGGTCGGGGTCACAAGCCAGGGATCAGAACAGGAGAAGTCAGCAGAGGTCAGAATCAAGCCGGGTCAGCAACAAGACAGGAACAGGAACAGGATGCAGGAACAAGATACAGGGCCCAGGAAAAACACACACCAAGGCAGAGTCTGCAGGTCTGGCCATCCCTTAAATACCCCAGTATAAGCAGTTTCAGGTGTTTGGCTGGCTGCAAGGTTGAGTCTCTGATTGCTGGGAGCACCCGCTGGCCAGCCCTGGTACTGCAGCCCATAAGGCAGGTGAGTCCCACCATTGCTGGCCAGTCCATTCCTGACAATAAGTGTCTTTCTCTCTATTGCCAGGGAAGGGGGGGGGGTTGAAGGCTCTCCCAGATGGGGGGCAGGGTTGTTGTTGGTCAGTGCCAGGCTCTCTCTGTGGGAGTGGGAAAGGGGGGGATGGTGTTGGTCAGTGTTGGTGGGGCAGATGATTTTGTGTTGCCTAGGGCAGCACAAAACCTAAATACACCACTGGTTAGGAGTTGCTATTTTTCTTTATCTATAGACATTGTTCAACCTCTATAAAGACTTCCCTGTTTGGAACACAATACTGGCTTGATTTAAGTCTTTTGCAAGTGGTGTCCATCCAAAGGTGTACAGTGGATATAAAAAGTCTACACACCCCTGTTAAAATGTCAGGTTTCTGTGATGTAAAAAATATGAGACAAAGATAAATAATTTCAGAACTTTTTCCACCTATAAACTGTACAATGCAATTGAAAAACAAACTGAAATCTTTTAGGGGGGGAAGTAAACATAAAAACTAAAATAATGTGGTTGCATAAGTGTACGCACCCTCCTATAACTGTGTTCAAAATGAAGCAATCACATTCAAAATCATGTTAAATAGGAGTCAGTACACACCTGCCATCATTTAAAGTGCCTCTGATTATCCCCAAATAAAGTTCAGCTGTTCTATTAGGTCTTTCCTGACATTTTCTTAGTCAGATCCTACAGCAAAGGCCGTGGTCCACAGAGAGCTTCCAAAGCATCAGAGGGATCTCATTGTTAAAAGGTATCAGTCAGGAGAAGAGTACAAAAGAATTTCCAAGGCATTAGATATATCATGGAACACAGTGAAGACAGTCATCATCAAGAGGAGAAAATATGGTGCAACAGTGACATCATCAAGAACTGGACGTCCCTCCAAAATGGATGAAAAGAAGGAGGAAAACTGGTCTGGGAGGCTGCTAAGAGGCCTACAGCAACGTGAAAGGAGCTGCAAGAATATCTGGCAAGTACTGGCTGTGTGATCTCTCGTATTCCTCATATGTCTGGGCTATGGGGTAGAGTGGCAAGATGGAAGCCGTTAATTACGAAGACAAAACATCCAAGCCCGGCTAAATTCTGCAAAAACGCATCTGAAGTCTCCCAAAAGCATGTGGGAAAATGTGTTCTGGTCTGATGAAACCAAGGTTGAACTTTTTGGCCATAATTCCAAAAGATATGTTTGGTGCAAAAAAATATCTTATGCTTTGGGGCCTTAGTCAAGGTAGAGGGAATTATGAACAGTTCCAAATACCAGTCAATATTGGCACAAAACCTTCAGGCTTCTGCTAGAAAGCTAAACATGAAGCAACTAAACATGAGGAACTTCATCTTTCAGCATGACAACGGCCCAAAGCATACATCCAAATCAACAAAGGAATGGCTTCACCAGAAGAAGATGAAAGTTTTGGAATGGCCCAGCCAGAGCCCAGACCTGAATCCGATGGAAAATCTGTGGGGTGATCTGAAGAGGGCTGTGCACAGGAGATGCCCTCGCAATCTGACAGATTTGGAGTGTTTCTCAAGGAAGAGCGGGCAAATATTGCCAAGTCAAGATGTGCCATGCTGATAGACTCCTCCCCAAAAAGACTGAGTGCTGGAATCACATCAAAAGGGGCTTCAACAAAGGATTAGTTTAACCACTCGCCCTCCAGAGAATCCCCCCCCCCCCCCCGACCAGGCCATTTTTTGCGATACGGTACTGTGTTATTTTAACTGACAATTGCGTGGTCATACAATGCTGCACCCAGATTAAATTTATACCCTTTTTTTCCCACGAATTGAGCTTTCTTTTGGTGGTATTTAATCGTCTGTGCGGTTTTTATTTTTTGGGGCTATAAAAAAAAAAGTCTGACAATTTTGAGAAAAAAAAACAATATTTTTGACTTTTTGCTATTAAACCTGTCCAGTGAAAAAATAAAAAAAAAATCAAATTTTGTCATTTCGGCCAAAATGTATTTTGCTCCATGTCTTTGCTAAAAAAAAAATCCCAATACATGTAAATTAGATGGTTTACGTGAAAGTTAGAGCATTCACAAATGGCGGTATATACTAAGCTTTTTCTTTTTTTACTAGAAAGGGTGGTGATCAGCGACTTATAGCAGGACTGTGGTGGGCATTCTGATACTGGAAGGAACTGACTTGGTGTCACTGAAATCCCCAGTGACACCAATACAGTGATCAGTGCTAAAAAAAGCACTGACACTGTACTAATGACACCGGGGATGAAGGGGTTAACATGTGGGGCAATTAAAGGGTTAACCATGTGCTGTGTGCTGTTTTACTGTGTGTGGCTGTGTTTGTGCTTCACTGTAAGCACACTGCTTTGGATGACTGTGCTGTGCAATGTGCATGGGTTGACAGGGAGGAGAACTGTTTTGTTTACAAACAGTTCTCCTCCCCGTCGGAGATCCTTGTATCACCAGCCGGGATCCAATGACTGACAGCCACGTCCACGAATGGCGTGCGCCCCCAACCTGGAAATGCAAAATCACATATATATATATACACAAATGATTTTGTGCACCCATGCCGCCCTGTAGCAGTATTTCTGCTATAGGGCGGACTGGAAGCGGTTAAGGGTGTGAACACTAATGCAACCATATTATTTTAGTTTTTTATTTTTACTTCTCTCCTCTTAAAAGATTTCAGTTTGTTGTTCAATTGAGTTGTACAGTTTATAGGTCACATTAAAGGTGAAAAAAGTTCTGAAATTATTCATCTATTGCTCATTTTTTTTTTACATCACAGAAACCTAACATTTTAGCAGGGGTGTGTAGAGTTTTTATATCCACTGTATATCTACAGTCTGTATTGGTTGTGGACTATTGCCACGTTCACACAAAAGTTGGCTTTTCTAATTCACAGGAGATTACTGTGAGTAGATTGACATTGGACGGGGCCCATGTGTGTTTATTTATGACTAATTATATCCCTAATTCACAATGCCAAAGCTTAACTAGAGGATATAGACTTACATTTTTGAACCTCCTATGGTGTCCTTATAGATGCTGCACTAGGGATTATCATGCGTCATAATTGGATTAATTTATTTTATTATTATACAGGATTTAATCATCATCATAAGTGGCAATACCTAATGCATTCAGAGCAGAATGAAATAAGATTGTGTATATGAAATGGATCAGTATCCTGTTTATATAGCAGTATTAAAATTCAAGTGCCCAGATGGGGATAAAACAGGATTGTAAATAACGTATAATCGCGGATAAATTTATTAATTTTATCATCACATGTGGCAATTTCTGGTGTAAATGCTGAGTGGGTCAAAATCCAAATTTATGTGCCTTTACCAATAGTCAAGTGCCCCAAATGGGATGAAATATTATTATTAATCTCATGGTAATTAATAGACAAGTGTCCCAACTGGGATGAAATATTATTATTAATCTCATGGTAATTAATAGACAAATGTCCCAACTAGGATGAAATATTATTATTATTATTATTATTATTACTATTATTATTATTATTATTATTATTATAATACAGGATTTATATATTATTATACAGGATTTATATATTATTATTATTATTATTATTATACATGATTTATATATATATTATTATTATTATTATACAGGATTTATATTTTATTATTATTATACAGGATTTATATATAATTATTATTATACAGGATTTATATATTATTATTATTATTATACAGGATTTATATATGATTATTATACAGGATTTATATATTATTATTATACAGGATTTATATATGATTATTATACAGGATTTATATATTATTATTATTATACAGGATTTATATATTATTATTATACAGGATTTATATATTATTATTATTATAAAGGATTTATATATTATTATTATTATACAGGATTTATATATTATTATTATACAGGATTTTTATATTATTATTATACAGGATTTATATATATATTATTATACAGGATTTATATGGCGCCAACAGTTTGCTCAGCACTTTACAATATAACGGAAGACAATACAGCAACAATACAGTTCAATACAAGAGGGATAGGAGGGCCCTGATCCTGGGAGCTTATTATTAATATCAAGGTAATTAATAGAAAAATGTCCCAACTGGGATGAAATATTATTATTAATATCAAGGTACTGAATTTTGCGCTCCATAAGACGCACCTGACCATGAGACGTGCCTAGGTTTTAGAGGCGGAAAACAAGAAAAAAAATATTCTGAACCAATGGACTGCAGACATAGTACAGGAAATGACCAGAGACTGCGGACACAGTACAGGAGATGACCAGAGACTGCAGACACAGTACAGGAGATGACCAGAGACTGCGGACACAGTACAGGAGATGACCAGAGACTGCGGACATAGTACAGGAGATGACCAGAGACTGCGGACACAGTACAGGAGATGACCAGAGACTGCGGACACAGTACAGGGGATGACCAGAGACTGCGGACATAGTACAGGAGATGACCAGAGACTGCGGACACAGTACAGGAGATGACCAGAGACTGCAGACACAGTACAGGAGATGACCAGAGACTGCGGACACAGTACAGGAGATGACCAGAGACTGCGGACATAGTACAGGAGATGACCAGAGACTGCGGACACAGTACAGGAGATGACCAGAGACTGCGGACACAGTACAGGGGATGACCAGAGACTGCGGACATAGTACAGGAGATGACCAGAGACTGCGGACACAGTACAGGAGATGACCAGAGACTGCAGACACAGTACAGGAGATGACCAGAGACTGCGGACACAGTACAGGAGATGACCAGAGACTGCGGACATAGTACAGGAGATGACCAGAGACTGCGGACACAGTACAGGAGATGACCAGAGACTGCGGACACAGTACAGGGGATGACCAGAGACTGCGGACATAGTACAGGAGATGACCAGAGACTGCGGACACAGTACAGGAGATGACCAGAGACTGCAGACACAGTACAGGAGATGACCAGAGACTGCGGACAGTACAGGAGATGACCAGAGACTGCAGACATAGTACAGGAGATGACCAGAGACTGCGGACACAGTACAGGAGATCACCAGAGACTGCAGACACAGTACAGGAGATGACCAGAGACTGCGGGGACAGCATAAAAGATGACCAGAGACTGCGTACATAGTACAGGAGATGACCAGAGACTGCGTACATAGTACAGGAGATGACCAGAGACTGCGGACATAGTACAGGAGATGACCAGAGACTGCGTACATAGTACAGGAGATGACCAGAGACTGCGGACACAGTACAGGAGATGACCAGAGACTGCGGACACAGTACAGGAGATGACCAGAGACTGCGGACACAGTACAGGAGATGACCAGAGACTGCGGACACAGTACAGGAGATGACCAGAGACTGCGGACACAGTACAGGGGATGACCAGAGACTGCGGACACAGTACAGGAGATGACCAGAGACTGCGGACACAGTACAGGAGATGACCAGAGACTGCGGACACAGTACAGGAGATGACCAGAGACTGCAGACACAGTACAGGAGATGACCAGAGACTGCGGACACAGTACAGGAGATGACCAGAGACTGCGGACACAGTACAGGAGATGACCAGAGACTGAAGACACAGTACAGGAGATGACCAGAGACTGCAGGGACAGTATAGGAGATGACCAGAGACTGCGTACATAGTACAGGAGATGACCAGAGACTGCAGACATAGTACAGGGGATGACCAGAGACTGCGGACACAGTACAGGAGATGACCAGAGACTGCGGACACAGTACAGGGGATGACCAGAGACTGCGGACAGCACAGGAGATGACCAGAGACTGCGGACATAGTATAGGAGATGACCAGAGACTGCGGACACAGTACAGGAGATGACCAGAGACTGCAGACACAGTACAGGGGATGACCAGAGACTGCGGACCCGGTACAGGAGATGACGAGAGACTGCGGACACAGTACAGGAGATGACCAGAGACTGCAGACATAGTACAGGAGATGACCAGAGACTGCGGACATAGTACAGGAGATGACCAGAGACTGCGGACACAGTACAGGAGATGACCAGAGACTGCAGACATACTACAGGAGATGACCAGAGACTGCGGACACAGTACAGGAGATGACCAGAGTCTGCGGACACAGTACAGGAGATGACCAGAGACTGCGGACACAGTACAGGGGATGACCAGAGACTGCGGACACAGTACAGGGGATGACCAGAGACTGCGGACATAGTACAGGAGATGACCAGAGACTGCGGACATACTACAGGAGATGACCAGAGACTGCGGACACAGTACAGGAGATGACCAGAGACTGCGGACGTACTACAGGAGATGACCAGAGACTGCGGACACAGTACAGGGGATGACCAGAGACTGCGGACACAGTACAGGGGATGACCAGAGACTGCGGACATAGTACAGGAGATGACCAGAGACTGCGTACATAGTACAGGAGATGACCAGAGACTGCGGACATAGTACAGGAGATGACCAGAGACTGCGTACATAGTACAGGAGATGACCAGAGACTGCGGACATAGTACAGGAGATGACAAGAGACTGCGGACACAGTACAGGAGATGACCAGAGACTGCAGACACAGTACAGGAGATGACCAGAGACTGCAGGGACAGTATAGGAGATGACCAGAGACTGCGTACATAGTACAGGAGATGACCAGAGACTGCAGACATAGTACAGGAGATGACCAGAGACTGCGGACATAGTACAGGAGATGACCAGAGACTGCAGACATAGTACAGGGGATGACCAGAGACTGCGGACACAGTACAGGAGATGACCAGAGACTGCGGACACAGTACAGGGGATGACCAGAGACTGCGGACAGCACAGGAGAAGACCAGAGACTGCGGACATAGTATAGGAGATGACCAGAGACTGCGGACACAGTACAGGAGATGACCAGAGACTGCAGACACAGTACAGGGGATGACCAGAGACTGCGGACATACTACAGGAGATGACCAGAGACTGCGGACACAGTACAGGAGATGACCAGAGACTGCGGACGTACTACAGGAGATGACCAGAGACTGCGGACACAGTACAGGGGATGACCAGAGACTGCGGACACAGTACAGGGGATGACCAGAGACTGCGGACATAGTACAGGAGATGACCAGAGACTGCGTACATAGTACAGGAGATGACCAGAGACTGCGGACATAGTACAGGAGATGACCAGAGACTGCGTACATAGTACAGGAGATGACCAGAGACTGCGGACATAGTACAGGAGATGACCAGAGACTGCGGACACAGTACAGGAGATGACCAGAGACTGCAGACACAGTACAGGAGATGACCAGAGACTGCAGGGACAGTATAGGAGATGACCAGAGACTGCGTACATAGTACAGGAGATGACCAGAGACTGCAGACATAGTACAGGAGATGACCAGAGACTGCGGACATAGTACAGGAGATGACCAGAGACTGCAGACATAGTACAGGGGATGACCAGAGACTGCGGACACAGTACAGGAGATGACCAGAGACTGCGGACACAGTACAGGGGATGACCAGAGACTGCGGACAGCACAGGAGAAGACCAGAGACTGCGGACATAGTATAGGAGATGACCAGAGACTGCGGACACAGTACAGGAGATGACCAGAGACTGCAGACACAGTACAGGGGATGACCAGAGACTGCGGACCCGGTACAGGAGATGACGAGAGACTGCGGACACAGTACAGGAGATGACCAGAGACTGCAGACATAGTACAGGAGATGACCAGAGACTGCAGACATAGTACAGGAGATAACCAGAGACTGCGGACACAGTACAGGAGATGACCAGAGACTGCAGACATACTACAGGAGATGACCAGAGACTGCGGACACAGTACAGGAGATGACCAGAGTCTGCGGACACAGTACAGGAGATGACCAGAGACTGCAGACAGTACAGGGATGACCAGAGACTGCGGACACAGTACAGGAGATGACCAGAGACTGCGGACACAGTACAGGGGATGACCAGAGACTGCGGACATAGTACAGGAGATGACCAGAGACGGCGGACATAGTAAAGGAGATGACCAGAGACTGCAAACATAGTGTAGGAGATGACCAGAGACTGCGGACGTACTACAGGAGATGACCAGAGACTGCGGACACAGTACAGGGGATGACCAGAGACTGCGGACACAGTACAGGGGATGACCAGAGACTGCGGACATAGTACAGGAGATGACCAGAGACTGCGTACACAGTACAGGAGATGACCAGAGACTGCAGACATAGTACAGGAGATGACCAGAGACTGCGTACATAGTACAGGATATGACCAGAGACTGCAGACATAGTACAGGAGATGACCAGAGACTGCGGACATAGTACAGGAGATGACCAGAGACTGCGGACATAGTACAGGAGATGACCAGAGACTGCGGACACAGTACAGGAGATGACCAGAGACTGCGGACACAGTACAGGAGATGACCAGAGACTGCAGGGACAGTATAGGAGATGACCAGAGACTGCGTACATAGTACAGGAGATGACCAGAGACTGCAGACATAGTACAGGAGATGACCAGAGACTGCGGACATAGTACAGGAGATGACCAGAGACTGCAGACATAGTACAGGGGATGACCAGAGACTGCGGACATAGTACAGGAGATGACCAGAGACTGCGGACACAGTACAGGGGATGACCAGAGACTGCGGACAGCACAGGAGATGACCAGAGACTGCGGACATAGTATAGGAGATGACCAGAGACTGCGGACACAGTACAGGAGATGACCAGAGACTGCAGACACAGTACAGGGGATGACCAGAGACTGCGGACCCGGTACAGGAGATGACGAGAGCCTGCGGACACAGTACAGGAGATGACCAGAGACTGCAGACATAGTACAGGAGATGACCAGAGACTGCGGTCATAGTACAGGAGATGACCAGAGACTGCGGACACAGTACAGGAGATGACCAGAGACTGCAGACATACTACAGGAGATGACCAAAGACTGCGGACACAGTACAGGAGATGACCAGAGACTGCAGACATAGTACAGGAGATGACCAGAGTCTGCGGACACAGTACAGGAGATGACCAGAGACTGCAGACAGTACAGGGATGACCAGAGACTGCGGACACAGTACAGGAGATGACCAGAGACTGCGGACACAGTACAGGGGATGACCAGAGACTGCGGACACAGTACAGGAGATGACCAGAGACTGCGGACACAGTACAGGAGATGACCAGAGACTGCGGACATAGTACAGGAGATGACCAGAGACTGCGTACATAGTACAGGAGATGACCAGAGACTGTAGACATAGTACAGGAGATGACCAGAGACTGCGTACATAGTACAGGAGATGACCAGAGACTGCAGACATAGTACAGGAGATGACCAGAGACTGCGGACATAGTACAGGAGATGACCAGAGACTGCGGACACAGTACAGGAGATGACCAGAGACTGCGGACACAGTACAGGAGATGACCAGAGACTGCAGACACAGTACAGGAGATGACCAGAGACTGCAGGGACAGTATAGGAGATGACCAGAGACTGCGTACATAGTACAGGAGATGACCAGAGACTGCAGACACAGTACAGGAGATGACCAGAGACTGCGGACACAGTACAGGAGATGACCAGAGACTGCAGACATAGTACAGGAGATGACCAGAGACTGCGGACACAGTACAGGAGATGACCAGAGACTGCGGACACAGTACAGGGGATGACCAGAGACTGCAGACATAGTACAGGGGATGACCAGAGACTGCGGACACAGTACAGGAGATGACCAGAGACTGCGGACACAGTACAGGGGATGACCAGAGACTGCGGACAGCACAGGAGATGACCAGAGACTGCGGACATAGTATAGGAGATGACCAGAGACTGCGGACACAGTACAGGAGATGACCAGAGACTGCAGACACAGTACAGGGGATGACCAGAGACTGCGGACCCGGTACAGGAGATGACGAGAGACTGCGGACACAGTACAGGAGATGACCAGAGACTGCAGACATAGTACAGGAGATGACCAGAGACTGCGGACACAGTACAGGAGATGACCAGAGACTGCAGACATACTACAGGAGATGACCAGAGACTGCGGACACAGTACAGGAGATGACCAGAGACTGCGGACACAGTACAGGAGATGACCAGAGACTGCAGACATAGTGTAGGAGATGACCAGAGACTGCAGACATACTACAGGAGATGACCAGAGACTGCGGACACAGTACAGGAGATGACCAGAGACTGCGGACATAGTACAGGAGATGACCAGAGACTGCGGACACAGTACAGGAGATGACCAGAGACTGCAGACATACTACAGGAGATGACCAGAGACTGCGGACACAGTACAGGAGATGACCAGAGACTGCGGACACAGTACAGGAGATGACCAGAGACTGCAGACATAGTGTAGGAGATGACCAGAGACTGCGGACGTACTACAGGAGATGACCAGAGACTGCGGACACAGTACAGGAGATGACCAGAGACTGCAGACACAGTACAGGAGATGACCAGAGACTGCGGACACAGTACAGGAGATGACCAGAGTCTGCGGACACAGTACAGGAGATGACCAGAGACTGCAGACAGTACAGGGATGACCAGAGACTGCGGACACAGTACAGGAGATGACCAGAGACTGCGGACACAGTACAGGGGATGACCAGAGACTGCGGACACAGTACAGGAGATGACCAGAGACTGCGGACACAGTACAGGAGATGACCAGAGACGGCGGACATAGTAAAGGAGATGACCAGAGACTGCAAACATAGTGTAGGAGATGACCAGAGACTGCGGACGTACTACAGGAGATGACCAGAGACTGCGGACACAGTACAGGGGATGACCAGAGACTGCGGACACAGTACAGGGGATGACCAGAGACTGCGGACATAGTACAGGAGATGACCAGAGACTGCGTACATAGTACAGGAGATGACCAGAGACTGCAGACATAGTACAGGAGATGACCAGAGACTGCGTACATAGTACAGGAGATGACCAGAGACTGCAGACATAGTACAGGAGATGACCAGAGACTGCGGACATAGTACAGGAGATGACCAGAGACTGCAGACATAGTACAGGAGATGACCAGAGACTGCGGACACAGTACAGGAGATGACCAGAGACTGCAGACACAGTACAGGAGATGACCAGAGACTGCAGGGACAGTATAGGAGATGACCAGAGACTGCGTACATAGTACAGGAGATGACCAGAGACTGCAGACATAGTACAGGGGATGACCAGAGACTGCGGACATAGTACAGGAGATGACCAGAGACTGCAGACATAGTACAGGGGATGACCAGAGACTGCGGACATAGTACAGGAGATGACCAGAGACTGTGGACACAGTACAGGGGATGACCAGAGACTGCGGACAGCACAGGAGATGACCAGAGACTGCGGACATAGTATAGGAGATGACCAGAGACTGCGGACACAGTACAGGAGATGACCAGAGACTGCAGACACAGTACAGGGGATGACCAGAGACTGCGGACCCGGTACAGGAGATGACGAGAGACTGCGGACACAGTACAGGAGATGACCAGAGACTGCAGACATAGTACAGGAGATGACCAGAGACTGCGGACATAGTACAGGAGATGACCAGAGACTGCGGACACAGTACAGGAGATGACCAGAGACTGCAGACATACTACAGGAGATGACCAGAGACTGCGGACACAGTACAGGAGATGACCAGAGACTGCGGACACAGTACAGGAGATGACCAGAGACTGCAGACATAGTGTAGGAGATGACCAGAGACTGCAGACATACTACAGGAGATGACCAGAGACTGCGGACACAGTACAGGAGATGACCAGAGACTGCGGACATAGTACAGGAGATGACCAGAGACTGCGGACACAGTACAGGAGATGACCAGAGACTGCAGACATACTACAGGAGATGACCAGAGACTGCGGACACAGTACAGGAGATGACCAGAGACTGCAGACATAGTGTAGGAGATGACCAGAGACTGCGGACATACTACAGGAGATGACCAGAGACTGCGGACACAGTACAGGAGATGACCAGAGACTGCAGACACAGTACAGGAGATGACCAGAGACTGCGGACACAGTACAGGAGATGACCAGAGTCTGCGGACACAGTACAGGAGATGACCAGAGACTGCAGACAGTACAGGGATGACCAGAGACTGCGGACACAGTACAGGAGATGACCAGAGACTGCGGACACAGTACAGGGGATGACCAGAGACTGCGGACACAGTACAGGAGATGATCAGAGACTGCGGACACAGTACAGGAGATGACCAGAGACTGCAAACATAGTGTAGGAGATGACCAGAGACTGCGGACGTACTACAGGAGATGACCAGAGACTGCGGACAAAGTACAGGGGATGACCAGAGACTGCGGACACAGTACAGGGGATGACCAGAGACTGCGGACATAGTACAGGAGATGACCAGAGACTGCGTACATAGTACAGGAGATGACCAGAGACTGCAGACATAGTACAGGAGATGACCAGAGACTGCGTACATAGTACAGGAGATGACCAGAGACTGCAGACATAGTACAGGAGATGACCAGAGACTGCGGACATAGTACAGGAGATGACCAGAGACTGCGGACATAGTACAGGAGATGACCAGAGACTGCGGACACAGTACAGGAGATGACCAGAGACTGCAGACACAGTACAGGAGATGACCAGAGACTGCAGGGACAGTATAGGAGATGACCAGAGACTGCGTACATAGTACAGGAGATGACCAGAGACTGCAGACATAGTACAGGGGATGACCAGAGACTGCGGACATAGTACAGGAGATGACCAGAGACTGCAGACATAGTACAGGGGATGACCAGAGACTGCGGACATAGTACAGGAGATGACCAGAGACTGTGGACACAGTACAGGGGATGACCAGAGACTGCGGACAGCACAGGAGATGACCAGAGACTGCGGACATAGTATAGGAGATGACCAGAGACTGCGGACACAGTACAGGAGATGACCAGCGACTGCAGACACAGTACAGGGGATGACCAGAGACTGCGGACCCGGTACAGGAGATGACGAGAGACTGCGGACACAGTACAGGAGATGACCAGAGACTGCAGACATAGTACAGGAGATGACCAGAGACTGCGGACATAGTACAGGAGATGACCAGAGACTGCGGACACAGTACAGGAGATGACCAGAGACTGCAGACATACTACAGGAGATGACCAAAGACTGCGGACACAGTACAGGAGATGACCAGAGACTGCAGACAGTACAGGGATGACCAGAGACTGCGGACACAGTACAGGAGATGACCAGAGACTGCGGACACAGTACAGGGGATGACCAGAGACTGCGGACACAGTACAGGAGATGACCAGAGACTGCGGACACAGTACAGGAGATGACCAGAGACTGCGGACATAGTAAAGGAGATGACCAGAGACTGCAAACATAGTGTAGGAGATGACCAGAAACTGCGGACGTACTACAGGAGATGACCAGAGACTGCGGACACAGTACAGGGGATGACCAGAGACTGTGGACACAGTACAGGGGATGACCAGAGACTGCGGACATAGTACAGGAGATGACCAGAGACTGCGTACATAGTACAGGAGATGACCAGAGACTGTAGACATAGTACAGGAGATGACCAGAGACTGCGAACATAGTACAGGAGATGACCAGAGACTGCAGACATAGTACAGGAGATGACCAGAGACTGCGGACACAGTACAGGAGATGACCAGAGACTGCGGACACAGTACAGGAGATGACCAGAGACTGCAGACACAGTACAGGAGATGACCAGAGACTGCAGGGACAGTATAGGAGATGACCAGAGACTGCGGACACAGTACAGGAGATGACCAGAGACTGCAGACATAGTACAGGAGATGACCAGAGACTGCGGACACAGTACAGGAGATGACCAGAGACTGCGGACACAGTACAGGGGATGACCAGAGACTGCAGACATAGTACAGGGGATGACCAGAGACTGCGGACACAGTACAGGAGATGACCAGAGACTGCGGACACAGTACAGGGGATGACCAGAGACTGCGGACAGCACAGGAGATGACCAGAGACTGCGGACACAGTACAGGAGATGACCAGAGACTGCGGACACAGTACAGGAGATGACCAGAGACTGCAGACATACTACAGGAGATGACCAGAGTCTGCGGACATAGTACAGGAGATGACCAGAGACTGCAGACACAGTACAGGAGATGACCAGAGACTGCAGACATACTACAGGAGATGACCAGAGACTGCGGACCCGGTACAGGAGATGACGAGAGACTGCGGACACAGTACAGGAGATGACCACAGACTGCAGACATAGTACAGGAGATGACCAGAGACTGCAGACACAGTACAGGAGATGACCAGAGACTGCAGACATACTACAGGAGATGACCAGAGACTGCGGACCCGGTACAGGAGATGACGAGAGACTGCGGACACAGTACAGGAGATGACCACAGACTGCAGACATAGTACAGGAGATGACCAGAGACTGCGGACACAGTACAGGAGATGACCAGAGACTGCAGACATACTACAGGAGATGACCAGAGACTGCGGACACAGTACAGGAGATGACCAGAGACTGCGGACACAGTACAGGAGATGACCAGAGACTGCAGACATAGTGTAGGAGATGACCAGAGACTGCAGACATACTACAGGAGATGACCAGAGACTGCGGACACAGTACAGGAGATGACCAGAGACTGCGGACATAGTACAGGAGATGACCAGAGACTGCGGACACAGTACAGGAGATGACCAGAGACTGCAGACATACTACAGGAGATGACCAGAGACTGCGGACACAGTACAGGAGATGACCAGAGACTGCGGACACAGTACAGGAGATGACCAGAGACTGCAGACATAGTGTAGGAGATGACCAGAGACTGCGGACGTACTACAGGAGATGACCAGAGACTGTGGACATAGTACAGGGGATGACCAGAGACTGCAGACAGTACAGGAGATGACCAGAGACTGAGGACAGTACAGGAGATGACCAGAGACTGAGGACAGTACAGGAGATGAACAAGAGACTGCAGACATAGTATAGGAGATGACCAGAGACTGCGGACACAGTACAGGAGATGACCAGAGACTGCAGACACAGTACAGGAGATGACCAGAGACTGCAGGGACAGTATAGGAGATGACCAGAGACTGCGTACATAGTACAGGAGATGACCAGAGACTGCAGACATAGTACAGGAGATGACCAGAGACTGCAGACATAGTACAGGGGATGACCAGAGACTGCGGACATAGTACAGGAGATGACCAGAGACTGCAGACATAGTACAGGGGATGACCAGAGACTGCGGACATAGTATAGGAGATGACCAGAGACTGCGGACACAGTACAGGAGATGACCAGAGACTGCACACACAGTACAGGGGATGACCAGAGACTGCGGACCCGGTACAGGAGATGACGAGAGACTGCGGACACAGTACAGGAGATGACCAGAGACTGCGGACATAGTACAGGAGATGACCAGAGACTGCGGACACAGTACAGGAGATGACCAGAGACTGCAGACATACTACAGGAGATGACCAAAGACTGCGGACACAGTACAGGAGATGACCAGAGACTGCAGACAGTACAGGGATGACCAGAGACTGCGGACACAGTACAGGAGATGACCAGAGACTGCGGACACAGTACAGGGGATGACCAGAGACTGCGGACACAGTACAGGAGATGACCAGAGACTGCGGACACAGTACAGGAGATGACCAGAGACTGCGGACATAGTAAAGGAGATGACCAGAGACTGCAAACATAGTGTAGGAGATGACCAGAGACTGCGGACGTACTACAGGAGATGACCAGAGACTGCGGACACAGTACAGGGGATGACCAGAGACTGGACACAGTACAGGGGATGACCAGAGACTGCGGACATAGTACAGGAGATGACCAGAGACTGCGTACATAGTACAGGAGATGACCAGAGACTGTAGACATAGTACAGGAGATGACCAGAGACTGCGTACATAGTACAGGAGATGACCAGAGACTGCGGACATAGTACAGGAGATGACCAGAGACTGCAGACATAGTACAGGAGATGACCAGAGACTGCAGACATAGTACAGGAGATGACCAGAGACTGCAGACATAGTACAGGAGATGACCAGAGACTGCGGACATAGTACAGGAGATGACCAGAGACTGCGGACACAGTACAGGAGATGACCAGAGACTGCGGACACAGTACAGGAGATGACCAGAGACTGCAGACACAGTACAGGAGATGACCAGAGACTGCAGGGACAGTATAGGAGATGACCAGAGACTGCGGACACAGTACAGGAGATGACCAGAGACTGCAGACATAGTACAGGAGATGACCAGAGACTGCGGACACAGTACAGGAGATGACCAGAGACTGCGGACACAGTACAGGGGATGACCAGAGACTGCAGACATAGTACAGGGGATGACCAGAGACTGCGGACACAGTACAGGAGATGACCAGAGACTGCGGACACAGTACAGGAGATGACCAGAGACTGCAGGGACAGTATAGGAGATGACCAGAGACTGCGTACATAGTACAGGAGATGACCAGAGACTGCAGACATAGTACAGGGGATGACCAGAGACTGCGGACATAGTACAGGAGATGACCAGAGACTGCAGACATAGTACAGGGGATGACCAGAGACTGCGGACATAGTACAGGAGATGACCAGAGACTGTGGACACAGTACAGGGGATGACCAGAGACTGCGGACAGCACAGGAGATGACCAGAGACTGCGGACATAGTATAGGAGATGACCAGAGACTGCGGACACAGTACAGGAGATGACCAGAGACTGCAGACACAGTACAGGGGATGACCAGAGACTGCGGACCCGGTACAGGAGATGACGAGAGACTGCGGACACAGTACAGGAGATGACCAGAGACTGCAGACATAGTACAGGAGATGACCAGAGACTGCGGACATAGTACAGGAGATGACCAGAGACTGCGGACACAGTACAGGAGATGACCAGAGACTGCAGACATACTACAGGAGATGACCAAAGACTGCGGACACAGTACAGGAGATGACCAGAGACTGCAGACAGTACAGGGATGACCAGAGACTGCGGACACAGTACAGGAGATGACCAGAGACTGCGGACACAGTACAGGGGATGACCAGAGACTGCGGACACAGTACAGGAGATGACCAGAGACTGCGGACACAGTACAGGAGATGACCAGAGACTGCGGACATAGTAAAGGAGATGACCAGAGACTGCAAACATAGTGTAGGAGATGACCAGAGACTGCGGACGTACTACAGGAGATGACCAGAGACTGCGGACACAGTACAGGGGATGACCAGAGACTGTGGACACAGTACAGGGGATGACCAGAGACTGCGGACATAGTACAGGAGATGACCAGAGACTGCGTACATAGTACAGGAGATGACCAGAGACTGTAGACATAGTACAGGAGATGACCAGAGACTGCGAACATAGTACAGGAGATGACCAGAGACTGCAGACATAGTACAGGAGATGACCAGAGACTGCGGACACAGTACAGGAGATGACCAGAGACTGCGGACACAGTACAGGAGATGACCAGAGACTGCAGACACAGTACAGGAGATGACCAGAGACTGCAGGGACAGTATAGGAGATGACCAGAGACTGCGGACACAGTACAGGAGATGACCAGAGACTGCAGACATAGTACAGGAGATGACCAGAGACTGCGGACACAGTACAGGAGATGACCAGAGACTGCGGACACAGTACAGGGGATGACCAGAGACTGCAGACATAGTACAGGGGATGACCAGAGACTGCGGACACAGTACAGGAGATGACCAGAGACTGCGGACACAGTACAGGGGATGACCAGAGACTGCGGACAGCACAGGAGATGACCAGAGACTGCGGACACAGTACAGGAGATGACCAGAGACTGCAGACATACTACAGGAGATGACCAGAGTCTGCGGACATAGTACAGGAGATGACCAGAGACTGCAGACACAGTACAGGAGATGACCAGAGACTGCAGACATACTACAGGAGATGACCAGAGACTGCGGACCCGGTACAGGAGATGACGAGAGACTGCGGACACAGTACAGGAGATGACCACAGACTGCAGACATAGTACAGGAGATGACCAGAGACTGCAGACACAGTACAGGAGATGACCAAAGACTGCAGACATACTACAGGAGATGACCAGAGACTGCGGACCCGGTACAGGAGATGACGAGAGACTGCGGACACAGTACAGGAGATGACCACAGACTGCAGACATAGTACAGGAGATGACCAGAGACTGCGGACACAGTACAGGAGATGACCAGAGACTGCAGACATACTACAGGAGATGACCAGAGACTGCGGACACAGTACAGGAGATGACCAGAGACTGCGGACACAGTACAGGAGATGACCAGAGACTGCAGACATAGTGTAGGAGATGACCAGAGACTGCAGACATACTACAGGAGATGACCAGAGACTGCGGACACAGTACAGGAGATGACCAGAGACTGCGGACATAGTACAGGAGATGACCAGAGACTGCGGACACAGTACAGGAGATGACCAGAGACTGCAGACATACTACAGGAGATGACCAGAGACTGCGGACACAGTACAGGAGATGACCAGAGACTGCGGACACAGTACAGGAGATGACCAGAGACTGCAGACATAGTGTAGGAGATGACCAGAGACTGCGGACGTACTACAGGAGATGACCAGAGACTGCGGACATAGTACAGGGGATGACCAGAGACTGCAGACAGTACAGGAGATGACCAGAGACTGAGGACAGTACAGGAGATGACCAGAGACTGAGGACAGTACAGGAGATGAACAAGAGACTGCAGACATAGTATAGGAGATGACCAGAGACTGCGGACACAGTACAGGAGATGACCAGAGACTGCAGACACAGTACAGGAGATGACCAGAGACTGCAGGGACAGTATAGGAGATGACCAGAGACTGCGTACATAGTACAGGAGATGACCAGAGACTGCAGACATAGTACAGGAGATGACCAGAGACTGCAGACATAGTACAGGGGATGACCAGAGACTGCGGACATAGTACAGGAGATGACCAGAGACTGCAGACATAGTACAGGGGATGACCAGAGACTGCGGACATAGTATAGGAGATGACCAGAGACTGCGGACACAGTACAGGGGATGACCAGAGACTGCGGACAGCACAGGAGATGACCAGAGACTGCGGACATAGTATAGGAGATGACCAGAGACTGCGGACACAGTACAGGAGATGACCAGAGACTGCAGACACAGTACAGGGGATGACCAGAGACTGCGGACCCGGTACAGGAGATGACGAGAGACTGCGGACACAGTACAGGAGATGACCAGAGACTGCGGACATAGTACAGGAGATGACCAGAGACTGCGGACACAGTACAGGAGATGACCAGAGACTGCAGACATACTACAGGAGATGACCAAAGACTGCGGACACAGTACAGGAGATGACCAGAGACTGCAGACAGTACAGGGATGACCAGAGACTGCGGACACAGTACAGGAGATGACCAGAGACTGCGGACACAGTACAGGGGATGACCAGAGACTGCGGACACAGTACAGGAGATGACCAGAGACTGCGGACACAGTACAGGAGATGACCAGAGACTGCGGACATAGTAAAGGAGATGACCAGAGACTGCAAACATAGTGTAGGAGATGACCAGAGACTGCGGACGTACTACAGGAGATGACTAGAGACTGCGGACACAGTACAGGGGATGACCAGAGACTGGACACAGTACAGGGGATGACCAGAGACTGCGGACATAGTACAGGAGATGACCAGAGACTGCGTACATAGTACAGGAGATGACCAGAGACTGTAGACATAGTACAGGAGATGACCAGAGACTGCGTACATAGTACAGGAGATGACCAGAGACTGCAGACATAGTACAGGAGATGACCAGAGACTGCGGACATAGTACAGGAGATGACCAGAGACTGCGGACACAGTACAGGAGATGACCAGAGACTGCGGACACAGTACAGGAGATGACCAGAGACTGCAGACACAGTACAGGAGATGACCAGAGACTGCAGGGACAGTATAGGAGATGACCAGAGACTGCGGACACAGTACAGGAGATGACCAGAGACTGCAGACATAGTACAGGAGATGACCAGAGACTGCGGACACAGTACAGGAGATGACCAGAGACTGCGGACACAGTACAGGGGATGACCAGAGACTGCAGACATAGTACAGGGGATGACCAGAGACTGCGGACACAGTACAGGAGATGACCAGAGACTGCGGACACAGTACAGGGGATGACCAGAGACTGCGGACAGCACAGGAGATGACCAGAGACTGCGGACACAGTACAGGAGATGACCAGAGACTGCGGACACAGTACAGGAGATGACCAGAGACTGCAGACATACTACAGGAGATGACCAGAGACTGCGGACATAGTACAGGAGATGACCAGAGACTGCAGACATAGTACAGGGATGACCAGAGACTGCAGACATAGTACAGGGATGACCAGAGACTGCAGACATAGTACAGGGGATGACCAGAGACTGCGGACCCGGTACAGGAGATGACGAGAGACTGCGGACACAGTACAGGAGATGACCACAGACTGCAGACATAGTACAGGAGATGACCAGAGACTGCGGACACAGTACAGGAGATGACCAGAGACTGCAGACATACTACAGGAGATGACCAGAGACTGCGGACACAGTACAGGAGATGACCAGAGACTGCGGACACAGTACAGGAGATGACCAGAGACTGCAGACATAGTGTAGGAGATGACCAGAGACTGCAGACATACTACAGGAGATGACCAGAGACTGCGGACACAGTACAGGAGATGACCAGAGACTGCGGACATAGTACAGGAGATGACCAGAGACTGCGGACACAGTACAGGAGATGACCAGAGACTGCAGACATACTACAGGAGATGACCAGAGACTGCGGACACAGTACAGGAGATGACCAGAGACTGCGGACACAGTACAGGAGATGACCAGAGACTGCAGACATAGTGTAGGAGATGACCAGAGACTGCGGACGTACTACAGGAGATGACCAGAGACTGCGGACATAGTACAGGGGATGACCAGAGACTGCAGACAGTACAGGAGATGACCAGAGACTGAGGACAGTACAGGAGATGACCAGAGACTGAGGACAGTACAGGAGATGAACAAGAGACTGCAGACAGTGCAGGGGATGACCACAGACTGTGGACACGGTGCAGGAGATGACCAGAGACTGAGGACAGTACAGGGGATGACCAGAGACTGCAGACAGTACAGGAGATGACCAGAGACTGCGGACTGTACAGGAGATGACCAGAGACTGCGGACATAGTACAGGAGATGACCAGAGACTGCGGACATAGTACAGGAGATGACCAGAGACTGCGGACTGTACAGGAGATGACCAGAGACTGCGGACTGTACAGGGGATGACCAGAGACTGCAGACAGTACAGGGGATGACTAAGAGAATGTGGACCTTTGGGGAGGGAGGGGGAGCGGGTACTTGAATTTGACAGGTACCCGCTTCCACTTCCGAGGAGTGGTCCTCCCTTTAGTGTGGGCTCTCGGCAGTGACAGCCGGGTGCCCAGTGAGCATGCGTGAGAAGCGCTGCACTTTGTGATTGGTCCGGTGTCTTCTGGGACCTGTCATGTGTATCAGAAAATGCAGTACTATTCACAGAGTGCAGCGCTTCTCGTGCATGCTCACTGGGCACCCGGCTGTCACTGCCGAGAGCCCACACTAAAGATGCCGTCGCGGGAAGCTTTCTCAGTGCTGGACCGAGGAACAGGTAAGGTCCTGCTGTAGAGAAGAGACAAGCGGCCGGCCCGATATTCTGACACGGCGGCGGTGGTGAATACCAGACCGGCCACTCTATATTTGCTCCATAAGACGCACTGACATTTTCCCCCCTTTTTCGGGGGGAAAAAAGTGCGTTTTATGTAGCGAAAAATATGGTAATTAATAGACCCAACTGGGATGAAATATCATTATTAATATCAAGGTAATTAACATCTTGTTTATCAGCTGATATTAATATGCTAGCTCCATTGTGGGAACAAAGGTTACACTACAGAATGTAATAATGGAAGAGATAGAAATGGAGTGAAGCTGTGTGGAGGAGGTTCTCAACCACCATACCAAGACCACCATCCCAACTCCAATAGGTCCCCCCCACCCTTCCATAGTGACAGACAGTGCTCCTCAACCTCCCACATAGCTCCCAGGCCCCCTGAGAGCGCCCCCTCCCAAGATTCCCACCCAGCCTTCCACATGGCTCCCCACCCCCTATCTTGCTGTAGCCCCCTATAGTACCCTAAACCTCAAAAATTGTCCCACAGTGCCCCTCAGTCTCCCCAGTACCCCTGCAAAGCACACAACCTTTTGGAGAGACCCACAGCCCCCTCCAGAGACCCTACTCCTCAAAGCTGCTCCCAGCTTCCTTCAGAAACCTCATCTTACAGGGCCACCAAGCCTGCTCCAAAGTCCCTCAGAAACCCTATCCCTCCACAGCCCCATCCAGAACCCTCCAGCTATTTAATACATGTTTTTCCATATTTTATTATGCTAGTATAAACTTTTTTTATTAACATTGAGGCATTGAAGGTTTTGGAAGAATTTACCAGGCCCTGCCCTGGTCTCAATAAGGTTCATAGACACTGTTCTAGAGTGTCTAGGTGAATAAACATCAGAACAAAAGGGAAAAACTAAGATGAGAGAAAGAGAGAACTAGAGGCAAGAAAATATGTGAAGAGAAAGAGTGAAAGGGTAAAAGAGGGGTAAAAGGGGAGGGTGTAAGGACAAGCAGCAACCCCTAAAGAGCCTCTAATTTCTGACCAGCTAGACTAGCTTTAGTAACCTATGGGCTACATCAGCCTTTCTCAACCTTTTCAACACAGAGGAACCCTTGAAAAACCTTCCGATCTTGGGGGAACCCCTGCTAAAAATTACTATATCTACAACTCATGATACATTAGGGGGATGGTCAGGGGAAACTTGGGCACTGCACGAGGGCCCGGGGTCAGTAAGGGGCACCATGACATGCCCCTGGTACCTTTTCCATAGGCTTTTTTGAGTTTGGGCAAGGACACAGGGACCCCATGATCCCCTATTGCCCGGGGGCCCCATGAGTTGTCAGTCCTCCCCTGGTTAGGAGGGCCCTGCTCCTTGGAGCTTACAATCTAAGAGGGAGGGGCTAATGGTACAAAAGGTAGTAACTGTGGGGGATGGACTGGTAGGAGGAGTAGAAGATTCCATTATTAGCTAAGGGCAGGATAGGCTTCCCTGAAGAGATAGGTTTTCAGAGATCGCCTAAAAGTGAGCAGAGTAGGCGATAGTCTGATAAATTGGGGTAGAGAGCTTTAGAGGATGGGGGAAGCTCCTGGAGATGAGCATGGAAGGAGACAAGGGAGCTAGAGAGCAGGAGGTTGTGCGAGGAGCGGAGAGGACAGTTTGGGTGATATTATTGTCCAATTAATTTTATTTCACTTTATTGAGCATTGGGATGTGATATTAATACATTATGGGGTTAGCACAGTTTGCTATCTGATTGATGTGTTCCCTTCCTAAAGTGCTTGTAAGCCCTCACCTTGCAAAACAATCCATTCAATTTAAAATAGAAATGAAAGGCAAAACATTTGTGTATAGTTATAGAAAACTTTATAAATACCCTTTTTCCCCCTTTTTTATAAGTGACCACATACCCTCTGTTCTCAGTTGTATAAACTGGAGGAGGAGAAACAGCAGAACACCAATCTTTCCAGTGAAAGGCTGTGCAAAGGAGGGTGTCAAGCAGGAGTGGACTGACCATTTGGGCACTTGGACAGTGCCCGAGGGCCCGGGGTCAGTAGGGGGCCCCATGAGATGCCCCTGATACCTTTAATAGGCTTTATTGGGTGTGGTTTGAGTGTTGGTGAGGACACAGGGGCCCAATGATTTCCAATTCCCTGGGGTCCCCATGAGTTGTCAGTCCGTCCCTGGTGTCAAGACAAGTCTGATCATTGTAGGAGAGCACACTGAGTTCCCAGCACAGCTACAGAACTGACCACGCTGTGCTCTCATGCCTAGAGTAGTCAGTTTCTTAATAGGAAAGCAGAAGTACTGGCAGGAACACCAGGGATTTCACACAAAGGAAGCAATACAAAGAGTACAAAGAGAACAGGATACTTTTTCATACAAGTACATGGTACAGCCGGCACATATCAGGAATATGAAATGTTGGGTTTACATATTCTTTATGATGTTTGCTTAGAGTTGTTGGTGATAGAACCGTTGACTCACTGACTGGAAGGTTACTGGAAAGTTTCAGTGTAAACATTCCATTTCCAAAAATAGGAGCTCTTCAACACAAGAAGAGCATCATTTACACCTGAAGTGGGGTTGTCTGACTGAGTTCTAAAAATACTTTTCATGGAAGTGTGAGTGATGGGGGATAAGAAACCTAAGAAGCCATTGAACCATTGGTGACCTAGACTGACAATATGATATACTACAAAGACAACGATCAACTCACTCAAAAGTAAAAACTAATTTATAGGTCACTTGGGATGAGTAAAATTGAGAGGTTTCATTTCCCACAAATTTTGGTGAAAATTGTTAGATCTCTACAAAATGTCACCGTCTTGGTGAAATGCATAGGTAACAAAGGTGCTTATGGTGGGTACTAAGGATACAGAAACCTAAGAAGCCATTGAACATTGGTGACCTAGATTGACAATATGATATACTACATAGACAACGGTCAACCCACTCAAAAGTTAATAATTATTTATAGGTCACTTGGGATGAGCAAAATTGAGAGGTTTCATTTCCCCAAAATTTTGGTGAAAATTGTTAGATCTCTACAAAATGTCACCGTCTTGGTGAAATGCATAGGTAACGAAGGTGCTTATGGTGGGTACTAAGGATACAGGGGGTTTTAAAGTGATTTTAAAGCGGGGGTCAGCAACCAGTAGATCGTGATCTACCAGTAGATCTTGGCCAGGTGACTGGTAGACCTCGGTCTGGGCTTGCTGACATGCCATTTCAGAGCATCAAGCTGATGTCTCCTCTGTAGTGCTGGCTCCTATGCCCTGTCATGTTTGGTGGATGTAGTACCAGCCAAGCATGACCCATTCAAGTGAATGAGGCCACTCTGCAATTGCTCTGCAACCTTGTGCAGTACAGCAAACAAGCAGTTAAACAGGCAGCGGTGTGTACTTTCTTGCCATCTGCTTTAAGCCGTTGGACCACGCAGAGGCATGCAGTTGCAGGGCACTTGTAGAGTTGCCCCATTTTATTGAATGGGTCTCGGTTGACAGGCGGTAGCACCCACCAAAAGAAACCTGGGATGTAATTCCTGCTGCAGCATGTGTACACCTTTGGTTGCTGCCTCAGTAGCTAAAGGGGGTAGGGATTGGGGGGGGCAGTAAAACTTTACATGTGAACAAGCCCTTAGGGTGTCACTACCGATTGCAACAAAGGGCTCATTCACGGGTGCAGTAGACACTGCTGCTCCTCTGCAAAGCGATCTGAGTGTGTTTGACAGGCGGTGAGGAGGCTTCCTCACCTCCTGATTTACAGTTGCAAGAAAAAGTATGTGAACCCCTTGGGATTACGTGGAGTTTTGCATGAGTTGGGCATAAAATGTGCTCTGAACGTCATCTAAGTCACAACAATAGAAGAACACAGTCTGCTGAACATAATACTACACAAACATTAGATGTTGCCATGGTTTAATTGCACAGAACATGTAAACATTCACAGTGCAGGGAGGAAAAAGTATGTGAACCTTTGGACTTAATAACTGGTTGACCTTCCTTTGGCAGCAATAACCTCAACCAAACGTTTCCTGTAGTTGCAGATCAGACCTGCACAACGATCTGGAGTCATTTTGGACCACTCCTCTTCACAAAACTGTTTCAGTGTAGCAATATTCTTGGGATGTCTGGTGTGAATCGCTCTCTTAAGGTCATGCCACAGCATTTCAATGGGGTTGAGGTCAGGACTCTGACTGGGCCACTCCAGAAGGCGTATTCTGTGCTGTTGCAGCCATTGTTTTGTTGAATGACTTGTATGCTTTGGGTCATTGTCCTGTTGCATCACCCATCCTCTGCGGAGCTTCAGTTGGCGGACAGATGGTCGTACGTTTTCCTGCAAAATGTCTTGATAAACTCTGGAATTCATTTTCCCATCAATGACAACAATCCGTCCAGGCCCTGAGGCAACAAAGCAGCCCCAAACCATGATGCTCCCTCCGCCATGTTTCACAGTGGGGATGAGGTTTTGATGTTGGTGTGCTGGGCCTTTTTTTCTCCACACATAGTGTTGTGTGTTCTTCCCAAACAACTCAATCTTGGTTTCATCTGTCCACAGTATATTTTGCCAGTAGTGCTGTGGAACATCCAGGTGCTCTTTTACAAACTTCAAACGTGCTGCAATCTTCTTTTTGGACAGCAATGGCTTCCTCCGTGGTGTCCTCCCATGTACTCCATTCTTGTTTCATGTTTTCCTTATTGTAGATGTGTCAACAAAAATGTTAGCATGTGCCAGAGATTTCTGTAGGTCTTTAGCTGACACTCTGGGATTCTTCTTTACCTCATGCAGCATTCTGCGCTGTGCTCTTGCAGTCATTTTTACAGGACGACCACGCCTAGGGAGAGTAGCAACAGTGCTAAACTTTCTCCATTTGTAGACAGTCTGTCTTACCGTGGACACATGAACATCAAGGCTTTTGGAGATACTTTTGTAACCCTTTCCAGCTTCATACAAGTCAACAATTCTTGATCGTAGGTCTTCTGAGAGCTCTTTTCTGCGAGGCATGGTTCACATCAGACAGTGCTTCTTGAAACCAGTAAACCCAAAACAGGTGTGTGTTTTTTAAGGGCAGGACAGCTGTCAGCAACACATCCAATATCATCACACTGATTGGAGTCAAGGTTGGCTCACTCCTGGCTCCAATTAGCTCTGGGAGAAGTCATTAAGCTAGGGCCTCACATACTTTTTCCTCCCTACACTGTGAATGTTTACATGTTATGTGCAATTAAACCATGGCAACATCTAATGTTTGTGTAGTATTATGTTCAGCAGACTTTGTTCTTCTATTGTTGTGACTTAGATGACGTTCAGAGCACATTTTATGCCCAATTCATGCAAAACTCCACGTAATCCCAAGGGGTTCACATACTTTTTCTTGCAACTGTATACTCATGATTGCCGTGCATTGCACGCAATTGCGACATGGTAGTACGGCAATTAGAAGATTAAATCAGGTGTGAGGAGGCGACACTGTGCCCGGTGATCTTTGACTTCTCCCACGTTGGTCAGATAGATCTCCACCTCTTAAACGTTGCCTACCCCTGTATTGAAGGCTGATTTTTTTTCCAAAAAACAAAGATGTTATACTTACCTGCTCAGTAATGGTTTTACACAGAGCAGCCTCGACCCTCCCCTTCTTGGGTCCCCCGTCCCTCCTCTTCTTGGGTCCCCTGTCGGCACTCCTGGTCTCTCGTGCTGAGTGCAGGGTCCGGGGAGACCGGATACAGTAAATGCAGGGTCCGGGGAGAGCGGATATAGTGAATGCAGGGTCCGGGGAGACCAGATAAAGTAAATGCAAGGTCTGGGGAAAGCAGATATAGTGAATGCAGGGTCCGGGGAGACCAGATATAGTGAATGCAGGGTCCAGGGAGAGCGGATATAGTGAATGCAGGGTCCGGGGAGATCAGATATAGTGAATGCAAGGTCCGGGGAGACCAGATATAGTGAATGTAGGGTCCGGGGAGACCAGATATAGTGAATGCAGGGTCCGGGGAGACTGGATATAGTGAATGCAGAGTCCGGGGAGAGCGGATATAGTGAATGCGGGGTCCGGGGAGAGCAGATAAAGTGAATGCAGGGTCCTGGGAGATAAGATATAGTGAATGCAAGGTCCGGGGAGATCAGATATAGTGAATGTGGGGTCCGGGGAGACTGGATATAGCAGGGGCGGACTGACCATTTGGACATTTGGGCATTGCCCGAGGGTCAGTAGGGGGCCTGTGAGAGGATCACTATCCAGTGACATTGTGGGGAGCGGAGGAGGAGGCAGTCTCAGATCCCAACCCAGAAGTATCTCACTGAGGGCAGATTGAGTCGGGTGACGGGAGGGGAGGCTTCCAGCTGCCTTGCTGAAATCCATGCAGGGAGATCGGTGCTGTCACTGTCCCTCTACTGCACTGATCATCCCTGACTGTGCATCGGATTTCCCTCCTGGGCGCCCCCTCTTTCTCATCCATTCCTTACTTCCTTCCTCCATTCATTCCCTCCCTTTTCTTCCTTCCTCCATCCCCTCCCTTATTTCTTTCATCCCTCCCCTCCTTTCATTCTTTCCTCCCATCTCTCCTTTCATTGCCTTCATTCCTTCCTCCCTTCTTCCGTTCCTTCATTTCTTCCTTCCTCCTTCCCACCCCTCCTTCATTCCTTCCTTCCTCCATCCATTCCTTCCCTCCCTTTTCATCCTTCCCTCCCTTCTTTCCTTCCTTCCTTCCTTCATCCATTCCCTCCCTCCCTTTTCTTCCTTCCTTCCTTCCTTCCTTCCTCTCTCCCTCCCTCCCTTCCTTCCTTCCTTCCTTCCTTCCTTCCTCCATCCATTTCCTTCCTTCCTCCATCCACTCCCTCCCTCCCTCCCTCCATCCCCTCCCTTCATTCTTTCCTTCCTTCCCTCCCTCTCTCCCTTCCTTCTTTTCGCTCTCCCTCCCCTTCTTTACTTCCTTCCTTCATTTCATCCCTCCTTTTTCTTCCTTTCTTCCTCCCTCCCCTCATTCCTTCCCTCCCATTCCTTAATTCCTTCCTCCATCCATGTTCTTCTTTCCTTCCTTCCTCCATTTCCTCCCTCCCATTTCTTCTTTACCTTCATTCCTTCCTCTATCCCCTCCCTTAATTTTTCCTTCCCTCCCTCCTTATCCTTCAATCATCCCTTCCTTCTTTCCCCCTTCCCTCCCCCTCCTTCAATCCTTCCTTCCTTTCTCCTTTCCTCCCTTCCTTCCTTCCTTCCTTCCTCCCTCCCCTCCCTTCCTTCATTCTTTCCTCCCTCCCCTCCTTTCGTTTCCTTCCTGCCTCCCTCCCCTCCTTTTATTTCCTTCCTTCCTCTCTCCCATCCTTCCTTCCCTCCCTTTCCTTCATTCTTTTATCCATCCATTACCTTCCTTCCTCCATCCATTCCCTCCTTCCCTTCCTTTCTCTATCCATTCCCTTTTCTTCCTTCCCCTCCTTCCTTCCTTCCTTCCTTCCTTCCCTCCCCTTCCTTCATCCCTTCCTCCATCCATTCATTCATTCCTTCCTTCAACTATTCCCTCCCTTTCCTTCCTTCCTTCCTTCCTTCCTTCCTTCCTTCCTTCCTTCCTTCCTTCCTTCCTTCCTTCCCTTTCCTTTCCTTCCTTCCTTCCTTCCTTCCTTCCTTCCTTCCTTTCTTCCTCCATCTCCTCCCTTCATTCTTTCCTCCCTCCCCTACCTTTCATTTCCTTCCTTCCTCCCTCCTTTCATTTCCTTCCTTCCCCTTCCTTCCTTTCCTCCCTCCCCTTCCTTCCTTTCCTCCCTCCCCTTCCTTCCCTCTTTTTCCTTCATTCCTTCCTTCCTCCATCCATTTTATCTTTCTTTCTTTCTTTCTTTCTTTCTTTCTTTCTTTCTTTCTTTCTTTCCTTCCTTCCTTCCTTCCTTCCTTCCTCCATCCATTTCCTCCCTCCCTTTTCTTCCCTCCTTTCCTTCCTCCATCCCCTCCCTTCATTCTTTCCTCCCATCCATCCTTCCTTCTCTCCCCTTCCTTCCTCCATCCATCCCCTCCCTCCCTTTTCTTCCTTCCTTCCTTCCTTCCCTCCATCCATTCTCTTCCTTCCGATAAGGGGGTACATGTTCTGATTATTCATCCCAATCTAATGACAGCCCAACATATACTAGTGCTCCCTGTTCACTCCCTACTGACACTGTCCACTGCCCCCACAAAATCATTGTGAAAAAAATAATACAGAAATAAATTGTAAAAAATAATTACAAATTAGACAATAAAAATTAAAAAATTCTGACACCCACACCTTTGCTCTACTGACACCATCCACTGGCCACCCAAAACATTTTGAAAAAAAAAATTATAAAAATAATAAAACATTAATTTGTAAAAAAAAATCATAAAATTGTAAAAAAAAAAAAAATTATACTAATAAAAATGAAGAACTACTGACATCATCCTACACATACTTCCCACAGCCATACAATCAGCACTCCTCTCCCTGTACATACTACCCACTGTCATACACTCCATACTCCTCTCCCTGTACATACTACCCACTGTCATACACTCCATACTCCTCTCCCTGTACATACTTCCCACAGCCATACAATCAGCACTCCTCTCCCTGTACATACTACCTACTGTCATACACTCCATACTCCTCTCCCTGTACATACTACCCACTGTCATACACTCCACACTGTACATTCCCTATTTAACATCATTCTGCACTATATAAGTCATCTCAGACACTATTTAACACCACCCCTTTTAAGCCACGCCCAATTTGTAGCGCAATTTAAAACACACCCCTCCTCTCTCATTACTTCCTCTCTCTCTCTCTCACTCCTCCTCTCTCTCTCTTTCGCTCTCTCTCTCTCTCTCTCTCTCTCTCTCTCTCTCTCTCACATAACCCCTCCTCTTTTTCACCCTCTCACTCCCCTCTCTCTTTCACTTCCCCCACATGGCAGCCATATTTAAACCTGGAAGTATCCAGTGGCTTCTACAGCAAGAAGCTGGGAACATTCATGCAGACTTTTCTACAGTAAATATTTAAATGCCCCTTCTATGCAGCTGAGCTGCAATATGTAGGTAGGGTGTTGTGTGGGTGTGGCTTGAGTGTAGGCGGGGGAACAGGGGGCCCCATTATCTCTTATTGCCTGGGGGCCCCATGAGTTGTCAGTCCGCCCCTGGGATATAGTGAATGCAGGGTCCGGGGGAGATCAAATATAGTGAATGCAGGGTCTGGGGAGACCGGATATAGTGAATGCAGGGTCCGGGGAGACCGGATATAGTGAATGCAGGGTCCGGGGAGACTGGATATAGTGAATGCAGGGTCCGGGGAGAGTGGATATAGTGAATGCAGGGTCCGGGGAGAGCGGATATAGTGAATGCAGGGTCCAGGGAGACCAGATATAGTGAATGCAGGGTCCGGGGAGAGCGGATATAGTGAATGCAGGGTCCGGGGAGACCGGATATAGTGAATGCAGGGTCCGGGGAGACCGGATATAGTGAATGCAGGGTCCGGAGAGACCAGATATAGTGAATGCAGGGTCTGGGGAGATCACATATAGTGAATGCAGGGTCCGGGGAGAGCGGATATAGTGAATGCAGGGTCTGGGGAGACCGGATATAGTGAATGCGGGGTCCGGGGAGACCATATATAGTGAATGTAGGGTCCGGGGAGACCGGATATAGTAAATGCAGGGTCCGGGGAGACCGGATATAGTGAATGCAGGGTCTGGGGAGACCACATATAGTGAATGCAGGGTCCGGGGAGACCGGATATAGTGAATGCAGGGTCCGGAGAGACCAGATATAGTGAATGCAGGGTCTGGGGAGACCACATATAGTGAATGCAGGGTCTGGGGAGACCGGATATAGTGAATGCAGGGTCTGGGGAGACCAGACCAGATATAGTGAATGCAGGGTCTGGGGAGACCACATATAGTGAATGCAGGGTCCGGGGAGAGCGGATATAGTGAATGCAGGGTCTCAGGAGAGCGGATATAGTGAATGCAGGGTCCGGGGAGACCAGATATAGTGAATGCAGGGTCCGGGGAGACCGGATATAGTGAATGCAGGGTCCGGGCAGACCAGATATAGTGAATGCAGGGTCCGGGGAGACCAGATATAATGAATGCAGGGTCCGGGGAGACCGGATATAGTAAATGCAGGGTCTGTGGAGAGCGGATACAGTGAATGCAGGGTCCGGGGAGAGTGGATATAGTGAATGCAGGGTCTGGGGAGACCAGATATAGTGAATGCAGGTTCTGGGGAGACCAGATATAGTGAATGCAGGGTCCAAGGAGACCAGATATAGTGAATGCAGGGTCTGGGGAGACCAGATATATTGAATGCAGGGTCTGGGGAGACCAGATATAGTGAATGCAGGGTCTGGGGAGACCAGATATAGTGAATGCAGGGTCCAAGGAGACCAGATATAGTGAATGCAGGGTCTGGGGAGACCAGATATATTGAATGCAGGGTCTGGGGAGACCAGATATAGTGAATGCAGGGTCTGGGGAGACCAGATATATTGAATGCAGGGTCTGGGGAGAGCAGATATAGTGAATGCAGGGTCTGGGGAGACCAGATATAGTGAATGCAGGGTCCGGGGAGACCAGATATAGTGAATGTAGGGTCCGGGGAGACCAGATATAGTGAATGCAGGGTCTGGGGAGACCAGATATAGTGAATGCGGGGTCCGGGGAGAGCGGATATAGTGAATGCGGGGTCCGGGGAGAGAGGATATAGTGAATGCGGGGTCCGGGGAGAGAGGATATAGTGAATGCAGGGTCCAAGGAGGGAGGATATTGTGAATGCAGGGTCTGGGGAGACCAGATATAGTGAATGCAGGGTCTGGGGAGACCAGATATAGTGAATGCAGGGTCTGGGGAGACCAGATATAGTGAATGCAGGGTCTGGGGAGACCAGATATAGTGAATGCAGGGTCTGGGGAGACCAGATATAGTGAATGCAGGGTCTGGGGAGAGCAGATATAGTGAATGCAGAGTCTGGGGAGAGCAGATATAGTGAATGCAGGGTCCAGGAAGACCAGATATAGTGATTGCAGGGTCCGGGGAGACCAGATATAGTGAATGCAGGGTCCGGGAAGACCGGATATAGTGAATGCAGGGTCTGGGGAGACCAGATATATTGAATGCAGGGTCTGGGGAGAGCAGATATAGTGAATGCAGGGTCCGGGGAGAGCAGATATAGTGAATGCAGGGTCCAGGAAGACCAGATATAGTGAATGCAGGGTCCGGGGAGACCGGATATAGTGAATGCAGGGTCTGGGGAGACCAGATATATTGAATGCAGGGTCTGGGGAGAGCAGATATAGTGAATGCAGGGTCCGGGGAGAGCGGATATAGTGAATGCAGGGTCTGGGGAGAGCAGATATAGTGAATGCAGGGTCCAGGAAGACCAGATATAGTGAATGCAGGGTCTGGGGAGAGTGGATATAGTGAATGCAGGGTCTGGGGAGAGCAGATATAGTGAATGCAGGGTCCGGGGAGAGCGGATATAGTGAATGCAGGGTCTGGGGAGAGCAGATATAGTGAATGCAGGGTCTGGGGAGAGCGGATATAGTGAATGCAGGGTCCAGGAAGACCAGATATAGTGAATGCAGGGTCTGGGGAGAGTGGATATAGCAAATACAGAGTAAGCATAGCTTGAAAATAATGTGAAAAGAATACCATTTAGGGGTTTGCCTATAAAACATTTGTTGTACAAATATCAGAAGCATTAGTGTAAACTGAACAAAACATGCAAAAAATCTCTTAGGAATAAAATATGGTTCAGCTTGCACTGGTACTTCTGACATTTGTGCAACAAATGTTTCACAAATAGACCCCGTAGTGTGCATTGTGTATCATAAACAGTGGGCATTTTTTTTTCATAAATTTCTTGTTTAGGGATAAAATTCACATTTGCCACTACTATAGGTTCATATCCAATCCCGGGGGCTCGCAAAGTTTGCGAAACGTTTTAGTCAAAAGTTTTGCAGGTTTGCCACCAGGAATAAGAAATAACCTATTATTGTGTGCTAGACTTTGCGCCCGGTCAGCTGAACGAACATGTCATGCAATTACAGACCACAGAATGCCAGAGGAGCACTTCCCTTGGAGCTATGATACAGCTTGTACACACTGCGATCCCCAAAAATTCTTACAGATATCCAGCTGCCACTGGGGGATTGTTCCAGGAAGCTGACAGATGAGACACCCTCAAAGGGGGAACATACTCAACAGGTACCTCTCCCTAATATTATTCCTGATCTCTCCCTATCGGGGTGGACTGACCATTTGGAAACTCAGGCACTGCCCGAGGGCCCGGGGTCAGTAGGGGGCCCCATGAGATGCCCCGGTGCCTTTTTCATTGGCTTTTTTGAGCTTGGGCAAGGACACAGGGCCCCATGATCCCCTATTGCCCGGGGGCCCCATGAGTTGTCAGTCCGCCCCTGCTCCCTATCCAGCTTGGTTCTCTTTCCTATCCAGCTTGGCTCTCTTCCTATCTTATTCCCAAATGTGGGCACACTATATGGCTCATAATCTCCTATTTATGGAATTCTGAGTCAAGATACCCACCAAAATCTTGTAGGATTTTGGTCTCCAATAGTATTGCCCTCCTCCCCAAGATGGCTCCCTGGAGCCCATTGCAGGAGACAATTAGTCCTCAATAGTCTTCCGCCATCTGAAGAAACGGCACAGTACCACCTTCAGGTTAGTAGATATACTGCAGCCCACACCTGTCTACATGTCCCCCATAGATTTCCGAGGAGTTCACTGCAAAGTTTGAAAATTTTGAACTTCAACTCACCCTGTATATTTTATTAAAAAAGCCTGCCTTGAGCCAATTAGTTGCGTGAGCACGTGGAGAGGTAGAGGAGAGTGCAACTTTTCTGTCTGAACAGTGGACTCAAGTGTACAATCCAAATGCACACGTTCCTGCGTTACAAATGACGGTGTGTATAAGTGGGTGCTGCAATGACCGTCGGCTGGAACCCAACAGAATCGCCAGGGAAAATGTCACCAGCACACCGAATATCACCAATATGGGTCCAAAAGTTTTAACCACTTCCTGTCCGGACACTTTTACCCCCTTCCTGACCGGGGCAATTTTCAGCTTTCAGCGCTATCACACTTTGAATGACAATTGCGCGGTCATGCAATACTGTACCCATATGAATTTTTTACAATTTTTTTGAGACAGATAAAGCTTTATTTTGGTGGTATTTATTCACCGCTGGGATTTTTATTTTTTTTACTATGTAAATGAAAATGTCCAAAAAGTTTGAAAAAAAGTGGGTTTTTTTAATAAAATTTTGCAAATAAATAATATTTCATCATAAATCTTGGCCAAAATTTATTCTGTTATTTTTTTAGTAAAAAAAAAAATCCAAATTAGTTTATAACCAAAAATTATCATTTTTAAACATTTTTTTTTACATTTTTATTTTTTTTTATATTATTATTTTTAATTTTTTTTTATTTTTTTACATACTGTCACCCTAGCAGTACAGTGCCACCATGGTGACACTGTACTACTTGTGGGGGGTGATGAAGACTTTTTTTTTTTTTTTACACTGATTGCTTTTACACCCATATAGAATGTAAAAGCAATCATTTCTCTTTTTCTCTGTCTGCATTCTTGCAGTCATTGAGAAGTACTGAGTGAGCTGTGATTGGTCACAGCTTGTCACATGGTACAAGGCTGTTGTGAATAGCCTTGTACCATGTGACCTCTGTGATCATTCACAGATTTCACACGTAGTAAGCAATGATGTCACAAGTGACATCTTGCTTACTACTTTGCATGTGATCACTGATTCGCCAATCAGTGATCACATGATCGGGACCTCGTACAGAGGTCCCGTCCGACGTTCAGAGGACACAGCAGGCACCGGATCGCGGTGGTGCGCGCTCCCAGGGAGCGCGCACAGCTAGAAAAGGCGGGTGCCGTTTATGAACGGCAACCCGCCCCTGAACTGCCACCGCCCTGCCGTTTATAAACAGCAGGCGGACGGCAAGAGGTTAATGAACGATCACATAGTTACAGCAAGGCAGAGGTCACAGGACCCCTTCATCAGGCATGTGACATAGCCTGCGAGAATCCAAAATGTTGCCTTGCTGTAACAATGTGATTGTTCATTAAAACTTTTGGACCCATATTGGAGATCCTCGGTGTGCTGGTGACATATTCCCTTGCTGAACAGTGGACTCGTCACAAAGACCACATAACCTGGAGTGTGAAGAGCCGCTGCTGCCGACCCAACCAGAGCAAGGAGGAGCAGGTATGGACTGTCACTGAGACACAGAGCCAAGTGGAGAGAGCCTAGTCAGGGGAGAGAGATGTGAAGCGAGTGTGGTGGAGGCCAGAGCCAGTCTAAGTGGTTACCCAGAGCAGTCAGTGGAGGCCAGCAGAGACAGCCTAAGTGGGCAAACCGACCCAGCCAAAGCCAGAGGACTTTAGAGGGTTGTCCTTTATAGGTTCATCCTATAGCCCACTTTCTGATGTGAGAGTTTGGAAGCAAAGAGTGTCCAGGTCTGCGGCTTGCCTTTTGGAACTTATACAGCGTTTTTTTGACCCATCCATAACTAGGGATCAACATGATCTGGTAAGAGGCAGAGTGTTTGTTGATGGTGGACTCTTTTCTATCTTCTCCTGGCCATTTTTGAGACATCTTTAGTAGCACTGAGGTTCCAGTGAAGAGGGGCTTATTTTATATATCTTCATCTTTTGGATTGGACTTTTAAGTTTGACCTCTTCACGCCGGCGCCTCCCGGACCTTTAAGGTTTCCAGAAGCCGGGGGGGGCGGGGTTTCGGGTCATGTGACCACCGTGACTCGACGTCATGGCGTTCACATAACCGGGAAAGGTCCCGATCGAAAGAAGAGATCGGGACCTTTCCGTGAGTACCGGACATGTGTGCTGGGAGCGCGCTCTTGGCTCACATCCTTTTTTAATAGAACGCAAATGTGCGGCCGCCCGGCGTCTAGGCCCAGATGTTGGGAGACCGCACATTTGTGTGCGGCCGGCGTGAAGAGGTTAAAAATGTTTTGAAGCGCTGCACTTTTGTATATTACTGTATATTTTATTGTTTTGAAAAATGGATTCGCAGACACATGCAAAGCATGACAGACGGCGAATGACCTCACCATGACTCAAGAGACTACGCCAAGACTCAAGTAGCAAGAGAGGGATCAAACCGATGACTGCGAATACGAATGTATGAAATAAAAGTGACAGTTTTGGAGTTGTCACATTCCTATCATACTTACTCGTTAATATGTTCCAGGCAGATACATAACTGAATTGTTTAGTGACCCCGGTGCTCTGACACCTCTGCATGCCATTCATGCTGATCAGGTGCAAAGACAGCCTCTGGCAACACTTAGAGGAAAACTGGATCTTTTTACTGAGCACATATCTGTGTTACTATATTGCTTACTGCAAATTGATTTTTTATTTGACTTTCACAATTTGCATTCTTTCTTTTCAACGACTGCCTCCAGATTTCCCTTCAAGCATCTATTTGTATTGGTATGCAGTCCTTCCTTATTCTGCCACAACTGATGTAGAACCTCAGTCACGTAGGCTGCACTGTTATCTGTTGGACTTGACTAGCAGACTTGTAGAAGGAGGAGGAACTCTATGGCACAACCATTGTTCAGCTCTACGAAGCTGGAAGTAGAGTCTGCATATGTGAGCAAATATGTCTGCCTCCATGTACACAACTAATCATAACTGGGAACTCACCAGGTTTTCTCCAGAGACTCTGGCCAATCTGTTTGATTGTCAGTTTCTTGATTGTGTATTGCAGTGATTGCCCATTTGTTGCCTGCCTATTGCAGGGGCAGCCCGTTTGTTGCCTGCCTATTGCAGGGGCAGCCCGTTTGTTGCCCACATAGTGTAACAAGTGCCCATCTGCTGCCTTTGTGTTGCAACGACTGCCCGTACCATGCTTCCTAGTGATGAGTGGACCGATCTGGGTTCAGTTCGTGAGAGCAATTGAAAATATCACTCAGGGGAGAGGAGGCCCTTTAATAAGTCCTAAAGGGCAACATTAAAATACACAATTCCTTTAAATAACATGCTCAGAGGATGCTTTAAAACTGCACATGAAATAGTCAACCTGTAAGGTGTACTGCAGCGATAGTGAGAATAAAAAAAATAATTGCCACTATATGACAACTCTTTCCTGGCTGACTTTTGTTTGTAAACAAAGTGGCCAGGGAGATCCCATGTGATGTCTGCCAGCATCCCTGGCCGGGCAGTTGTCATTTGCGGTTGGAGTGTGACGGGAGAGGGTCATTGTGGCCCATCATTCCCAAGGATTTTTGTGAGTGAGTAACAAGGGGTACTCATTCACAAGGGGGAAGGGGGAGGGGTGGATGGATATTTTGAGACCCTCTTATCTGAGAAGGTTCTCTCTTGAAGACTCATCATTCACCACGTCAGGGTGGAGTGCAACAGGAGAGGATCATTGTTGTTCTGGGTCATCATGTCCACAGGTCTTTGAGTGCGAGTAACAAGGAATATTCATTCACATTGGGGGTAAAGGCTGGATATTTTGAAGCCCTCTTATCTGAGAAGGTTCTCTCCTAAAGACTCATCATCCATCAGTTCAGGGTGGAGTGTGACAGGAGAGGATCGTAGTTATTCTGGGTCGTCATGTCCACAGGTCTTTGAGAGCGATTAACAAGGGGTATTCATTCACATTGGGGGGAAAGGCTGGATATTTTAAAGGCCTCTTATCTAAGAAGGTTCTCTCCTGAAGACCCACCATCCACCCGGTCAGGGTAGAGTGCGACAGGAGAGAATCATTGTTGTTCTGGGTCATCATGTCCACAGGTCTTTGAGAACGAGTAACAAGGGGTATTCATGCCCATTGGGGGGAAGGCTGAATATTTTGAGATCCCCTATCTGAGAAGGTTTTATAAGACCCACCACCCACCAGGTCAGGGTGAAGTATGATGGGAGAGAGTTGTTGTTGTGGGTAATCATGTCCACAGATCTCTGTGAGTGAGTAACAAGAGGTATTCTTTCATATTGGGGAGTAGGCTGGATATCTTGAGGCCTTCTTGTCCGAGAAGGTTCCCCCCCCCCCGAAGACCCATCATTTGCCGGGTCAGGGATGTGAGGATGAGGTGTTCGTTCCCATCACCATGTTGGGGACCATGTTGCACACTGCCAATGCAACATCAATCACATCATTTAGCGATGCAGATCCATCATGATAAGTGATGTTCTGATAACCCTCTGAAACAAATATGGTGACCCACACAGCAAGATCCTCTCTCCCTAGCTGGCTGCTGGATGTCAAGAATCTGGGCAGGGATGCTGGTTGAAGTCAATGACCGAATATCATATACAGTACTCAGCATGAGTACACAGCACCAAGTGTTTTAGGCATGGAATGAACAAGTTGGCAACATATTGCAACATTTATCTTTTTCCAAACTTTAAGAACAACCTCTTTTAGAGCCTGAATGCTGGATGGAGAGTGATGCTCAACTTGTCTCTTCAGAATTCCCCATAGGTGTTGGATTGGGTTCAGATCAGCAGACATACTTGGCCACTGAATCACTTCCACCCTGTTTTTCTTCAGAAATGCAATAGTGGCCTTAGATGTGTGTTTTGGAACATTGTCATGTTGGAAAAGTGCACGACGACCGAGGGCACGGAGCAATGGTAGCATCTTCTCTTTCAATATAGAGCAGTACATCTGTGAATTCATGATACCATCAATGAAATGCAGCTCCCCAACACCAGCAGCACTCATGCAGCCCCACAGAAGGACACTGCCACCACCATGACACTGCCACCACCATGAACCTCGGCTTGACTCTGACTGCTCTCCGTCTGCTACCCTACTGACCTTGGCCTGCTATTGGACCTTGCTCTGTCTGCCTTCTTCATATTGAACTCTGACCATGCTTCAGCCTCACCATGTATGACCCTAGCTCACCATGATGATGTCTCTGGCAGTCACCTGCTATCAAGCTCCTGGCACCTGCCTTGTACCTTTGTCACCACCTTCAGGGAGCTTCAGAAGGACACTGCCACTACCATGTTCCAACCTCAGCTTGCCTCTGACTACTCTCTGTCTGGTACCCTGTTGACCTTGGCCTGCTATTGGACCTCGCTCTGCCTGCCTTCTTGGTACTGAACTCAGCCTGATATCTGACCACACTTCAGCCTCACCATGTATGACCCTAGCTCACCCTGACGATGTCTCTGTCTCTGGCAGTCACCTGCTATCAAGCTCCTGGCACCTGCCTTGCACCTTTGTCACCACGTTCAGGGAGCTTGGATCAGAGCCGCAAGGGAAGTCCTCTCATCAGCTCGGCCTCCAGCCAAAGTATGTGACACTTTGAAGCACTTATTTTTATGTGTTGCATGGTTTGCACAAATTTGAAGGTATAATTCCATATGATCGATGCACTTTATTCTGCCCATTTGAAGGTTTAGGTCCATATGACTGATGCACTTTATTATACTGACTGTATGAACATATATATGAAATTGATGCCCTTTATTTTTCTCATTTGAAGGTATAGGTCCATATGACTGATGCACTTTATTATACTGACTCTATGCACATATATATGAAACTGATGCCCTTTATTTTGCTCATTTGAAGGTATAGGTCCATATGACTGATGCACTTTATTATACTGACTCTATGCACATATATATGAAATTGATGCCCTTTATTTTGTTCATTTGAAGGTATAGGTCCATATGACTGATGCACTTTATTATACTGACTCTATGCACATATATATGAAATTGATGCCCTTTATTTTGCTCATTTGAAGGTATAGGTCCATATGACTGATGCACTTTATTATACTGACTCTATTCACATATATATGAAACTGATGCACTTTATTTTGCTCATTTGAAGGTATAGGTCCATATGACTGATGCACTTTATTATACTGACTCTATGCACATATATATGAAACTGATGCACTTTATTTTGCTCATTTGAAGGTATAGGTCCATATGACTGATGCACTCTATTATACTGACTGTATGAACATATATATGAAATTGATGCCCTTTATTTTGCTCATTTGAAGGTATAGGTCCATATGACTGATGCACTCTATTATACTGACTGTATGCACATATATATGAAATTGATGCACTTTAATTAGAGTGTTGGCACATGCATAAGTAATATTGCACTGTTTTTTGATAATTTGGGTGTTTTAGTGCTGCATTTGTGTACCGGGTGATTTTTAAACACTTTTTTGATTATTGCAGCTGCTGATAGGTAGTCTGGTGAAACAGCGTGGGTCTACAACATTTACATATTGTAACGATCGCATACTTGCCCATGTGTTGTAATCATTGTCCATTTGCCAAATATTGCAATGATTGTCCATTTGTTGGTCCCCGAATGTAATGATTGTATGTCTGCTGCCCACATATTACAAAGGCTGTACATTTGTTGGCCACGTAATGTAATGATTGCCTGTTTGCTGCACTTATATTACAATGATTGCCCACATCCTGCGACTATTGGCTTTAGTGGAGTACATGGTATGAGAATCGGGTTACTTGTGTATTGCAAAGATCGCACCACCTTTTATTAGGGCATCACCTAGGGTTAACATCTAGTTCTTGATGCTGTCTCAGACATCACATCACAATCCTGATTCCTGTACTGTTCTTGGTAGTGCTCACAAATGTCTGACACTGATCAGCCTCTGCTGCAGTTTCTCACTTTGTGACTCGCTTCAAAGCTGCATAGGCCAAAATGGTGTCATACATCCCAAGATTCTTCATGTGCATTTTCTTCTTTCTTCTGGAGGATGCACCCTCCTGCCTGAGCTAAGGGCAGATGGACTCCAGGAAGTAAATGCTACATGAATCATCTGCCCTTACTCAAGATGGCCACAGATAGAAATGCTAGGGGGGGGGGGGGGTTCAAAGTGATTTCTCAACAAATAAGACATGGAGATATGGACGGATAGGGGAGTTTTGCTGTGGATATTAAAAAATGAATGAAATAGTGTTTTCAGTTTGTATTAATCAGGTATGGTAGAGTTCTGCTTTAGGCAGCTATCAGTATTTTTATATATCAGTCTTCTATGAGACTATAAGGCCTTAAATGTTCCAGTGACTGTAGGATGTTCCAGTGACTGTAGGATGTTCCAGTGACTGTAGGATTCCAATGACTGTAGGATGTTCCAGCGTCTGTAGGATGTTCAAGCGACTGTAGGATGTTCCAGTGTCTGTAGGATGTTCCAGCGACTGCAGGATGCTCCAGCGACTGTAGGATGTTCCAGGGACTGTAGGATGTTCCAGGGACTGTAGGATGTTCAAGCGACTGTAGGATGTTCCATGGACTGTAGGATGTTCAAGCGACTGTAGGATGTTCCAGCGACTGTAGGATGTTCAAGTGACTGTAGGATGTTCAAGTGACTGTAGGATGTTCCAGCGACTGTAGGATGTTCAAGTGACTGTAGGATGTTCCAGTGACTGTAGGATGTTCCAGCGACTGGGTTGGTGTCACCTGGTGCAGTAACACTTGGTGACACCCCCTCCGACGATCCCCGCAGAATGGATCGGATCTGCGGATTGAGCATAATGGATTGGACTCCGATCCATTATGCTGAATCCACAGATCTAATCCATCCTGCGCGGATCGTCGGCTTTCTTTACAACTTACGTTTTTGTGGAGCGGGTTCGGTGTCACCCCGTATAGGTTGCATGCCGATGATCCCCACAGGATGGATGGGATCTGCGGATTGGGGAGCATAATGGATCAGACTACAATCTGCAGATCCAAACCATCCTGCGGGGATCGTCGGAGGGGGTGTCACCAAGTGTTACCGCACCGGGTGACACCAACCCTAGGGATGCCCCTGCATCTGAGTATGTGATAAGATACCGCTGAGTTACTAAAATCCGGCATGAGTTCTATTATGAAGTCAGCGGGATTCCCCGCTGACACCTGAATGTAAAAAGAATTGGCAGCGTTGGCAAGCAATTTTTTAAAAAAACGGCGCGGGGTTCCCCCTCCTATTCATACTAAGCCCTTCGGGTCTGGTATGGATTTTGAGGAGCACTCAAAAAAAAAATGGCGTGGTGTCATCCCCCCCCCCCCCAAATCCATACCAGACCCATGCAGCCCTGATCATGCATCCCAGAAGGTCAGGAAAAGGGGGGGATGAGTGAGTGTCTCTCCCCCCTCCTGAACCATACCAGGCCACATGCCCTCAACATGGGAGGGTGTGCTCCCCCCCCCCGGAGAGCACCTTGTCCCCATGTTGATGGGGATAAGGGCCTCTTCCCCACAACCGTGGCTGGTGGTTGTGGGGGTCAGCAGGCGGGTGCTTATTGAAATCTTGAAAATTTAACAAGGGGGCCCTCAGATTCCACCCCCTGATGTTAAAGAGTATGGGGTACATGGTACTGCTACCCATTAACAAAAAAAAAGAAAAGTGTAGTGTAAAAATGACAGCAGTCTTTGACAAGTCCTTTATTAAAAATAAAAATAAAAAAAATGTTCCCTCGAAGTAGATCCACCGTCAGTCACAATGCCCGCCGCTGTCCGCTACCCGGAAAAAGAACCCCCCCCTGCTCCGCTTGCGACTCCCACTTCCGGCCATTTGACAGCTACGCCCTCTATGACAGTTCTTAAATACTGTCATGACGTCACAAGCGGGTGGGGTTCACCCACCCCTTGTAATGTCATCCTATGCTGTGATTGGCTAAAGCATTGCACCTGACCTGTGGTCAGGTCATTACTTTGACCAAAAACAATGCACTGTCAGGGCGAATTGCACCCAGGGCGCCCCATTGTGGGGCGTGGCAGGTGAACAGCCCGTTGATCGCCCGTACCGCTTGTGTGTTCGGCGAACACGTGAGCGGCTCATGTTCGACTCGAACATGTAGACCAGGGGTAGGCAACCTGCGGCTCTCTAGCTGTTGTGGAACTACATTTCCCATGAGGCATTGCAAAGATTACAAAACTGAAAGTTACAGCTATGACTTGCAGAGGCATGATGGAACTTGTAGTCCTGCGGCTCTCAGGTTGCCTACACCTGATGTAGACCAACACTATTTCTGACTGATGTGGAAATTTCTGTTCTGAGTCCCAGAGCCCGGAGGCTTTGTAGAGCTTTGGCACAGCTGACCATGGACCTTTATATGTGTGAGCTGGGTGATGTTGAGGGCTCTCTTGCTGGTCCTGTGTGTCTTCTTACTTCTTGCATGGTTTACCACTGCCAATATCTGTTGAGCATATCTCCTAGTCACACTAGATGGAACTAGATCCATAATGGTTAGACAGGAGCTTTTAGCAGTTCAGGTAGCCAGAGGGGTCTAATTCAGGTCAGGACTGAGAGACTCTGCAGGCCAGTCCCTCTGGAATTTCCCCCTGCTCTGAGGTTTTCAGGGGTGAGGGCCTTGGAGGCAGTGGGTGGATCTGAGGAGTGGTTGGACCTCAGCCAATCCCCAACAGGAGGCTTGGCAGGGGGCTGGACTCCCTTAAAAGGTGTTGGAGCCTGCTCAGTAGCGGGAGTTGGAGAGCAGTGGTGGGAAAGGAGTGTGAGTCAGGAAGATGTGAGGCTGGAGGAGGTCTGCTGGGATAGGGCCTGCCTGCGATCATGGAGTCAGAGAGGAGGAAATCTCGGGGACTCTCTGGTCTCCTGAGAGAGGACCACCTGTGTGGCAAGGAAGCTGACAGGCCTGGTAGCAGCAGCCATTCCACTGAGCAGGAGAGGATCTGAGAGAGTAAACCTATGCCCCCAGGCAGATAGGGGAAGGAGAACTTTGGTGGGATACCAGATTAGCCCCCTTCTAGTGACTGTGCACCTACTTAAAGGGAACAGGAGCCAGATCCCCTGCTCAGGAAGGAAAGTTACCAGACTGCTGGGTGGAAAAGAAGTTCATGTGGGGTCTGGGGTACTACAACTGGAGTTGCTGGCTAGCACTCCAACAGAGACTGTGTGTCTTAAAGGAGAAGCTGTGAATAGTTCAGGAAGTTTGTCCTCAAGATTTCGGTTCCCTTAGGCATCCTCTACACCCCTTACCCCATCCAAGTTTAATCCCCTTAATTAATTAAAAAAAAACAAAACAAACACCCAACACTCAAGGCCAGATTTTCTGACTAAAGATGAACGCTGTGTGACAAATGCTAATGGAGCGGCTGTGCAGGACTATAGGGGAACCTAAATTCAACAGCAACTCCCAAGGAGGTAGTGCTCACTCTCTCCCTCTATATATATATATACATCCACTTGAAGACCACAATACATATATACAGTATATACGTCTGTACTTCAAGTGGTTGTACCGGGATGATGCCTGTCATAAAGCCCAGATCAGTGGAGGGCTGCAGTGATGGTTGTCCTTCTGGAACTTTGTCCCATCTCCACACAGGATCTCTGAAGATCAGTCAGAGTGACCATCGGGTTCTCGGTCACCTGTCTTACTAAGGCCGTTCTCCACCGATTGCTCAGTTTGGCCGGGTAACCAGCTCTTGGAAAAGTCCTGGTTGTGTCAAACTTTTCTTCCATTTGAGAATTATGGAGGTCACTGTGCTCTTGGGAACCTTCACTGCAGCAGAAGTTTTTTGTAGCCTTCCCCAGGACTGCGCTTTGCAATAATCCTGTCTCTGAGCTCTGCAGGCAGTTCCTTTGACCTCATGGCTTTTGCTCTGATACAGTATGCTTTGTCAGCTGTGAGACCTTTATAGAGAGGTGTATGCCTTTCCAAATCACGTCCAACCAATCTAATTTACCACAGATGACCTCCAATCAAGGTGTAGAAACATCTCAGCATCGATCAAGAGAAAAGGGAGCCACCTGAGCTAACATTTCAAGTGTTGCTGCAAAGGGTCTGAATACTTATGCCAATGTCTTATTCCAGTTTTTTTTATTTTTAGCAAAATTCACAGACATTTCTAAAATTCTGTTTTCACTTTGTCATGTTGGAGTACTGAGTGTAGAGTAATGGCAAAAAAAATGAATTTAAACAACTGTAATATCAGGCTGCAACATAAGTGAAGGGGGTCTGAATACTTTCCAAATGAACTGTATATACAGTATATATATAAATATATTTTTTTTATTTTTTTTTTATTTGACAGATGCTGTCAATCCCCTTTAATGTAGCTGGCCAGCGGCACATAAAAGGCGAGAGTCAATTTGTCACAAGTAATTATTTAATAAATGGGTTTCTCTGCTGGTTTGTCCTGTGAGACAATGACCCAGGTCACCTAGCTAGTTGGCACTTGGTTGTTTTTCACCGGAGTGTTTGCACAAATACAGCTGAGTGATGTTGGCTGGGGCAGATGCTGGCAATTTAACCTGTTACATGAAATTAGGTCATGAAGAAAGGTTTCTGTTACTATTTTAGACATCCCACATGGAAGAAAATTATATTTGAAATATATTTTAAAAATATTCTTCCCAAATATATTGACAAAAATTTTAAATAGTAAAATTTTTGGCCATATTCAATATATTTCAATAAATAAATAAAAATATATATATATACTGTATGTTGAAATGCATTTTTATTACAAAATATATGAAAAATATTTTTAAAAATACATTTCAGACATACTGTATGTCTTCAAAAATGTATTTATTGAAATATATTGAATACGGCCAAAATTTTAGTATTTAGTATGTAGTCAATATATTTGGGAAGAATATTTTAAAAATATATTTAAAATATATTTTTCTTCCATGTGGGACTCCACTTCCAGCCTTTGGAACGCTCTTCCTCCATGACCACTGTTTCCCATTAACAGCTTAGCTACTTGGATTGCATTTACAAAATATATGTATTTCAATATATATGTGTGTGTGTGTGTTTGTGTGTATATAATATATATATATATATATATATATATATATATATATATACTGCATGTTGAAATGCATTTTTTATATATTACAAAATATATGAAAAAATATTTTTTATATATATATTTTTTAAATATATGCTTCAGATTTTTTTTAACATATAAAAAAGTCATTTTAACATATATTTTTTACATATATTTGTAAATGCATTCCAAAAATGTAGATTCACCCTAGGTTCACATCTGTGCGGGTGGTGCGGCTGCGGATCCGCACGAAAATCTGTGCAGCTGCACCACCCGCACAGAGACATGCGGACCCGCGGGCGGGTGCCATTAATTCTAATTACACGCCGCCCGCACTGGAAAACGCAACCGTACTGAGAACCAAAGTTCCCGTGCGGGCTACGTTTTCCAAAGAAGTGCAGGGACTTCTTTCCCTGCGTGTCACGGGCACGGGAGTCCATTCAAATGAATGGGCTCTCGTGCCCGTGCAAAACGCAGCCTGCACGGCCGCATAGATGTGAACCGGGGGTAAATGTATTTTTGAAGACATACAGTATATTTGAAATGTATTTTTAAAAATATTGTTCATATATTATGTAATAAAAACGCATTTCAACATACAATATACATATGTGTGTGTGTGTGTGTGTGTGTGTGTATATATATATATATATATATATATATATATATATATATATATATATACTGCATGTTGAAATGCGTTTTTATTACATAACATATGAAAAATATTTTTAAAAATACATTTCAAATATACTGTATGTCTTCAAAAATTTATTTATTGAAATATATTGAATACGGCCAAAATTTTAGTACTTAGTATGTAGTCAATATATTTGGGAAGAATATTTTAAAAATATATTTAAAATATATTTTTCTTCCATGTGGGATTCCACTTCCAGCCTTTGGAACGCTCTTCCTCCATGACCACTGTTTCCCATTAACAGCTTAGCTACTTGACCTCCAGAAAATGTACCCTCTTCATGACCAGGCCATTTATTTGCTATTCCGCACCATGCTACTTTAATTGGCAATTGCCCGGTCATGCAACACTGTACCCAAAATAAATGTATATAATTTGTTTTTACACAAATTGAGCTTTCTTTTGGTGGTAATTGATCATCACTGGGTTTTTTATTATGTAAACAAAAAAAGACAGAAATTTTGGAAAAAAACCCCCAATATTTTCCCAAAATGTATTCTGTTACATGTCTTTGGTAAGAAAAACCCCAAAAAACAAATGAATCCCAGTAAGTGTTAATTGGTTTGTGGGAAAGTTATAGCGTCTACAAACTATGGTACTGGAATTTATGCAATTAAAGATGCTATGCTGGCAATGGCGATAATCAGCAGCCTATAGTGGGGCTGTTATTGTGTGGTGGGCAATCTGGTGCTAAAAGACATTGCTGGGAGGGACAAGAACTGACTGACACTGACATTGCTCCTGACACTAATACAACGATCAGATATAATATTGTACACTGGGCCTAACAAATGTAATGTGTGCTGCTTTTACTTACAGATTTGGCTGTGTTTTTCTCCTTGCTCTGCTGGGAGAAGAAACAGCCAGATCACTGTTCTGTGAACACAGAGTCCTGTGTGTTTGTAATGACAATCTGTGATTGGACACAACCGATCATCAGGTTTCAGCGAAAATAATGGGCTGAAGCCTGTTGGCTAATGTGCACAGGTTGGCATGGGGCGCATGCGCGTGAAAACCTGGAAGGCAGGCGGCGCTGTACAAGTACGTTTCCTGGCCTGCCTGTACAGCTTGCCTGCAGTAAATCTACTGTAGGCGGGTGGCAAGTGGTGAAGGACTTCTGTTTTACAGCTTGCAGTCTTTCGAAATGCAGCATCGCTCTCTCCAAGCATCAGAACTTCTCTTGTGGTGTTTCCCTTCTTTGGAGCTCTTTTCTTCCCTGATCATCTTGTCTCCTTCCACAGAATGGTGTATTTAGGTTTTGTGCTGCCCTAAGCACAGTGGCGTTCTGAGGCAGGTGAGGGGGCGTGGTCAGCACCTGGTGACACCGACCGCATGGGGTGACACCGGACCCGCTCAACAAAAAGGTAAGTTGTAAAGCAAGCCGACGATCCCCGCAGGATGGATCCGATCCCCCTTACATCAGGTGTCCCCATCAAAGTGCCCCCTTACATCAGGTGTCCCCATCAAAGTGCCCCCTTACATCAGATGTCTCAGAGTGCCCCCTTACATTGGGTGTCCCCATAACAGTGCCCCCTTATATCAGAGTCCCCATCAGAGTGCCCCCTTATATCAGAGTCCCCATTGGAGTGCTCCCTTATATCAGGTGTCCCATCAGAGTGCCCTTTTACATCAATTGTCCCCAACAGAGTGGCCCTTTACATATGATCATCCCAATCAGCGTGCCCCCTTATATCAGGTGTCCCCATCAGTGTGCCCCCCTTACATAGAATGTTACCATAAGATTGCCTCCTTACATCAGATGTCTGCATCAGACTGGCTCATGGATTAGTGGATGCACCTTCAGAGACCTGGGGAGGCACAGCTCAAATCTGGGTGGACACAGCCCACCCCAGCACCCCCTAGATCCGATTGTGACTGTGCAACCTAATCGCTGGGGCTTCCCCCAGCGGCTTGTAAATAAATACCTGTCTTAGAAAAAGAAAGAAAACCTGCTTGAAAAATGATGAATTGCTCACGCAGACACGACGAGATGATGAAGCCATACTTATTTTCCTATAAAGCCAGACGCTGGTACAAAAAAGTGTCTGTATATTTATTTCAATTGGCTCTGTACAACGCTTTTGTGCTTTACAAAGCAACTGGACATAGTGGATCCTTCCTAAAAATTTTGAAAGACCCTTACATCTGGATTTTAGTTTTACAAAAAGTAAAAAAAAAAATTAATAATTTTAAAAAAATTGGCATTTTATTGAATTACTGTTTTATAGTTACTGTTTTATTGTCAACTATTGTTTTTTTTGCACTGATCTATTTATTCTGCCAGCAACAGGGTTTTGCTCTCAGAATATACATCAGTGTGTGCAGTGCTGCTGGATGAGATTTTTTTAAAAAAGAACATATATGCCCAAGCATGGGGGCCTGGGGTGGCCAGTGGGTGGATCACTCCCATGCTTCGGCATGTTTATTTTATAAAATATTTTATAAAATTTTATAAAATTGTTTGGCACAGATTTCAATAAAAAAGCTGTTTTATTGACTTACTGGTCTATGGCTACTGTTTTATTGTTAACCAATGTTATTTTCTTTGCAGGAAAGCCATTCAGCTGCAGCACCGATCTGCTTATTCTGACAGTAACAGGGTGTGCTTTCAGAATATACATCAGTAATAGAGCAATCTGTTACATTTGATGTATGCCCAACATTAGAAGTGGGTGAATGCAGGGCAGTATATTCTAATGGTGGGCATACCACACACTTTTTTCTGGCAGAGAATTCTTCTCTTTTTTTCATTCAGCCCACAAAAAAAAGAACATAACATATATACCCAACAAAGACCAGCGACCTACTGGTACATCACTGGACTTTAAGTGGTTATACAAGGATGATGCCTGCTGCAGGCACCATCTTGGTATAATTTTTTTTTCAGCCGGAAATCGGCTTTCATGTAAAAGCAATCCTAGTGGCTAATTAGCTGCAGGATTACTTTTACAAGCAGAAGATGCCCCCCCCTCTCCCACTCTCTTCCAGTCTACCACAGCTTTCTGGGGCATTCCCCTGCCATCGCGGAACCTGAGAATGCAGCTGGTGTTTCTGCCAGCTGACCATAGAGCTGATTGGAGACCAGAATGATGCTAGTCTAAGAAACTGGAAGCTATGGGCATTTCATCACGTTGGATTCACCGGATATAAACAACGCCATTTTTAAATTGGGAAAGCATCTGATCACACCGATCTTGGTGAGATCAGATGATTTAACGGCAGAGGAGATATCTAGAGTCTGATAGACCCCAGATTTCACAGAAAACAATACCTGTCACTGCCTATTTCTATCACAGGAGATTTACATTCCCTGTGGTAACAATAAAAGTGATTAAAAAAAAATCTTAATAAATAATAATAAAAAAATTAAAGCACCCTCGTCCTCCCATGTGTGCGCACAATGTCGGTATGTAAACAGCGGTTGCACCATGCATGTGTGGTATTGCCATGAATGTCAGATCAAGGACAGTAATTCTAAGACTAGACCTCCTGTGTAAATCTAAAATGGTAGCCTGTAAAGGCTTTTGAAGCATCGCCTATGGATATTAAGAATATATGTAGTTTGTCGCGGTTGCACGGGGCGTGCGCCATTTTAAAGCATATCAGGTTTAGTAACCATTTACTCAGCATACCATCGTCTTTTATATTTTATCAAACAATTGCCCAATATATTGTGTTTTTTGTGCATTAAAATGAAAATAAAGTATGTTTTTTCCAAAACAAATTTGCGTTTGAAAACTTGCTGCACAAGTACTATGTGACATAATTTCAACACCCACCATTTTATTCTCTAGGACATCTGCTTTAAAATAAATGTATAATGTTTGGGGGGTTCAAAGTAATATTGTAGTAAAAAATACAGATTTTTAAAAGAGAGAGTGATGTGTGGCATAAGCTGCTAAGGCTGGGAATAAAATGGCAAGATAATCCCCCCTCCCCCTAAAATTATCCCTTTTTGGAACCCACACTATTTGATGAGAGTCATGTTGAGAGAATAGAAGAATTTATTTTTTGGAAAATGACACCAAACAAATATTTTTTCTGCTCAAAGTTGTCACTTAAATGATTTATTGCTCACACATGCCATGGGTATATATGGAATTACTCCCCAAAATACATTCTGCGGCTTCTCCTGAGTATGGGGATACCACATGTGAGAGACTTTTTGGCAGTCTAGCCAAGTACAGGACCCCAAAATCCAATAAGCACCTTCAGGCTTTTAAAGGGTTTTATTTCCTCATTATACTTCCTGACTACCTATCATAGTTTCGGAGGCCCTGGAATGCCAGGTGTCAAGAGAACCAGAGAGCACACAGAGACAGATTGCACGAAACCCAACGTGTGGGTGTTTATTGGGGAGGCTTTTGGGGCACAGACAACAGTTCCTTTAGTCCACAGATCCACACCAGACACAGCAACACAGTAACGTTCTCTGGAAGGCAATATGGAACAACAGGGGTATGGTAATCCACAGGGTTCAGTCTTTTGGTCAGCATGGGGTTAGTCCACTTACTGGTGCGGGGAGCTTGACACAGAGGGTTACAGCCCACACAGGCAGCTCCAGGCAGGGAAGGGTTAAGTCTGTCCAGCTCACAGGCAACAAAGAGTTAAATCCAGCCAGGAAATATGTCCAGCCCGCAGGCTCACAGGGAACAAGTTGTAAGTCCAGTCAGGGAAGGGATTCCAGGCAGCAGAGAGTTCACCCCACACAGGAGAGGATCCAGCAGCAGACGGGCAGTCCGGTCAGCCAGGGAGATGAGGAGGGGGACGGGGGATGGTCGGATGAGAGAAGCTGGCGCTCAGCACAGCCTTCTCTCACACACGCAGCCAGGAGAACACAAGGGGGGTTACCCTGCTCTCTCTTAAGTAGGGAGCTGGGCGCCTTGCTGCTGCAGTGGTAACCCGATACTTCCTGACGGGCTTTCATAGCAATGGGTCCTGTCTCCCAGGTCTCCAGACCCGCCCAGGGAACACGGCCTCTGGCATGGAGCCTGGGAGGATGTGCATGAGGGGGAAGGGAGGAGGGGGGTCTGTTTGTGGATTCCCTCAGCAGGGGGCCAGACTGCCAGGGAGAGATGGGTGAGTAGCTGCTAAGGGCTGCCTGGTTTGGGGACATGGAGGACTAGAAGTCCCAGCATGGACGGGACAGAAGAGTGAGGGGCTGCTGAGGAGTGGGGGGTGGCAGGCAGCAAACCTAGAGGATGGGAGAGGAAGGACCAGCTCCGTGACACCAGAATAGCACAAACCCCCCTCCCCCCCAAATGACCCCTTTTTGAAAAATAGACACCCAAAGGAATTTGATCAGTAGCATGGTGAGTATTTTGTAGATCCTGTTTGTTGCCACAAGTTTTTGGAAAATGAAGAAAGAAAACAAAAATTTATTTTTTCTTTTCTTTTTTAATATTTCAAAGCCTTGTGAGAAAAATAAGATGTGCAAAATACTCACTGTGCCTCTTATTAAATTCCCTGTGGTGTCTACCTTCTGAAAAGGGGACTTTTTGGGGTACTGCCCTGCATTTTAGCGACACAAGAATGTGATAAGCAGTCACACAAAGCAATCAATATACACTTATTGCGATGTGTTTTACCAAAGACACGGAGCAGAATACATGCTGGCTTAAACCTTTGATGAAATTTGAGTTTATTGGATATTTTTTATAACAGAAATGAGAAAATAATGTTTTTTTTTTCTACATTTTTGGTAATTTTTTTCTTTATAGTGCAAAAAATAAAAAACCCAGAGGTGGTCAAATACCACCAAAAGAAATCTCTATATGTGGGAAAAAATGGCATAAATTTAATTTATGTACCGTATTGCATGACCGCGCAATTGCCCGTTAAACTAGCACAGCGCTGTATAGTAAAAAATGGTGTGAATTCCATTATCTATACCATAGTTTGTAGACGCTATAACTTTCACACAAAGCAATCAATATACACGTATTGGGATTTGTTTTACCAGAGACATGGAGCAGAATACATGCTGGCCTAAACCTATGATGAAATTTGAGTTTATTGGATATTTTTTATAACAGAAATGAGAAAATATTGTTTTTTTTTAATAAAAAACCCAGTGGTGATCAAATACCACCAAATAAAGCTCTATTTGTGTGAAATAAAGGACATACATTTTGTTTGGGTACAGCATTGCATGACCGTGCAATTACCAGTTGAAATAGTGCAGTGCCGAATAGCAAAAAAATAGCCTGGTCAGGAAGGGGGGTATATTATCCAGAGGGGGAGTGGTTAAAGGGCGCCTTAAGATTGTGTAGAATTTTAAAGGGTGCCTTGACTGAAAAAAAAGTTAAGAAACAATGTCCTGAACTCTAACAATCTGAACACTCAGAACACTTTTTACCTGTAGAATGCAACCTCTAATGAGTAGGACCCTCATAACTCCTGCTCCCTATTATTATTATACAGTATTTATAAAGCGCCAATAGTTCGCTCAGCGCTGTACATTACAATGGGAGACAATACATGCGACAGAACAATACCAATACAATGAGATACACGAGGGGTTCGAGGGCCCTGCTCCTTGGAGCTTACAATCTAGGAGGGAAATGTTATTCTTGGTAGACTGTAAACTCCAGTGAGTACAACCCTCATAATCCATTTCTCTATTCCCTTCAATGATTAGTACCCTCATACCTTCTGTTCCTTTTTAGATTGTAAGGTCCATTAGTAGGGACATCATAATTGTTATTCCTTAATCGATTCTATGCTCCAATGAACAGAACCCTCATACCTCCTATTCCATACTAGAATGTTAGCTCTGAGCAGAACCCTCATACTTCCTGTTCCTTGCTAGAATGTTAGCTCTGACCATGACTGTTGGACTTGCAGAATATCGAGGCTAATACTTACCCCTAATCCATAAAAACCACCACCACCACCCTTCAAACCTTCCCCACCTAAATGACCACGCGACTCTCTTTTTGGTGTAAACCCGGCCATAGCAGCCATTTATTTAACATAACTCAAACATAACACTTCTTACAGTACACTCAAATAATAACTGACAGTAATGATCCCAACCGGGTCCAAGGTCTTCGAAGGTACCGTTACTCACATCACAAACTCGGCTGTATCTGACACCCAATGAAAAGGCCCCCAGCCGCTACTACACCGCCTCGGGGACAATACTACAGTTACGTAGTTCCAGATACAGCCAATGAACTCCCACATTACCAACCTGACCTTATAATTGGGAAGGGACACCCATACCTATGATGGGCTCAACCCATAATCCACCAAATTGCCACTCCAGCACCGCCTTCAAAGACCCATCGACCCCTGATGGCTGCCATGACAAAATAAACAGACAAACACATGGGGACACAAAAAGCCGTTCTGAACAAGAAACAAACTCCAAATCATGTGATTCATGTGTTCCAATCAGCTCCATGGCCACAGGTGTATAAAATCAAGCCCCTAGGCATGCAGACTGCTTCTACAAACATCGGTGAAAGAATGGGTCGCTCTCAGGAGCTCAGTGACTCCAAGCGTGGTCCTGTGATAGGTTGTCACCTCTGCAATAAGTCCAACCGTGATATTTCCTGGCTACTGAATATTCCACGCTCAACTGTTAGTCCTCATACACACGGGGCATTTTAAAAATGCTGGTAGCATTAGCTGTATAAAGTCATATTAAAATGCATTTTTTAGTGTTTTTGCATTAGAGTTTAGCTGCGTTTTTACACATTTTTCCGTGTTTGCTTTTTTAACATTTTTTTACACAAAAAAGAAACAAACTTTTTGCTAAAAAAAACCCCTAAAAATGTCGGTTTGCTGCGTTTTACTGCTCTTTTCAGCGTTAGAGTGTTTGTACAGCTAAAAAACTCTAGTAAACCACTAGTTCTTGTTTTTTTTCCAGCCAAAAACGCTGATTAAAACCTATATGTGCATGGACACATAGGATAACATGCTAGGGAGTTTACTGGCTGTAGAAAAAGACACCAGAAGACAAAAAAAGATGTAAAAATGTCCAGTGCACATAAGGACCTAATGGTCGTAACAAAATGGAAGCAACTGGGAGCAACAACAACTCAGCCATGAAGTGGTAGACCAAGTAATAAAAAGACAGAGCAGGGTCAGCGCATGCTGAAGCGCACAGTGCACAGAAGTTACCAACTGTCTGCAGAGTCAATAGCTAAAGACCTCCAAACTTCATATGACCTTCAGATGAGCCCAACAACAGTGCGTAGAGAGCTTCATGGAATGGGTTTCCATGGCCGAGCAGCTGCATCCAAGCCTTACACCACCAAGTGTAATGTAAAGCATTGGATGCCGTGGTATAAAGCACGCCGCCACTGGACTCTAGAGCAGTGGAGACGTGTTCCCTGGAGTGACCAATCATACTTCTCTGTCTGGCAATCCAATGGACGTGTCTGGGTTTGGCGGTTGCCAGGACTGCACTGTGCCAAGTGTAAAGTTTGGTGGGGGGGGATTATGGTGTGGGGTTGTTTTTCAGGGGTGGGGCTTGGCCCCTTAGTTTCAGTGAAGGGATCTCTTAAGGCATCAGCATACCAAGACATTTTGGACAATTTCATGCTCCCAACTTTGTGGGAACAGTTTGGGGATGGCCCTTTCCTGTTCCAACATGACTGCACACTAGTGCACAAAGGTCCATAAAGACATGAAGCAGCCAGTTTGGGGTGGAGGAACTTGACTGGCCTGCTCCTGACCTCAACCTGATAGAACACCTTTGGGATGAATTAGAGCGGAGACTGCAAGCCAGGCCTCCTCCCCCGACATCAGTGCCTGACCTCACAAAAGTGCTTCTGGAAGAATGGTCCAACCTTCCCATAGACACCCTCCTAAACCTTGTGGACGGCCTTCCCAGAAGAGTTGAAGCTGTTATAGCTGCAAAGGGTGGGGCCAACTCAATATTGAACCCTACAAACCAAGACTGGGAGAACATTAAAGCTAATGTGCGTGTAAAGGCCGGCCAACCAATACTTTTGGCAGTATAATGTGCATGTAAATCATTTTTCCTGGCAATTAAATGGCAATGTTTATAGGATAATAATTCCCTGTATTCCGCTGTCAGATAATCCACCCAGACACAACATTTCCTTTAGCTGTGATAACATCACTTGTTGAATCAAGTTTCAAATCTCTCTCTGTTGTGTAATAGGTAAACATTTTACAAATGGCTGGTCACACCTGGAATTACCAGCTGGCCCTGTAACAATAGACCAGAAGATTAATAATGACATCTGCATGTACTTCAGGTTCTATTGTCTCATAATTGGGCTCCTGCAATTTTTTCCAAGTACGTAGAGTATTTGTGATAGCTGTTGTGATAAGATGTCAGCCACCTTGGGGAAGACAGAAGTCAGCTGACTCATAGACTTGTGTTACGAGAAAGAGCAGTAAAGCACAACTACTGTGTAGTGCTGCAAATCAGAAAGCAGAGCCTGCATATGTAATGAGAAAATATGGCTGTCCTCGTGTATGTATCGCTACCCTCTTGAGAGCCGCTGGTTTTGGTCCTCTTATTTCCTGCACAGCCAGGCACGCACATTTTCCAGACACAAGAAACAGTCCATTGGCTTTTGTTTGTATTTATTCGGGAGTTCAACTTGGATAGGGTAAAAGAGATTATGGGATGCCCAACTTGATTGAAGAATAACAAAAGGAGGACAATTTATTTCCCTAGAATACTGCAAAGTGACAGACTTTTGACTACGTTCCAGCTGGAACCATAAGAGTCTTTAGGAATTCAATGTCCCCTGAGTGGATTTTCAGCAAAGTGACAACCTATAGGAGCTATGGGTCCCCTTTGTGAACAAAATACCAGCCCAACCAGGCTATGGCATCTGATCCCATGGCAAAGGATTGGGCAAACCAGGGTCGGAATGACAACTCATGGGGCCCCTGGGCAATAGGGGATCATGGAGCCCCTGTGTCCTTGCCCAAACTCAAAAAAGCCTATTAAAAAGGTACCAGGGGCATCTCATGGGGCCCCCTACTGACCCCGGGCCCTCGGACAGTGCCCAAGTTTCCAAATGGTCAGTCGGGCAGACACTAAGCTGTCCCCTAAAGACTTACCAAGAATTTGCATCCAGGAGTCTTCTCCATTATAGGTCTTGGGAATGTAGAGGTATTCACACTGTTCTTATCCTGCTACTGTGGATAGAACTGCTTTCAGGCCTTCTGTTCTGGTTCTTTTCCAGGCTATGCAGGCTGTCCTTCCTTGGTGGACTGCAGGGCAGTGAAGTTCCCTCCTTCAGCTTTCCTCCTTCATCCAAGCTTCAGTCTGGTGGCAGGACCCCCCCTTCTCCACGGCCCCCTCCCAGGCCACACAGCAGCACTTCACTCCTCCATCTTCCACTCGACTCCCCTGCTGACCAGGCTCTGTCATATTTATGCTACAGTCTACCACACTGTCAGGCCTCCTGCCTGGGATTGGTAAGACTCCCATAAATATGTAGATCAACCCCTCCTCACCTCCGACTACTGTCTTCTATATGCTTCTGCCAGCTTCTAGAGCAGGGGGAGGTACCAGAGCACTGGCTCGTAGAGCCCTCCAGCTGGACTTGAAGTAACCCTCTCACACCCAGGCTTCTAGCAAGCCTCTAACTACAATCACCAACTATCTACACAAGAGGGTGCTACATGTACATATGTCATTTTACATGGCAACAAGCGTTTGAAGGTATATTGTAAGCTCACAATGTTTCCTAGTTCTGGATAGGATGATAAAGGATTAGAATTCCTGTTGGATTTTTAATGCTAGCTGGGGCTTTCTCACTTCTTGTCTGGCTGACACCAGTTTCAACAGACAGGAACTGTGGGAAAATCTGTAACAGGGACAAAGAATAATATAAGTTTGGAAAAGTAAAGAATGTTGCTGGTGGTACTGTCCAATAGTATTGAAATGATGGTGGTATACGTGATCTGGATACCCAACAGGCAGCTTCTACATCCCAGAAGATCTGTACAGTTTCCTTGGTTTGTAGTGCAATACAGTAAAAATATGGATTAAAATACCACACCACTATAGTCCAGATACAATTTTTTTCCAGCAAGGGTCAAAAGGACGAATCGTGTAAGAAGTTGGCTTGGCTGACAAATCAGCTACTGTTGAGATTTGTGCAGATTATCACACCTGATAAAATATTATTCAGGTTTCAGCCAATATTTAGTACATTGTTTCCTATTGCATGCCTTGGTGAAGGGGGAGGGTTGGGTTCCCGAAATGTGCTGGATGGACCCTTGATTGACCCATTAGAATAAAATTGTATTTGGATTATTGTATTGTACTTCACTTCTTATTTTTGCTGTACGGTAATAAAAACATGACAGGGGTTTAACCTTCCCATAAACAAGGGTCTCCAAACTATGGCTCTTGGACCACAGCTGGCCCGCTACAAGATTTTTTTTCCATTTCATGACAAGGATCAGCCTGCCTATGGTCTCCCCTTTAACCCCCCCCCCCACTTCCCTATGTAATGGTGGATTCTGATGGGGACCCTGACCTAAGCTGAACTCTGATGGGGACCCTGATCTAAGGATTATTATTATTATTATTATACAGTATTTATAAAGTGCCAATAGATCGCTCAGCGCTGTACATTACAGAGGGGGACAGAACATGTGACAGAACAATAACAATACAATGCAAAACATGAGGGGGATCGAGGGCCCTGCTCTTTCGAGCTTACAATCTAGGAGGGAGGGGATGTGGGGGATGGGGTGGTAGGAAGAGTGGAGGAGGTTGGCAAGTTAGCAAGGGGTGGGGTAGGCTTCCCTGAAGAGGTGGGTTTTCAGGGTGCGCCTAAAGGAGAGGAGAGTAGGTGATAATCTGATGGGTTGGGGCAGGGAGTTCCAGAGGATGGTTACACCCTGGAGAAGTCCTGGAGGTGGGCATGGGAGGAGGAGACCAGGGAACTAGAGAGAAGGAGGTCTTGTGACGAGCGGAGAGTGCGTGTTGGGTGGTACTTGGATATTAGGTCAGTGATGTAGTTCGGGCAGTATGGTGGACGGCTTTGTACGTCAGTGTTAGGATTTTGAATTTTATCCGTTGCGCAATCGCAACGGATAGACTCTAATAGGGACATTGATGTAAGGGAAACTCTGATAGGGAACTGATGTAAGGGAAACTCTGATGGGGACCCTGATGTAAGGGGGGATTCTGATGGGGATCTTGATATAAGGGGGGACTCTGATGGGGACCCTGATGTAAATGAAACTCTGATGGGGACCCTGATGTATAGAAGCTCTGATGGGGATGCTAATGGACGCTGATGTAAGGGAAACACTGAAGAGGACACTGATGTGAGGGAGCTCTAAAGAGGCCACTTTTGTAAGGGGAACTCTGATGGGGACCCTGATGTGTGGGAGCTCTGATAGAGACGCCGATGTAAGGGAAACTTTGATGGGGATGCTGATGTAAGGGAAACTTTGATGGGGATGCTGATGTAAGGGAAACTTTGATGGGGACCCTGGTGTAAGGGGAGATTCTGATGGGGATTTTTTTCAGCCTGAAAATATTTGTAGAATATGCAATGTGACCCTCATACCGATACGATAATAAATCCTTATTCCCAGTGCTAGAATATCCAAATGTTCCTTAATCAATAGTCCTCTTCGAGTGATCTTCTCACCAATAATGCTCACCATTATGTGAGAAGTTTTATATTTGAGGTGCCATCTGAATGAAGACCCCATAGAGATCTCAGTATACCTGGGACTATTATACCTTGCTTAGTATAAGTAGAGTCTTGGTGGGGTTAAAATGCTTCTCCTTGGGGTCCTTCTTAGCAACTTCTTTATCCATCTGGTTGGTGCCCACAAACAGCTGTCCACAAATTGGTCACTGACCATATACTCCTGAGGACGTTCAGGCCATCTCCATGAAATGTGTAGAGTGATTAATCAGTTAGTCTGCTGCCACTGTTGTTGGAATGTGAATGTACTTTACAGGGGCGGACTGACAACTCATGGGGCCCCCGGGCAATAGGGGATCATGGGGCCCCTGTGTCCTTGCCCAAACTCAAAAAAGCCTATGAAAAAGGTACCAGGAGCATCTCATGGGGCCCCTTACTGACCCCGGGCCCTTGGGCAATGCCCGAGTTTCCAAATGGTCAGTCTGCCCCTGTCCATGTGTGACCTGCATTACTCTATCCAAAATGAAAGAAAAAAAGGTTTTCCTATTGTTCTAGTTTAATATTGCCTCTTCATGTTTTATTGTAAACCAACAAATGAACATAAGTGGAAAAACACCGTTTGTGCATGGTTATTGGTCCTTCATATTTCTTGATGAAATCGTTGTATGACTACCATTGAAGAGGGACCGGTAGCACAGAGTAGGGAGCTTTCCAAAGAAAAGATTAAAAGAAGTATTACACCTCATTCCTCTACCACCAGTTATTGAGCATTTAACCCTTGCACTGTGAGGTGGGCCACTACAAGGGTTTATTTTAATTCCCAGAGCTGTGCTTTAATATAGGAACACAGAAGAAAGTATCAGTATGTGACTGGTGGGGGCAAGCTTGGGTTTGGGCTTGTTTCAGACTGAACCTAAGCTCAGATGACTACTCTGAAACCCAGTTTTTTGGAGAAGTGGACGCTGAGGATTGCCCTCAGGGCAACAATGCAATGCAGAATTTCAACAATCTCCATACTTTGGAGGCATTTCCTTTAGTACCTGAGAAGTCTCATATTGATCTCATGTCAAGCCTTGACTACATTGTACTGCAGCAGACCATAAACTCCAGTTATCTAAAAAGAGATAAGAGAACGATTTTATGCCTGGCCTGGCCAGACAGCAGAAATGATACAAAATTACCATCCAACATAAAACAGCCTTTTTTCCAAGTCTTTCCCTAGGAAGGAATATTTAGAATGCTGCTCAGGGACTGACATTCCATTCATTCTTCTGAAGTATTCTATACCATTTTGTAGCATTGATGAATCACATCCCGGGTCATGTGTCTGTAGGCACAGATACTCTTCTGACTAATACAGTTATCATTCTGATGACACCTGGGACTTTGCACTATGATCATTTCCAGCGATGAACAATAGTAGGAGATAAAGGAAGGTCACCAGGTTCATCTTCACTGTGCCATCATTGATTGCGCCATTGTTTTATATACACAATTCGATGCATTTTTTTAAAAAAAAGAGGGGTTGGAAATGTATAAAAAAATGGGGATTTTTTTTCTTAGTAGCCAATCAGAGTTTAGGATATCTGTGAATTCACATGGTATGACAGAAAAAGCCAATGAGAGGAAACTTGTCTTCTTAAAAGGGACCTAAAATCAGATTTTTTTTTTTCGTTAAAGCTGTTGTAAAATCTATACTTCTCCTTTACAAGGTAGGTCAGGGCATGAAAAGTACGTATATCCAGCACAGAGTGTAAAAAGAGGATGAAAATACCTTTATTATCAAAATATTATTCAGGTCACCTGCCCCCTTTGCCTCTCCTGGGCTCTGCATGCTGGTAATATCACTGCGGCTTATTCACTTCATCAGGTTGCTATTGTTCTAATGTATGCTGACATCTAGTAGCTGTTAAGGGCTGACGGCACCAAAGAGGAGAGGGGTGGGAGTGGAAGGGAAAAGGAGGGTGCCAGGGAGTTCTCAGCCGTGCCGTGGTACTCTAGGAGGGGATCTGTTGGTTAATCAGCTCCTGGTAAGCAGTAGAATAAAAGAAGATTGACCACAAGTACCACGTATCCCAAACCTTCTCCTCCCTTTGGTAGAAGGAAGCTGTAAGGTGTTCCATATGTTCAACATCATTCATTTCAGATAACCACAGAGAAATGAGAACAGTGATGAGTTGTTTCCATAGGGCAGGAATGCATGCCCTTGCCGCAGTTAGCAAATGTACCGTAAGTGAGGATTTGTACCACAAACGTGGGACACTATTAAGGTGAAGTAAATAACTCATAGGATGAGACCCCAGATCCACGGACTTAAGCTTGAGAACCAACTGGCCTTCTTGGTCTCAGAAAGGACTGATTTTAGGGCAATGCCAAAAAATATGCAAGTAGGAACCTTCCTCTCTCCCACACATCCAACAGAAACATGTGCAGGAAGATCTTGTGAAGAACGAACAGAACTCTGTACCAACGGTAAAGAACCTTATAGCCCTTCTCCCAAAATTTACTTCCAATGGAAGACGAATGTGCAAACCACCCACTCCATCTGAGCCAGAGAAAAGGTCAACTGTAGATTTTTTTTCCATTTAAGTATATAAGAGGAATAAAACCCTCCAGTAGTTTATACAATTGGGACAGGGGATGAGGGACATGTGAGGTGTCTATACACAGGTCTTCAAATGGGGTAATGTTGCAAAATGCCCCAGATTTGGTGAGAGAGGTTTTCAGAAAATGGTGAATCTGGTACACAGACCAGGGGTTGGCTTAGGGAAGTCTTTGTCTTCTTACACTTCAAAAGACTGGAAAAACATACTGTGTACTGCAATTATCTAAAGGAAAATTGCATTGGATTCAACTTCTGTATCTTATTGAAGAGGTATGCTGCCTGTAGATGGTGCTAAGTCAGCAGGTGACCATACTGTCCGGACAGACTGGGACAATGGAGGTGTGTCAATTCATGAAGTGGCATTTGAAACAGAACATGTAGTAAGCTGTAGAAACATGAAGAAACGGAGCATGCACAACGATGGTAACAAAGTTTCAGAACCTAGAGAAGCCTTCAAATTGGGGCCACTGCTATCCAAGAAGTGTCAATTCATGAAGTGACATTTGAAACAGAACATGTAGTAAGCTGTAGAACAATGCGAAGAAACGGAGCATGCACAACGATGCACAATGTTGCAGAGCCTAGAGAAGCCTGCAAATTGGGGCCACTGCTATCCAAGAAGCTCAGTGGCACAATCAGCAGATATTTTCAAGGAAGATCCGATTAGTGGAAAATTTGTGGAGAGGTCTTTATGTGCATGTATGCTAAGGTATTTGTAAGCATACCACTTCCAGGTATTTATTACCTCTCACAGAGATGATAGTACTCCCACTGACAATGCCATCTACCTCCTGGACTGAGATGCCAATTCAGAGATGACACAGTCATGTAAATCCTGGTGCCTGGGCAGTTCTTTGCTGTGTTCACAAAATTACTATTCAAGATAAAACAGTCGGACATAAATTGTTTTCCAAGTCTTTTCCTAGGAAGAAATATTTAGAATGATTATCATAGTCTGACATTCCATTAATTCTTCTCCCGATGTAGTCTATACCATCTTGGAGCACTGGAGAAGACACATCCCAGGTCTGTACACACAGATACATGCCTTACTAATACAGTTATTGCCATGATGACCCAGAGGACTTTGTACAATGATCATTTCCAACAGATGCGTTATTAGCTGGAGATAATGGAAGGCCATCAGGATAATTTTTCATGGTTGTCACGATTTTCCACGAAATTGAGTATCGTGATGTAGTCGGAATGGTATGGACTTGTAAGAAGGTTCTCGGCTAACAAAGGCAAACGTAGCTACGTATTAGCGTAGTAGAAGAGGAAGTGTAGGGTCATTCATTCTATGCTTTTTCTATTACAATATTTCCATACAATAACTGTACACAGAAAATCAGATATTGTGTTCATGTACAATAAAAATGTTCTAGTTAGCACCTTTGGTTTTTGAAAAGTCAGGACTGGCTGTGGAAAGCACTATACTAATGATCAGTTAATTGGCCAATCGTTCCTCTTATGGAAATTTTTGTACAATTTCCATACTGTGTATACGAGCCGTTAGGCTAATTTCACATGGACATAGACCCCACTGCCACTTCTGCGGCTGATTGCTTTTCATAGGCAGTTGTAGGGGTTCAGTATCATCTCCTGAATGCCTGTTTATTTTTTAGGCTGCTTTTTCCCAGAAGGGAAATTTTGCATTAAATACTTTAGTGGGAAAGTTGGACAGATGCTTGTCAAATTCAACCTGCTGAGCTAAAATTGCAGCAACACATGTTTGTTTGAAGGTGGGTGGCCGGAGGTGGATAATTTCACAATTTCAGTCATCTAAAGAAGGATAAGTAAACAAATTTACAACTGGCCTGACCAGATAGCAGAAATAATACAAAATTACCATTCAAGATAGAAAAACATTAAAGAATTATTGCACCAACAGTAGGTATGGGGTTGGTGGAAGACCAAAACAGCACTTCTTAGTACTTCTTCTCAAAGCTGACAGTCCCTGGATGGAGCAGAGACTTCTGTATGCAACAGACAGGTGTAGCATCCAATAAAACATGGGTTCCTGTGTTATATCTGTACCTGGTATGACTGCAACTTCAGGCCAGTGGACTCAAATATCCACAGCAGCAATATTATCCTTGACAGCAGGATCTGCTTGGGTTCGGTCCTTTTTCAGTATCACGTAGTACATGGTATTCCCAGATAGCCAAGGTCCTTTGGGCCTAGGGCTCTAAGCTCAGGTAACAGCTTGTGGTCAAAAAGAAGCCACCAACCAGTAATGAGATTCAGTCTTGGGTCAGATCTGGATGCGCCTCAACCTGCTCACTTACCCAACAAATTATTGAAACTGTTTGCCCACCTGTTTGGTTAATGATGTCTCCCAGGGTCGCTGGCACTGTGTTTTTCATTACAGCATTGCCAGGGATCCCAGGAAACATCATTGACCAAGTATGGATCCCCAGTGCTGTTTTTCACATTGAAAAAGATCAGTATAATACAGCATAATATAGCAGGACAAGCCAATTGTTCATGACATATTATCAAAGTTCTAGATGCCTAAATACAGGTGAATATTAAAAAAAAAATGTACACTGCCTTGGGAAGAAGCAAAACATGATGCACATGTATAGCATTTTGGATACATATAGAATTATCAAGGTCAAAGTTATATACAGTATCTCAGCTACGGGTTGGCAGAAGAAAGACCACTATGGGGGAATGACACCTAGGCACCAAATCCACTGATAGCCATTCTCAACCTGCAGAGTGGAACATTGCAGGGACACTACAACAGACAAATCAAACTCTTAATTTACCAATATGGCATCCCTAAACACATGTATTGGGCAGACATTTTTTATGATCCAGGGACAGTGGAGAACCCATGTGGTCATGGAGAAACTGTCTAATTAGAGTCCAAAAGGTCTGAATCACATGGCATGCCCACAGAAGATGATAGAAGGTACCCGTGATGGTAGAACATAAGAAGCATAGTGGGCTATGGGAAGGCCTATATCGAGATACACGGACTGGAGTTAGCTATGCCCCTCAGTATTGGTGGAATTTTATGGAGAATACCAGTGCCTTTTTTTTATACTGTCACTTTTAAATATGTTAGAAATTCTGTACATAGCCCTACAGAACAGACAGTGCACAGTCTACATGTGTATATCTTCTTCACTGCAACAAGGAAACAGGAAACTTTATTCAGAGAAGAGACATAGAGTTTACCATAGCTGCAGCTACAAACTTGGAAACACTGCCACCTACTGGTTTAAGAATTAATATCTACTGAATATTGATGTAGCTGTTGCAGGATATACATGAACACTGTGTTCCAACAAAAGGACTACCTTGTACTATTCTGTAACTTCACATGCAGCTTTAAGGCATCCGCCAAATATGGTATTCAGAGAAATTGCATATTCAATGTTGTTCTTTAAAGAGAAGTTCCAGCTATCCCCCCCAAAAAAAATTAAAAGTCAGCAGCTATAAATACTATAGCAGCTGACTTTTAATATTAGGGCCCTTACCTGTCCAGGCATCCAGCAGTGTCTTCACCCCTTGCAAATTCTTCAATTGGCTATCAGGTTCTGGCGCTGCCATCTTGACTAAGGGAAACCTGCAGTGAATGCTTTGTGAATGGTCCACAGTCTTCGGGGACCTGTGAAGTGTCCCAGAAGGCTGCAGGGGAAGGTGGGGGGGGGGGCAAACTTCAGGGGTAGTTTGCCTTGGTGAACTGAGCCGGAAGTGCCAAACCAGGTACCCCCCAAAAGGTGCCAAATGAGGCAGTGGAGGGGGGGGGGGAGGCAGACAAGTGTAGCTTAACCTTTTGGGTGGAGCTCCGCTTTAAGTCATATGAATAGACTCTCTCTACGCTGAATGGTATTTTAAGTAATTTTTTTTGCTTTTGTACATTTCCCCCAAGGCAGTGCACAGCTACCCATACCCTTCTTAAATAATAAATTGCCTATTAGCATTGAAAAATACCATAAACAATTGCTAGGTTAATTTCTAGGTTCAGAGTTCCCAACTTCTCGCTAGATTTGTTGAACCCGGGTGGAGTCAAATCGAAGCAGATGCACTCATCCCTTTTGATAACACATTATAAATAACTACAACTTTCTACTATACTGGTACCCAAAACACCACAGGCCATTTCTGGGCCCTCCTAAGCCCAGTTCCCTGTCATGAGGGGGGTAATCTTCTTGAACTGTTTCAAATTCAATGCAACAAATGAGACGATTCTGCTCTTAATGTAGGAAAATTCTAGCAGCGAGGATGAACAGCAGCATGACAGGAGGAGTCTGTTTTCTGGTAGTGTTTCTTTGGATCAGAAACTTGTATGGGTTTCTCCTTTGCACTCAGAATAATAATGCTCCACACTTGATCAAGACTTCCAGATCTCTTTATTACTACCCTGTCTTTGAAAATATAATGGCCATACTTCCATGTGTCCATACAACTGTTACATCCAAGAATACTGGGGACATATTTTTGCCCCAAAAAAAGGCTTTTGCACACCTAAAAAGTCCCACACAGCTTCTCAACATCAAGTCTATCACCATTAGCAAGCTTTTTCTGTACAATTCTTTGGAATCATAATAATTTTCTTAGCTTTTTCACATCAGTCTGGGCAAAAGCACAGAATTAGGTGACTTTCTTACAAATGCAACTTGAGACATGGTTTGTGATAAAGCTTGGGTTGTGGTACGCTGTGATGAAACACTTAGGAAATTATTTCTGATTTAGTACCCTATCACCCCCTATCCTCTGGTGTCACAGCATCCAACTGGGCCACTGGTAACACTCTCAGCAGATTACTTAGCTATAGTCAAGCCTTGAACACTGAGCGTCTCTGTATTAAGGGTCTTAGTCTCTTTATCCATATGGTCACCCCAGGAGACGTTAGATTGGGGTACCCTGCCATCCTTGTCAGCCACAGAGTTTATGTCAATAACTTTCCCCACTAAGAGAAGTGTACAGTTTCAACTTCAGACAACCCCCCCCCCCCCCCACTAACAATCACTAAGATCTTACTATATTTCAAGCTGGACAGTTCTCTAAGGTGATACAATGTTGTAGGTCCTAGGTGACTTACAAAGTCCCAGATCACCTCTACTACATCCATGGCATGTACAAGAATACCTGGTGATCTTAGAAGGGGATGCTAGCAGTAAAAGTGGGGCAGGTGATCCCCTCTTGGGTGTACCCATTGGTTTAATCCACCCAGAGCACACTTGGTGGGCTGGTTGTAAAGCCGACACTGGGAAGTTCCCACATTTTCCACATCTGCTTCATGCCTGGATGGACATAGAAATTCTCCACTAGCTGAAGGTCTGTCCAGTCAGCTCAGATTGGACAACACAAGGCAATGTGTCCCTGTAGTTCCAGCTACAGGCTGGTGATGGTTTTATGGCCTTGTATAGTTGCTTCAGCGGGCACCCTAGGAGAGTTTACCCAACTGCTGGCACATGAAGGTGTGAAGAATCTTTAGATAAAAGCAGAAAATGGCTCCTTTTTCTCTCTTTACAATGTGCAGGCGGTGCATACATATGTGCTGAGGGTAAGCTGCTTTTGGTGCTGGAGGAATGTCAGGGTGTGGTCTAGCATCAACTTCTTCTACCACATGGGTCATAAGGCAAAGATCCTTTAGCATAGTTAATTCTTCATTGTACAAAACTATGTAAAAAGTCTACAATCCATTCAGCAATATGAGAACAAATGCAAGGAAAATACTTCCATTAAAGAAATGCATCTTGGTAACGTTTCGTCACACAAAATGGTAACAGAAACTACACATCTCAATTATTCTTATGTCATTGGTCCCATGCTGAATCTCATCATTCATGGCTATCCAAACACTCTTAGATGCTAAGGCACAATGAACATGTGTGGTAAACTGAAGGCTGAGACTCCGCATGGGACCATAGTACTGTCCCTGTCAATGCCTCCAATCAGTTGGGTCTTGTTTAATGCAAGTGGGACCCTCAATGGAAATTAACCTTGTCCCCAGGCATTGTACATCTTGCAGTAAAGGCAGTCCAGTCAATTAATAATATAACTATGTTCATACAGGAGTTATATAGTGGAAAGAGTTTGTGCAGCACTTATGAAGAGAGACAGTAAAGTTACAAAGAAATCAATGAAAGAGGGTTAGGAAGACCCTGCTCTTGAGAGCTTACAAGCCATGGATGGATTTTGGGCAATGGGCCACCATGGTACCATTAGGAACAACCTTGGCCTTAGTGCCTAAGTTCAATGGGTCGAACATCTCCCTATCAGAATGGGAAGAGAGACCATAGAGTGGCGCCCACCCGTATCAGGTCCCTACCCAACTGATCGCGGAGCTGGCTACTGGAAAACTCCTGGGCCAGACTAGAACAATTTATGGTGAGGAAGAAAGGCTTGTCTGGGGAAAACAGTGATAGTGCCGGAACTGAGATTAGGGAATGAAAGCTGGCCCCATTAGGAGGGCTCTGCAGCAAGTGAGAGCACAGCCAGCCCTCACTTTCAATGACACAGTGGAAGTGGCAGACTTGTAGAAGTATAGGCCCCCCAGCTAAGCACAGCTTGGACCTCGATGAGCTAGGCAGGATCCTCAGCAAGTTGGCCAGGGAGGTCTGGCAGCCCTCCTTGCTGAGAACCTCTCCTCCAGGGAAAAGAAGTCTGCCTTCTGAGGCTCCAAACTATTTATGACTTCCCCAAACACCAGCTTGGCACACCTCCCACATGGGGAGTGCATAAATATTCGGCTGCTCATCTGACTCTCTCACCCTCTATGTTCTGGAATGCTACAGAAAACGGGGAAGCAGTCAGACTTGCAGCTTACAGATTCCGGAGCAGCCTAATGTAATCACACACAGATCTACCGATTCCATGAGAGCCACAGGACAAAATTTGCCAAACCAAATCCTAGCAGCCTATCTAGAGAGGTGCTACAGGTGGTATAAAGAAGGATTTATAAATGAAGAAGCAGCTTGCAGCACATGAAATCCATCTAATGACAGGTAACTAATGTATTTGGTGCTGTGCCCTCCCCCAATAATTTGCTAAACTTCGGCTTTAATGTCATTTTAAAAATAATTTTTAATGGGTTTTTTTTTACAAATCTGCAACTTTTATTAACATAAACCCCGGTGAACCCGCCAGGAAGGTCCTTCCTGTGATTGGGTCACAACGCTCTAAGAGGAGCCTCTGCAAGACTGAAAGTAAGGTTGGCATTCAGCTTTAAACATTGTATAGATAAATTCTTTTTACATCATTTTTATTTAAGAGTAGGTTTGCAGGAAAACATTATCAACACAATGTAAATCTCACACACTGGATCACGTACTTGCAGTTTATAATATCCAGAGTTAACATTAGCATAGAAAAAGAGATAAATCTTCTGATCCAGGGAACAGAGCCAACTCACCTTGGGATTTTTTTGAATGCCAAAGTTGGCAACGGTTCCCTAAAATCATTTCAGCAGTCGCAGGAAGAGTTCTTACCTAGGCAGGGTTTTATCAGAATTTTCAATTGTGTCATGCAACAGGCTTGCAGTAGAGGATAACATCTATGAGATACTATAAGATTCCAGTAATAGAGGATGTGATGATTGATGATCATACAAAGATCCTTATTTCTTCAGGATATAACTTATTCATTTATAAATATAATGAACTATTCACAGAAATGCAGGGAGCAGTGGTCCTGAGACATACAGTTGTGTTCAAAATAATAGCAGTCAGACATCACTAACCGGATCAATCACTGTTTTTGGTAGAAATGATATTTCTACATGGCAAATAATTTACTAGCAGGTGTAGTAGAGTAATAGAATTCCAACAGACCCAACAGTCATGACATGCATGCTGCTAATTCTGTGTCATTGAATCACTCATTGAAAGGGGCATGTTCAAAATAATAGCAGTGTGGAGTTCTATTAGTGAGGTCATTCATTCTTTGTAAAACAGGTGGCAATTATTGCCCTTATTTAAGGAAGGAAGGCAGCAAATGTTGTACATGCTGGTTACAATGCATTTCTCTCTGAAATTCTGAGGAAAATGGGTCGTTTCAGACATTGCTCAGAACAACAGCGTACATTGATTAAAAAGTTGATTGGAGAGGGGAAAACATATAAAGAAGTGCAGAAAATGATCGGCTGCTCAGCTAAAATGATCACAAATGCTTTAAAATGGCAACCAAAACCTGAAAGACGTGGAAGAAAGCGAAAAACTACCATATGGATAGAAGAATAGCCAAAATGGCGCGGACTCAGCCAACAATCAGCTCCAGGAAGATGAAAGAAGGTGTGACGTTCCCTGTGAGGACTGTTACAATTAGAAGACGCCTATGTGAAGCCAAGCTATCTGCAAGAAGTCCCCGCAAAGTCCCACTGGTGAAAAAAAGACACGTGCTGAAGAGGTTACAATTTGCCAAAGAGCTCATTGACTGGCCTAAAGAGAAATGGCGCAACATTTTGTGGACTGATGAAAGTAAGATTGTTCTTTTTGGGTCTAGTGGCCGGAGACAGTTTGTCAGACGACCCCCAAACACTGAATTCAAGCCACAGTACACTGTGAAGACAGTGAAGCATGGTGGTGCAAGCATCATGATATGGGGATGTTTCTCATACTACGGTGTTGGGCCTATTTATCGCAAACCAGGGATCATGGATCAGTTTGAATACATCAGAATACTTGAAGAGGTCATGCTGCCTCATGCTGAAGAGGAAATGCCCTTGAAATGGGTGTTCCAACAAGACAACGACCCCAAACACACCAATAAACGTGCAACATCTTGGTTCCAGATCAACAAGATGGACGTTATGGAGTGGCCAGCCCAATCCCCGGATCTTCATCCAATAGAAAACTTGTGGGGTGACATCAAAAATGCCGTTTCTGAGGCAAAACCAAGAAATAGAGAAGAACTGTGGAATGTGGTCCAATCATCCTGGGCTGGAATATCTGATCACAGGGGCCAGAAGTTGGGTGACTCCATGCAACACAGATGTACAGCAGTTCTCAGAAACAGTGCGACTACAACCAAATATTCATGAAGTCATTCAAAGGAAAGCAAAATCTTCAAACATTTTTCAGTTTATATAGTGAATGTTTGAGTTTGTAAAGAAGAATACAAACACGACTATTTTTTTTGAACCGTCTAATATTCACTTTTCTTCATTTTTGTTAGAGGAACAACACAAATTTGATCTATTTTTCTTCATGTTGTGATTTGGAATAGAATGTGTCGTGTTCCCAATGCATTTGTGTGTATGGAAATAAAAGCTATTAGAAGGATTTTGAGCTTTATTCACTTTTTCCAACACACTGCTATTATTTTGAACACAACTGTAGGTAATATTGTAAGAGGATGAATGTTAAGAGATTTATAAGAGTGATTCCTCTTTACAGAGTAATTATTGTCCATAGCAGCCCATCTCTACAAGGGTCCCATGCAATGCTAGGGTTTTCCAGATTTCGTTAGAAGATCCTTAAAGGACATTCTTCCTCCAACTGTCCTGCGATGTCAGTGGTTCCCAGTCCCACTGAAGATGTAAGAGAACTGTGACAGACCCAACCGGGACAGGAGCTTTTGGAGGGCACTAGGGGCTAGCCTTCTGCCCACTGATTATGGTCCATGGAGAGAGCAGATCACTCTCTAGTGATAGACAACAATGTGATGAACGCTAAAAGCAAGGCTTGGATTAATTCTCTGCATAAAGACAATAAATCTTCCCTGCTGGAATGGATGGAAAGATGTAATATTAATCTTGTACAGGTTAACAGTCAGAGGAAATATGGTGGCCCTCCTGAATACTGGGTTGGAGAAGCTCCTCCACTTGGGACAGAAATATTTATCAACAATTTCCCTCCAGAAAACTATGAAGATAGATTAATTCCACTGTTCAGTCTGTTGGAATATTGTATGAGTTTTGTCTCATGATGGACAGATTCTAAAAGTGAACGCAAACACCTGAAAGACAGCATTTGTAATGGACTTTGTGTATTCAGGGTGTGGGCTTATTGCCAGTGAGTCTGGGGTGGGCTCCCCAATCAATCAAAGCATTGTCTGAGGGCCTGGCTGTTGATTAGCGAAACGTTAATTAGATCACTGTTAGCTGTTGGCTGTACTGTTTACCAGTTGCATTGTTTAGGACAATGTGATCAAGCTCTTACCCAATCAGTGTGGGATATTTATCCTAACGTGTAATATTTGTGTTTATTATTTCTCTGGGCACTGCCCCTATTTCTGGAGTGTATAAAAACCTGTCTTTTCCATTCAATAAAGAGTTCCAGTTTGGCATCTAAGTTAGTCTCATCTAGTCTTGGGTGCAATGCCCGGCTATAATACCTTGGTCTTGTGTCCCAGTGGCGAGGATTCTCTGACGGAATCACCCAATTGGGGTTACAGGCATTCCATCACAAGGACCTTATCTGATGACCACCAATGTAAGGGGTCCTTCTTCACTGACCATCAATATAGAGGCCACACTTCTTCTATAGACCACTAATACGTTGCATAGGGGAAAGCCTTCTCCACTGACCACTAATGCAAGGGTTTAATTTTCCACTTTCCACCAATGTAAGGAAGCCCTTTTCCACTGACCATCAATATAGGGGGTGCCCTTGCATTGACCACCAACGAAAGGTAGGGCCTTTTCCACTTGCCACCAATGTTAGGGGACACTTTTCCACTAGCCATCAATACAGGGGGCCCTTACCACCCATTTCTAATATAATATAATTTTCACTGTCTGCTTTTTGGTTACTAATATTAGTTTCATTTTAATTCTTCTAATGACATGATGATTTACATTGCAACAAATATGCTAGGTACACCAAATAATTGTATCATTCGCAGAGCTATCCTCTTGAGGGCAGCTGTGTTGCGGGTACCCCTAAGTTTTTCTCTGCACAGCCAGGCAACAGGTATTTCTCACATAGACTTACATCTAAGAGACAATAACCAGTCCATGGGCTTGGTTTTGTTGTTTTATTAGGGGAATTCAACTTGGATAGGGAAATAGGGATTATGGGATGCCCAGTTGGCTTGAATCCATAAAAGGGGGACACTTCCTTCCTATGTACAAAGGCAGATCCTGGACTGTTCTTTTCTTGAAAGCCATCAGTCGGTACAGATCTGTAGCAACAGCCCTTTACAGGCGAGGAACTAACAGCCCCTCAAAAATCAGCTTAACATCTCGTAGGGATGTCTTCTCTCCCCTTGTAGAGCTGCTCCCAGCCCCACAACCTACAAACACCACCATCCCTCCTGGCTTCTCGGAAGATCTCCCAGGACATGGATAAAGGATTGAGCCCAGCGCTATCCTTAGAAAGCTTGCTAAGTGTGGCAGTCTTTCCCCTTGTGGATCCCAGAGAGTGCTACTGTACTCACTCTGTCCTCCTTGCTCCCTGCTTCTCCAGATCTCGATCCCATTCATGCCTCACTTGTGAATATATCCTCCTGAGCCAGCCTGAGCCCAGCCTGGAGGCCTCTCCCCCTAGATCTAGGGGACCCCTCCCAGGCACCGACAGTCTCCTCAGCACTCCACTTTCCACCCGACTACCCTATCAGCCTGACTCTCCCATAGTTATGGGTCAGCTGACCACTCTACTGGGGCCTCCAAGCCTGGGATTGACCGGAATTCCATGAATATGCAGATTTAGATTTGGCCACATCCACCAATGGTGGGGGAATGGACATCCTCAGTCAATCTGAATCTAGATAAGTTGACTTACCAACTTAAGCTTCAAATAATTTAAAAAAAGATCTGGGCAGAATGGGTTCAGGTACCCGGTCTGGTTCTGGTACCAAGTCATTGAGATTATGAAAGATATTCCAAGCTTGGGAATGGTTGGGTTGCAGGGTGTGTTTGTTTGTTTGTTTGTTTGTTTTTTTGGACAAGAGGGGTAGGATCGAATCGATCGTGTAAAGGTTAAAATAGGTATTGAGAGGTTTGGTATCTTCGTCTTTTTATTTGTTTGATGTGGTATGATGTGATGTTTTGCTCTGAGATGTTATTTTTTATGGTATATGTGTTTGTAAAAAAAAAAAAGATCTTTTCTTTATCGATAGATAAAATATGGAATTATAAAAATTTGCAGCAGTTTCTCTGGACTAGAGCTGCAGGACGTGAGAGTAGGAACGAGTGAAATAGAGATTTTTCAGTTCCTTGGAAATTCAGCAAAAAATCAAATTAGTGAGATTTTCTTGACATTTATTGGAATCAACAGGGGGGAAAGGAAATTAAAGTGTATCTCCCATCCTATGGAACTCTCTACCTCAATCTATCCGGCTGTCTCCTAATCTATCCGCCTTTAGACGATCCCTGAAAACCTTTCTCTTTAAAAAAGTCTATCCTGCTTACCAATGATGGGGCATTATTCCTCCACTGATACCAATGATAGGACACTATTCCTCCACTGATACCAATGATGGGACACTATTCCTCCCACTGACACCAATGATGGGACACTATTCCTCCCACTGACACGAATGATGGGGCACTATTCCTCCCACTGATACCAATGATGGTGCACTATTCCTCCACTGATACCAATGATGGGGCACTATTCCTCCCACTGATACCAATGATGGGGCACTATTCCTCCACTGATACCAATGATGGGACACTATTCCTCCCACAGATACCAATGAAGGGGCACTATTCCTCCCACTGATACCAATGATGGGGCACTATTCCTCCACTGATACCAATGATAGGACACTATTCCTCCACTGATACCAATGATGGGACACTATTCCTCCCACTGACACGAATGATGGGGCACTATTCCTCCCACTGATACCAATGATGGTGCACTATTCCTCCACTGATACCAATGATGGTGCACTATTCCTCCACTGATACCAATGATGGGGCACTATTCCTCCCACTGACACCAATGATGGGACACTATTCCTCCACTGATACCAATGATGGGGCACTATTCCTCCACTGATACCAATGATAGGGCACTATTCTTCCCACTGATACCAATGATGGGGCACTATTCCTCCCACTGACACCAATGATGGGGCACTATTCCTCCCACTGATATCAATGATGGGGCACTATTCCTCCCACTGATACCAATGATGGGGCACTATTCCTCCCACTGATACCAATGATGGGGCACTATTCCTCCACTGATACCAATGATGGGGCACTATTCCTCCCACTGATACCAATGATGGGGCACTATTCCCCCCACTGATAACAATGATGGGGCACTATTCCCCCCACACTGATACCAATGATGGGGCACTATTCCTCCCACTGATACCAATGATGGGGCACTATTCCTACCACTGATACCAATGATGGAACACTATTCCTCCCACTGATACCAATGATGGGGCACAATTCCTCCCACTGACACCAATGATGGGGCACTATTCCTCCCACTGACACCAATGATGGGGCACTATTCCTCTCACTGATACCAATGATGGGGCACTATTCCTCCCACTGATACCAATGATGGGGCACTATTCCCCCCACTGATACCAATGATGGAGCACTATTCCCCACACACTGATACCAATGATGGAGCACTATTCCTCCCACTGATACCAATGATGGGGCACTATTCCTCCCACTGACACCAATGATGGGGCACTATTCCTCCCACTGATACCAATGATGGGGCACTATTCCTCCCACTGACACCAATGATGGGGCACTATTCCTTCTACTGATACCAATGATGGGACACTATTCCTTCCTCTGATACCAATGATGGGGCACTATTCCTCCCACTGATACCAATGATGGGGCACTATTCCTCCCCCTGTCACCAATGATGGGGCACTATTCCTCCCCCTGTCACCAATGATGGGGCACTATTCCTCCCACTGATACCAATGATGGGGCACTATTCCTCCCACTGACACCAATGATGGGGCACTATTTCTCGCACTGACACCAATGATGGGGCACTATTCCTCCCACTGACACCAATGATGGGGCACTATTCCTCCCACTGACACCAATGATGGGGCACTATTCCTCACACTGACACCAATGATGGAGCACTATTCCTCTGACTGACACCAATGATGGGGCACTATTCCTCCCACTGATACCAATGATGGGGCACTATTCCTCCACTGATACCAATGATGGGACACTATTCCTCCCACTGATACCAATGATGGGGCACTATTCCTCCCACTGACACCAATGATGGGGCATTATTTCTCCCACTGATACCAATGATGGGACACTATTTCTCTCACTGATACCAATGATGGGGCACTATTCCTTCCTCTGATACCAATGATGGGGCACTATTCCCCCCACACTGATACCAATGATGGAGCACTATTCCTCCCACTGATACCAATGATGGGGCACTATTCCTCCCACTGACACCAATGATGGGGCACTATTCCTCCCACTGACACCAATGATGGGGCACTATTCCTCCCACTGACACCAATGATGGGGCACTATTCCTTCTACTGATACCAATGATGGGGCACTATTCCTCCCACTAATACCAATGATGGGACACTATTCCCCCCACACTGATACCAATGATGGGGCACTATTCCTCCCACTGACACCAATGATGGGACACTATTCCTTCTACTGATACCAATGATGGGGCACTATTCCTCCCACTGACACCAATGATGGGGCATTATTTCTCCCACTGATACCAATGATGGGACACTATTTCTCTCACTGATACCAATGATGGGGCACTATTCCTTCCTCTGATACCAATGATGGGGCACTATTCCTCCCACTGATACCAATGATGGGGCACTATTCCCCCCACACTGATACCAATGATGGAGCACTATTCCTCCCACTGATACCAATGATGGGGCACTATTCCTCCCACTGATACCAATGATGGGGCACTATTCCCCCCACACTGATACCAATGATGGGGCACTATTCCTCCCACTGACACCAATGATGGGGCACTATTCCTCCCACTGACACCAATGATGGGGCACTATTCCTCCCACTGACACCAATGATGGGGCACTATTCCTCACACTGACACCAATGATGGAGCACTATTCCTCTGACTGACACCAATGATGGGGCACTATTTCTCCCACTGATACCAATGATGGGGCTCTATTCCTCCCACTGATACCAATGATGGGGCACTATTCCTCCACTGATACCAATGATGGGACACTATTCCTCCCACTGATACCAATGATGGGGCACTATTCCTCCCACTGACACCAATGATGGGGCATTATTTCTCCCACTGATACCAATGATGGGACACTATTTCTCTCACTGATACCAATGATGGGGCACTATTCCTTCCTCTGATACCAATGATGGGGCACTATTCCTCCCACTGATACCAATGATGGGGCACTATTCCCCCCACACTGATACCAATGATGGAGCACTATTCCTCCCACTGATACCAATGATGGGGCACTATTCCTCCCACTGACACCAATGATGGGGCACTATTCCTCCCACTGACACCAATGATGGGGCATTATTCCTCCCACTGACACCAATGATGGGGCACTATTCCTTCTACTGATACCAATGATGGGGCACTATTCCTTCTACTGATACCAATGATGGGGCACTATTCCTCCCACTAATACCAATGATGGGACACTATTCCCCCCACACTGATACCAATGATGGGGCACTATTCCTCCCACTGACACCAATGATGGGACACTATTCCTTCTACTGATACCAATGATGGGACACTATTCCTTCTACTGATACCAATGATGGGACACTATTCCTCCCACTGATACCAATGATGGGGCACTATTCCCCCCACACTGATACCATTGATGGAGCACTATTCCTCCCACTGATACCAATGATGGAGCACTATTCCTCCCACTGATACCAATGATGGGGCACTATTCCTCCCACTGACACCAATGATGGGGCACTATTCCTCCCACTGATACCAATGATGGGGCACTATTCCTCCCACTGACACCAATTATGGGGCACTATTCCTCCGACTGACACCAATGATGGGGCACTATTCCTCCCACTGACACCAATGATGGGGCACTATTCCTTCTACTGATACCAATGATGGGGCACTATTCCTTCTACTGATACCAATGATGGGGCACTATTCCTTCTACTGATACCAATGATGGGACACTATTCCTTCCTCTGATACCAATGATGGGGCACTATTCCTACCACTGATACCAATGATGGGGCACTATTCCTCCCCCTGTCACCAATGATGGGGCACTATTCCTCCCCCTGTCACCAATGATGGGGCACTATTCCTCCCACCGATACCAATGATGGGGCACTATTCCTTCCACCGATACCAATGATGGGTCACTATTCCTCCCACTGACACCAATGATGGGGCACTATTTCTCGCACTGACACCAATGATGGGGCACTATTCCTCCCACTGACACTAATGATGGGGCACTATTCCTCCCACTGACACCGATGATGGGGCACTATTCCTCACACTGACACCAATGATGGAGCACTATTCCTCCGACTGACACCAATGACACATTCACATCTATGCTTTTTTGAGCTGCTGCGTTATTGGAATGGGTCAGGGACTTTGTTAACCTCCCTGGCGGTATGATTATGTCAGGAATTTTGTACCAAAAGCGGTACCATTATTTTGCATGGAAATTTGGTGTTATGTATTGTAGGCCTGCAATTCTTAGTAATTACTTACTTAAACATCCCGGGTATCATAAAATTTGAAACACGAAATCATAAATTATAATTTAATAAATAATCATAAAGAATAATAATATAATAATAATAAATTTAATTCAATAATATAATCAAACCAAAAACACTGAAATGTGAAATATAGCGCCAAGTTCGCACATCACTGAGCAAAGTCGCAGAATCGTTTTCAGTGTCTGATGAGGAATTTCCCCCACGAATCATTATCACTCAATTCTGCAAGTGGTTCTGATTTACTATCGCTGTTCTCTAGCCGGTCTAAAACCGCTTTTGACCTAAAGGGACGCTTTTTGGACGCCGTGGATGTTTCTCAGTTTCCAGGCAGAAAGAACAGTCAAAATGCAGACAGGGGACAGGACAAAGCACTCGGGACACAATGTATGTGAAATGGTTTGATACAGGAATGTTTTACTATGTAAAATTCGTTTAGAAAAAAATGACATTTTTTTAAACTTTCAAATTTCCCGCCGGTTCAGGCGCCCGTACGTCTCGACGTCCCAGGGACTGGAACACCGAAGCCGGATGTCGGCATCGGCTGGAGGAGATGGCCGGGGGCGCTGCAGGGGACACATCGCGGGAGCGAAGGACAAGGTAAGCTCTGCAGGGAATCCCTATGCAGCGTGGCATGGTAAGCCCGAGTGTAGCTCGGGGTTACCGCTTTTGGTACTGACATTTTACCCCGAGCTACACTCGGGAATACCGCCAGGGAGGTTAAAAGCAAAAAGTTTATGCTACAATAAAGTTCAATGGAGAAGCTGCTAAAAATGCATGGTAGTGCGTTTTTATCTAGTTTTTGCCGCGTTTTGCATTTCTATTTTGCCTAACAACAAAAAAATTCCACTCCAAAGCGTAACCTCCACTTTTTGCCTCCCCCCCATACCACTGCCATATTTGGCACCTTTTGGGGGGAGCGGACAACCTTTTTTTGACAGGTACCCGCTCCCACTTCCGGCTCAGTTCACCGCGGTGAAGTGAGCCGGAAGTTCGGCCCCCTCCTTCCTCCTGGAGTCTCCTGGGAAATTTCACAGGTCTCAAAAGACTGCCAGACCAATCAGGAGGTGCAGCGTGACTCACGCATGTGCAGTGGGCACCAAGCTGTGAAGAAGCAAGCTGTCACAGTTGATATGCTGGCGCCGTGGAGAGAAGAAGAGAAGGGACCGCGGAGGGTGAGAACATCGCTGGACCCTGGGAGTGTGTGTTTATTAAAAGTCAGCAACTACAGTTTTTGTAGCTGCTGACTTTTAATAAACACAAAAACAGCTGGAACTCTGCTTTAACAAAAAAAAAAAAAGAGCTGAACAAAACACAAAACATGTTAAAAATGAGTCAAAAACGTGCCAAAAACGCTTGTAGAAAAATGCAAAACGAACTGCGAAAAGCATTGCAAAACAGACAAAAAGCAAACTGCATAGGTGTGAACTGAGCCTCAGGCTTTTACTGTTTGCTTTTTTATTTTTCTATTTGTATTGTTTGTATTTATTATTTTTTCTATTTTTTTTGTAAATTGTATTTGTTTTTTAATTTTGTCTGATATCATGTATGAAGGTATTTGATGCCTGCGGCTTCCTTTTTATTGTGACTTTGTAGTTTTCTGGGACCTGTCACATGTTCTAGAAGACTAAGGGGAGGGAGGACAACTTCTGCATCCAAACGGCTGGGACCTGTTATGTTCTAGAAGACTACGGGAAGGGAGGACAACTTCTGCATCCTAACACTGGGACCTGTCATGTGTTCTAGCAGATTATGGGGAGGGAGGACAACTTCTGCATCCAAACGCTGGGACCTGTCACATATTCCAATCTAGAAGACTATAGGGAAGGAGGACAACTTCTGCATCCAAACGCTGGGACCTGTCACATGTTCTAGAAGACTAAGGGGAGGGAGGACAACTTCTGGCTCCAAACGCTGAGACCTGTCACATGTTCTAGAAGACTACGGGGACAGAGGACAACTTCTGCATCCAAACGGCTGGGACCTGTCACATGTTCTAGAAAACTACGGAGACGGAGGACAACTTCTGCATCCAAACGGCTGGGACCTGTCACATGTTCTAAAAAACTACGGAGACGGAGGACAACTTCTGCATCCTAACACTGGGACCTGTCATGTGTTCTAGAAGATTACAGGGAGGGAGGACAACTTCTTCATCCAAACGGTGGGACCTGTCACGTGTTCCAATCTAGAAGATTATAGGGAAGGAGGACAACTTCTGCATCCAAACGCTGGGACCTGTCACATGTTCTTTAAGACTACGAGGAGGGAGGACAACTTCTGCATCCAAACGCTGGGACCTGTCACGTGTTCTAGAAGACTACGGGGAGGGAGGACAACTTCTGAATTCCAAACGCTGGGACCTGTCACATGTTCTAGAAGACTACGGAGACGGAGGACAACTTCTGCATCCTAACACTGGGACCTGTCATGTGTTCTAGAAGATTACAGGGAGGGAGGACAACTTCTGCATCCAAACGGAGGGACCTGTCACATGTTCTATAAGACTACGAGGAGGGAGGACAACTTCTGCATCCAAACAGCTGGGACCTGTCACATGTTCTATAAGACTACGGGGAGGGAGGGCAACTTCTGCATCCAAACGGTGGGACCTGTCACATGTTCTAGAAGACTACGGGGAGGGAGGACAACTTCTGCATCCAAACGCTGGGACCTGTCACATGTTCTATAAGACTACGAGGAGGGAGGACAACTTCTGCATCCAAACAGCTGGGACCTGTCACATGTTCTATAAGACTACGGGGAGGGAGGGCAACTTCTGCATCCAAACGGTGGGACCTGTCACATGTTCTAGAAGACTACGGGGAGGGAGGACAACTTCTGCATCCAAACGCTGGAACCTGTCACGTGTTGTATAAGACTACGGGGAGGGAGGACAACTTCTGCATCCAAACGCTGGGACCTGTCACATGTTCTATAAGACTATGAGGAGAGAGGACAACTTCTGCATCCAAACAGCTGGGACCTGTCACATGTTCTAGAAGACTACGGGGAGGGAGGACAACTTCTGCATCCAAACGCTGGGACCTGTCACGTGTTCTATAAGACTACAAGGAGGGAGGACAACTTCTGCATCCAAACAGCTGGGACCTGTCACATGTTCTAGAAGACTACGGGGAGGGAGGACAACTTCTGCATCCAAACGCTGGGACCTGTCACATGTTCTAGAAGACTACGAGGAGAGAGGACAACTTCTGCATCCAAACAGCTGGGACCTGTCACATGTTCTAGAAGACTACGGGGAGGGAGGACAACTTCTGCATCCAAATGGTAGGTGATGACAGTGGAAGTGGGAACAAGTAAAAAGCAGGTACCCGCTCCCCCAAGGTGCCAATCCTTAATGGGGAGTGGGGGATGAGGCCTTAAAGCGGAATACCCCTTTTAGGTGGAGCTCTGCTTGAAGGAGGTTTGTGTTCACTTCCTGTCTGGGTCTGTTACGGTATAACAGGGTGTCACTGTGAAAACAGCTGAGGGGATATCTTCCCAGTAGCAATAAAACTTCCACAGTGGATCGATCCCTTCCTCCGCCAAGGCATAGAATTCAAGAAGGGCAACGTATGCAAAAAAAATGTGGTTCATCAAGTTCTAGTTAAAAAAAAAAAAATTAACCGTTTTTGTTTAAAACAGGAGCAAAAAAAGACTTGGATAGAGTTTGTATAGTTGAATTGGTGGTATGTGACAAAGTAGAAGATGCAAGGAGATGTTTTATAATCCACCTGATTAGTTCTGAACACCATTAGCAAAAACTTCACGAAATAATCAACAACTTTGGACTATCCCTGGAAAACAGGAACGAAGGACAGTGGTGCCCCCAGTGTACACTTGCAAAGGGTTTCGTGTGCTATTATTTGCTATAGCTGCTGCTGTACGCTTTACATAAGAGCCTGCGCACAGATACATCCTATCCCTGTACATTGTGTATCACCTATCCCTGGCTATAAGGTGTGTAGGCAGATCACTGCAGGGTGAGGAGGAGAGGGAGGAGGGGAATGCCTCCACACCTTCACACTGTTCCCTGTATACCAGACAGTGCAGCAGGGCAAACATAACACACATCTTTCTGTCTCTCTGGATGCCAGCAGGTGCACACACGCTCCAAAAAAAGACTTACTAGCATACTTACTCCAAACTTACCATCAGGAGATCAAAAAGACATTTAAGGATTGAGACTTCTGAGCCACCAAAGACACAGGAACCTGCACAGATCAGCAGACTACAGGTTCTGTGGTCATCCAAAGAAGACTCAACGAGAGGAAAACAGCCATCAAGTTTAGAAAAGCTGGAGTAGACGATACTTTGACGGTAGATAGTAGGGTCAGCATTACAGTACAGAGGCCGTTGTCAGAAAGGTTACAGCGAACTGTACTAGATAACCTCTCAGTAGAGGTTTGCAAAACAAACCTGGAAATACAGTGGGAAAAGACCCAGGAGGACAAATTGATTACCAACAGTGAAAAGTTGACAGAAACCCCTGTCAGGACAAAAAACACACAGTAAAAAAGTTTTGGAGAACTGAAGAAGTAAGAAAAGTTTGAGTTGTGTGTAGTTCCTTCAACCACCTTTGGAGATGTCAATGGTTGTGGAGACAACAGGATTCTTTTTCGGGGTCATAGGCTCCGTTATGTTGGGCATCACACTCTTCAACGCCAACTGGAGGGTGTCTTCAGTGGATGGAAACGTGATCACCACCTCCACTTTGTTCGAGAACCTGTGGATGAGCTGTGCCACCGATTCCACCGGAGTGTACAACTGCCGAGACTTCCCATCCTTGTTGGCACTTTCGGGTAAGAAGGTCTTCTACGGGGAGGTGGGAGGATGATAGTGGTGGCAGAAGACTATTGTGGGTCTAAAGCAGCTTTTCTCAACCAGGGTTCCATGGAACTATGGGTTCTTCCAGAGGCTGCTAGGGCTTACTTGAGCTGTGGCTGTTTGGCTCCACATCTGATGGTATTTGCATTGTTTTGAGGCCAACACCACTTGGCAGAGCCAGTTGCATGACACCTATGATCTTTTTAGTTGTCTGTAGGAGGGAGCTTTCTTCCCACTGACCCTCAATGAATTGTTTTTTTGCAGGGGTTTCCTGAGACTTGAAAATTATTTCAAGGGTTCTTTTGGGGCAAAAAAGGTTGGGGAGGCTGATACAGATCAATGTTTCTTCATCAAGGACGCCTTGCTCTATGCAGGGCTATTTCTGCTGGCAAGGGTTGGACTGAGAATAATTATTCATACAAATCAAAGTTACTTGTATTGTTAAACACAATCGCCACTTTTAATCCAACTGAAAGAAAATTCTTTTTCAGTTTGGATAAAACATTGGTGGCATGTCAGTGCCTTTAAAGCTGTGTAGAAGAGTCACTTAATTTCGAGGATACTTGTGGTGTGTCTGTACACTGGTTGCCTTCTATGACTGTTATGAGGGTGGACTATCCCCATGCTGGTTTTTATTTTATATTATGGGGACTGCAGCAGAATGAGTAAGAAGAGAAAGCCAGTTGAGAGATGATCTTGTATCTAGAGTCAGCAGCTTCTAGAGTTAAAAAGGACCTCTTTCTTGCTCCACATAAAAAGCACTATTTTTCAGATCTATGTCTATACAGACTAGGTCACACAGTCTATGGCTACCAATCTTTGACTAGGTCACACAATATATGGCTACCAACCTATGGTTGAGTCACAATGTCTATGGCTATCAAGCTATAGGTAGATTGCATGGTCTATGGCTACCAGACTATAGCTAGGTCACATTGTCTATGGCTACCAATCTATGGCTTGGGGACACAGTCTATTACTACTTATCCATGGCTAGGTCTCACAGTCTGTTGCTTACAATCTATTGCTGGGTCACAAAATCTATGACTACCAATCTATGGATAGGTTGCACAGTGTATGACTACCAATCTATGGTTAGGTCACAATGTCTTTGGCTATCAATCTATAGGTAGATCACGTGGTCTATGGCTAACAAACTATAGATAGGTTACAATGTCCAAGGCTATCAATCTATGGCTAAGGGACACAACCTATGGCTACCAATCTATGGCTAGGTCTCACAATCTAATGCTTTCAATTTACTATTGATCACACAATCTATGATTACTAATCTATGGATAGGTTGCACAGTGTATGACTACCAGTCTATGGCTAAGTTACACAGTCTATGGCTTCCAATCTATGGCTTGGGGACACAGTCTATTGCTACTTATCCATGGTTAGGTCACACAGTCTGTTGCTTACAATCTATTGCTGGGTCACAAAATCTATGACTACCAATCTATGGATAGGTTGCACAGTGTATGACTACCAATCTATGGTTAAGTCACACAGTCCATGGCTACCAATCTATGGTTGGGTCACACTGTCTTTGGCTATCAATCTATAGGTAGATCACGCGGTCTATGGCTAACAAACTATAGCTAGGTTACAATGTCCAAAGTTACAATCTATGGCTAAGGAACACAACCTATGGCTACCAATCTATGGCTAGGTCTCACAATCTATTGCTTTCAAACTACTGTTGGTAACACAATCTATGATTATTAATCTATGGATAGGCTGCACAGTGTATGACTATCAATCTATGGCTACATTGCACAGTCTGTAACTACCAATCTATGGCTAGGTCAAAGAGTCTGTGGCTTTCAATCTATGGCTAGGTCAAAGAGTCTGTGGCTTCCAGTCTATGGCTAGGTCACAGATTCTATGTCTTTCAATCTATGGCTAGATCACAGATTCTATGGCTTCCAATCTATGGCTATGTCATGCAGTCTATGGCTACCAATCTATGGATAGGTCATGGAGTCTGTGGCTTCCAATCTATGACTATGTCACACAGTCTATGGCTTCCATTCTATAGCTAGGTCTCACAGTCTATGGTTTCCATTCTATGGCTGGGTCACACAGTCTATGGCCACCAATCTATGGCTAGGTCACACAGTCTATGGCTTCCCATCTAATGCTAGGTCCCACAGTCTATGACTACTAATCTATGGATAGGCTGCACAGTGTATGACTATCAATCTATGGCTACATTGCACAGTCTGTAACTACCAATCTATGGCTAGGTCAAAGAGTCTGTGACTTCCAATCTATGACTAGATCACACAGTCCGTGGCTTCCATTCAATGGCTAGGTCACACAGTCTACGGCTTCCATTCTATGGCTAGGTCACACAGTCAATGGCCACCAATATATGGCTAGGACACACAGTCTATGGCCACCAATATATGGCTAGGACACACAGTCTATGGCCACCAAACTATGGCTAGGACACACAGTCGATTGCCACCAATCTACGGCTATGTCACACAGTCTATGGCTTCCATTCAATGGCTAGATCACACAGTCTATGGCTTCCATTCAATGGCTAGGTCACACAGTCTATGGCTTCCATTCAATGGCTAGGTCACACAGTCTATGGATGGTCCACTAACTTCATTACTATAAATGCCATTGACCCACAGCAAGCATTCAGATCAAGAGTTCTGACTTTGCTTGCTGCATGCTTATTCTGAGTACTGAATCTATTGGTGACCAGGAAATGGGTATTTTCAAAAGAAGGTCAGTAATGCCAGCCCCTTTGTGCTTCATTCAGTGCAGGTCTCCATCGGGACTGAAGATGTTGTGACTTGTTCTCTTGGCATGCTGAGCAGCGAGCTTCTTTTTACTTCCCTGCTAGTCTTCCTTCCAGAAAACAGGGATCTGCTCTCTGTGAGATGATCTAGCCAACCCCTAGGGTTAAACCCATGGGGTCACAGCTCCCCATGCTGTGTGAACATTGACTGTGAACTAGCAGCGCACCCCTGTGCACGCTCCTACTCATGTGACTGAACTGTCTCTGACAGCACCTGATTTCGATTAAAGCTCAGGAACCAATTGGTGAGGCTTTCGATCACGTGATCACCACAACAACAAATCATGTTGATCACTGGAGGATTGTTGACAATCAAACTGTTCTCACCTGACAGTGTCACGGTATCATGTTCTATCTGTGTCACAGGATCAGGTGAGCAGAGAATGAGATCCAGTGCTGCAATATACGGCATATAATGTAATATCATATATTAAAAACTGGTATAGCAAAAAACCCCAAAAAACGTTGTTTTCCCACTTATGTTCATTTGTCGGTTTACAATAAAACATGAACAGGCAATATTAAACTAGAACAATAGGGAAACCTTTTTTTCTTTCATTTTGGATAGAGTAATGCAGGTCACACATGGGCTGGGGCGGACTGGCCATTCGGGATCTCGAGCACCGCCCGAGGGTCCAGGGTCAGTAGGGGGCCCCATGAGATGCCCCTGGTACCTTTCATAGGCTTTTTTGGGTGTGGTTTGAGTGTGAGCGAGGACACAGGGGCCCCATGATCCCTATTACCCTGGGGCCCCATGAGTCGTTAGTCCGCCCCTGCACATGGGTCGAATTCCGAACGAATTTACTTTAGTAAATCGGAATTTTCGTGCATTTTGTAATGGCGCCACCATTGATTTTGAAATTCGTCCAGCCAAGCCTTTCATTTCACCTCGTATTGCTACAGGAAATAATTTTTCGTGGCCAAGAATTTTCTTTTCTTTCCAGGTCACAGCTCATGTTCAATTTTTTTTTCGATTACATTTTTCGCACGACTCTCCCATCATTGATTACAAATTCGTTCGTTTTTCAAAAAAATTTCCAACGTGCCCAATCACTCAAATTCGATGGTTGCTCGAAAATCGACCGCTGTTGTGGCCCAAGGGCTCATGTACACTGCAGCTGATAAACTCACGTTTAGGAGCTTTTCTGCGTTTCTTTCAGCAGCCCCTGAACTCCCCCTAATGTCTTCCTATGTGTCCGTGTACACATCGTCCTTTACAGGCAGTTGAGTTTACAGTCGTTTTTTTTAACGCACCAAACTTGCGTTCAGGAGTAGATTTTATCAGCGTTCCAAACGCCAAACGCTTGTAAACGCGGCTAACCGCGTTTATAAGTATTTGCGTTTGGAGAATTTTTTTACCTTTTCCATATCCAGATGCTGTCCAGAGCCTTTTTTCTTCATCAGAAATGCACGCAAAGCGTTTTCCATGTATTCAAATGGACCCGGTACACCAGCGCAGTCAGTTCCAGGTTTCACGTGAAGGAAACAATGGTAGAACGTGCCGCATTATGCTCATGATGGGATCCATAGTGAATACAACCAGAAAAGACAGGTCATCTCCACACATACTGCTCTCTCTGCTTCTACTCTCTCTACTTCTCTCAAAATGTCTGAAATAGGTCATTTGTTACTGTTTTTCAGTGCATTCTGGGCATTTTGGAAGGTCTCCTGATGTTATCTTTTAAAAACCTTTCTAAACGCAAACGCGCATAAACGCGGTATGCAAACGCAGCTAAACATACTTTTTTAACCTACATTTCCAGCAGTCAGCTTCCATCATTCAGAAGAGTTTTCCAAACGCCCCGTGTACATGAGCACTAATGGTGCGAAATTCGAACGAAAATTCTTAGAAAAGACTTTCGAAAGAAAATTCTTTCAGAATTCGACCCGTGTATGGCTGGCTTAAGGCCGGCCACAAGTGGACCGATTTTCAAAATCATTGGTGGCATCATCATCAGTGCAGCCTCATCAGTGTCTCTTCATCAGTGGTCATCAGTGCAGCTTATCAGTGCTGCCTCATCAGTGGACATCAGTGCCCATCAATGCAGCCTCGTCAGTGCCCATTAGTGCAGCCTCATCAGTACCCATCAATACAGCCTTATCAGTGCCCATCAGTGCAGCATCATCAGTACCCATCCATACAGCCTCATCAGTGCCCATCAGTGCAGAATCATCAGTACACATCAATACATCCTTATCAGTGCCCATCAGTGCAGCATCATCAGTACCCATCAATACAATATCATCAGTGCCCATCAGTGCATCCTCATCAGTGCCCATCAGTGCAGCAGCATCAGTACCCATCAATACAACATCATCAGTGCTCATCAGTGCGTCCTCATCAGTGCCCATCAGTGCAGCCTCATCAGTGCCAATCAGTGCAGCATCATCAGTACCCATCAATACAGCCTCATCAGTGCCCATCAGTGCATCCTCATCAGTGCCAATCAGTGCAGCCTCATCAGTACCCATCAATACAGCCTCATCAGTGCCCATCAGTGCATCCTCATCAGTGCCAATCAGTGCAGCCTCATCAGTACCCATCAATGCAGCCTCATCAGTGTCCTCTCATCAGTGCCCATCAGTGCAGACTCATCAGCGCACACCAGTGAAGGGGAGAAGTTACTTATTTGCAAAATGTTATAACAGAAACTAATAATATTTTTTTTTTCAAAAAATAAAAAACCCCTTTGGTGATTAAATACCATTTAAAAAAAGCCAAAATCAAGACCCCGGGGACAGGACCTCAAACTAACTGGAGGAAAGTTGAAAACTAACCTTAGAAACGATTATTTTACTGAAGGAGTAGTTGATGCGTGGAATAGACTTCCAGCAGAGGTGGTGAGTTGGTCAACAATAAGGCTCCGTTCACACCAATGCGGTTTTCAGTGCTTTTTGCAGAAACGCATTACAGTTCACATAACACAGTTTCCTATGGGACACATTCATATCTGCGCTTTTTTGAGCCGCTGCGTTTTTGGAAAGGGTCAGGGACTTTTTTATAAGCAAAAAGCAGCATTTTTGTTACAATAGAGTTCAATGGAGAATTTTTTATATCATATTTTATTTTATATTTTTTATTTAAATTTCAAAAAAGTGTACTTTTTTCCTGCAAAAAGAACCTGCTGGGCAAATACTATGTGACATAAGAAATTGCAAAACCCTGACATCCCCAGTGACACTAATACAGTGATCAGTGCTAATAAAAAGCACTGACACGGTACTAATGGCTCTGGGCACAAAGGGGTTAACATCTGGGGCAATCAAAGGGTTAACTGTGTGCTGGGCGTGTTTTACTTCTGAAACATGCTGCTTTGTATCGCTCTGCTGTGTAGAGCGATACAAAGCAGCCTGTTTGTGATGACGGGACAGATCTGTGTTGTTTAAATACAGATCTCACCCCTTTCAGCTCCGTTGACAGTTACTGAGTCCTTGCGAAGAATCAGGGGCTGGGACCTGGAAATTGGCATGCCGAGGAGCCAATAGTGGCGTGGGTAGGGAGCACGCATGCATGCGCCCCCTGCCCGGGAGTGCAAAATCACGTATATATGCGTGATTTTGCACATCCCTGCTGCCCTGTAGCAGTACTTCTGCTATAGGGCGGTTGAGAAGTGGTTAAAAAAATATAATGTTTGGGGGTTCTTGGTAATTTTCTAGTAAGAAATACTTACATAATTACATAGTTACATAGTTAGTCTGGCTGAAAAAAAGACAAAAGTCCATCCAGTTCAACCATTAAAAAAAGTTATAATCCTACACCCACAGTTGATCCAGAGGAAGGCAATACTGATTGTTACATTTGAACAAAAAGTGTGAGAAATGGCCCAGACTGGAGGTGGTTAAAGGCCTCCCAAGCGGAGCCCCCTGCGGGTATCAGCTCTGAGGGCTGTGGAGAGGAGTACTGAGGCCGGGTGCTGGGAGGTTTAATGGGAAGCTATGTACAGCACCCTGCTGCTCACCTGTCCCTATTCACATGTACTTGTGTGATGTGTGAACAACTGAGAATTGCCCCAGCAGTGATCAGGCTATCATTGATTTGTAAAGGCTTCCTGGCCATGGCTGACTGCAAACACCCATGATCCCGATCAGGGCCCACCAGTCCTCCTGTACGGGGCCCAGGCCAGCAGGAGGGCCCAGACAGCTGGGTGAATAGGATGTGAGCAGGGAGCAGGGGCGGACTGACAACTCATGGGGCCCCCGGGCAATAGAGGATCATTGGGCCCCTGTGTCCTTGCCCAAACTCAAAAAAGCCTATGAAAAAGGTACCAGGAGCATCTCATGGGGCCCCCTACTGACCCCGGGCCCTCGGGCATTGCCCGAGTTTCCAAATGGTCAGTCCGCCCCTGGCAGGGAGAGTGATCGGCATGGAGTGGGTGCAAATACTGGAACTAATCCCCTGTATGGCTCTCCCTGCAGCAACTGAAAGACAGCTTCTTCTCTTCTCCCTCCTGGGGGCTTTCAGCTGCTGCAGGGAGAGCCATACAGGGGATCGGTTCCAGTAATGGCCCCCCTGGTAGCACCTTATCACCCGGATTGGTTCCAGTAATGGTCCCCCTAGTAGCACCTTATCACCCTCCAAGGGGCAGACTGACAACTCATGGGGCCCCTGGGCAATAGGGGATCATGGGGCCCCTGTGTCCTTTCCCAAACTCAAAAAAGCCTATGAAAAAGGTACCAGGGGCATCTCATGGGGCCCCCTACTGACCCCGGGCACTCAATAGGGAATCATGAGACCCCTGTGTCCTTGCCCAAACTCAAAAAAACCTATGAAAAAGGTACCAGGGGCATCTCATGGGGCCCCCTACTGACCCCAGGCCCTCGGGCAGTGCCCGAGTTTCCAAATAGTCCGCCCCTGCGTGACCCTCCCTATGTACCATACGCTACCCCACTGTGTGCCCCCACCCCCGCAGTGCTGTAGGCTTCCCTCCCCTCCTTCCTACCAGCAGCAGCAAGCACACAATAGGATCCTTCAGGATGCAGAGTGGGGGAAGGATCCAGCAAATATGTAACATTTTACCAACCCCTTTCCTTCCTGAATGAACACACTGAGTGCTCATGACCGATCACTCACTGTGTTCCTTATTAATATTATTATACAGGATTTATATATATTACTATTATACAGGATTTATATATTATTATTATACAGGATTTATATATTATTATTATTATACAGGATTTATATATTATTATTATTATTATACAGGATTTATATATTATTATTATTATTATACAGGATTTATATATTATTATTATTATACAGGATTTATATATTATTATTATTATACAGGGTTTATATATTATTATTATACAGGATTTATATATTATTATTATTATACAGGATTTATATATTATTACTATTATACAGGATTTATATGGCGCCAACAGTTTGCTCAGCGCTTTACAATATAAGGGAGACAATACAGCAACAATACAGTTCAATACAAGAGGGTTAGGAGGGCCCTGATCCTTGGAGCTTACAATCTAATAACTGAAGCATAGTAAACTGTGGGTTTTTTGGGGAGAACCCTGTCAGGTTGGCTGGTTTTTAACAGCAGCCCTAATCCCAACCACTAGCAGGTTACAAAATGGTGTATATTTCCTATAAAGACTCATTTTTTTTTAAAACAAACAAGGATCAAGGAAAGTTTGTATTTGTAAATTTCTTCCAGTCCCTGAAGCTGGTTCTAATCTTTGATACATTGCACTGAAGGGCAGCTGACAATAAAAATGATTCATTGTAACAAACAGCAATACCGATGCAGGAAGTGGAGATCTTTCAGGGTTAACATCCTTGTGTTTCACTCTTCAAGGATTTAATTTTTGTGCCAGATGTTGCAAGAACAAGTCCCACGACTGAAGGGAATACAGTACGGCATTGTGGAACCGTGAAAGTCCTTATCTGTCACCTGTCCTGATTGTGTACTAAGATCTGCGAGACACCTAGGGAGAGACCTGCAGCTTACCTAGGCTTGGAATCAAGGCCATCTATGCAGGGCTGCTGTTAGAAACCATGGGGCCCCATACAGCAAACCAGACAGGGCCCTCTACCCTCCAAAAAAAACAAAGTTTACTATGCTTCAGTTATGAATGAACACAGTGAGTAATTGGTACCAATCACTTATTATGTTCATCATCCTGAAGGATCCTATTGTGATCACAGTTACCGGTGGGAGGGAGAGGAGGGAACCCAGGAGCACTGGGGGGGGCGCACACAGAGGGGCTTGGGCAACATGGGGAGCCGTATGGTGCACAGGGAGGATGATGGGTGCAACGGAGGGGAAATTACTGGAATTCATCACCTGTATGGTTCTTTCTGCAGCAGTTGAGCGCCAGCAGGAGGGAGAGGAGGAAAATAAACCAGTGTTCAGCTGCTGCAGAGAGAACCATACAGGGGATCAGTTCCAGTAATTGCCCTCCCACCATGCTGATCACCCTCCCTACACACATCCAATTTACCCCCCCCCCCCGCTGGCCTGGGCCCTGTACAGGAGGAGTGGTGCCCCCTTATCCACGGCCCTGCATCTATGTGTCTATGGCCACCATAAGTGGCTAGCACCTTGGGGTCCTGGGTCTGACTCCTGTGAAGGGTGCTGACTACATGAAATTTCAATGTCCTCCAAGGCCATAATTACAAATATTAGGGCCCTACGGCTAACTGTGCCTGTAGCATGTGGTGACAATGTGTGTCATTAACCTCTACATAAAGTATTCCTGAACCAAGGACAGCACTGTGAGCATGTGCAGTACACCACCAGGGAGTAGGGATGAGCTTGGGTTTGGTTTGAAGTTGGGTTTGAACCGAATTCAAAAGAAAATTGTTTGGAACAAACCTGAGGTCACAAAAACTTTTTTTGTGCAACTACAAACCTTAACTGTGGGGGGATATTAGAGTGTAAGCTCCTCTGGTGCAGAGACTGATGTGACTGGCTCAGTGTTCTCTGTACAGCACTGCGGTATATGTCAGAGCTATATAAATGTACAATGTATAAAAACATTAATGTGTGACTGTGTTAGGATATTAGAGTGTAAGCTCCTATGGTGCAGAGACTGATGTGACTGGCTCAGTGTTCTCTGTACAGCACTGCGGTATATGCCAGAGCTATAATAAATGTGTAATAATATAATAGTGTATGACTGTGGTGGGGACATGATGTAAGGTTACCATTCGCCCCTATTTCCAGGGACATTGGCAAAGATGGTGGCTCAGTGAGGGGTCTATGCTTACTGTGGGGGCCCTTCTTGCCTGGCCTGCCAATTACCAGCCATAGTGTTACTCACTGACATGACTGACAGCGTGTGTAGATTTGTTTGGCCCCTGCATTCTTCATCCCTGAACTATGTATGACCTAATCCTGACCCCTTAACATTGAATTACCTAATCCTGGCCCTGAACTCTGGATTCCATATTCCTGACCCCTGAAATCTCTGTGTTTTTAAATTCTGACACCAAACTCTGTAGTTACTTAATCCTGACCTGTGAACTCTACATTGCTTACCCCTGACCCCTGAATTCTGTGTAACTTACTCATGACCCCTGAATTCTGTGTTACTTACTCCTGAACCCTGTGTTACTCCAGACCCCTGAACCCTGTGTTACTCATGACCCCTGAACTCTGTGTTACTTACTCCTGACCCCTGAACCCTGTGTTACTCCTGACCCCTGAACTCTGTGTTACTTACTCCTGACCCCTGAACTCTGTGTTACTTACTCCTGACCCCTGAACCCTGTGTTACTCCTGACCCCTGAACTCTGTGTTACTTACTCCTGACCCCTGAACTCTGTGTTACTTACTTCTGACCCCTGAACTCTGTGTTACTTATTCCTGACCCCTGAACTCTGTGTTACTTACTCCTGACCCCTGAACTCTGTGTTACTTACTCCTGACCCCTGAACCCTGTGTTACTCCTGACCCCTGAACTCTGTGTTACTTACTCCTGACCCCTGAACTCTGTGTTACTTACTTCTGACCCCTGAACTCTGTGTTACTTATTCCTGACCCCTGAACTCTGTGTTACTTACTCCTAACCCCTGAACTCTGTGTAACTTATTCCTGACCCCTGAACTCTGTGTTTCTTACTCCTGACTCCTGAACTCTGTGCTACTCACTCCTGACCCCTGAACTACATCACATTGCCCAATCCTGACCCCTGAACTACATTACATTGCCCAGTCCTGACCTCTGAACTACATTACATTGCCCAATCCTGACCCCTGAACTACATTACATTGCCAAATCCTGACCTCTGAACTACATTACGTTGCCCAGTCCTGACCTCTGAACTACATTACGTTGCCCAATCCTGACCTCTGAACTACATCACATTGCCCAATCCTGACCTCTGAACTACATCACATTACCCAATCCTGATCTCTGAACTACATTACATTGCCAAATCCTGACCTCTGAACTACATTACGTTGCCCAGTCCTGACCTCTGAACTACATTACGTTGCCCAATCCTGACCTCTGAACTACATCACATTGCCCAATCCTGACCTCTGAACTACATTACATTGCCCAATCCTGACCTCTGAACTACATTACATTGCCCAATCCTGACCTCTGAATTCTGTCTTACCTACAACCAGAACTCTGTAAACTCTGTATAACTTTCTCCTGACCTCTGCATTACACGCCTGACCTCTGAATTTTGCTGCATTACTTGCTCCTGACCCCTGCATTCTGCATTACATACTACTGACCTCTGTGCTCTGTGTTACTTATTTCTGACCCCTGCAATGTGAATAAAAGTAAATGGCAGGTTTCTACCTGAAGCTGAAAAGGTAGGACAAATGTGTATTTTTACAGTGATATCTATAATATAAAATTTTTAAAATATTTTCTTCAAACCTTCATTACTTTTTAATAAGATGTTGCTATCCTATCTCCAAAAAAAAATTGCTGCTCACTGATAATGTTGTGTATGGTTTTTAGTGCGTACTATCACATATTCTCAGTAGATATTGTAAATCTTGCTTAGGCTTTATTGAGTTCTCACCTACATGGTGTAAAATGCGCCAATTTGGGTCACATGATTGAACGGGTGGCCAAACACACACCTGCACTAAATATCTCAGTATAAAATATTGCTACATGGATGGAGTTCAGCTTATTAGATAATGTTTACTTTACAGCGCAGAGCTAACAATGGAAAGCAAAGTTTACTCAGTCTAAAAGTTTTATTGATCCAAGCTGCTGGAATGTTTAGCTATTTGGTTTCAGTGCTTTCTCAATCTGATCATACCCGCTGATCATCTGAAGCTGAAGAGTCTTTTTTTTTTTTAAGAATTTAGCTCTCATAATTATTTTAAATATATCATTTCACTTTATTCACAAACAGGTATTCGTTAATGGTAACCACTTCAGGGACTTTTTTTGTTTTAAAGTTTGGTATTATTAAGAAAAGTGTTCAATATATATGTCATGCTTCAAGGGGTGGCCATACAGCAAAGAGAAAGCCTCCTTTCAGTGACAACTATACAATGGAACATCGGGGTGCTTATATCCGGTGCTCCCTCACTTAAAGGGATCGATTTTACATAATATATATGGAGTGGGTGCATCAAGTTTAGCAGGCCATATCGGCCCACCATTGGATCCCCAAAACAGTGCCAGGTTCCTGGGGATATAGCCCATTATGTCCTGCACAAATCTTGCTACCCATCGCTGTAATCCCAGATTTGTCTATGTAGCGATATAAGTGGCATTTGAAAGTTAGTATAGTGAGACTTTTGGTGGACTTTGAGAGGAAGGGTAGTAAGAATTGTGGTGGACTTTAAGAGGAAGGATAGTGAGATTTATGGTGGACTTTGAGAGGAAAAGTATGGAGAACTATGGTCGACTTTAAGAGGAAGGATAGTAAAACTTATGGTGGACTTTGAGAGGCAGGGTAGTGAGAATTGTGGTGGACTTTAGGAGGAAAAGTATGGAGTATTATGGTCGACTGTAACAGGAAGGATAGTAAGACTTATGGTGGACTTAGAGAGGAACGGTATGGAGAATTATGGTCGACTTTAAGAGGAAGGATAGTAAGACTTATGGTGGACTTTGAGAGGAAGGGTAGTGAGAAGTGTGGTGGACTTTAAGAGGAAGGATAGTGAGATTTATGGTGGACTTTGAGAGGAAAAGTATGGAGAATTATGGTCGACTTTAAGAGGAAGGATAGTAAAACTTATGGTGAACTTTGAGAGGAAGGGTAGTGAGAAGTGTGGTGGACTTTAAGAGGAAAGGTAGTGAGAATTATGTGCAGCATAGCAAGTTATACCCCTGGAACCCAGAGCTGTTGGGAAGCCTTGTATAGCCCACCATGCTCCATATCAATCTTGCCGCCCAATCTTGCTGTAATCTAAAATTTGTCTACATGGTGATAGATGTGAATATTAAGAAGAAATATAGTGAGGAAAATGGTCAACTTTGAGAAAGAAGGGCAGTGAGAATTATTGTGGACAATGAGGAAAGTTAGTGAGAACTATGGTGGATTTTGAGAGGAAGGGCAGTGATAATTATGGTGGACTTTGAACGGAAAGGTTGGAAGAATTATGGTGAGCTTTGAAAGGAAGCATAGTGCAATTTATGGTGGTCTTTGGGAGGAAGAGTAGTGAGACTTATATGGGGCATAACAGGGTAAATCTCCAGAATCCAAACCTGTAGAAAGGCCCTGTGGTCATTTTAAGTAGTGAAAGGGTCCTCTCTGCAAGATGTTTCCCCTGGGTCCACCCATTTCATAAAACAGCCCTATTCGAAGACATTTCTGGCTGCAGTCTTCCATGGTGGGTCTCACTACCTCCAGATCCACATTTCTAAATTTTGAATTTCTTTTCTTCTCTCAAAATCTGGGACAGGACTTCATCAAGTTTCTCATCACTCCATGAACTGTATGCCTCTCTCACATAACAGCACCTCACCTGTCTCTCTCTCTTTAAGCCTCCCATATGAAAATGTACAATTCCCTATGAGAACAATGCCAGATTATCACGTACATGGTGTTAGAGGCCAATGGAGAGAGGGCTTCTCTTGCAGCTAAGTTCCAGACCTCCCTGAGAGTGGGACAGCAGAAGTCAGGCCCAAAGTGGCACAGGTCGCCTGTAGGAGTGCTCGTTGGTGGTCCACCCAGGAGCACAGCTGATGCACTGAGATGGGGTCTGCAGACAGGTGGTACCTGTGCGAGGTATGCAAGCCTTCCGGGGAAACAGAGGATCACAGGATAGCTGGTTCAAAGCCGAGGTCAGGTACCAGGTGGAGATCAGAGCAGACGTAGTCAGATGGGATAGCCGAGGTCATACACAGAGGAGCAAGAGAGAATATCCGTTAGCCAAGCTGAGGTCAGATCAGGAATTAAGCAGAGAAGACAGGTCCAAGAGCAAGCCGAGTCGGTATCAGGAAATCACAGATCATAATAGCACAGGAACAAGGTACTGGGAAGCCAGAGATCAACCAGCACCTGAGAGTAGGGCAGGGCTTCCTTATAAAGGCCGTTTGGCGCCAAATTTGAGCCGATGTGAACGTCTGCGGCCATGCAAGGTATTGGCAGGGGTGCCAGGTCACCTAACACCTCTGCCGAGCACAGAGCCCTGACACAGATCCAGTTAACAACTTCATAGGTTGCCGGCCTGTGATTCTCCTTCTTTGATATCGATTGCCTCTGCACTGTCAACATCCCTGTAGACAATGTCATCCCACTTTCCCTACTGAAGTATTCCAAAACCCTCAGACAGGTGTTCTTTGATGCTGTGTAGGGAGTGATTGCCGTCCACACACAACGGTAATGAACTTGTTTGCTCCCTCACTGCTCCTCTTTTTGTCAACAATACCTGGTGCTTCTTGGTCTGAGGCGGTATGTAACTTTCTCCCATGTGACAGAATTTGGGTTTAGTAGCCAGTCACTAGGCTCCCTGCTCCTCTTAGTGTCTGACACTAGCTGACACCTTGAATTTCAGTGCTGACTGAGGTGGCAAGGGAGTACTGGTAAGGGGAGTATTACTGCAATGTGACACCTTTACAACAACACTTTGCCCTGAATGGGTGAAAATGGCATTGTCTCTTTCAGGACCCTTTTACTGCATCTAAATTTCTATACCGACATGTTATAGTACACACTGATATACACTATATTGTCAAAAGTATTGGGACACCTGCCTTTACACACACAGAAACTTTGATGGCATCCCAGTCTTAGTCAGTAGGGTTCAATATTGAGTTGGTCCACCTTTTGCAGCTATAACAGCGTCAACTCTTCGAAGGCCATCCACAAGGTTTAGGAGGGTGTCTATTTGAAGGTTGGACCATTCTTCCAGAAGCACATTTGTGAGGTCAGGCACTGATGTCGGGGGAGGAGGCCTGGCTCGCAGTCTCTGCTCTAATTCATCCCAAAGGTGTTCTATGGGGTTGAAGTCAGGACTCTGTGCAGGCCAGTCAAGTTCCTCCACCCCAAACTCGCTCCTCCATGTCTTTATGGACCTTGCTTTGTGCTCTGGTGCGCAGTCATGTTGGAACAGGAAGGGCCATCCCCAAACTGTTACAACAAAGTTGGGAGCATGAAATTGTCCAAAATATCTTGGATGGCTGACACCTTAAGAGTTCCCTTCACTGGAACTAGGGGGCCAAACCCAACTCATGAAAAACAACCCCACACCATAATTCCCCCTCCACCAAACTTTACACTTGGCACAATGCAGTCAGGCAAGTACCGTTCTCTGGCAACTGTCAAACCCAGACACGTCCATCGGATTACCAGACAGAGAAGCGTGATTCAGCACTCCAGAGAACACATCTCCACTGCTCTAGAGTCCAGTGGCAGCTGCTTTACACCACTGCATCTGATGCTTTGCATTGCACTTGGTGATGGAAGGCTTGGATGCAGCTGCTCAGACATGGAAACCCATTCCATGAAGCTCTCTACGCACTGTTGTGCTAACCTGAAGGCCACACGAGGTTTGGAGGTATTTAGCTATTGACTCTGCAGACAAGCGCTCTGTGCGCTTCAGCATGTGCTGACCTCACTCTGTCATGTGACGTGGCCTACCACTTGGTGGCTGAGTTGCTGTTGTTCCCAGTTGCTTCCACTTTGTTATAATCCCACTAACAGTTGAGCGTGGAATATTTAGTACCAAGGAAATGTCACGGATGGACTTATTGCACAGGTGGCCACCTATCATGGGACCACGCTGGGAGTCACTGAGCTCCTGAGAGCGACCCATTCTTTCACAAATGTTTGTAGAAGCAGTCTGCATGCCTAGGGGCTTGATTTTATATACCTGTGACCATGGAGGGGATTGGAGCACCTGAATCCAATGATTTGGAGGGCGGGCCCAATACGTCTGGCAATATAGTGTATCTAATACTGGCAATATAGTGTATCTAACCAAATAAGAGGATTGCACTTTAAACACTATTTGTATCCATTTGTAATATCTGCAAACTTCTAAAACTCAAAGAAAGGTATCTGTATGACAGTCTAAACAAGTACCAAATCCAATTCCTATAGATGCAGAAGCCTCATAAAGTAAAAAATATCTGTTAATTTTCCTGACTAAACCAAATCATCCTTCATTGGTGTGACATAAAATGTAGAGATGTGAGTAGCTGAGAGGTAACCTGTAGCCATATAAAAACATATAAAAACCGTATTTGTGGATTAGGTAGAATGCCAGGAAAATGCAGGAAATGGATAGGTGGCGCTGGATTGCGACAGCCAAACAGTGATTGGTGCTGTCGCGATTGGACTTGGTGATTCAAGCCGGTCTTGGTCCCATTGACCTTGGGCAGTTTGGCACCCAGAACATCCTGTGGGCAGGTACAGGAACACCCCCTAGGGTCAATTGGCCGAGGACTAATGTCCTGCCTACATCCATATCCCCATAAATTGAGTACCCGGACATTGGGACATTGTAATTCGTATGGAGCTGTTCGATCGACTAACGGATTGCTGATTCTCCCTGACTTGCTCCAGTCGCAGGATAAATCTTGGTAAAAGTTTTATTTCTGTTTTTTATTCCCTTTTATTTTATAGTGAATAGTCATTTGTGTGTCTTCTTGTATTTTTTATAACTTTTTATATTTTGTACATATTTTATGCACTGCCCACTTTCGGGATATTAAATCTTAAAATTAATTAGTGACTTCTGTGTATTTAATCATGGCTCATATCTTCGGAGAGATTAGATTGGAGAGATTAGATTGTATTGTATTTTAGTGCCTTTATATGCTCGGTCAAGCTCATTGCCAGTCTGTATGCAATTGCACTGCATGTGGGCAGATTGCGTGCAGATTGTAAAGGTAACAGATCTGCCAGACGGAGATCTGTGTGTGTGGGGTGTCTCAGCAGACCGTTCTGCGGATAAACTGCTGGGTGGTGGCAGGCTACCTTTTGTAGTGTGTCTGGTGTGGGGGTGTGTGGACAGTGGAAGAGTGATTAACACCGGGGTTCAAGCTGTAGGAGAGCTGGAGGGATCCTAGAAGGGTGTGTGATTGCTAAGCTGCTCCTCAACTCTAATCAGTGCACCAGATTGTATATAAGATTTGTATCTGCCAGTGTGTGGGGTCGACCAGCTGGATTGGAGTGGAGTCTACCCCCACCTCTACTCCGCTGGTGGCCAAGAGGTATTCCGGGCTGTGAAAGTGTATCACGGCTGGTCTTTTAGACGGTTTTATATGTTCAAAGTTAAGTCCCCCTTATTCCCTCTTATTATTATTGTTATTATTATACAGTATATATATAGCGCCAAAGGGTTTGCTCAGCGCTGTACAGTAGCAAGGGGGACAGAACATGAGACAAGGCAGTAACAATACACTACACGAGGGGTTCGAGGGCTCTGCTCTTTCGAGCTTACAATCTAGGAGGGAGGGGAAGGTGGCACAGGAAGAGATGGCTGTGGGGGATGGAGTGGTGGGTGGATTGGAGGAGGTTAGTTGTTAAGTGAGGTCGGATGTTAGGTGAGGTTGGGGTAGGCTTCCCTGAAGAGGAGGGTTTTCAGGGTGCGCCTGAAAGTGAGGAGGGTAGGTGACAGTCTTATGGATTGGGGTAGGGAGTTCCAGAGAATGGGGGAAGTCCTGGAGAAGTCCTGCAATCGGGCGTGGGAGGAGGAGACCAGGGAGCTAGAGAGCAGAAGGTCCTGTGAGGAGCGGAGGGCACGGGTAGGGTAGTATCTGGGGTATCTTACCCCAAGTCACGGTCGCACGTGCGCGCCACGGTTAGCTAGTCGCTGTGGGCGTGGCGTGTGGGTGAACTCGTGACAATTGGTGTCTCACACACTCCCTCTCCCAGACACTGCAGCTCACAGTGGGAGAGTTTAATGAACAGAAGCAGTGCTGTCAATTCAGAAGAAAGTGGTCAGGAAACGGTGTGGACAAGTGCTACAGGCTTGTGAATTAGCAGTGACAATGCTGAAAGCCGTGCCAGTAAGGGGGCTTGCGATTGGGCACATGTTGGCACCAAATTGTACAGTCCCCGCATCTTCTTAGAAGAACTCCCTGCCAAATTGTGTCACGCTCTCAGCCAGAGGCCCGCACATGACATCCCCTGGCCAGAGGCCTTAATATTTAAGAATAAAGTAATGTCCAAAAATAAATGCACTTCCAGCACTTTACTGCAACTTCACATCTTCCCATAACTTCCAATGACATAACACATTTGACTTGCTAGCAGAATCTTTTGCAGACAGGTGAGATTCTTCCCCTTGGACTTTTTTATCACTGCACAGCTTTTTTTTTTGTGTGTGTATTTCCTTATGTATTGCCATTGTCAATGAATCATCAGATGCAATTTATGTTTTCCTGATTTTACTGCTCTAATAAAAGAATATAAAATAAGGCCTTCCGAGCCAGCTTCTATCATTCTAGACTGACCGGTTCCTTTAAATGCAGCCTCTGACTGTTTACAATGTTGTCCTCAAGTCCTGGGTCTTAACTCAGATAAACAGATTGTGAAATTTGAAATCTATTTTAAAAAGTCAGCAACACGTCCAACAGCAGGAATGCAAGTGATGCAATCAGGACTGTGATTTGTGACCTAAATAGTTAAAGAGGAACTCAGCTCAAGTGTAAGATATGAATATTCTTTCAAAATAGACTTCCGCTGAAATCACAAACTATGAATAGTCAATGATTTTCTCTCCATGAGGTTATATATAAACCCCAAAAATTGCAGTGAACTAGGAAGGAAGGGTGGGGTGGTGAGAGAAATAGGATGAAAGGGGCATTTCTTAGGGTGGGTTTCCTGATGGTGAAAACTGTGGGCCATGTCTACACAATGAATGAACATTATGACAGGGTGAGAATGAAGGAGCAAAATTGCAAGACAATTAGTGGCAAGGATTGGAAAACAATTGGTGGTTAGGACTGAAAGACGACTGATGGTTATGATTTGAAGACAACTGGTGGTTTGGATTGTAAGAAAATTGGTCATTTGGAATGGAAGACAATTGGTGGTTATGATTGGAAGACAATTGGTGGTTAGGACTGGAAGGCAATTGGTGGTTAGGAGAGGAAGAAAATTGATGGTTATGACTGGAAGATAATTGGGTTGGTTTTTGAAGACAATTGGTAATTTGGGATGGAAGACGATTAGTGGTTAGAATTATAAGACAATCGGTGGTTAGAAGTGGAAGGCAATTGGTAATTTGGGATGGAAGACGATTGGTGGTTAGAATTATAAGACAATTGGTGGTTATGATTGGAAGACAATTGGTGGTTAGGACTGGAAGGCAATTGGTGGTTAAGATTGGAAGACAAATGGTGGTTAAGATTGAAAGACAATTGGTAATTTGAAATGGAATACGATTGGTGGCTAGGTTTGGAAGACCATTGGTGGTTAGGAATAAAAAAACAATTGGTAGCTAGGATTGTAAGACAATTGGTGGATTGGATTGGAAGACAATTGGTGGTTAAGATTGGAAGACAATTGGTGGTTAGTAGTGGAAGACAATTGGTAATTTGGGATGGAAGACGATTGGTGGTTAGGATTGTAAGACAAATCGTGGTTAGAATTAGAAGACAATTGGTGGTTTAGATTGGAAGACAATTGGTAATTTGAAATGGAAGACAACTGACGGTTAGGATTGGAAGACATTTGGTGGTTATAAATAAAAGACAATTGGTGGCTAGGATTGTAAGACAATTGGTGGATTGTATTGGAAGATAATTGGTGGTTAGGATTGTAAGACAATTGGTAATTTGCAATGGAAGACAATTGGTGGTTAGGAGAGGAAGAAAATTGATGGTTATGACTGGAAGATAATTGGGTTGGTTTGGATTGGAAGATGATTGGTGGTTTGGATTGGAAGACAATCGGTGGTTAGTAGTGGAAGACAATTGGTAATTTGGGATGGAAGACGATTGGTGGTTAGGATTGTAAACCAAATGGTGGTTAGAATTATAAGACAATTGGTGGTTATGATTGGAAGACAATTGGTGGTTAGGACTGGAAGGCAATTGGTGGTTAAGATTGGAAGACAAATGGTGGTTAGGATTGGAAGACAATTGGTGGTTAAGATTGAAAGACAATTGGTAATTTGAAATGGAATACGATTGGTGGCTAGGTTTGGAAGACCATTGGTGGTTAGGAATAAAAAAAACAATTGGTAGCTAGGATTGTAAGACAATTTGTGGATTGGATTGGAAGACAATTGGTGGTTAAGATTGGAAGACAATTGGTGGTTAGTAGTGGAAGACAATTGGTAATTTGGGATGGAAGACGATTGGTGGTTAGGATTGTAAGACAAATCGTGGTTAGAATTAGAAGACAATTGGTGGTTAAGATTGGAAGACAATTGGTAATTTGAAATGGAAGACAACTGACGGTTAGGATTGGAAGACAATTGGTGGTTATAAATAAAAGACAATTGGTGGCTAGGATTGGAAGACAATTGGTGGATTGTATTGGAAGATAATTGGTGGTTAGGATCGGAACACATTTAGTGGATTGGATTGAAAGACTGGATTGGATTGGTGGTGAGGATTGGAAGACAATTGGTGGTTTGGATTCGAAAACAATTAGTGGTTAGGACTGGAAGACAATTGGTGGTTTGGATTCGAAAACAATTAGTTGTTAGGACTGGAAGACAATTTGTGGTTTGGATTAGAAAACAATTGGTGGTTAGGATTGGAAGACAATTGGTCCTTAAGATTGGAAGACAATTTGTAGTTGGATTTGGAGGACAATTGGTGGTTAAGATTGAAAACAATTAATGGTCCGTACCAATATAAAGGACAGCATGTATCACTCAGACCTTTTTTGGCAAGGCTTTGCAGAAGTAATGGTCAGTACACTATGAGAAAATCAGACGAGCGATCGTCCAATTTTCAACGAAAGTGTGTATCATAATATAACTGAGAATGGTATTAACTTGTATGAACATTTTCAGCCAACAAAGGCAAATGTAGCTCGCGTAGTAGAAGAGGGTCATTGTTTGCTCCTGATCATGCGTGCTTTTTTCTATTCAATTATTTCCGTATAATTACTGTACACATTGAAAAGTGAAAATGAGATGTTGCATTCACGTACAATACAAATTTTCTAGCTTGCACCTTCGGTTTTTGTTGTTGAACAGTCGAAATCATCCATAGATCCTCATACAGACATTTTCATACGATTTTCTTATTGTGTGTATGGGCCCTAATGAAGCTCAATTGCGCAACACTTCACCATGATTTGGAGACTACTGGGGCCCCTTGACGGCACTGGAAATTTTATCATAACCATAAAATAGCCCTTTAAACTCAACAAAATGTGTCTGTTCTCTGCAATGAAGAATAAACTTGGCTTGTGTTTTGATTATAAAAATTTGGTCTGTTCATATCAGAATGTTGGGAGGCAACAAATGCACGCAGGTGCTGAAATACAGTGAAAGGGGAGCCACATGGATGGTCTCTCTGCCTTGACCCTGACCCAGAGAAGGTCATAGGTTTTCCCCTGTGGAAATTACCACTTGTAGCTGTAACTTGCCCGGGGCTGCTTCTGTGGTCGGAGAAAGCTGCACGTGCAGAAACATCTCCTCAGGGCTCACAATGCAATCATTAATTAACCTACAAACAATTATTCAATTAACTGTGCTTGACCCAGAAACACTGACAGCAAAACTGGTCTGGTTTGCTGAGAACAATACCGACTGCTGGCACTAAGAAAAGCATGACTAATGGAATGGCGGCAGAGTCTGATATCCACATCATGGAGGAGAATTCCAGGAAAATGGAAAATAACTAATAACTTTCATTTTTCTCTCCTTGTCACTCCCCTCCCTCTTTCTCTATCTAGCTCTCCTTTCATCTCCCACTCCTTTCATTCCTCTTCTCTCTCTCTGTCTCTTCTTTCCTTTCTTATCTTTCATTCCTTTCTTTCTCTCTCCTTTCCTTTCCTTTCTCTCTTCTTTCATTCATTTTTCCTCTCACTATATCTCTCCTTTCCTGTCTTATTTTTCTTTCCTTTCTCTCTCCTTCAGGGGCGGACTGACAACTCATGGGGCCCCCAGGCAATAGGGGCGGACTGACAACTTATGGGGCCCCTGGGCAATAGGGGCGGACTGACAAAACATGGGGCCCCCGGGCAATAGGGGATCATGGGGCCCCTGTGTCCTTGACCAAACTCAAAAAAGTCTATGAAAAAGGTACCAGGGGCATCTCATGGGGCCCCCTACTGACCTCGGGCCCTCGGGCAGTGCCCGAGTTTCCAAATGGGCAGTCCGCCCCTGCTCTCCTTTCCTTTCCTTTCTCTCTTCTTTCATTCATTTTCCCTCTCAATTTTTCTCTCCTTTCCTGTCTTATCTTTCATTCTTTTCTCTCTCCTTTCCTTTCTCTCTCGTTTCCTTTCCTTTCCCTCTTCTTTCATTAATTTTCCCTCTCACTATATCTCTCCTTTCCTGTCTTATCTTTCATTCCTTTCTCTCTCGTTTCCTTTCCTTTCTCTCTTCTTTCATTCATTTTCCCTCTCACTATATCTCTCCTTTCCTTTCCTTTCCTTGCCTTTTTCTCTTCTTTCATTCATCTTCCTTCTCACTATATCTCTCCTCTCCTGTCTTATCTTTCATTCTTTTTTCTCTCTCTCTCCTCTCTTTTTTCATTCATTTTCCCTCACACTATATCTCTCCTTTCCTGTCTTATCTTTCATTCTCTCTCCCCCCTCCCCCCCTCTCTCTCTTCTTTTCTCACTTCTTTCATTCATTTTCCCTCTCATTATATCTCTCCTTTCCTGTCTTATCTTTCTTTCTTCTCTCTCTCTCCTTTCATTCCTCTTCTCTTTTCATCTCTCTCTCTCTCTCTCCTTCTCTCTCTCTCTCTCTCTCCTGTCTTTGCTCTATTATCTTTCATTCCTCTCCTGTTTCTTTATCTCTTTTTCTCCCTTCTATTAGGGATGAGCCAAACTGTCCTGGGCTTCGGTATGAGCAGGGTTCCGCAAACTTTGGATGCCAAACTCCAACCCCAATTTTCAATTTTCAGCGCCGTCACACTTTGAGTAACAATTGCGCAGTCATCCAACACTGTAGCCATATGAAGATAACCCATATCAGTGTATATTATGTAGTCTGTAGGAAGGGTATTGAGTCCACAAACTTTGGTAATATACAGTATATCTGAAAAGTGATCAATCCTGAGTGACAATTGCGCAGTCATCCAACACTGTAGCCATATGAAAGTTTTATCTTTTTTTTCCACACAAATAGAGCTTTCTTTTGGTGGTATTTAATCACCACTGGGTTTTTTTTTATTTTTTGCTAAATAAGCAAAAAAAGACCAGAATTTTGGAAAAAAACACATTTTCTTTGTTTCTGTTATAACATTTTGCAAAAAAATAATATTTCTTGATAAATTTAAACCAAAATGTATTCTGCTACATTTCTTTGGTGAAAATATTCCAAATCAGTGTATATCATTTAGTCTGTAGGAAGGGTATTGAGTCCACAAACTTTGGTAATATACAGTATATCTGAAAAGTGATCAATCCTGATGTACTGACGGATCTCATTTATTGAGACACCAGGACAGTACAGAAATCTCCCAAATGACCCCTTTTTGGAAAGTAGACAGTGTGAGGTACTCAGTAAGAGGCATGGCGGGTTTTTTGAAGTTGTAATTTTTTTGTCACAATTTTTTGGAAAATGAAGAAATGTAAAAAAAATGTTTTTTTTACAATGTTAAAATATGTTACATACTGTCACATGTGCAGTACAGCGTCATCATAACTGGTATGATGGTGATCAGGGACACTGACTGGTGACAGCATGTAAAAAAAACACACACAAAAAAAAATCTTTTTATCAATTTTTAAAAATATTTTCTTTCTTTTTTTCTTTCTTTCTTTTTTTTTTTTTACATTTTCTTTTACATACAGTGACCAGAGCAATACAATGTTACTATAGTAACATTGTACTACTCTGGGGAAGTGATCAGTATTTTTTTTTTCTTTTACACACAGTGATTGCTTATAACTGAATTTTATAGTTTGCAAAAAACATTTTTTCTGAATGAAAATGATTTTACTGGGGTATCTCGTTAAAAAAAAAAGGGTGAGGTTCTCCAGAAAATCAATAGAAGACCCTGGTACAAATTTTAAGGGGACTCTACTCAAAAAAACAAAGAAAGTTCCCTTCAAAATCCACACCCTTTATGTGTGGTATGGATTTTACTGGGGTATCTCATTAAAAAAAAAAGTGAGGTTCTCCAGAAAATCAATAGAAGACCCTGATACAAAGTTTAAAGGAACTCTACTCAAAAAAACAAAGAAAGTCCCCTTCAAAATCCAGACCCTTTATGTATGGTATGGATTTTACTGGGGTATCTCATTAAAAAAAAGGGTGAGGTTCTCCAGAAAATCAATAGAAGACCCTGGTACAAATTTTAAGGGGGCTCTACTAAGAAAAAACAAAGAAAGTCCCCTTCAAAATCCAGACCCTTTATGTGTGGTATGGATTTTACTGGGGTATCTCATTAAAAAAAAAAGGTGAGGTTCTCCAGAAAATCAATAGAAGACCCTGGTACAAATTTTATAGGGACTCTACTCAAAAAAACAAAGAAAGTCCCCTTTAAATTCCAGACCCTTTATGCTTGGTATGGGTTTTAATGGGGTATCTTATTAAAAAAAAAAAAAAGGTGAGGTTCTCCAGAAAATCAATAGAAGACCCTGATACAAATTTTAAAGGGACTCTACTCAAAAAAACAAAGAAAGTCCCCTTCAAAATCCAGATTCTTTATGCGTGGTATGGATTTTACTAGGGTATCTCATTAAAAAAAGGGTGAGGTTCTCCAGAAAATCAATAGAAGACCCTGGTACAAATTTTAAGGGGACTCTACTCAGAAAACCAGAGAAAGTCCCCTTCAGAATCCAGACCCTTTATTGAAACATGCATCCTTGTGGTCCAGAAAAGGAAGGGGGGGTGAACCGCCCTTCCTCCTGAATCATACAAGGCAGCTTGTCCTCAACATGGGGGGATACCTTGGACCCCCCCCGTGGCAGAGCACCTTGTCCCCATGTTGAAAAGGACATAGGTCTCTAGAGGTGGTGCCAATTTTTAGGAGATCATCATGACCTTCTGACAGTGATCTGTAATCCATGAAGTCTTTATCAGTGTAATGCAGAGTGGAGATTGGTGGACTCTGCATATCATACAGAACTTGGTGGGGTCACATTGTTTGCAGTTTAGCTCACGGCTGTTATCACCCCAGCTGTTGGCTTCCCAAGAAGGACCTTGACATTGTGAATGTGCCGATCTCAGCGATACTCCCCCTTCCCCCAAGTTATAAAACAGCCAGTCATACGCTGTGCCTTATTATTATTACCCGTCATAAAACCGACAGCTTTATTGACTGCTATAAGTTCATTACTGACTGGAATAGTGCTGGGAGCCAAGGAAAAACGATCATCTGAAAGACGAATGTGCACGGCTAACAGACACGAATATTCTGGATGTATGGACTCTGCACAGTCCCTCTTCTCTTCTCCTGTATGCCGGGTGGAATTCCCAGTATCTGTTCTTATTCTCTACATAGTGTATGTCTGGTTGGGCAAAAGTTGCAAAAGCAGTGAATACAATTTTTGACACAAGCAATCTCAAAACAAAAAACCATATACAGGAGAATGATGTAGCTAAAAATCCCAATCTCGGTCAGTGACCAGCAAAATACACAACTAATGCCCTGCTGGTGTTCTGATCCTTTTTAGTAGAGCTTTAAATTAGTGAATAATAGACTCAAGTGGCCAAGAAGCTTCTCACCACAGAAGTTGATCTTTGGTCTTAGGTGGTCCCTCGTAGGCCCAGCAGGAGCTGAGAGGGGCCCCACTCTAAAGGGGACAATGGATGAAGTCTGTAGCCTCCTCCCAGTACCTCTGGAGTCCTGATGCAGTAGTCTATGGCAGTACAACACTGGAACAACAGATCATTCTTTGGGTAACACTGGAGGAGCTCAGCTGTGAGGAAAGATTAGAGGAACTGAATGTATTCTCTCTTGAGAAGAGGAGATTAAGGGGGGATATGATCTCCATGTATAATACATAAGGGGGGATATGATCTCCATGTATAATACATAAGGGGGGATACGATCTCCATGTATAATACATAAGGGGGATATGATCTCCATGTATAATACATAAGGGGGGATATGATCTCCATGTATAATACATAAGGGGGGGATATGATCTCCATGTATAATACATAAGGGGGGATATGATCTCCATGTATAATACATAAGGGGGATATGATCTCCATGTATAATACATAAGGGGGGATATGATCTCCATGTATAATACATAAGGGGGGATATGATCTCCATGTACAATACATAAGGGGGGATATGATCTCCATGTACAATACATAAGGGGGGATATGATCTCCATGTATAATACATAAGGGGGGATATGATCTCCATGTATAATACATAAGGGGGGGATATGATCTCCATGTATAATACATAAGGGGGATATGATCACCATGTATAATACATAAGGGGGGATATGATCTCCATGTATAATACATAAGGGGGATATGATCACCATGTATAATACATAAGGGGGGATATGATCACCATGTATAATACATAAGGGGGGATATGATCACCATGTATAATACATAAGGGGGGATATGATCTCCATGTATAATACATAAGGGGGGATATGATCTCCATGTATAATACATAAGGGGGGATATGATCTCCATGTATAATACATAAGGGGGGATATGATCTCCGTGTATAATACATAAAGGGGGGATATGATCTCCATGTATAATACATAAGGGGGATATGATCTCCATGTATAATACATAAGGGGGGATATGATCTCCATGTATAATACATAAGGAGGGGGGATATGATCACCATGTATAATACATAAGGAGGGGGGATATGATCTCCATGTATAATACATAAGGGGGGATATGATCACCATGTATAATACATAAGGGGGGATATGATCTCCATGTATAATACATAAGGGGGGATATGATCACCATGTATAATACATAAGGGGGATATGATCACCATGTATAATACATAAGGGGGATATGATCACCATGTATAATACATAAGGGGGATATGATCACCATGTTTAATACATAACGGGGGATATGATCACCATGTATAATACATAAGAGGGGATATGATCACCATGTATAATACATAAGGGGGATATGATCTCCATGTATAATACATAAGGGGGGATATGATCTCCATGTATAATACATAAGGGGGGATATGATCTCCATGTATAATACATAAGGGGGGGATATGATCTCCATGTATAATACATAAGGGGGGATATGATCTCCATGTATAATAGATAAGGGGGGATATGATCTCCATGTATAATACATAAGGGGGGATATGATCATCATGTATAATACATAAAGGGGATATGATCTCCATGTATAATACATAAGGGGGGATATGATCTCCATGTATAATACATAAGGGGGATATGATCTCCATGTATAATACATAAGGGGGGATATAATCTCCATGTATAATACATAAGGGGGATATGATCTCCATGTATAATACAGAAGGGGGGATATGATCTCCAGGTATAATACATAAGGGGGGATATGATCTCCATGTATAATACAGAAGGGGGGATATGATCTCCATGTATAATACATAAGGGGGGATATGATCTCCATGTTTAATACATAAGGGGGATTTGATCACCATGTATAATACATAAGGGGGGATATGATCTCCATGTATAATACATAAGGGGGGATATGATCACCATGTATAATACATAAGGGGGATATGATCTCCATGTATAATACATAAGGGGGGATATGATCTCCATGTATAATACATAAAGGGGGATATGATCTCCATGTATAATACATAAGGGGGGATATGATCTCCAGGTATAATACATAAGGGGGGATATGATCTCCATGTATAATACAGAAGGGGGGATATGATCTCCATGTTTAATACATAAGGGGGATATGATCTCCATGTATAATACATAAGGGGGGATATGATCTCCATGTATAATACAGAAGGGGGGATATGATCTCCAGGTATAATACATAAGGGGGATATGATCTCCATGTATAATACATAAGGGGGGATATGATCTCCATGTATAATACATAAGGGGGGATATGATCTCCATGTATAATACAGAAGGGGGGATATGATCTCCATGTATAATACATAAGGGGGGATATGATCTCCATGTATAATACAGAAGGGGGGATATGATCTCCAGGTATAATACATAAGGGGGGATATGATCTCCATGTATAATACAGAAGGGGGGATATGATCTCCATGTTTAATACATAAGGGGGATATGATCTCCATGTATAATACATAAGGGGGGATATGATCGCCATGTATAATACATAAGGGTGGATATGATCTCCATGTATAATACATAAGGGGGGATATGATCTCCATGTTTAATACATAAGGGGGATATGATCTCCATGTATAATACATAAGGGGGGATATGATCTCCATGTATAATACAGAAGGGGGGATATGATCTCCAGGTATAATACATAAGGGGGGATATGATCTCCATGTATAATACAGAAGGGGGGATATGATCTCCATGTTTAATACATAAGGGGGATATGATCTCCATGTATAATACATAAGGGGGGATATGATCGCCATGTATAATACATAAGGGTGGATATGATCTCCATGTATAATACATAAGGGGGGATATGATCTCCATGTTTAATACATAAGGGGGATATGATCTCCATGTATAATACATAAGGGGGGATATGATCTCCATGTATAATACAGAAGGGGGGATATGATCTCCAGGTATAATACATAAGGGGGGATATGATCTCCATGTATAATACAGAAGGGGGGATATGATCTCCATGTTTAATACATAAGGGGGATATGATCTCCATGTATAATACATAAGGGGGGATATGATCGCCATGTATAATACATAAGGGTGGATATGATCTCCATGTTTAATACATAAGGGGGATATGATCTCCATGTATAATACATAAGGGGGGATATGATCTCCATGTATAATACAGAAGGGGGGATATGATCTCCAGGTATAATACATAAGGGGGGATATGATCTCCATGTATAATACAGAAGGGGGGATATGATCTCCATGTTTAATACATAAGGGGGATATGATCTCCATGTATAATACATAAGGGGGGATATGATCGCCATGTATAATACATAAGGGTGGATATGATCTCCATGTATAATACATAAGGGGGGATATGATCTCCATGTTTAATACATAAGGGGGATATGATCTCCATGTATAATACATAAGGGGGGATATGATCTCCATGTATAATACAGAAGGGGGGATATGATCTCCAGGTATAATACATAAGGGGGGATATGATCTCCATGTATAATACAGAAGGGGGGATATGATCTCCATGTTTAATACATAAGGGGGATATGATCTCCATGTATAATACATAAGGGGGGATATGATCGCCATGTATAATACATAAGGGTGGATATGATCTCCATGTTTAATACATAAGGGGGATATGATCTCCATGTATAATACATAAGGGGGGATATGATCTCCATGTATAATACAGAAGGGGGGATATGATCTCCATGTATAATACATAAGGGTGGATATGATCTCCATGTTTAATACATAAGGGGGATATGATCTCCATGTATAATACATAAGGGGGGATATGATCACCATGTATAATACATAGGGGGATATGATCTCCATGTATAATACATAAGGGGGGATATGATCCCCATGTATAATACATAAGGGGGGATATGATCTCCATGTATAATACATAAGGGTGGATATGATCTCCATGTTTAATACATAAGGGGGATTTGATCACCATGTATAATACATAAGGGGGGATATGATCTCCATGTATAATACATAAGGGGGGATATGATCACCATGTATAATACATAAGGGGGATATGATCTCCATGTATAATACATAAGGGGGGATATGATCTCCATGTATAATACATAAAGGGGGATATGATCTCCATGTATAATACATAAGGGGGGATATGATCTCCATGTATAATACATAAGGGGGGATATGATCTCCATGTATAATACATAAGGGGGGATATGATCTCCATGTATAATACATAGGGGGGGATATGATCTCCATGTATAATACATAAGGGGGGATATGATCACCATGTATAATACATAAGGGGGGATATGATCTCCATGTATAATACATAAGGGGGGATATGATCTCCATGTATATTACATAAGGGGGATATGATCTCCATGTATAATACATAAGGGGGGATATGATCACCATGTATAATACATAAGAGTGGATATGATCTCCATGTATAATACATAGGCAACTCAGCTGCTTTGGGCCCCACAACAATGACTGGGCCTGGGACAGCTAGTTCTTTTGCCCCGCATTAAAGACAGCCCTGGGATTACTGTATTTTTGGCATAGATATACTTATTAGGTTTATTGGGATCTTCGTTGTTCAGCCATTTTGGCTCCGCACAGACTGGACTTTACTTGTATCACACATACATGCCACAGTCCCCAAAGGAAAGGCAATTTGAGAAGGTGCAGGGAGAAGGTTTCTGGTTATTATCTGGACAACTGTAGTGTAAAAAAAGTCACATTATCCTGTAGTGTGCTGTTGTTGGTTGTGGAAACCCCCAGGAAACCAAGTGCATGAAGCATTCGCATTATCATTTCCCCCTCCCTGGGGACATGCACCATCATTCAACATAGCAAGATGGAAAGGGGGGGAATATAAGCATGATGCTGCTATGTATGTGCTCATAGGGGAACACATACACAGGATTGTGGGCAATGGTAAAATAGTATTGCTATACAAATTATTGTACTGCTCTCTCACAGCTGACCCTGGATGAGTTTGCCTGCGGCAATCTGATCGGCACCACAGCCAGGCATTAACAGCAAAAAGGAAGAAAGAAACAGTGGAACTTTCTGAGTGTAGCATGAAGGCAAAGAACATTTTATTCACAAATAAGGCAACTCACAAAGGAAGCTGTAAAGACCGCACATCACATATGGCCTTCTTCTGGAAATAATCCTGTCCAGTCCGCTGGCTGTGGTGTCTCCCCAGACGTAGGAATGATTGTGCTGGTGGTGACCAAGGCTCTGGATGAGAAAGAAAGCTATGAAGACCACACTATACATATGGCCTTCTTCTGGAAATAATCCTGTCCAGTCCGCTGGCTGTGGTGTCTCCCCAAAAGTAGGAATGGTTCTGCTGGTGGTGACCAAGTCTCCGGATGAGAAAGGAAGCTATGAAGACCACACTATACATATGGCCTGCTTCTGGAAATAATCCTGTCCAGTCCGCTGGCTGTGGTGTCTCCCCAGACGTAGGAATGATTGTGCTGGTGGTGACCAAGTCTCCGGACGAGAAAGAAAGCTATGAAGACCACACTATACATATGGCCTTCTTCTGGAAATAATCCTGTCCAGTCCGCTGGCTGTGGTGTCTCCCCAGAAGTAGTAATGGTTGTGCTGGTGGTGACCAAGGCTCAGGACCAGAAAGGAAGATATGAAGACCACAATATACATATGGACTTCTTCTGGAAATAATCCTGTCCGATCTGCTGGCCGTGGTGTCTCCCCAGAAGTAGTAATGGTTGTGCTGGTGGTGACCAGGGCTCCGGACGAGAAAGGAAGCTGTAAAGACCACACTATACATGTGGCCTTCTTCTGGAAATAATCTTGTCCACTGGCTGTGGTATCTCCTCAGACCTAGGAACAGTCGCGCTGGTGGTGACCAAGGCTCTGAACAAGCTAGGGGATCCCAACGCTGACACCGCAGACATGGTACAGGAGATAGTCAAAGACTATGGACATGGGGAAAGAGAAATAACTACCATTACAGTTGCTGTACAAACCAATGCTTGAATTACTTTTTTGGGGGGTCCACCACTTGCAACCTTCATTGGAAGCCCGTGAAACAGAGTGACAATGCAGGAGCTTGACTGGGAGACAAAGAACAGAGTGTTGTCATACAACAGGAAAGGAGATGGTTTAAGACTGCAGGAATTATACAAGTACAGTATGGTTGGAGATTAAAGACATGGCAGCAAGAGACAGCCAGAGACTGGGAACATGGTACAAGAGACTGCTAGAGATAACTGCTATTACAGTCTCTTTACAAATCAGTGCTCCAGCTACTATCTGCTAGAGTTTGCTACTTGCAGTCTTCACGAGAAGCTTGTGAAACAGCGTGACAACACAGGTACACAATTGGGAGATGGGGACAGGGCATTGTTATACTACAGGTGATGGTTAAAGAAGGTGGACATGCTACAAATGTGGTTGGAGACTGGAGACATAGAGCAGTGGACAGTTATTGATTGGGAACATGGTACAAGAGACTACGTGGGATAACTACTATTACAGTCTCTTTACAGATCAATGCTCCCACTACTATCTGCTGGAGTCAATGGGCCATGCAGTAGGAATTAAAAGGCTACAAGTTGTACTATAACGATTGGTATAGTTTTTTTGTGTTAGTTCTGTATTACAAGGACACATTTTATTGCTTTATGTATCCTTTCTGACCTTTCACACTTTCAATCAGCATAAGGCCTTTCATCATCTTGGGTGTCAAACATCCTCCAGAACACCAAATCCCATGAACACACACTGTAAAGTTTGACCAGGAAAACGTTACTTTTGCGAAATACCTTGATTGTACTTTAACTCCAGAAATTGTGTTTGTGACGTGAAGACTGATAGATCATAGGCCATATTGCTTGGAGTTTATGACAAGTGTACAAATGTCTAGTTTTTATTGTGTCCTTGTGTATTTTGGACCTGTGAGGGAAGGTTTGTAGTAGAAAAGCCTTACAAGTTTATTGGGCAATCGCAGGTGTTTGAGTGATGTTCATGGTGGCCTTAAAATATGAGTTTATCACTTTACAGGTGTAGCCGTAGTTCAACGGATCCAGCAGAAGCAAAGTGGTGAGAGATAAAGATCTGCAGAACAACTCTGTAAAAAATATTCGCAATCAGATTACCTAGAATCCTTGGGACACAGTCAAGTAATACTTCACAGCTCGTGAAACGTTATTTGAGGGTGTTGATTGGCCATGGAACACCTAAACCTTTTATTTCATTTTTTTTAGGAATGTTGGAGAGGTGATCCACCAAAATGTTTCTTATAATTCTCAGGTACACCATTGGTAAAATCTCTTGACTTTCCAGGTCTGCCCAGCTATTATGGTCATCAGAAGGAGTTTTCACTCCCAATGGTGGATTTGTAATTTTTATTATGGAGAATACCAAAGGAAAATAGATGATGTTTGGGTTAGGCCCAGTGCAAGGTTCAACCCAAATTTTGCTTGATCAATGTTCATGGACCAGCCAAACTATTTGAGCAATACTTGATCAACAATGGTCTTGCCTATATTTAGTCAAAGATGGCAGACAGCTCCCTGCTCCTTTGTTTACATTTAACCAGGAGCTGTCAGTTGCAACATGTCTGTCAGGATCAGTTTGTTATACGCAGTTTTTCTCATCTGGTAGTCAAGATTTTTCTTAATAAAGGACTTGTCAAAGGTGTCCATGTGTTTATTTACCTTGTATTTTTTTGGGAGTAAATAACAAGGGGTACTATGTACCCCCCACCCACCCATGTTCATGTGAGAAAGTTGGAATCTGGGAGCCCCCTTATTATTAAAAGGTGATTCCAGATTTTGATAAGCACCCTGCCAGCCACCACCACGTCAGGCTTATCCTTATCAACATAGGACCCCCCTAGGACCCTCCTTGAAAGGTACCCTCCCCATGTTGAGCTCATGTGGTCTGGTATGGTTTGGGAAGGATAGACACATACTCTGGCTGACCATGATATATTTATATACAGTATATATGCGTACAGTATATATAGTGTGTCCAGAATATAATGAGAATAAAGTTCTAGGCTCAAGAAGGGCTTTGTGATCATTGGCTTCAGGTGTTCCAATCCCTTCCATGGCCACAAGTGTATACAATCAAGCCCCTAGGCATGCAGATTGCTTCTACAAACATTGGTGATAGAATGGGTCGCTCTCAGGAGCTCAGTGACTCCAAGCGTGGTCCCGTGATAGGTGGCCACCTGTGCAATAAGTCTATCCATGACATTTCCTGGCTACTAAATATTCCACAGTCAACTGTTAGTGGGATTATAACAAAGTGGAAGCAACCGGGAACAACAGCAACTCAGCCACCAAGTGGTAGGCCACGTAAAATGACAGAGTGGGGTCAGTGCATGCTGAAGCGCACGGTTCGCAGAAGTCACCAACTGTCTGCAGAGTCAATAGCTAAAGACCTCCAAACTTCATGTGATCTTCAGATGAGCCCAACAACAGTGTGTAGAGAGCTTCATGGAATGGGTTTCCATGGCTGAGCAGCTGCATCCAAGCCTTACATCACCAAGTGCAATGCAAAGTGTCAGATGCCGTGGTGTAAAGCACGCCGCCACTGGACTCTAGAGCAGTGGAGACGTGTTCTTTGGAGTGACAAATCACGCTTCTCTGTCTGGCAATCTGATAGACGTGTCTGGGTTTGGTGATTGCCAGGGGAATGGCACTTGCTTGACTGCATTGTACCAAGTGTAAAGTTTGGTGGAGGGCGGATTATGGTGTGGGGTTGTTTTTCAGGGGTTGGGCTTGGCCCGCTAGTTCCAGTGAAAGGAACTCTTAAGGTGTCAGCATACCAAGGCATTTTGGACAATTTCATGCTCCCAACTTTATGGGAACAGTTTGGGGATGACCCCTTCCTGTTCCAACATGACTGCACACCAGTGCGCAAAGCAAGGTCCATAAAGACATGGATGAGCGAGTTTGGGGTGGAGGAACTTGACTGGCCTGGTCTTGACCTCAACACCATAGAACACCTTTGGGATATATTAGAGCGGAGACTGTGAGCCAGGCCTCCTTCCCCGACATCAGTGCCTGACCTGACAAATGTGCTTCTGGAAGAATGGTCAAACCTTCCCATAGACACCCTCCTAAACCTTGTGGACGGCCTTCCCAGAAGAGTTGAAGCTGTTGTACCTGAAAAGGGCGGGGCCAACTCAATATTGAACCCTACGGACTAAGACTGGGATGCCATTAAAGTCCATGTAAAGTCAGGCGTCTCCATACTTTTGGCAATATAGTATATATATATATAAATATATATATATATATATTGTGCATACCTCCATAGGAGTAGTCACATGCACTGTGCTGTAGTAGGATTGTTAATGTTAGTTGTGCTGTAGTAGGTTGTGTATATCAGGCAGATGTACTACTTTACAGGCAGGTCCCTAGTAATAATTAACTGCATTCTCCTGAATATAAGGTGTCAGTGATTCCCCAGAAATGGACTGTCTGCCCAGTGACAGAAACAGGGAGTCTTGTAACTTGTAACATTATACTTGCGTTATTCGCTTATCAATCACATTATTTACTGAAAGCATTTAGATATTATCAAACGCACTAATGAAATGATTTAGATAAGGTTTATAACTATGAAATTTTCCACTAAAAAAAAAAACATTTATTATGTTTCCTTTCTCCACATGGCATGGACTTGCTGCAAACCATTTCATTGGAAAAAAGCGATCAATATTTGTTTTAGTCTGTTGTGTTTAATTTGTGTAACGCAGTCATTTGGCAAAAGGCTTACGATCTTAATGTCTCCTTTGTAGTCTAATCCAGGTGATCTTCCAGCACCTCTAAGAGCATACAAAATAGGTCAACAGCACAGGTCTTGCTGTTACATGGCAATTTCTCAAAAGTGTACTTCAGGCAGGTATAAAAAAAAAAATGCAACGAATCCTTGTTTGAATTCTTTAAAGTGGTAGTAAACCACAGGAAGGGCCTTGCATACTAGCACATTATGTAAACGAAGTCCTCCACTGGTGTGCTGTCATTGCTGTAGAGGCTTCCATCTTCACCTGTGTTTCTTCCGGGTTCACGAGCTCTGGCCATCTGATAAGCTGGGCCGCGGTGACGTCACTCCCACGCATGCGCACGGGAGTCCCATGGATATGCCGTTCCTTCAGAGCGCATGCACCAGCTTAACCTCCCTGGTGGTTTTCCCAAGTGTAGCTCGGGGTAAAATTTCAATACCAAGAGCGGTAACCCCGAGCTACACTCGGGCTTACCCTGCGGCGTTGCTCAGGGGGTCCCTGCAGCACTTACCTTGTCCTTCGCTCCCGCAATGTGTCCCCTGCAGTGTCCCCGGCCATCTCCTCCGGCCGATGCCGGCATCCGGCTTCTGTGTTCCGGTCCCTGTGATGCCGGGACGTACGGGCGCCGGAACCGGCGGGAAATTTTTAAAAAATGTCATTTTTGCTGTCATTGCTGTTTCAGTGCATTTCACATATATTTTGTCAATACTGCTTTGTCCGGCGCCCTGCCTGCATTTTCATTGTTCTTTCTGCCTGGAAACTTAGAAAAGTCCATGGCGTCCAAAAAGCGTCCCTTTACGTCAAAAGCGGTTTTAGACCGGCTAGAGAACAGCGATAGTAAATCAGAACCACTTGCAGAATTGAGTGATAATGATTCGTGGGGGAAATTCCTCATCAGACACTGAAAACGATTTTGCGACTTTGCTCAGCGATGTGCGAATTTGCCTCTGTATTTAAAATTTTGGTGTTTTTGGTTTGATTATATTATTGAATTAAATTTATTATTATTATATTATTATTTTTTATGATTATTTATTAAATTATAATTTATGATTTCGTGTTTCAAGTTTTATCATACCCGGGATGTTTACTAGACTCTTGTTCAGACAGATTTCAGTGAGTTATTCCTAAAAATTACAGCCTACAATAAAAAACTACATATTTCCATGCAAAAAAATGGTACCACTTTCAGCACAAAACATCGGAAAGAATCATACCGCCAGGGAGGTTAAAAAAAAGAGAATATCTCCTAAACGGTGCAGATTTAGAATATATTCATTTTACCTACAGGTGAGCTTTATTATAGGCTTACCTGTAGGTAAAATTAAAAAGACGAGTTTACTGTCACTTTAAATAAGTGTAACCATTATATTATTATATTATTATTATACAGGATTTATATATTATTATTATTATACAGGATTTATATATGATTATTATACAGGATTTATATATTATTATTATACAGGATTTATATATTATTATTATTATACAGGATTTATATATTATTATTATTATACAGGATTTATATATTACTATTATACAGGATTTATATATTATTATTATACAGGATTTATATGGCGCCAACGGTTTGCTCAGCACTTTACAATATAACGGGAGACAATGCAGCAACAATACAGTTCAATACAAGAGGGATAGGAGGGCCCTGATCCTTGGAGCTTACAATCTAGGAGGGAGAGGCTAATGGTACAAAAGGTAATAACTGAGGGGGATGGACTGGTAGGAGGAGTAGAAGATTCCATTATTAGCTGAGGGCAGGATAGGCTTCCCTGAAGAGATCGGTTTTCAGAGATCGCCTAAAAGTGAGCAGAGTAGACGATAGTCTGATAAATTGGGGTAGAGAGTTCCAGAGGATGGGGGAAGCTCTGGAGAAGTCCTGGAGACTTCCTGCATGGGCATTAGCTTCCTGCAATGCCCTGCACAGAATGACTGAGTGGGAGAGGCCAATGTAGCACCCTTCTAGTTTGCTAGTTGGAAATTGAGTGAACTCCTCCGTAGAGAGAGAGAGGAGCAGGGATTAATTGTTCAGAAGGCTGTACAGTGTTTCACAGGCTGTGGCTTTATTTCCTCCCCCAGCTTCCTGGAACTCACTGGAGGTTTCCGGAACATAGTGGGTGGAGGAACAGAGGCTGCAGCCTGAATAGTCATAGGATTTCCATCAATCCCTGGGGAGGTGGGCCAGAATCAAAGGCAGCAATGCATAAATATGCTGAATCCTGACATTCTGGGAGTGGAGTCCAGGGTCCAGTCACTTGAAGGGACCCCTGTACTGGGGGCTCTGAACCTGGGCAGCAAGGAGAGAAAAGAGAGAGAAGAGGAATACAAGAGCTCCAGGAACTCACCCAGCTTAAGTCCAAGCCACAAGCAGTCTGTTCAGCCAAGGCCAAGACATCAACAACTGTGGATCCCTCCAGTTTTAGTAAATCTTTCCTGTAGTTTCGTAACTATAAGAAACGTTATGGCAGTGCATTGGCTTAGTAGTTAGCACTCCTGTCTTGCAGCGCTAGTTTCCTCAGTTAGGATCCCAACCAGTACACTTTATCAAAAACGTTTGCATGTTTTTCTTGTGCTTTTGTGGGGTTTCTTCCACACTTCAAAAACATGCTGGCAGGTTAATTGGCTCCGGTATAAATTGGCCCTAGTATGTGAGGTAGGAACCTTAGAATGTAAGCTCCTTGAGGGCAGGGATTGATGTGAATATACAATATGAAAAAACAAATACAATAGGGTTACGGTCGTAGCTGAGCTGTCTGGAAGGAGTGCCTAAATCTCAGGACTACATGCAGTGCAATGAGAATGCCCAATTAACATCCAAGAGTCCAAGGTTCTTAATGATAAAATTCATTCGTTGCAGAAAAAAAGCCCAAGAGTTTTAGAGGCCAAATACACCCCCCTCATCCCATCAGGGCCCTTTGAGGACCGTAAGATTTTGGAACGCCAAAAGAATCAATTGTTTTGTTTTTAAAGTTCGTACACTTCAGTTGCTGTAACTAAGCCATTTCATGAAATAATTGGCAAAAAGCTAGATCCATTTGTTGTTTGTTGATAAGAACTAATATTTGACTCAAACCAAAAAAAAAAGAGTTTTAAGTTCTTAATCAGATGATACACGCAATTAAAAACATGGGACAAATACGTCCCTTGGTCCTCAAAGGGTTAAAGAAGAACTTCTTTTAAACACTCAAGGACCACCAAGCAACCAGCAACAGGTCCCAGCTGCCAAGTGGCCACCAAAGAGCTTCCTTTCATGCCCCAGGAGGAACCTTCTTGCTGGCCAATCAATATCTGAGGCCCGTTGCTGGACAGTCTCTGAGTATTTTAAAGAAGTACTTCTTTAAGCCCTAATGAAGTGTATTTGGCCACTGAAACATGTTGGCTTTTTTCTGATATCAATTATTTTGTCTATAAAAATCTTGGAATCTTGGATTTTGTTTGGCACTCTCAGGGTTCTTTCCCTGTTTCTAAGCAGCGTCCTTGTTTTGTGGAGTGCTGCCGAACTGGGACGGGTATGTCTAGTAACAATTTAAGTGACATCACCAACACAGCCCGTCCAATCAACACAGACCAGTGACATCACTGACACTTCATATTCATGAGAACACAGTCCGTCCAATCACTAGAGACCAGTGACAGTACCGACACTTCATATTCATGAGAACACAGCCCGTCCAATCACTAGAGACCAGTGACATCATCGACACTTCATATTCATGAGAACACAGTCCGTCCAATCACTAGAGACCAGTGACATCACCGACACTTCATATTCATGAGAACACAGCTCGTCCAATCACTAGAGACCAGTGACATCACCGACACTTCATATTCATGAGAACACAGCCCGTCCAATCACTAGAGACCTGTGACATCACCGACACTTCATATTCATGAGAACACAGCCCGTCCAATCACTAGAGACCAGTGACATCACCGACATGTCATATTCATGAGAACACAACCTGTCCAATCACTAGAGACCTGTGACATCACCGACACTTCATATTCATGAGATCACAGCCCATCTAATCACTAGAGACCAGTGACATCACCGACACTTTATATTCATGAGAACACAGCCTGTCCAATCACTAGAGACCATTGATGTCACCGACACTTCATATTCATGAGATCACAGCCTGTCCAATCACTAGAGACCAGTGACATCACCGACACTTCATATTCATGAGAACACAGCCCATCCAATCACTAGAGACCAGTGACATCACCGACACTTCATATTCATGAGAACACAGTCCGTCCAATCACTAGAGACCAGTGACATCACCAACACTTCATATTCATGAGAACACAGCTCGTCCAATCACTAGAGACCAGTGACATCACTGACATGTCATATTCATGAGAACACAGCCTGTCCAATCACTAGAGACCTGTGACATTACCGACACTTCATATTCATGAGAACACAGCCAGTCCAATCACTAGAGACCAGTGACATCACCGACACTTCATATTCATGAGAACACAGCCTGTCCAATCACTAGAGACCAGTGACATCACCAACACTTCATATTCATGAGATCACAGCCCATCCAATCACTAGAGACCAGTGACATCACCAACTTTCATATTCATGAGTACACAGCCCGTCCAATTACTAGAGACCAGTGACATCACCGACACTTCATGTTCATGAGATCACAGCCCGTCCAATTACTAGAGACCAGTGACATCACCAACACTTCATGTTCATGAGATCACAGCCCGTCCAATCAGTAAACCTCCTGGTAGCAATGAGCAGATAAATATAAAACAATGTCCCGTGACTCATGTCTCAGCAGACTTGGGCAATAAACACATACCCAGTAGAATGAACTACCAATAACTTGCTGGGTATTGATCTTTATAGTCGGAATGATGAATAAATCAATTATCTAAAGTTAACATTGTTACCTATTAACAGTCGCTCCTTTTTAGTTATAAGTATTTTACAGACTTCTTTCATTTGCTCCTTTATGATAAGTATGTCATTGTGAATGTTTTATTATATATCTGTCTGATATATGGACAGAAAATACCCGTTGATCGGCCAGAAATCCAGTGAGCCTAGTCCAGTTCACCTCTGTGGACTACAGAACACCACCTCCTATTTCATGAAAGGTGCAGGTATCCTGTAATACCGATACTTGCGATCGGCAGCTGTACAATCATGTGACCGCTGTGACTGCCAATCACATTGGTCACATGATCAGAATGTCCACCTCCTGGCATTTAGAACCTGTAAAAGGGCCAGGAGGACAGTGGGAAAGGATGTAAAATATCAGCAGTTTGGCAAACAACTAAACACATGCATTGAGATATATACAGTATGTTTACGGTCATTGTCCTGCTGGAAGGTGAAAGGTGGGGGAACTCACCACCTCAGTCTCAGTCTCCGCCCAAATCACACACCTACTGAGCGACATATCAGACTGGATGTCGCTCCACTTCCTTAAACTGTACCTCTCCAAATCCGAGTTTCTTGTCTTCCCCCCAGCCCCGACCCCACCCCCTACTGACTTCTCCATCATGTCCAACAACGCCACCATCAAACCCGCCCCGCAGGCCAGAGTACTTGGTGTCATTCTGGACTCCAACCTATCCTTCCAGCCCCAAGTCCAATCTTTAACAAACTTGTGCAGACTCCACCTCCGCAACATCGCCAAAATCCGCACGTTCCTAACCCCAGAAACCACTAAACAGCTCATCCACTCCCTCATCATATCACGACTCGACTACTGGAACTCCCTCCTCACTGGCCTGCCTCGCCGCAGGCTATCCCCGCTTCAGTCCATCCTGAATATGGCTGCCAGACTCATTCACCTTTCCAACCGCTCCATCTCCGCCACCCCCCTCTGCCAATCCCTCCACTGGCTTCCAATTGCGCAACGGATCAAATTCAAAATCCTAACACTGACGTACAAAGCTGTCCACCATACTGCCCCGAACTACATCACTGACCTAATATCCAAGTACCGCCCAGTACACACACTCCGCTCCTCACAAGACCTCCTTCTCTCTAGTTCCCTGGTCTCCTCCTCCCATGCCCGCCTCCAGGACTTCTCCAGGGTGTCACCCATCCTCTGGAACTCCCTGCCCCAACCCATCAGATTATCACCTACTCTCCTCTCCTTTAGGCACACCCTGAAAACCCATCTCTTCAGGGAAGCCTACCCCACCCCCTGCTAACTTGCCAACCTCCTCCACTCTTCCTACCACCCCACCCCCACAGCTATCTCCTCCTGTGCCACCATCCCCTCCCTCCTAGATTGTAAGCTCAAAAGAGCAGGGCCCTCGATCCCCTCATGTTTTGCATTGTATTGGTATTGTTCTGTCACATGTTCTGTCCCCCTTTGTAATGTACAGCACTGAGTGAACTATTGGCGCTTTAGAAATACTGTATAATAATAATAACTCCGCCCCAGTCTCAAGTCTTTTGCAGACTCTAACAGGTTTTCTTCTAAGATTGCCCTGTATTTGGCTCCATCCATCTTCCCATCAACTCTGACCAGCTTCCCTGTCCCTGCTGAAGAAAAGCATCCCCACAACATGATGCTGCCACCACCATGTTTCACAGTGGGGATGGTGTGTTCAGGGTGATGTGCAGTGTTAGTTTTCCACCACAGATAGCGTTTTGCTTTTAGGCCAGAAATTTTAATTTTGGTCTCATCTGAGCAGAGCCCCTTCTTCCACATGTTTGCTATGTCCCCCACATGGCTTCCTGCAAACTGCAAACAGGACTTCTTATGGCTTTCTTTCAGCAATGGCTTTCTTTTTGTCGCTCCTCCATAAAGGTCAGATTTGTGGAGTGCACGACTAATAGTTGTCCTGTGGACAGATTCTCCCTCCTGAGCTGTGGATCTCTGCAGCTCCTCCAGTTCCCATGGGCCTCTTGGCTGCTTCTCTGATTAATGCTCTCCTTGCCCGGTCTGTCAGTTTAGGTGGACGGCCATGTCTTGTTAGGTTTGTAGTTGTGCCGTACTCTTTCCATTTTCAGATGATGGATTGAACAGTGCTCCGTGAGATGTTCAAAGCTTGGGAGATTTTTTTATAACCCTACCCTGCTTTAAACTTCTCCACAACTTTATCCCTGACCTGTCTGGTGTGTTCCTTGGCCTTCATGATGCTGTTTGTTCACTAATGTTCTCTAACAAACCTCTGAGGGCTTCACAGAACAGCTGTATTTATACTGAGATCACATGACACATGGACTCTATTTACTAATTAGGTGACTTCTGAAGGCAATTGGTTCCACTAGATTTTATTTAGCTGTATCAGAGTAAAGGGGGCTGAATACAAATGCATGACACACTTTTCACAGATTTATTTGTAAAAAATAATTGAAAACCATTTATCATTTTCCTTCCACTTCGATTATGTGCTACTTTGTGTTGGTCTATCACATAAAATCCCAATAAAACACGTTTATGTTTTTGGTTGTAACATAAAAAAATGTGGAAAATTTCAAGGGATATGAATAATTTTTCAAGGCACTGTATAAGGCAATGCTATCACTGGCAGCCACTGGACTACACTAATGCTGTCACTGTACTTCCACAAATGGTTAGAAAAATGTAAAATGTTTACGTAAAAAGTGTTACATGTAAAAAATAAGGGAAAATATTTTTACCATCCGTGTGCATTTATCCAGCTTTTACACTATATTACACCAAGTATTGGTCGGCCGGCCTTTCCACACACATGACCTTTGATGGCCTCCCAGTCTTAGTCCGTAGGGTTCAATATTGAGTTGGCCCCGCCCTTTGCGGCTATAACAGCTTCAACTCTTCTGGGAAGGCCGTCCACAAGGTTTAGGAGGGTGTCTATGGGAAGGTTGGACCATTCTTCCAGAAGCACATTTGTCAGGTCAGGCACTGATGTCGGGGGAGGAGGCCTGGCTCGCAGTCTCCGCTCTAATTCATCCCAGAGGTGTTCTATGGGGTTGAGGTCAGGACTCTGTGCAGGACAGTCAAGTTCCTCCACCCCAAACTCGCTCCTCCATGTCTTTATGGCCCTTGCTTTGTGCACTGGTGCGCAGTCATGTTGGAACAGGAAGGGGCCATCCCCAAACTCTTCCCACAAAGTTGGGAGCATGAAATTGTCCAAAATGTCTTGGTGTGCTGAGTGTTAAGAGTTCCCTTCACTGGAACTAGGGGGCCAAGCCCAACCCCTAAAAAAAGACCCACACCATAATTGCCTCTCCACCACACTTTACACTTGGCATAATGCAGTCAGGCAAGTACCGTTCTCTAAGCAACTGCCAAACCCAGACAAGTCCATCAGATTGCCAGACAAAGAAGTGTTATTGGTCACTCCAGAGAACACATCTCCATTGCTCTAGAGTCCAGTGGTGGCGTGCTTTACACCATGGCATCCAACGCTTTGCATTGCACTTGGCGATGGAAGGCTTGGATGCAGCTGCTCAGCCATGGAAACCCATTCCATGAAGCTCTCTACGCATTTTTGTTGTGCTCATCTGAAGGCCACACCAAGTTTGGAGGTCTTTAGCTATTGACTCTGCAGACAGTTGGTGACTTCTGCGCACTGTGCGCTTCAGCATGCGCTGACCCCGCTCTGTCATGTGACGTGGCCTACCACTTGGTGGCTGAGTTGCTGTTGTTCCCAGTTGCTTCCACTTTGTTATAATCCCACTAACAGTTGAGCGTGAAATATTTAGTAGCCAGGAAATGTCACGGATGGACTTATTGCACAGGTGACCACCTATCACGGGACCACGCTTGGAGTCACTGAGCTCCTGAGAGCGACCCATTCTTTCACCAATGTTTGTAGAAGCAGTCTGCATGCCTATATATTTATTATTTTTATTTATTTCAGGTATTTATATAGCGCCATCAATTTACGCAGCGCTTTACATATGTATTGTACATTCACATCAATGTGTGACTTTCATACCTGCCTGGAGCTCATCTGTACCCATAAGCTGCCTTATGGGGAGCGAGTTTCAAAACTGCAATTTGTAACTTTCCATCATAAGCTGACTACATGAAACATGACATATACATTTCTTGGTATAAACTGCTTCTGCTAGCTTTCTACCATGAGGTAACAGGTCCTCTTTCTTGGAATGGCAAGGTTGAGTGTTGGATTTTTATTTTTATAACTAAAGCCGGGACCCCAGCGCTGCACAAAGCCACCAAACCCGAGGAAGAAAAAAACACTTCCTAAAATGTCAATGTCCCTGTGATTCTTGGCCGGCGGTTTATTTTTGCAGATGTCATGCTATCTTTATTTTGCTGGATTTGCCGTGCCAAGAAGGTAATTAAAGAGCTTGAGATAAGCTCCATTCTTTGCAGAAAGGTTCCGGGCTCCTCACGTGGAACGCCTACAGCGCTCTGTTCTTTATGGCCGCCGTTGGAATTTGTTCTATTTGTTACTGTAACCGTTTATGTTTTCTCTTGATTGCTTTATGTTATTCTTTGATCAGAGAGGCTTGCCACCAACAATTTTTCAAGGACGCTTGGGGCCCATTCACACTGGAATGCAGCTGCAGTGCATTTGGAACGCGGTTCGGGACATGTGCAGGGATCGCCGGCTTCCTGCACCGCGTTCAAAACGCACTGCAGTTACGATCTGCGATGGGTGTCAATATTAACCACTCAAAGACCAGGACTTTTTCTGATCAAAAATTACTTAGAACCCCCCCCCCAAACATCAAATATATTTTGCTTGAAAATTACTTAGACCCCCCCCAAACATTATATATATTTTGCTTGAAAATTACTTAGATTCCCCCCCCCCAACATTATATATATTTTTTAGCAAAGGCTCTAGAGAATAAAATGGTGGGTTGTTCGAACGCAAATTTTTTTTTTGGAAAAAATACACTACAATTCATGTTATGCACACAGACACATTATAATACCTAATTTTTGGTAACCCCTCGCCCTTCTGAGGATCCCCCCCCCCCCCTTGACCAGGCCATTTTTTGCGTTACGGCGCTGGTTTACTTTAACTGACAATTGCGCGGTCATGCAACTCTGCACCCAAATTAAATTTACGTCCTTTTTTTCCCACAAATTGACCTTTCTCTCGGTGGTATTTGATCACCTGTGCGTTTTTTATTTTTTGCGCTGTAAAAAAAAAAGACCCACAATTTTGAGAAAAAAACAATATTTTTGAATTTTGCTATTAAACACGTCCAGTAAAAAATTTTAAAAATCTAATTTCATCATAAATTTAGGTCAAAATTTATTCTGCTCCGTGTCTTTGCTAAAAAAAATCCCAATATGTGTAAATTCATTGGTTTACATGAAAGTGTTTACAAATGGGATTTTTTAAAATTTTTTCTACTTTTACTAGTAATGGCGGCGATCAGCGACATATAGCGGGACTGTGGCGGGCATTCTGACACTGGGGGGGAACTGACTTGGTGTCACTGGCTAAAAAAAAGCACTGACATTGTACTAATGGCACTGGGCAGGAAGGGGTTAACATGAGGGGCGATCAAAGGGTTAATGCCAAATGACGCACATGTACGTGATTTGGCATCAAGTGGTTAAGTTAAAGTGTTCCTAATCCCCGGACCCTGCATTCACTATATCTGGTCTCCCCGGACCCTGCATTCACTATATCCGGTCTCCCCGGACCCTGCATTCACTATATCTGGTCTCCCCGGACCCTGCATTCACTATATCCGGTCTCCCCGGACCCTGCATTCACTATATCTGGTCTCCCCTGACCCTGCATTCACTATATCCGCTCTCCCCGGACCCTGCATTCACTATATCTGGTCTCCCCTGACCCTGCATTCACTATATCCGGTCTCCCCGGACCCTGCATTCACTATATCCGGTCTCCCCGGACCCTGCATTCACTATATCTGGTCTCCCCTGACCCTGCATTCACTATATCCGGTCTCTCCGGACCTCGCATTTTACTATATCCGGTCTCTCCGGACCTCGCATTCACTATATCCGGTCTCTCCGGACCCCGCATTCACTATATCTGCTCTCCCCGGACTCTGCATTCACTATATCCGCTCTCCCCAGACCCCGCATTCACTATATCCGGTCTCTCCGGACCTCGCATTTTACTATATCCGGCCTCTCCGGACCTCGCATTCACTATATCCGGTCTCTCCGGACCCCGCATTCACTATATCCGCTCTCCCCGGACTCTGCATTCACTATATCCTCTCTCCCCAGACCCCGCATTCACTATATCTGGTCTCCCCGGACCCCGCATTCACTATATCCGGTCTCCCTGGACTCTGCATTCACTATATCCGGTCTCCCCGGATCCCGCATTCACTATATCTGGTCTCCCCTGACCCTGCATTCACTATATCCGGTCTCTCCGGACCTCGCATTCACTATATCCGGTCTCTCCGGACCTCGCATTCACTATATCCGGTCTCTCCGGACCCCGCATTCACTATATCCGCTCTCCCCGGACTCTGCATTCACTATATCCGCTCTCCCCAGACCCCGCATTCACTATATCTGGTCTCCCCGGACCCCGCATTCACTATATCCGGTCTCCCTGGACTCTGCATTCACTATATCCGCTCTCCCCGGATCCCCCATTCACTATATCTGGTCTCCCCTGACCCTGCATTCACTATATCCAGTCTCCCACAGTACACACAACATGGAAATGCAATTATTTTAATAAATATAAACTGCTAAATACCTTTTCTCATCAGCAGTATACAGCAGTCTTGTGACTTCTATCAGTGTCCAGCACAGCACTGGTTAAAGCTTGTAGGAAGAGTTTTCTTTCTGCTCTAGGAGGATGCAAAACCCCTGACCTCTGTCTGGACAGTGCTAATTGGCTCTTTACTGATCACACACACTCTCCCATGGAAAAAACCCCCCACTAGCAATACACACCAAACTGAGCATGTGCAGAGCGACTCCACGCAATATGTTTTATCAGGAGATAAGAGGGGGGCACTTTAAGAAGGGGAGGATCACAGAACACAGGATCAGACAGACTTTTTTACGCAATGCGGTGGATTAACGCCTTAGCTTCCACAGTGAGTATAACAAGCATGCTTTACTGCATCTACAGACTGATTGTACTGTAAATATTACAGTCGAATTGTGATCTCCATTGTAAATAATAATATTCAGTACAGCTTTATCATTTGCTAAACATAAATGGTTGCAAACAATACTTTGAATTTACCTTCCATCACCTAGAGGGCTGAAGTCGCTACTTCCTCTAAGTGGATGACAACGCAGCTTCCCCTTTTGACTAATTCCTGCTGCGATTTTGTAGCACAGATAAGCGAGAATAAGAAGGATCCATTCCTACAAAGATAAACATTTTTAAGTGGAAAATAAGTTACGTATGGGACATTCATTGCGTTTTGGGCCAGATATGCAAACATAATCATGCTGCCTTTTGCTGCACTTTATGTAGTAATCATTAGAAAGCGACCCTGCCCCGTGCAGCTGTGTCAATGATACATTTAGAATGATGGTTCCTCCAGAGATTGTTAGGGGTTCCTTGAATTGAGGTGGACTAAGCTCCCAACTGATGGTGCCTGCATAGTTCTGGTACCAATTCCACTTGGCAGGGCCAGCGGCATGGGACCAGAGGAGCTTCTTCTCCTTTTTCTTAGGTAAGTAACCACTGACACTAATGGTCATGTAAAGGGCAATATGTTTGAGAAAGTCTGGTCTGGGCAGATGACAATTGTTTTGGAGCCTATCTTCAGAACTCTCTGGGACTTCTCCCTGGGTGGAGGCCTGTGTGAAGAAACTAATCTCGGCATGAACCATGTGCTGAGGGTCTTGAATACCAAGCCACTTGCTGAAGTGCATGGCTAAAGGAAGCTGTGTAGACTCTGCCATCAGGACCTTGGAAGAAGGATCATTGCCCATGAACGTTTGTCAGCTCTTAGAGGAACAGAAGCCAGATTCAGGAGCATGGAAACACCGCGATTGCTCTCAAAGTGTCAAAGATTTATCTAGCTGTCCTATCACTATCAGCATCAATTTTTGAGGTCACTCTTACGGGATCTGTTGCTGATTCAGTATATCTGTCCTACCATTTTATACTTTTTGAGGTATCCTGCACCCCTAAATCCTTTCTCCAGTTTTGAGTACTGCAATAAATGTTAAAAAGACCCTAGTGATTGGAGATTGATTATAATCAATCTCCAATCACTAGGGTCTTTTTAACATTTATACAATAATTATTGGTCAGCCGTTGGGTCCAGATACAGGGCGGATAGCCACAGGACAGGCAGCAGAACCCAATTATTTCCAGCAGCTCCTTAGGGAGTTATCACTACAGAAGCTTAGCTGTGAATTGTTCAAAAGGGAGGACCTATTAGTCAATTAGGATCCATGTATTTCCTGTTTGGATGTTGCCATCTTGAGTATGGCATTCCAAAGGTGGGGCCAGGCTGTCAGTCAAATTCTGGAGGTTGGATGGGCAGAGATGTAGGTGGGAGGGGTAGACAAGTTAGTAGAAGGTCAGTGGTGGAGGGGCAAAAGAAAAGAAGACACACTATGGACTTTTAACTAAACGTTGGTTGCCATGTGTAAAGTGGGAAATCTCAACCACACATTATGTGTACAACACGAGGTGTGGTTGAGTATACATAACAACACTAGGTAGGGACACAATTTCAACGTCATAATGTTTATTAAAAAAACACTATAAAGTCGCTGACAGATTTACCTGCAGGTTAATTTTGCAACAACTCAACAGATAACTGTTGTCACTGGTCAAACCACCACAATGGATATGATGTCCATAGCCAGAGGTTCTAAGCCTGGAATCATGACAACAGTGGTGATGCGAGAGGTAAAGCTACATGTCTTACAAACACCAGACTTTGCAAACATAACATCCTACTTGGAAACAATGGCAATAGCAATACCTGAGGGAAAGTGGTAATCTCATTGGTTATGAGTATTAAAGAAGTATGGACACCTGCCAAGGGATGGTGGTTCTTTATTCATGCTGAAGGTGTTATTGTCAATGGTCGTGTAGACATAGGATTACAGGAGATCATTATGGACTGGCCTGGACGCGTGGCGCTTCTCCAGCACATTCCATTTTAGGCCGCAATTGATTACCTTGTTGATCTGTTCAAGTGGATATTTGTTAGCCATCGAGCAGTACAGTGTACCTTCCCTAGTAACGACACTAGCAGTGACAAAATTAGAAAGGTGGTTTAGATCCCAATCCATGTAACTCTGCCTTGGCATTGGGCTCCAAATTGGTTTCTGAGAAAGGGCTCAATTTGTGTATAAAGCGAGGCACTTTTCCAGAGCTCAATTAAGCCTATTAATGTAATTATCTTCATTGCAGTCTCTGCATGCCAGTGCTGGATGGGCAACATTGCGATCTTGCAATAATGACTATTAGATTTCTACACCAGTTGTGTTCTTGGTGACCTGACTGGCACCTTTCATAGCATTTTATAGAAGAGGTCAAGGCACAGAATGTGGTGGTGCTAAAAGCATGGCAGTTGAACTTCTCTTCAACACACCTGAAATAAGAAATGTTTATTGAAAACCAATTAGATTTTGAATATATCATATGAGCTTTATAACTAGATGGGAGCAAATTATTTGGGGAAAAATATAGCTGATTAGGTAAAATTTGCTTGAAAATTCAGTATTTAATGGTATTTTTCTTGTATTTAGAATGCTTTGTTTCATTCTTTTTTCCTTTCTGTGCGTTTTCTCTTTATTTGTATGTTGTCACTATTATTATTTTTTTTTTTTACTGTTTTACACTGTTTGTGTATTCTTTGGCGAACAAAAAGTAAAATAAAGAAGCTTAGGAGAGGGAAAGGATAGCTGAACGAAGCTTCTGTGACCCTCAGGAGCAATTTATAGTCTATTTCCCTCTCAAAAACCACCAAAAACCACTTCATTTCCCCATTGACTCAAATGAATTTCCACATTTTTGCTGAAATGCATTGATTTTCTCTGAAATATCAGGGAGATGAAAACTCCTAACTTTGCTCATTGCAACTTCAAAGAACTTGGATTCACCAAGGTTCATGCAGTCAAAAGACATCTTCAGCCTTGGAAATGTAGATGCTTTACATTTGGGCACTAAGCAGCTTTAGAGGCAAAAAATTACCTACAAGAAAAATGTAAATGTAATCACCTAAATAACATAATTTATCACTTAATTTAGATGTTTTCAGTAAAAAAAAAATGTGTTTTATTATTCACATGGCACATTTGCTACCCCATGTTGGGTCTTTTGTGATGTCCAGTTGTTTTGGAACATAGGACATTGAGCTGTGATTTTGGTGAGGCAAGGGGATAAACAATGTTTATTTTTAATGCCTTATGTGCCTCCCCTAGAGCCCTGTCTGGCCCAAAATATAGATTTTCTCATTGTCTTTGTGCTTTTTTTATACATAAGTTTGATATAAAAAGGTTTTCCTGCTGTCCTAACTGGAAATCCTTCTCTATACCCTTTTGATTGTGAACTTATGACACTTTGGAGAAACAATCTGATAAAATGGAAATGGCGCCTGTAACAAGCAACCGCCTTTGTTCACAATGCAGTAGGGCAGCTTTTTGGTGTGGGACCCAGAAGCTAGTAGAGAAGACTATGTAGTGCTGCCCTAGAAGGTGATTTAGCTGATTCTTTCCCAGTCAGTGCAGAAGCTACCAATCACAAAGGAAACAATCCATTCACTCTGGCTCCATTAAACAGTCGAGGGCAGGGTTTCACAACCAGGGTATCTCCAGAGGTTGCTAGGGGTTCCTTGAGCAACTTCTACCTCTCAGATAGGTTCCCACTGACACCATTGATTGTTTTAGCGATATGTAATGGGGTAATTCTTCCCAATGACCACAAGTGTAAGGAGAATTCTTCCCAATTACTTTTCCACTAATGTATCATGAGTTGTAGATATAGTCATTTTTAGCAGGGGTTCCCTGATAATGGAAAGTTATTTCAAGGGTCCCTCTGTGTTGAAAAAGTTGTGAAAGGCTGGTCTAGGGGATGTCTTCTTTTAGTCATTGTTTGTAGAACTGGTAAAGGGAATGGGTGGTATGGGTTATTCCAAAAATGCTGACTTGAAACAGGAAGACACACTTCACGAGGTGGGATTTCTTTGAACGTCAGCCAACATCAGCCAACTCCAGAACTGCTTCAAAGTGGCAACAGCCCTTGAGGCTGGAAACTTCTCCAACAGGACTAGACCAGGGCTTCTTCAGACCCAGACTATTTATGTTCCCATCCAAAAACAATGTTAGTGTCACAAATTCAGTGCTGTCCTGAGTCCCCTGCACACTTCCAGTGTTCCTTCCTATACCCTCTCAGTCCTTTTCTTGAACTACAGAATAATTAAACTTTATGTTGTAGAGATCTGAGAGTGGGAGTGATTGAGCATTTAGCAAAAGACATTGGGCAGGGCTTACACCTCTCAGTCCACAAAAATGTTGTTAAGAAGAAGTGCATTTCTGACAGATTAGTTGGTGTTTTCTGTCCATTCAGAGTCTTTTCAGGGTTATTACATGTGCATGCATTGCAGAGTTGTATTGCATATTTTTTTTCCAATCATGGGAGTGGGATCTACTGACTTTGCGCTCCCTTTAGTCTCCTGGCAGCTTTATCGCTGAGTTTTCAACCTCGTCAGCATGTTACCGGCAGTTGATTTTTGCCATGTGGACTTTTGGTTACTTGGTTGTCAGTCTGGAACTGATAGGTAAGCTAGGCATCTGGACAAGTTTATTATAGTTCAGTGCTCACAGTCCATCTGTATGAATGACATGAGTTTTTGTTCTCATTATTATCTTTGTTTTTGCTGTTGCAAGATATGTGGCATTAATATTCAGTGTTTTTAACTCCCAACAAAGCTGTGGCCTTGCCTTTCCCAACATTCCCAATTGATTTCTTTGTCTTTATTGGGCAAAGCTCTATATTGGCTTGGGACTCCAATTCTGATTCATGCCTATTTTTTGCCGCCATGTCTCATCTCACAAAAATCATCTTTACTTGTCTGATTTTTGTACATGCACAGTGCAGTGCACACTATTGACTTCTGGTCGATGAAATATAATCAAAGTATTCCTATTTCCCACCCTTTAATTATTTTGATTGGTTAAGGGAGGGCTCAGTGATACCCATTGGACGTTCCAGAAAAGAAAACTGGTGCAACTGCAGCTCTAGAGGTCTCCATGTTTCCTCAAAACTACGCACATATTCCGAGAGTCATTTTGAGGGTCAAGGACTCTGATACACCGGATCAGATTTAGGCAGGACAAATATTGTGCAATTTTCTTTTCTTCATCTGCAGGTTGAAGGAAAGAAAATTTCTTGATTCCCCCATCAACACAGTCAGTGTGAATGCGGCAATGCCTCCCGCAGCTTTATTGCGTTCCGCGGGTGGGGAGCAGAATACAATGACGGCTGTAGCTACTAATAGTGATTGAGCAAAAAAGAAAAAACCTTAGAGCCTGGTTGTACTGAAATCAATCGATGGATCGACTTCAGTTCAACCAGCCTGCCCATACATCAGGGGTCTCCAAAGTACAGCCCAAGGGCCACATCCGGTCCGCTAGAATATTTTTACTGGCCCGCAGCTAGAGTCCTCAGCTTTACTGCAGGAACGGTTTTTCTGCTACAGCTTTGTCGGGTTGCGGAATCTGCGATGCACACTCACTCCCACCCTGGCAATATGCAGCACAGGTCCCGCAACCACTTCCTTGCTTGGACCGCCAACATCAACCATTGTTTCAGTGGTTTGAATGGCCGGGATCTGATAACTTTGTCATCACAAGCAGGGGCAGACTGACCATTTGAGCACTCGGGCACTGCCCGAGGGCTCGGGGTCAGTAGGGGGCCCCATGAGATGCCCCTGGTACCTTTCATAGGCTTTTTTGGTGTGGTTTGAGTGTGGGAGAGGACACCGGGGCCCCATGATGCCCTATTTCCCGGGGGCCCCATGAGTTGTCAGTCTGCCCCTGATCACAAGCAAACATTATATTGGTATTAATTGTTGTAGGTCATTGTCTCAGAAGGTTTCTAAATTGTATTACCAGTCTGAAAAGTGGCATTTGCAGAAGACGAACTCGGCAATAGCAGCCCCTCAATGTATGACAGGCGTACTGAAGGTATACATCAAATAACCAGGCACGTGTGTTTTGCCTTTCACTACGTGTGCTCGATTATGTAACCCATCTCAAGTGTCGGAATTAAGGCTTTTTACAGTGTAATTTACTGAACACATTGAACACCTGACTATTTATGTCCTCCACAGTATAAAGGTCTAAGAATGCCGTAATAGGATGGCAGTTTTATGACTGCTGAGACATTGATATGAAGTGGTACTGGCTTTTTACACGGGCCATTAACAGCGATGTCAATCACAGTTAGAAATGGAGACACTCCGTCCCAATGTATACTTATTAGCTTACATCTGAAGTTTGCAGTTCTGAAAGTGGAGAGGTTTTTAATGAGGCAATTCATCACAATAAGTGCAGCTTAATCCTTCTTTTTAATGGGACGGCACGTACTGTATGATCAGTAGAAGTGGCAGTTCACCTATAGCAGTTCTTTCACAGATGGAACACGTATATCTTTGGATTCTGGATAACCCAGGTCTTCAGCTTTGACGTTCTTGAATGGTCATATGTGGGCAGACTCCAATGGCAGGAGCTCCTACTATTATAAAGTCATCACTCTGTCAGGTGGACTTCCCAATCTACCAGGGAGGCGTGACACCAATGTTTGGCCTTATTATGGTCAAATTGGAATTCCGGTAGCGAACTAGTCACTGAAGTCCTTGAGAGATATTGTAAGCCAGCATTTAACTTGTCCAATATGTCCATGGTGGAAATGGTCTCTTCACCTTGTGCTTACTGATCCATACAATGACCAAATCAGGTATAAAAGCTGTAGTGGGTCCCAGCATTCTGTGGAAATCTAAAAGCATATAGGTAGGTATACTAGTTTTTTCCGCTTGTCGGAGAGGGATCCTGGCTTCCCTTAGTCCAGATCCAATGCATATCTACAGTGCAAGTGTTCTCCAAGGACAGCAAACTCCAATACACTTACCATATACTGGGACCTGAAAAGCTTTTATCCCTTTGTATGGATCAGTAAACATGAGGTGAAGAAACCAATTCTTCTGGGCCAAAGAAGGTCTGGGGGCCCATCTATAACTAAAAACAAAGAATGAAAACAGTGCAAAACAATTAAGAGAAAAAAGACAAAAAACAAAAGACCAAATAAGTCTCAAATAAAGAAAGTCTAGTGTTTAAAAAAAAAAACTTAATAAAACATATAAAAAAAATAGTTCCCAACGTGTTCAAATCATCTGAATAGTGCAAGTTTTCACCCACGCTCACCCAATCAGGTGATTACCAAGTGGGAAATGACCTCAGGAATCAGACACACACTTTGGAGTTGAGATGAGATCTTCTCAATTGTATAGCACTGAACGAATCTCCAGATTACTTCAGTATCTTCTTGACCAATGCCTCTCGAGTGGATGAAAGAAAGAAAAAAGAAAAAACCATCGTGTAATACTGCATAAACTAAAAAATATATAGCTAATGTTCACCATTACACTCACATTTAAAAAATCAATTGCAAGCTCAGATGGACATAAAATCCTCTCAAACGACCCCCAGCAATCCTTCCCTGGTAATCCGCAAACTCTCGCTCACGGATGGATGGTGGATGCAAAGAAAAAAAAAGGGGGAGAGCCTAATAGCATAATACTGTATAAAGCTTTTAATATAAAATAAGTTTTTCCATATTGTACTCACACTTTAAAAGAATGAATCAAGCCTTTTGATAGATATAATGTCCTTCAGACAAGCTGAAAATCCATTACGGCATGTATAATGATCCTATTGGCATGGAGAGAGATGAACTGGCAACAATCAGGGAATTTAGCCTGACTTGCCCACATCAAATATGGCCGCAGAACGCCGAATCAGTTCCACTCACTGGACCATCTATAACTGACTCTTATTTCCAAGCTTTATTGTTCCATTATATTATATACAGAGCAAATTATTTTCTTTCATTCACTTTCTCCATGCCAACAAGGTTGGTAAGTTTATACCACAATAGGAATCTGTACTGGTAGAATCCATTGTGCCTGGAGTTTGATTATCCCGGACTAGTTGAATCCCATGCCAGCCTATGATATCTCTCAAGGACTTTAGTGACCAGCACCACACCACAATTCCCGACTGGTTTGGCCATTACAAGGCCAAATAATGGTGTCACGCCAAGCTATACTACATCTTCATTTACAGGGCCAGCTTTGATTACTTTGGACATTGTAGTCCCTTTAAGGTGGTTGTAAGCCCTGACATACTGTACGAGGTGGTATCAAAAGGTTTTGAGACTAGTTTTGTAACATGTCAACAGATGGCAGCACAAGGCTGCACAAACAGTCATTGGGAGCACCGACTTTTGTAAAAATATATGTTAAAAATTACTTTTTTATCTGTTAAAAAAATCAGAAGAATATATTTAAAAAATATATATTTAGAAAAAAATATACTTTATAATATATAAAAAACGCATTTCAACATGCAGTATATATATTTTGAAACGGCCAAAATTGTAGTATTTCAAATACAGTATATGTCAATATATTTGGGAAGAATATTTTTAAAATATATTTCAAATATATTTGTCTTCCATGTGGGAACCCTCCCAATTTCCTCTGGGCTGTCCTGGCATTTAAACCAAATCCTGCAGTCCCACGGATCCACCTCATGTCCTGATGCTGGGTGCCAAAATGGTCATTTTTAGTACTTAGTGCCAGTGTTTGACTCTTGGTACCCTGACAATGGCAATAATAGGTGCCTAGTATATTTCCCCTATGAAAACCCAACCTCCATGCTCTGTAAGCTGACCTGTATTAAAGGACCGCCAACGTGTATAGTATGGCTCTATCCTGTCTTCTCTGTGTGAAACAGTTATCCTTCCAGGCAGGGTGGACTGACAACTCATGGGGCCCCCAGGCAATAGGGTATCATGGGGCCCCCGTGTCCTTGCCCACACCAAAAAAAGCCAATGAAAAAGCCAATGAAAGGTAGAAGGGGCATCTCATGGGGCCCCCTACTGACCCCGGGTCCTTGGGCAGTGCCCGAATGTTCGAATGGTCAGTCCGCCCCTGCTTCCAGGTGATTTGCATGTTGCTCCATGACACTGCATGGCACTAACACGCTTGTTGACACCAGGTAACAGGTCTACGTGAGTTGTTGTGGGGGGGGGGGTGTACCCCTAATGTCCACATGCCATAATACAGGAGACATGCAGTAACCCCTTGATGAAAACTAGGGACCCCCAGGTGGCTCAGTGGCCTACCATTAGACATGTACGTCTACATGAGTTATTGTGGTGGTGGGGGGGGGGGGGTACCCATAATGTCCACATGCCATAATACATGAGACATGCAGCAACCCTTTACCCCTTGATGGAGACTAGAGACCCCCAGGTGGTTCGTTGGCCTACCATTAGACGCGTGCATCTTGTAACAAATCGATTTCTGTCCGAAATGATGATTTTTGGAGATTTGGGTGTATACAAATCTCCAATTGGACATAGTAACGATTGTAAACAAAACCCAAAAAGTTATAACGAAATTAACAAATGCATTTGTTCCATTTATTTCATTGACGTCACATGATGAGATAGTAGTTTAGGCCCATGGAGAAATAAATGCAATTTTTTAATTTGTTCAATAATTTAGATTTGAGTACATTTGTGGTTTAAATTGAATTTCTAAATGTCAGTCAGTTCAGTTCCACAGTCTAATGCAATTCTTAGGTTTAAAAAATTCGGGGCCGGCGAGTTTTGCATTATTTATTACATTGCGTCCAAAAAAGATCGAATCCTTCTGAATAATTTTGATCTAGAAATATCGAAATTACTGGAAATATACGAGGTGTGTCTGAAAAGTACTGTGCATGGTCCGATATCTTAAACGGCAACATGGGCCAGGTTGGCATGCACATGACACGTCTAGAACAGACGAACAGAATGCAAAAGAGATGGAATCCTTTGGAGATTTCATTACTCTTTAGGACCAGGATCCAGGACTGCTGTTATAAAACAACAGGGCCCCATACAGCCAACTGGACAGGCCCCCTCCCCAAGAAAAACAGTTTACTATGCTTTATTTATGAATGAATACAGTGAGTGATCGGTACCGATCAGTCATTGTGTACGTTCAGGAAAGGAAGGGCTGGTAAGTGCTCCTTTTTTCACCACACCCTTCCCCCGCTCTCCATCCAGAAGGATCCTATTATGTGCTTGCAGCTGCTGCTGGTAAGGAGAGGAGGGAAGGCGTCAGCACTGAGGAGGTGGGGGCACACAGGGGAAACGTATGGTGCACAGGGAGGGTGATGGGGGAGGGCAATTACTGGAACCGATCCCCTGTATGGCTTTCTCTGCAGCAGCTGAAAGCAAGCAGAAGGGTGAGGTGAAGAAGCTGGCTTTCAGCTGCTGCAGAGAAAGCCATACAGGGGATCAGTTCCAGTAATTGCCCCTCCATAACTATTACCCTCCCTGCCCACATCTGATTCACCCAGCTGCCTGGGCCCCGTACAAGGGGACTGGTGGTACCCCCTTATCCATGGCCCTGCCAGGATCCATCCTTTCTGCGAACCCTCGTCACAGGGGAGGAGAACTGGTGCTACCAAGTGGAATCCAAGTGGCAATCGATGCAACGGCATTCACCATCTTCCCTGCGACCCAAAAGTCCAAGATCAAGACAATGTCGATCGCCTTCTTCGACAATGATGGCATCATCCATAAGGAATTTGTTTCCATGGGTCAAATCATGAACACCACGTTTTACAAGGATGTTTTGGGCTGGTTGTTATGACGCATCTGCCGTGTTCGGTCAAAGTGGCACAGGACTGGACAGTGGATGTTGCTGCACGATAAAGCGCCTGCGCACTGTGCGCTCCAATTCTTGGCTCAGCACAGCACACCTGTTCTCGATCATCCACCGTTCTCCCCTGATCTGGCATCTGCGGACCTTTTACTGTTTCCCTGCCTGAAGAGCGTCATGAAAGGCACAAGCTTTGGGGACGTGGCAGCAATTCAAGAATGTGTGACAGCAGTTCTGCGATCAACTCCTAAAGTGGGGGTCTAATTATAAAACATTTGTTGGACAAGATGGACAGAAGGATTCATGCAGAGTAGACTACATTTCCCATTATTTGTGTAATAGACTGATTCCTGTATGGTCAGCCATCTAGTGGCCAAAATGACGTAGTTTTCTGAGATATAGCAATGGGAAAATATAGCGCATTTTGGCCACTAGATGGAGCTGACAGTATAGTAATTAACCCCCCCCCCGGAAAAAAAAAACGGGGAAACTTCACCTAGCCTACACTAATGCTTCTGACATCTGTCCAATTAATGTTTTATAAATAAAACACATAGTGTAGGGTCTGGGTAAACAGAACATGAAGCTGTGACCACTCTTGGCTGTTTTGTATGTGTGTGGCACTACAGGTACCAGCATGGCTGGGAGATCTGTCCTTGTAGCTGGAGTGTGCTGCTGACTTTGAGGATTTTATTTACCTCCACTGATGTTAGTCTTTTTTTTTGCTACCATGGATGCCAGGTTATTTCTTACTTACACTGCACTGGCCAATGATGTTGGGGGGTTTCTTCCTCTGACCAATGATGTTAGGGGCTTTCTTCCTCTGACCAATGATGTTAGGGGCTTTCTTCCTCTGACCAATGATGTTGGGGGGTTTCTTCCTCTGACCAATGATATGGATGTTTCTTCCTCTGACCAATGATGTTGGGTGATTTCTTCCTTTGACTAATGATGTTGGGGAGTTTCTTCCTCTGACCAATGATGTTGGGTGGTTTCTTCCTCTGACCAATGATGTTGGGTGGTTTCTTCCTCTGACCAATGATGTTGGGGGGTTTCTTCCTCTGATCAATGATGTTGGGGGGTTTCTTCCTCTGACCAATGATGTTGAGGGGTTTCTTCCTCTGACCAATGATGTTGAGGGGTTTCTTCCTCTGACCAATGATGTTGAGTGGCTTCTTCCTCTGACCAATGATGTTGGGTGGTTTCTTCCTCTGACCAATGATGTTGGGGTGTTTCTTACTCTGATCAATGATGTTGAGGGGTTTCTTCCTCTGACCAATGATGTTGGGGGGGTTTCTTCCTCTGACCAATGATGTTGGGTGATCTCTTCCTCTGACCAATGATGTTGGGTGATTTCTTCCTCTGACCAATGATGTTGGGTGATTTCTTCCTCTGACCAATGATGTTGGGTGATTTCTTCCTCTGACCAATGATGTTGGGTGATTTCTTCCTCTGACCAATGATGTTAGGTGATTTCTTCCTCTCACCAATGATGTTGGGCGGTTTCTTTCTCTGACCGATGAGGTTGGGCGATTTCTTCCTCTGACCAATGATGTTGGGCGGTTTCTTCCTCTGACCAATGATGTTGGGCGATTTCTTCCTCTGACCAATGATGTTGGTAGGTTTCTTTCTCTGACCATTGACGTTGGGTGGTTTCTTCCTCTGACAAATGAAGATGGGCGGTTTCTTCCTCTGACCCAAGATGTTGGACAGTTTCTTCCTCTGACCCAAGATGTTGGACAGTTTCTTCCTCTGACCAATGATGTTGGGCAGTTTCTTCCTCTGACAAATGAAGATGGGCGGTTTCTTCCTCTGACCCAAGATGTTGGACAGTTTCTTCCTCTGACCAATGATGTTGGGCGGTTTCTTCCTCTGACAAATTACGTTTGGCTTTTTCTTCTTCTGACCCAAAATGTTGGACAGTTTCTTTCTCTGACCAATGATGTTGGGTGGTTTCTTCCTCTGACCAATTATGTTGGGCGGTTTCTTCCTCTGACCAAAGATGTTGGGCGGTATCTTTCACTGACCAATGACTAGGGGCATTTTTTTCCTGCTGACCATTGAAGCTGGGCATTTTTCTCCCACTGTCCAGTAACATCAGGCATTGTCCTCCCACTGAGGTATTTTTTAAACAATTAAAATTCTGACTGTCTGAATGTTGCAGCTGAAATCCAGACTTATCAGATCAGGCTATGTTTTTTTCAGTCTTCTATTGTCTGATTTTGGTGAGCCTGTATGAATTGTAGCCTCCGTTTCCTGTTCTTAGCTGACAGTGGCATCCGGTATGGTCTTCTGCTGCTGTAGCCCATCTGCTCCAAGGTTTGACGTGTTGTGAGTTCACAGATGGTGTTCTGCATACCTTGGTTGTAATGAGTGGTTAATTGAGTTACTGTTGCCTTTCTATCATCTTGAAGCAATCTGCCCATTCTCCTCTGACCTCTGACGCTCACTGGATATTTTCTCTTTTTCAGACCATTCTCTGTAAACCCTAGAGATGGTTGTGTGTGAAAATCCCAGATCACCAGTTTTTGAAATACTCAGACCAGCCCGTCTGGCACCAACAACCATGCCACGTTCAAAGTCACTTAAATCCCCTTTCTTCCCCATTCTGATGCTCAGTTTGAACTTCAGTAAGTCGTCTTCACCACATCTAGATGCCTAAATGCATTGAGTAGCTGCCATGTGATTGGCTGATTAGCAATTTGTGTTACCAAGTAACTGAACAGGCGTACCTAATAAAGTGCTCGGTGAGTGTATACTGCGGACTGACAACTCATGGGGTCCCCTGGCAATTGGGGATCATGGGGCCCCTGTGTCCTTGCCCACACTCAAAACACACCCAAAAAAGCCTATAAAAGGTACCAGGGGCATTTTATGGGGCCCCCTACTGACCCCGGGCCCTCGGGCAGTGCCCGAGTGCTCAAATTGTCAGTCCGCCCCTGTATATATATGTATATTAATACATGCTAGTATGAAGAGCCTAATAGTACATTATGGCAAACTTATCTGCTAAAGAGGCCCTCCAGTGCTGTGGTGTGATCGATCTGGCAGGTCCCAGGCTTCCATCTTCACCCAGTCTTGTATCTTCAGCCACTAGAATGGCCGGGGCGTGATGACGTCACTACTGCGCATGCACGCGGGAGTCACGTTGATGCAGCACAGATCAGGGGGCCATAAATTTACTCTGACAATCAGGAGGAAGCTTTGATGACAGAAGAGACTGACAGGATCTGTCCTGTCATAAATATCCCCCCTGCCATCAGTTTTATGAGATGTGGCTTTACTACCACGTTAAGGTGTTTCTGTATCACAAAATGCATTATGGCCACTAGGTGGCCCTGAAGATATATGGAAATACACGTATCAGAAAATATACAGCAATTTTCACCCTGATTGTGCAAACTTTTGTCATCTAAACATTTTATACATATACCACTTACTGAGTCACTGACCCAAAGAAGTAAATGCAAGGTGCCCTGACACTGTGTACATGCTTGCTTGGAGTCAGTGATTTGTTAAATAGAAAAGCAAGATCAGGATGCCAGCCTGGAGCATACAACAAGTAGTTCTCCTGAAAGCTTTCCTTGATCCTTTGATATTTATTATTGATTTATTTATTTCAGGTACTTATATAGCGACACCAATTTACGCAGCGCTTTACATATATATTGTACATTCACATCAGTCCCTAACCCTCAAGGGGCGTACAATCTAAGGTCCCTAACCCTCAAGGGGCGTACAATCTAAGGTCCCTAACCCTCAAGGGGCGTACAATCTAAAGTCCCTAACTCACATTCATACATACACATACTAGGGACAATTTAGACAGGATCTAATTCACCTACCAGCATGTCTTTGGAGTGTGGGAGGAAACCGTATACCCGGAGGAAACCCACAGGGACAGGGAGAACATGCAAACCCCAGGCAGGTGGTGCCGTGGTTGGGATTTGAACCAACGACCCTTATATCATTCCAAAAGAACATTGAAATATGAATATAATGATACTATAACATCTGGTGCCCTCTAGTGGAATGTACAAAAAAAAGTTTAGTACTATTACAGCAGTAAACAGCTTATTCATCTTATCTGCTGCCTGAATATGTACAGTATCTCCCAGAAGGGAGTCCACTCCTCAGATTTTTGTAAATATTGTATTCTCTCTTTTCATGTGACAACACTGAAGAAATGACACTTTGCTATGTGACGTAGTCAGTGTACATTTTGTATAACATGTAAATTTGCTGTCCCCTCAAAATAACTCAACACACCGCCATTAATGTCTAAACCGCTGGCAGCAAAAGTGAGTCCACCCCTAAGTGACAAGGTCCAAATTGGGTCCAAAGTGTCAATATTTTGTGTGGCCGCCATTATTTTCCACCACTGCCTTAACCCTCTTGGGCATTGAGGTCACCAGAGCTTCACAGGTTGCCACTGGAGTCCTCTTCCACTCCTCCATGACGTCATCACGGAGCTGGTGGATATTAGAGACCTTGCGCTCCTCCACCTTCCATTTGAGGATGCACCACAGATGCTCAATAGGGTTTAGGTCTGGAGACATGCTTGGCCAGTCCATCACCTTTACCCTCAGCCTCTTTAGCAAGGCAGTGGTCGTCTTGGAGGTGTGTTTGGGGTCGTTATCATGTTGGAATACTTCCCTGCGTCCCAGTCTCCGAAGGGAGGGGATCATGCTCTGCTTCAGTATGTCACAGTACATGTTGGCATTCATGGTTCCCTCAATGAACTGTAGCCCCCCAGTGCTCCTTCACTCATGGAGCCCCAGACCATGACACTCCCACCACCATGCATGACTGTAGGCAAGACACACTTGTCTTTGTACTCCTCACCTGGTTGCCACCACACACGCTTGACACCATCTGAACCAAATCAGTTTATCTTGGTGTCATCAGACCACAGGACATGGTTCCAGTAATCCATGTCCTTAGTCTGCTTGTCTTCGGCAAACTGTTTGCGGGATTTCTTGGTCATCATCTTTAGAAGAGGCTTCCTTCTGGGACAACAGCCATGCAGACCAATTGGATGCAGTGTGCGGCGTATGGTCTGAGCACTGACAGGCTGACCCCCCCACCCCTTCAACCTCTGCAGCAATGCTGGCAGCACTCATACATCTGTTTCCCAAAGACAACCTCTGGATATGACGCTGAGCCCGTGCACTCAACTTCTTTGGTGGACCATGGCGAGGCCTGTTCTGAGTGGAACCTGTCCTGTTACACTGCTGTATGGTCTTGGCCACCATGCTGCAGCTCAGTTTCAGGGTCTTGGCAATCTTCTTATAGCCTAGGCCATCTTTATGTAGAGCAAAAATTCCTTTTTTCAGATCCTCAGAGAGTTCTTTGCCATGAGGTGCCATGTTGAACTTCCAGTGACCAGTATGAGAGACTGAGAGCGATAACACCAAATGTAACACACCTGCTCCCCATTCACACCTGAGACCTTGTAACCCTAACGAGTCACATGATACCGGGGAGGGAAAATGGCTAATTGGGCCCAATTTGGACCTTGTCACTTAGGGGTGGACTCACTTTTGTTGCCAGCGGTTTAGACATTGATGGCGGTGTGTTGAGTTATTTTGAGGGGACAGCAAATTTACATGTTATACAAGCTGTACACTGACTACGTCACATTGTAGCAAAGTGTCATTTCTTCAGTGTTGTCACATGAAAAGACAGAATCAAATATTTACAAAAATCTGAGGGGCGGGCTTACTTCTGGGAGATACTGTATATATATATATATATATATATATATACATTGTATACAGTCAGGGGGAGGGGTGGACTCATGTCTGTGAGATACTGTATATACAGTATATGTATATATACACACAACAGCAATCTTGTTTCCGTCAGAAGGAAAACATTACAAATATAATATATTATATATATATATGAGAATTATATTCCAAGAGAAAATAAGATTCTAAACTGCATACTGAAAAATTGCCACAAGAGGGAAGCAAATTTTACTTTATCAGTGTATTGCAGTGATTTCCAAACTGTGGCCCAGGGGCCGGATGTGGCCCTTTGCTTGCCTTTATCTGGCCCTTGGAGCACTTTTTCACCAACTGACACCATCAGTGGGAAACTGTTCTTTCCATTAAGACTTGAGGCGATTGTAGCCATATTATTGACTTGCGACAGAAACAATTGAGTACAGTACGTGATACCACAGTCCGGCCCCCCTAAAGCCTGAAGGGCAGTAAACTGGCCCTTTGCTGAGAACGTTTGGAGACCCCTGGTGTATTGACTTTTTTTTTAACAATGCAGCAAGTGGAAATAGATATAAGATGTCCATTTTTATTTTATTTTAGTAGTTACATAGTTAGTCTGGCTGCAAAAAAACTAAAGTCCATCCAGTTCAACCATTAAAAGGAAGAAAAAAAAAGTTATAATCCTATACCCACAGCTGATCTAGAGTATCAGTATAAACCAAACAACTCAATATACTCTTTGGCTCTATGAAAAAAAAAAAATCGGGGGGGGGGGGGGTTCTTTTTTTCATAGAACCAAAGAGTATATTGAGTTGTTTGGTTTATACTGATACTCTAGATCAGCTGTGGGTATAGGATTATAACTTTTTTTTCTTTTAATTAATCCCCCAAAAATCCCCCAAAAATGTGAATATGATGCAGCTGCTGTTTGTCTATACATAATTGTGGCGGGGGGAGCACTTTTTGATGTAATAACTCCTGGGAAGAAACACTTGGTGGAGGAAAGATTTAGCCAACACTTCACTGGACTGTGTATTGCTTCAGACTTCGGTTGAACCTTTGGAATGATATTTCTTCATGGTTTACTTTTCTCTGTCTGTCTGTTCTGCACATTTCTTTGTAGAGTGGATGATTTATACATTAAGTATTATTTTCAGCACTGTATTTTCTGATATTTATTTCAGTATAATTTGAATCCATTTCTAATCCATATTTGTATCCTTGCACAATGATCAATGATAAAAGCAGTTAAAAAAAAAAAAGGACTGAAGATTAAAGAAACAACCAAATGAAAAGTCAAAACAGTTTTAAAAATAAATAAAAGTGATGAAACACTTAGAGATTAATTTATGAAACATTTGCTGCACAAATGTCAGACGTCTTCATGCAAGTTGAGTGAAATGTCCCGCAATTGTATTAGGAGATCAACGCCTGTATCATCAGCTCCATCTAGTGTCCAAAATGTGGTATAGTCTGCTCATTGAGGTATTTCAGAAAGCGATATTGCATTTTGGCCATTAGGTGGAGCCGATGATACAGGCATTAATCTTTTAGAAAAAATATGGGATGCTTTGGTTGAACTTCCATGAGTAGGTCTGATGTTCATGCAACAAATGTTTTATAAACAGACCCCTTAGGAGGCACAGGACTAATTAAAGTGACACTAAACCCAGAACCCTGCATTCACTATATCTGGTCTCCCCGGACCCTGCATTCACTATATCTGCTCTCCCCGGACCCCGCATTCACTATATCTGGTCTCCCCGGACCCTGCATTCACTATATTTCCTCTCCCCGGACCCGGCATTCACTATATCTGGTCTCCCCGGACCCGGCATTCACTATATCTAGTCTCCCCAGACCCTGCATTCACTATATTCGGTCTCCCCGGACCCGGCATTCACTATATCTAGTCTCCCCAGACCCTGCATTCACTCTATCCGGTCTCCCCGGACCCCCCATTCACTATATCCGCTCTCCCCGGACCCTGCATTAACTATATCTGGTCTCCCCGGACCCTGCATTCACTATATCCGGTCTCCCCGGACCCTGCATTCACTATATCTGGTCTCCCCGGACCCTGCATTCACTATATCTGGTCTCCCCGGACCCTGCATTCACTATATCTGGTCTCCCACAGTACACACAACATGGAAGTGCAATTATTGTAGTAAATATAAACTGCTAAATACCTTTTCTCATCAGCAGTTAGAGCAGTCTTTGTGACTTCAGCAGAGCACAGGTTAAAGCTTGTAGGAGGAGTTTTCTTTCTGCTCTAGGAGGTTGTGAAAGTCCTGACCCTCTGACTGGACAGTGCTGATTGGCCCTGTGCTGATCTCACACTCTCCCAAGACAAAAAAGACCTCTCTAGCAATACACACAGGGGATAATTTCAACAAGAAGATCAGAGAAGACAGGATCAAACAGCCTTTTTACACAATGCAGTGGATTAACCCCTTAGGTCCCACAGTGAGTATAACAAGCATGCTTCCCTGTATATACAGACTGATTGTACTGTTGTGGGTTTAGTGACACTTTAAGTAGTTTGAATTTTTTTTCAATAAAATAGAAACATTTGGTGCGTGTCGGCTACGTCTAATTCTAACACGATGGGAAATATAATTGTTTCGAGAAGCTCTGTTGCATTATTTGAGACCTTTATGTGTCTGCCATTACAGGTTACCTCCAGGCTTCCCGGGCCCTTATGATTTCGGCGCTGGTTTTTGGACTTCTGGCCTGTCTGTGTGGGATGGTTGGACTTCAGTGCAACAAGGTTGCTGAAGGGAATTCTGTACTGAAGGGCAAGTTTGCAACCGTATCCGGAGCTATATCTATATTTGCAGGTGAGATGAATATAATCTGCTTTTCTATCCTCTCGCCCCATGCCTTGTGAACAACAACTGAGGATCACATCGCATTATCAGTCCTGATTTTACAATATACTGAATAAATTGATGCCAGTAGAGCACAAGGGAGACTTCTAGCGATCAGATTGGGGCATCACATAACCATCTCCAAAAAAAAGGACTTCTAGGTGAATCTTATATAAACCTTTTGGGGGTCTAGGCCAACCATATTGCTAAAGCACAACTACCTCGTGGTGCCTGTAAGTATCTGCATTCCATTTCTTATGTCCTTGTGGACCATCTGGATTCTAGGCTGTGCACCAAGTCTTGACGTCTGCCTAAGTCTAAACCATGCCCCGCCCCTTCCTAAAACTTGGCCCTGCCCCCTCTCATTCCATTGGCTCCACTACCATTAAGGTTTTGGCATAGAATTGTCGAATAAATGGGAGTGTGTTCCAGCACAGGGAGGGGCACCTAAGGATATTGCAAATTGACAATGAAACGCGTAGGGTGGGACTTCTGGTGGCGTTACATCTGCTTTTTTGGAGCGCACGCTAGATGCATACAACGGCACTTCCTGCTCTGACGTGAGATCTCCAAATCTACATGTGTAATTGCATTGGCTTTGTATCTTGTGTTAAAATAAACCATGTTACACTATGGGAGGCTCTTTTCCATTTTTCTTTATGGACTTGTCATGTGTTTCATGACTGTTACTTGTGAGATTTAAAAGTTCCATCAGAACAGCGAGCAAAATCCTCTCTTGTATTAAAAGAGTTATAGACTCCAGAGAGCAGGGGGGACTGACCATTCGGACACTCGAGCGCTGCCCGAGTGCCCGGGGTCAGTAGGAGGCCCCATGAGATGCCCCTGGTACCTTTCATAGACTTTTTTGGGAGAGGTTTGAGTGTAAGCAAGGACAAAGAGGACCCATGATCCCCTATTGTCCGGGGGCCCCATGAGTTGTCAGTTCGCCCCTGCCAGAGAGAGAGATATCATTTCCCCGGTACAGATCATTAGTAAGACCTCATCTGGAATATGCAGTTCAGTTTTTGGCACCAAGTCACAAAAAGAACATTGGGGAACTGGAGAAAGTACAGAGAAGGGCAACCAAACTGATAAGAGGCATGGAGGAGATCAGCTATGAGGAAAGATTAGAGGAACTGAATTTATTCTCTCTTGAGAAGAGATTAAAGGGGGGATATGATCTCCATGTATAATACATAAGGGGGATATGATCACCATGTATAATACATAAGGGGGATATGATCACCATGTATAATACATAAGGGGGGGATATGATCTCCATGTATAATACATAAGGGGGATATGATCTCCATGTATAATACATAAGGGGGGATATGATCACCATGTATAATACATAAGGGGGGATATGATCTCCATGTATGATACATAAGGGGGGATATGATCTCCATGTATAATACATAAGGGGGATATGATCTCCATGTATAATACATAAGGGGGGATATGATCACCATGTATAATACATAAGGGGGGATATGATCTCCATGTATAATACATAAGGGGGGATATGATCTCCATGTATGATACATAAGGGGGGATATGATCTCCATGTATAATACATAAGGGGGGATATGATCTCCATGTATAATACATAAGGGGGATATGATCTCCATGTATAATACATAAGGGGGATATGATCTCCATGTATAATACATAAGGGGGGATATGATCACCATGTATAATACATAAGGGGGGATATGATCTCCATGTATAATACATAAGGGGGGATATGATCTCCATGTATAATACATAAGGGGGGATATGATCTCCATGTATAATACATAAGAGGGGATATGATCTCTATGTATAATACATAAGGGGGGATATGATCTCCATGTATAATACATGAGGGGGATATGATCTCCATGTATAATACATAAGGGGGGATATGATCTCCATGTATAATACATAAGGGGGGATATGATCTCCATGTATGATACATAAGGGGGATATGATCACCATGTATAGTACATAAGGGGGGATATTATCTCCATGTATGATACATAAGGGGGATATGATCTCCATGTATAATACATAAGGGGGGATATGATCTCCATGTATAATACATTAGGGGGGATATGATCACCATGTATAATACATAAGGGGGATATGATCTCCATGTATAATACAGAAGGGGGGATATGATCTCCATGTATAATACATAAGGGGGGATATGATCTCCATGTATAATACTTAAGGGGGGATATGATCACCATGTATAATACATAAGGGGGGATATGATCTCCATGTATAATACATAAGGGGGGGATATGATCTCCATGTATAATACATAAGGGGGGATATGATTTCCATGTATAATACATAAGGGGGGATATGATCTCCATGTATAATACATAAGGGGGGATATGATCTCCATGTATAATACATAAGGGGGGGTATGATCTCCATGTATAATACATAAGGGGGGATATGATCTCCATGTATAATACATAAGGGGGGGATATGATCTCCATGTATAATACATAAGGGGGATATGATCTCCATGTATAATACATAAGGGGGGATATGATCTCCATGTATAATACATAAAGGGGGATATGATCTCCATGTATAATACATAAGGGGGGATATGATCTCCATGTATAATACATAAGGAGTATATGATCAACATGTATAATATATAAGGGGGGATATGATCACCATGTATAATACATAAGGGGGATATGATCTCCATGTATAAGACATAAGGGGGGATATGATCTCCATGTATAATACATAAGGGGGATATGATCTCCATGTATAATACATAAGGGGGGGATATGATCTCCATGTATAATACATAAGGGGGATATGATCACCATGTATAATACATAAGGGGGGATATGATCACCATGTATAATACATAAGGAGGATATGATCTCCATGTATAATACATAAGGGGGGATATGATCTCCATGTATAATACATAAGGGGGGATATGATCTCCATGTATAATACATAAGGGGGATATGATCTCCATGTATAATACATAAGGGGGGATATGATCTCCATGTATAATACATAAGGGGGGGATATGATCTCCATGTATAATACATAAGGGGGGATATGATCTCCATGTATAAAACATAAGGGGGGATATTATCTCCATGTATAATACATAAGGGGGGATATGATCTCCATGTATAATACATAAGGGGGGATATGATCTCCATGTATAATACATAAGGGGGGGATATGATCTCCATGTATAATACATAAGGGGGGATATGATCTCCATGTATAAAACATAAGGGGGGATATTATCTCCATGTATAATACATAAGGGGGGATATGATCTCCATGTATAATACATAAGGGGGGATATGATCTCCATGTATAATACATAAGGAGTATATGATCAACATGTATAATATATAAGGGGGGATATGATCACCATGTATAATACATAAGGGGGATATGATCACCATGTATAATACATAAGGGGGGATATGATCACCATGTATAATACATAAGGAGGATATGATCTCCATATATAATACATAAGGGGGGATATGATCTCCATGTATAATACATAAGGGGGGGTATGATCTCCATGTATAATACATAAGGGGGGATATGATCTCCATGTATAATACATAAGGGGGGATATGATCTCCATGTATAATACATAAGGGGGGGATATGATCTCCATGTATAATACATAAGGGGGGATATGATCACCATGTATAATACATAAGCGGGGGGATATGATCTCCATGTATAATACATAAGGGGGGATATGATCTCCATGTATAATACATAAGGGGGGATATGATCTCCATGTATAATACATAAGGGGGGATATGATCACCATGTATAATACATAAGGGGGGATATGATCTCCATGTATAATACATAAGAGGGGATATGATCTCTATGTATAATACATAAGGGGGGATATGATCTCCATGTATAATACATGAGGGGGATATGATCTCCATGTATAATACATAAGGGGGGATATGATCTCCATGTATAATACATAAGGGGGGATATGATCTCCATGTATGATACATAAGGGTGATATGATCACCATGTATAGTACATAAGGGGGGATATTATCTCCATGTATGATACATAAGGGGGATATGATCTCCATGTATAATACATAAGGGGGGATATGATCTCCATGTATAATACATTAGGGGGGATATGATCACCATGTATAATACATAAGGGGGATATGATCTCCATGTATAATACAGAAGGGGGGATATGATCTCCATGTATAATACATAAGGGGGGATATGATCTCCATGTATAATACATAAGGGGGGATATGATCACCATGTATAATACATAAGGGGGGATATGATCTCCATGTATAATACATAAGGGGGGGATATGATCTCCATGTATAATACATAAGGGGGGATATGATTTCCATGTATAATACATAAGGGGGGATATGATCTCCATGTATAATACATAAGGGGGGATATGATCTCCATGTATAATACATAAGGGGGGGTATGATCTCCATGTATAATACATAAGGGGGGATATGATCTCCATGTATAATACATAAGGGGGGGATATGATCTCCATGTATAATACATAAGGGGGATATGATCTCCATGTATAATACATAAGGGGGGATATGATCTCCATGTATAATACATAAGGGGGGATATGATCTCCATGTATAATACATAAGGGGGGATATGATCTCCATGTATAATACATAAGGAGTATATGATCAACATGTATAATATATAAGGGGGGATATGATCACCATGTATAATACATAAGGGGGATATGATCTCCATGTATAAGACATAAGGGGGGATATGATCTCCATGTATAATACATAAGGGGGATATGATCTCCATGTATAATACATAAGGGGGATATGATCACCATGTATAATACATAAGGGGGGATATGATCACCATGTATAATACATAAGGAGGATATGATCTCCATGTATAATACATAAGGGGGGATATGATCTCCATGTATAATACATAAGGGGGGATATGATCTCCATGTATAATACATAAGGGGGATATGATCTCCATGTATAATACATAAGGGGGGATATGATCTCCATGTATAATATATAAGGGGGGGATATGATCTCCATGTATAATACATAAGGGGGGATATGATCTCCATGTATAAAACATAAGGGGGGATATGATCTCCATGTATAATACATAAGGGGGGATATGATCTCCATGTATAATACATAAGGGGGGGATATGATCTCCATGTATAATACATAAGGGGGATATGATCTCCATGTATAATACATAAGGGGGGATATGATCTCCATGTATAATACATAAGGGGGGATATGATCTCCATGTATAATACATAAGGGGGGATATGATCTCCATGTATAATACATAAGGAGTATATGATCAACATGTATAATATATAAGGGGGGATATGATCACCATGTATAATACATAAGGGGGATATGATCTCCATGTATAAGACATAAGGGGGGATATGATCTCCATGTATAATACATAAGGGGGATATGATCTCCATGTATAATACATAAGGGGGGGTATGATCTCCATGTATAATACATAAGGGGGGATATGATCTCCATGTATAATACATAAGGGGGGGATATGATCTCCATGTATAATACATAAGGGGGATATGATCTCCATGTATAATACATAAGGGGGGATATGATCTCCATGTATAATACATAAGGGGGGATATGATCTCCATGTATAATACATAAGGGGGGATATGATCTCCATGTATAATACATAAGGAGTATATGATCAACATGTATAATATATAAGGGGGGATATGATCACCATGTATAATACATAAGGGGGATATGATCTCCATGTATAAGACATAAGGGGGGATATGATCTCCATGTATAATACATAAGGGGGATATGATCTCCATGTATAATACATAAGGGGGATATGATCACCATGTATAATACATAAGGGGGGATATGATCACCATGTATAATACATAAGGAGGATATGATCTCCATGTATAATACATAAGGGGGGATATGATCTCCATGTATAATACATAAGGGGGGATATGATCTCCATGTATAATACATAAGGGGGATATGATCTCCATGTATAATACATAAGGGGGGATATGATCTCCATGTATAATACATAAGGGGGGGATATGATCTCCATGTATAATACATAAGGGGGGATATGATCTCCATGTATAAAACATAAGGGGGGATATGATCTCCATGTATAATACATAAGGGGGGATATGATCTCCATGTATAATACATAAGGGGGGGATATGATCTCCATGTATAATACATAAGGGGGATATGATCTCCATGTATAATACATAAGGGGGGATATGATCTCCATGTATAATACATAAGGGGGGATATGATCTCCATGTATAATACATAAGGGGGGATATGATCTCCATGTATAATACATAAGGAGTATATGATCAACATGTATAATATATAAGGGGGGATATGATCACCATGTATAATACATAAGGGGGATATGATCTCCATGTATAAGACATAAGGGGGGATATGATCTCCATGTATAATACATAAGGGGGGATATGATCTCCATGTATGATACATAAGGGGGATATGATCACCATGTATAATACATAAGGGGGGATATGATCACCATGTATAATACATAAGGAGGATATGATCTCCATGTATAATACATAAGGGGGGATATGATCTCCATGTATAATACATAAGGGGGGATATGATCTCCATGTATAATACATAAGGGGGATATGATCTCCATGTATAATACATAAGGGGGGATATGATCTCCATGTATAATACATAAGGGGGGGATATGATCTCCATGTATAATACATAAGGGGGGATATGATCTCCATGTATAAAACATAAGGGGGGATATTATCTCCATGTATAATACATAAGGGGGGATATGATCTCCATGTATAATACATAAGGGGGGATATGATCTCCATGTATAATACATAAGGGGGGATATGATCTCCATGTATAATACATAAGGAGTATATGATCAACATGTATAATATATAAGGGGGGATATGATCACCATGTATAATACATAAGGGGGATATGATCACCATGTATAATACATAAGGGGGGATATGATCACCATGTATAATACATAAGGAGGATATGATCTCCATATACCGTATAATACATAAGGGGGGATATGATCTCCATGTATAATACATAAGGGGGGGTATGATCTCCATGTATAATACATAAGGGGGGATATGATCTCCATGTATAATACATAAGGGGGGATATGATCTCCATGTATAATACATAAGGGGGGGATATGATCTCCATGTATAATACATAAGGGGGGATATGATCACCATGTATAATACATAAGCGGGGGGATATGATCTCCATGTATAATACATAAGGGGGGATATGATCTCCATGTATAATACATAAGGGGGGATATGATCTCCATGTATAATACATAAGGGGGGATATGATCACCATGTATAATACATAAGGGGGATATGATCTCCATGTATAATACATAAGGGGGATATGATCTCCATGTATAATACACAGGGGGGATATGATCTCCATGTATAATACATAAGGGGGATATGATCTCCATGTATAATACACAGGGGGGATATGATCACCATGTATAATACATAAGGGGGATATGAACTCCATGTATAATACATAAGGGGGGGATATGATCTCCATGTATAATACATAAGGGGGGATATGATCTCCATGTATAATACATAAGGGGGGATATGATCTCCATGTATAATACATAAGGGGGGATATGATCTCCATGTATAATACATAAGGGGGATATGATCTCCATGTATAATACATAAGGGGGGGATATGATCTCCATGTATAATACATAAGGGGGAATATGATCTCCATGTATAATACATAAGGGGGGATATGATCTCCATGTATAATACATAAGGGGGGATATGATCTCCATGTATAATACATAAGGGGGGATATGATCTCCATGTATAATACATGAGGGGGATATGATCTCCATGTATAATACATAAGGGGGGATATGATCTCCATGTATAATACATAAGGGGGGATATGATCTCCATGTATAATACATAAGGGGGGATATGATCTCCATGTATAATACATAAGGGGGATATGATCACCATGTATAATACATAAGGGGGGATATGATCTCCATGTATAATACATAAGGGGGGATATGATCTCCATGTATAATACATAAGGGGGGATATGATCTCCATGTATAATATGTATAAACATTTATCACAGGGGGACTTTTATGAGTGTTGCACTATAGACTATGTCCTGAAGGACTGTACAAGCTGCTGCTGGTGGGCATTGTGGGGGATCTCTCCTGTTTGCTCCAGAAGGTTTTTTTTGCTGCCTGTGGTGTTTTACAGTCTTGCCAGTTTTGGCTTCCAAGCCATTAGCCATTATCTCTGTATTGACCTCTCCTGAGTTTTTTGTACCTTAAAAAACACTCTCCTAAATGTTCTCTGGAGCCCAACTCTTCTTACAATGCAAAAAGAGTCAAGGACTCCGCTCTAAAGTTTGAAATGCTGGCCCAACAAGCCCCCTGGAGGTATTCATCCACCTCCAGGGGGAGTGGTTGCTACATACCACAACGAGTAGCTATTTTGAATGTGCTGCTTTGCTGAGGCACAAAGCAAGTGCTGTGCAATTCAGTCCAAAAAAAATGCTGGGAGGAGGTGAGCCTTGTCATGTGACCTGGGAAGATTGTAATCAGCCTCTCTTCCGATCTTTGATGCGACTTTGTTGTGACTTTACACTCTGTGACACTAAAGTAGCATCAAAGTAGTGCAGGAACCTTTATGTGTTGCTTTTTTTTTTTAATAATAGGAAAGTACGACAGTTCTGTTCCTGCAGTGTGACTTTGATGCAACTTTACACTCTCTATTATTTTATTTATTTATTTCAGGTACTTATATAGCGCCGTCAATTTACACAGCGCTTTACATATATATTATACATTCACATCAGTCCCTAACCTTCAAGGGGCATACAATCTAAGGTCCCTAATTCACATTCATACATACACATACTAGGGACAATTTAGACAGGATCCAATTAAGCTACCAGCATGTCTTTGGAGTGTGGGAGGAAACCGGAGTACCCGGAGGAAACCCACACAGGCACAGGGAGAACATGCAAACTCCAGGCAGGTGGTGCCATGGTTGGGATACGAACCAACAACCCTAGTACTGCCAGGCAAAAGTGCTAACCATTTAGCCACTGTGCTGCCCCAGTGGCACACAAGTAGCATCAAAGTCTTGTCACAGTCACATCAGAGTAGTGCAGGAACCTACCTTTATGTGTCCAAGATTGCATGTTAAGGTTATTTATTTCAGGTACTTATATAGTGCTACCAGTTTACGCAGCACTTTACATATATATTGTACATTCACATCAGTCCCTAACCCTCAAGGGGCGTACAATCTAAGGTCCCTAACCCTCAAGGGGTGTACAATCTAAGGTCCCTAAACCTCAAGGGGCGTACAATCTAAGGTCCCTAACCCTCAAGGGGCGTACAATCTAAGGTCCCTAACCCTCAAGGGGCGTACAATCTAAGGTCCCTAACCCTCAAGGGGCGTACAATCTAAGGTCCCTAACCCTCAAGGGGCGTACAATCTAAGGTCTCTAACTTACATTCATACATACACATACTAGGGACAATTTAGAGAGAAGCCAATTAACCTACCAGCATGTCTTTGGAGTGTGGGAGGAAACCCACGCAGGCACAGGGAGAACATGCAAACTCCAGTGATGTAGTGCCATTGTTGGGATTTGAACCAACGACCCTAGTACTGACAGGCGGAAGTGCTAACCACCCAGCCACTCTGTTCCCTCTGTTAGAAGTTAAGGTTAGGATTATGGTTATATGTTAGGGTTGTGGTTAGACGTCATCATTAGGGTTAGAGGCAATCATTAGGGTTAGAGGTAATCATTAGAGTTGGGGTTAGAGGTAATCATTAGGGTTGGAGTTAGAGGTAATCATTAGGGATGGGGTTAGAGGTAATCATTAGGGTTGGAGTTAGAGGCAATCATTAGGGATGGGGTTAGAGGCAATCATTAGGGATGGGGTTAGAGGTAATCATTAGGGATGGGGTTAGAGGTAATCATTAGGGATGTGGTTAGAGGTAATCATTAGGGTTAGAGGTAATCATTAGGGTTAGAGGCAATCATTAGGGTTAGAGGTAATCATTAGGGTTGGAGTTAGAGGTAATCATTAGGGTTGGAGTTAGAGGTAATCATTAGGGATGGGGTTAGAGGTAATCATTAGGGTTGGGGTTAGAGGTAATCATTAGGGATGGGGTTAGAGGTAATCATTAGGGATGGGGTTAGAGGTAATCTTTAGGGTTGGAGGTAATCATTAGGGATGGGGTTAGAGGTAATCATTAGGGATGGGGTTAGAGGTAATCATTAGGGTTAGAGGTAATCATTAGGGTTAGAGGTAATCATTAGGGTTGGGGTTAGAGGTAATCATTAGAGTTAGAGGTAATCATTAGGGTTAGAGGTAATCATTAGGGTTGGGGTTAGAGGTAATCATTAGGGATGGGGTTAGAGGTAATCATTAGGGATGGGGTTAGAGGTAATCATTAGGGATGGGGTTAGAGGTAATCATTAGGGATGGGGTTAGAGGTAATCATTAGGGTTGGGGTTAGAGGTAATCATTAGGTTTGGGGTTACAGGCAATCATTAACCACTTGCCCTCCTGAGGATTTACCCCCCTTAATGACCAGGCCTCTTTTTGCTACTCGGCGCTGCACTAATTCAACTGATAATTGCGCAGTCATACAATGCTGCACCCAAACAAAATTTATGTCCTTTTTTTCACACAAATAGAGCTTTCTTTCGGTGGTATTTGATCACCTGTGTGCTTTTTATTTTTCACGCTATTAACAAAAAGAGACCAAATATTTTGAAGAAAAACAATATTTTTTACTTTCAGCTATAAAAAATATATAGTAGACTCAAAGTTGGTTATAAATTTAGGCCCAAATGTATTCTGCTCCATGTTTTTGGTAAAAAAAATCCCAATAAGTGTATATTGATTGCTTTGTGTGGAAGTTATAGCGTCTACAAACTATGGTATAGATACTGCAATTTACAAAATTTTTTTGCTATACAGCGCTGCGCTAGTTTAACGGACAATTGCGTGGTCATGCAATACGGTACATAAATGAAATTTATGTCCTTTTTTTAACACATACAGTCATGGCCGAAATTGTTGGCACCCTTGATATTTCTCCAGGAAATCATGTATTTCTCACGAAACGTATTGCATTAACACATGTTTTGCTATACACATGTTTATTCCCTTTGTGTGTATTGGGACAAAACAAAAAAAGGGAGGAAAGAAAGCAAATTCGACATAATGTCACACAAACCTCCAAAAATGGGCTGGACAAAAGTATTGGCACCCTTTCACAACTGCGGATAAATAAGAATGTTACAAGCATGTGATGCTCCTGTAAACTCACCTGGGGCAAGTAACAGGTGTGGGCAATATAGAAATCACACCTGAAAGCAGATAAAAAGGAGAGACGTTCACTTAACCTTTGCATTGTGTGTCTGTCTGTGCCACACTAAGCATGGACAACAGAAAGAGGAGACGAGAACTGTCTGAGGACCTGAGAACCAAAATTGTGGCAAAATATCAACAATCTCAAGGTTACAAGTCCATCTCCAGAGAACTAGATTTGCCTTTGTCCACAGTGCGCAACATTATCAAGAAGTTTGCAACCCATGGCACTGTAGCTAATCTCCCTGGTCGTGGACGGATGAGGAAAATTGATGAAAGATTGCAACGCAGAATAGTCCGGATGGTGGATAAGCAGCCCCAAACATGTTCCAAAGACATTCAAGCTGTCCTGCAGGCTCAGGGAGCATCAGTGTCAGCGCGAACTATCCGTCGACATTTAAATGAAATGAAACGCTATGGCAGGAGACCCAGGAGGACCCCACTGCTGACACAGAGACATAAAAAAGCAAGACTACAGTTTGCCAAAATGTACTTGAGTAAGCCAAAAGCCTTCTGGGAAAACGTCTTGTGGACAGATGAGACCAAGATAGAGCTTTTCGGTAAAGCACATCATTCTACTGTTTACCGAAAACGGAATGAGGCCTACAAAGAACAAAACACAGTACCTACGGTAAAATATGGTGGAGGTTCAATGATGTTTTGGGGTTGTTTTGCTGCCTCTGGCACTGGGTGCCTTGACTGTGTGCAAGGCATCATGAAATCTGAGGATTACCAAAGGATTTTGGGTCGCACTGTAGGGCCCAGTGTCAGAAAGCTGGGTTTGCGTCCAAGATCCTGGGTCTTCCAGCAGGACAATGACCCCAAACATACGTCAAAAAGCACTCAGAAATGGATGGCAAAGAAGCGCTGGAGAGTTCTGAAGTGGCCAGCAATGAGCCCAGATCTAAATCCCATTGAACACCTGTGGAGAGATCTTAAAATTGCTGTTGGGAAAAGGTGTCCTTCCAATAAGAGAGACCTGGAGCTGTTTGCAAAGGAAGAGTGGTCCAAAATTCCGGGTGAGAGGTGTCAGAAGCTTATTGATGGTTATAGGAAGCGACTGATTTCAGTTATGTTTTCCAAAGGGTGTGCAACCAAATATTAAGTTAAGGGTGCCAATACTTTTGTCCAGCCCATTTTTGGGGTTTTGTGTGACATTATGTCATATTTGCTTTTCTGCCTCTGTTTTATATTTGTTCCAATACATACAAAGGGAATAAACATGTGTATAGCAAAACATGTGTTAATGCAATACCTTTTTTGTGTGAAATACTTGATTTTCAGGAAAAATATCAAGGGTGCCAACAATTTCGGCCATGACTGTATAGAGCATTGTTTTGGTGGTAACTTAAATCAAGGAATGCGCTAAAACCACAAACTATTCCTAATTTAGTGTAGAAACATTAGTGCAAAAGATATATATATCTATTATCAATTAATATCAAAAAATATCAAAATTATGTGCAAAACATAAGTAATTTAAATAATTAAGTTTGTGAATATAAAAAAAACAAAAATGTCCAATTCTGAATTTCTTCAAATGTCCAAATAAATCCTTTCCAAATTCAGGTGCTCTCAAAGAAATTGTGCCAAAATCCACCACCAAAAGTAAAGTTGGGTAACTCACCAGAGCTCCATGCTGATCAATCTCTAGATCAGCAAAAAACGCTTTTTGCTCTGGGAGCAGATGAAATGAATCAACTTCTCAGGTGTGATGATCAATAGCTACACATTCATCCATAAGGTAGGTATCCACCACTCAATATAATGGTTCCAGGAGCATTATATCACTCTCTCTTTTTATATCTCTCCACCGAGGTCATGTTTGGGAATGAAAGAGAAAAATCATGGTGCAGCCAGTTTTTTTTATAAAAGTATCCAACAATTTAATAAAGATTTACACTCACAAAAAGGGTGTCTTCACCGACACCAGTATAACAGCATAAAACAGCAAATGGTATAACAGTCTCCTGTTCCCCGTACACTCACTACAGCGCTCGTGACTTAATTTTCTCCACAAACGTCAGCATCCAGTAAGCCCTACTAGTTTCGTCATGAATGACGTCTTCAAGGGGCGGTCTGAGACCGCCCCTTGAAGACGTCATTCATGACGAAACTAGTAGGGCGAATGACGTCTTCAAGGGGCGGTCTGAGACCGCCCCTTGAAGACGTCATTCATGACGAAACTAGTAGGGCTTACTGGATGCTGACGTTTGTGGAGAAAATTAAGTCACGAGCGCTGTAGTGAGTGTACGGGGAACAGGAGACTGTTATACCATTTGCTGTTTTATGCTGTTATACTGGTGTCGGTGAAGACACCCTTTTTGTGAGTGTAAATCTTTATTAAATTGTTGGATACTTTTATAAAAAAACTGGCTGCACCATGATTTTTCTCTTTCATTCCCAAACATGACCTCGGTGGAGAGATATAAAAAGAGAGAGTGATATAATGCTCCTGGAACCATTATATTGAGTGGTGGATACCTACCTTATGGATGAATGTGTAGCTATTGATCATCACACCTGAGAAGTTGATTCATTTCATCTGCTCCCAGAGCAAAAAGCGTTTTTTGCTGATCTAGAGATTGATCAGCATGGAGCTCTGGTGAGTTACCCAACTTTACTTTTGGTGGTGGATTTTGGCACAATTTCTTTGAGAGCACCTGAATTTGGAAAGGATTTATTTGGACATTTGAAGAAATTCAGAATTGGACATTTTTGTTTTTTTTATATTCACAAACTTAATTATTTAAATTACTTATGTTTTGCACATAATTTTGATATTTTTTGATATTAATTGATAATAGATATATATATCTTTTGCACTAATGTTTCTACACTAAATTAGGAATAGTTTGTGGTTTTAGCGCATTCCTTGATTTAAGTTATAGCACTAAGAAATTTATTTGGTTTCTTTGAGGTGGAATTGCTGCTTTAAAGTATTAAGGGTGTGGCGCTTTTATTACACTTGTGATATTGTTTTGGTGGTATTTGATCACCTGTGCAATTTTTATTTTTGGCGCTATAACCAGAAAAATTTTTGAAAAAAAAAATATTTTTTTGAAAAAAACAATATTTTCTCATTTTGGTCATAAAAAATATCTAAAAAAAATAGAATTTTGTCATAAATTTAGGCCAAAATGTATTCTGCTACATGTTTTTGGTTAAAAAATCCCAAGAAGTGTATATTGATTGCTTTTTGTGAAAGTTATAGCATCTACAAACTATGGTATTGATAATGGAATTTACACAGCTTTTACTTTCTGACTGCCCATCACATTTCTTGAGGTGCTAAAATACCAGAATAGTACAAACACCCTCAAATGACCCCTTTATGGAAATTAGACACCCTAAGCTATCTGCTGAGAGGCATATTGAGTCCATGGAAGATTTATTTTTTTTCCACAAGTTTCTGGAAAATGACAAAAACTTTTTTTTTTTTTTACACAAAGTTGTCATTTAAATTATTTATTTCTCGCACAAGCCATGGGTATATGTGGAATTACACCCCAAAATACATTCTGCTACTTCTACTGAGTATGGGGATACCACATGTGTGAGACTTTTTGGGAGCCTAGCCACATACAGGAGCCTGAAATCCAATGACCACTTTGAAAGCCTGAAGGTGTGTAACTTCCTCATTACACTTCCTCACTACCTATCACAGTTTTGAAGGCCCTGACATGCCAGGATAGCACCAAACCCCCCCCCCCCCCCAAATGACCCCTTTCTGGAAAGTAGACACTCCAAGGAATTTAAAAAGAGGCATGGTGAGTATTTTGCAGATTTCATTTTTTTCTCACAAGGTTTTGAAATATAAAAAAAATAGAAAGAATATGTTTTAGTTTTTTTTCTTCATTTTCCAAAAACCTGTGGCAACAAATGAGATCTGCAAAATACTTACTGTGCTTTTCATCAAATTCCTTGGGGCATCTACTTTCCAAAAAGGGGTAATTTGGGGGGTTAGGTGCTATCCTGGCATTTCATGGCCTCCGAAACTGTGATAGGTAGTCTGGAAGTGTAATGAGGAAATAAAGCCCTTTAGAAGCCTGAAGGTGCTTATTGGATTTTGGGGTCCTGTACTTGGCTAGGCTGCCAAAAAGTCTCTCACATGTGGTACCCCCATACTCGGGAGAGGTAGCAGAATGTATTTTGGGGAGCAATTCCACATATAACCATGGCATGTGTGAGCAGTAAATCATTTAAGTGACAATTTTGTGTAAAGAAAAAAAAATATTTATTTTTGTCATTTTCTAAAAACTTGTAAAAAAATTAATTCTTCTATTGATTCAATATGCTTCTCAGCAAATAGTTTGGGGTGTCTACTTTCCAAAAAGGGGTCATTTTGGGGGGTGGGGGCGTTTTATGCCAGGCATTAGAAGTTTATGCCACACATCATTCACTCTTCTAACCACCTGAAGACCAAGCCTTTTTGTTCACATGAAAAAAATCAATATTTTTTGCTAGGAAATTAATTTAAACCCCCAAACATTATATATTTTTTTAAAGCAGACACCCTAGTGAATAAAATGGTGGGTACTACAATTTTTTATGGCACATAGTACTCGCGCAGCGATTTTTCAAAAGCAATTTTTTTTTAAAAATACACTTTTTTTACTTTTAATGCACAAAAACACCATATATTGGCCAATTGTTTGGTAAAATATAAAAGATGATGGTATGCCGAGTAAATAGATACCAAACATGACATGCTTTAAAATTGTGCATGCCCCGTTCAATGGCGACAAACTGCAAATATTTTTAATATCCATAGGTAGCGCTTTAAAAGCCTTTAAAAGCCACCATTTTAGATTTAGAGAGGAGGTCTAGTGTTAGAATTACTGCCCTTGATTTGACGTTCACGGCAATACCTCACATGCATGGTGCAACCAATGTTTACATAACGGCACAGGGTCAAGGTTTGTGCACACAGGTGTGCGCGCATGGGAGGGGCAACTTTTTTTTTCTATTATTATTTTTACATTGTACCTTTCATTTTTTTTTTATCCCCTTTAATGCTATAACAGGGAATGCAAATAACTCCTATGACTTCAATGGGCATTGTCATATATTCTTTTTTCAGAAATCTGGGGTCTATCAGACTCTGGATATCTCCTCTGCCCTTACATTATCTAATCAAACCAAAATCGGTGTGATCAGATACTTTCCCAATTTACAAATGGCGCTGTTTATATCCTGCGAAACTGAAGTGATGAAATGCTTGTAGCTTCTGAATTCTTAGACTATAGAGATGATTGGCACCATTCTGGTCTCCAATCAGCTCTATGGTCAGCTGGCAGAAACACCGGCTGCATTCTCAGGTTCCCCTGATGGCACGGGACTGCCCGAGAAGGCCGTGGAAGGCAGCGGGGGGAGGGGGGATATCATCTCCCACTGCTTGTAAAAGCAATCTTGCAGGTAATTAGCCACTAGGATTGCTTTTACATGAAAGCCGATCACCGGCTGAAAAAAAACGACACCAGGATCATGCCTGCAGCTGTAGACATCATCCTGGTATAACCATTCAAATCCAGTGATGTACCAGTACATCGCTGGTCCTTGTTGGTTATATACAGTTGCAAGAAAAAGTATGTGAACCCCTTGGGATTACGTGGAGTTTTGCATGAATTGGGCATAAAATGTGCTCTGAACGTCATCTAAGTCACAACAACAGAAGAACACAGTCTGCTGAACATAATACTACACAAACATTAGATGTTGCCATGGTTTAATTGCACATAACATGTAAACATTCACAATGCAGGGAGGAAAAAGTATGTGAGGCCCTAGCTTAATGAGCTAATTGGGGCCAGGAGTGAGCCAACCTTGACTCCAATCAGTGCGATGATATTCGCAGAAAAGAGCTCTCAGAAGACCTACGATCAAGAATTGTTGACTTTCATGAAGCTGGAAAGGGTTACAAAAGTATCTCCAAAAGCCTTGATGTTCATGTGTCCACGGTAAGACAGACTGTCTACAAATGGAGAAAGTTTAGCACTGTTGCTACTCTCCCTAGCCGTGGTCATCCTGTAAAAATGACTGCAAGAGCACAGCGCAGAATGCTGCATGAGGTAAAGAAGAATCCCAGAGTGTCAGCTAAAGACCTACAGAAATCTCTGGCACATGCTAACATTTTTGTTGACACATCTACAATAAGGAAAACATTAAACAAGAATGGAGTACATGGGAGGACACCACGGAGGAAGACATTGCTGTCCAAAAAGAACATTGCAGCACGTTTGAAGTTTGCAAAAGAGCACCTGGATGTTCCACAGCACTACTGGCAAAATATACTGTGGACAGATGAAACCAAGATTGAGTTGTTTGGGAAGAACACACAACACTATATGTGGAGAAAAAAAGGCACAGCACACCAACATCAAAACCTCATCCCCACTGTAAAACATGGCGGAGGGAGCATCATGGTTTGGGGCTGCTTTGCTGCCTCAGGGCCTGGACGGATTGTTGTCATTGATGGGAAAATGAATTCCAGAGTTTATCAAGACATTTTGCAGGAAACCGTACGACCATCTGTCCGCCAACTGAAGCTCCGCAGAGGATGGGTGATGCAACAGGACAATGACTCAAAGCATACAAGTAATTCAACAAAACAATGGCTGCAACAGCACAGAATATGCCTTCTGGAGTGGCCCAGTCAGAGTCCTGACCTCAACCCGATTGAAATGCTGTGGCATGACCTTAAGAGAGCGATTCACACCAGACATCCCAAGAATATTGGTACACTGAAACAGTTTTGTGAAGAGGAGTGGTCCAAAATGACTCCAGATCGTTGTGCAGGTCTGATCTGCAACTACAGGAAACGTTTGGTTGAGGTTATTGCTGCCAAAGGAGGGTCAACCAGTTATTAAATCCAAAGGTTCACATACTTTTTCCTCCCTGCACTGTGAATGTTTACATGTTATGTGCAATTAAACCATGGCAACATCTAATGTTTGTGTAGTATTATGTTCAGCAGACTGTGTTCTTCTATTGTTGTGACTTAGATGACGTTCAGAGCACATTTTATGCCCAATTCAAGCAAAACTCCACGTAATCCCAAGGGGTTCACATACTTTTTCTTGCAACTGTATGATATGTTCTTTTTTTTTTTTGTATGCAGCCAGTGGACTGAATGAAAAAATAAGAAGAAATCTCTGCCAGAAAAAGTGTGTGGTATGCCCACCATTAGAATATACCGCCCTGCATCCACCCACTTCTAATGGTGGGCACACATTAGGTCACACTTTGCCACAAGCGCCAGTTCCAAGATTGAATAAATGTCTAAATAGTGGCACGCTTGAATAAAAATTGTCCACGTATAAGTGGTACCTCATATGGAGAAATGATGACACCAAGTCCCAAACTATCTTGCCACTGCTCCCCATGTATTCTGGGCATCCGAGGGGCTCCACGTGATTATCTTTTCCCTCGCAAATCCAAAATTTATACGTATAGCCTGTTGTCCTCTCACAGGTCTTCTACATCTTGACCCCATATCTGGCACGCTTGCTGGGGAGAAATTGTTTGAATGCAAGGCGGCCAGAAAAATTAATAAGGGACTCATCAACACAGATGTTTTGCTGGGGAGTATAGACATCTGCAAATTTTAGGTCAAGGTGATTTGCAAGGGGCTGAATTTTGTGGAGCCGGTCAAATTCAGGGTCATCCCGAGGATGACAGTGTATTGTCGCTGAAATGCATAAAACACATTATACTCTCATATCTATGCCTGGCCATGGCAGCAGAGAACACGGCATATGATGAATCTGGTCTGCGGACCAATACAACCAAAATTGATTTCTTTTAGTAATGCCCATGTTGAGGGTTAGGCCCAAAAAAACTAAATTTGAAAACCGTAATGAGTTTCCATGCGACTGGTCTGGCAAAGTTTAAATTTGGGTTGGCGGCAATAAATTGTTGTGCATATAAAATGCTTTGATCCACAATCAACGCATACAGATATTCCGTGAAAAACAGCTCCAAAAATCAAGGAGGTATGTGAAAGACCAGGATGTACTAGACTGCTGGTACTCGCCAGTTCACCAAAAGGTAGCGCGGCACTAATACTGGCACTCTGCTGCATATGAGAGTCATCAAAATTTACCAGAAAGTGCTAACAGAGATCAGGCCTGATTCTGCGAACACTGCAGTTTTGTGTGCAATGTATCACGTGACAGTGACCTACTGACACTGCACTTGCTGGGGGAGAAGGGGGGGTAAGCGTAGGGGCTAAACGCAGGTGTTGGCAGGTGCAGGGGCTGATCCCGCTAACGCTGCATTTTTGGGGACCCTATACTAATGTGAACGCTGGTATAGTGCTGACCTGATCAAAGATATTGACCCGTTCAGACATTATACTAGCAATGGAGGTTTTTATTGTACATGAGCGTGCTCCTGGCAATCAAGGGGTTAAATGTGATGACTGGTGTACTGACAGGCAATCTGACGCTATCTCGGAGGGGCGTGAAAACCACGGGAGCGCAAATCAAGTATATATATATATGTGATTTTGCGTACCCATGCCGCCCTGTAGCAGTATTTCTGCTGTAGGGTGGTCAGGAAGCGGTTACAGAAGAGGTTTGTGTTACGGCGCTGCGTTACTTTAACTGACAATTGCGCGGTCATGCAACACTGCACCCAAATTAAATTTACATCCTTTTTTTCCCCACAAATTGAGCTTTCTTTCGGTGGCATTTGATCGCCTGTGCGGTTTTCATTTTTTGTGCTATAAAAAAAAGGCTGACAATTTTGAGAAAAAAAATCAATATTTTGGACTTTTTGCTATAAAACATGTCCAGTAAAAAAAATTAAAAAATCAAATTTTGTCACAAATTTCATCCAAAATGTATTCTGCGACATGTCTTTGCTAAAAAAAATCCCAATACGTGTAAATTAATTGGTTTACATGAAAGTTATAGCGTTTACAAATGGAGGGAAAGATACTTGGGTTTTTAATTTTTATTTATACTAATAATGGCGGCGATCAGCGACATATGGCGGCTATCAGCGACTTATGGCAGGACTGCGGCAGACATTTTGACACTGACATCCCCAGTGACACCAATACAGTGATCAGTGAAAAAAAAACCCACTGACACTGTACTAATGGCACTGGGGAGGAAGGGGTTAACATTTATTTTCACTGAAAGGGTTAGGGGAGTGTTTTACTAGGGGGCGGGGGTGTGTGCTGGACGTGGGCAGGCTGATCGGGAGAGAGAAACTCTTCTCTCCCTCTTCAGCTTGTCACGAGCTGTCAGGGAACTGACACAGAGCAGGGCTGTGTGTAAACAATGCAGCCCTGCTCTCTGTCAGCGATCACCGCTAATCCCGGGGAAACGGACGGTAATCACCGGCCGTGACCCAGCGGCTGACACCCGCTGCTGACACCCGCAGAACAGGTAGGGCAGGTGCGCGCTTCGCTCGCGCCCCTACAGGTTTTGCAAAACTACGTTTTAAAAAAGCCATCAAAAACGCAACACTTGCGTTTTTTGGTGCGCGTCCTTTGAGGTCTATTACGTGCAAAACACAATCTGCTGTAGAAAAAAGGTCCCTGACCCTTTCCAAAAAAGTGCACTGGCTCAAAACGCACAGATGTAAACTAGATCCACAGGAAACCATGTTAAATGGACTGTAGTTTGGTTCTACAAAATTCAGTAAAAATGCATTGGTGTGAACCAAGGCTGAAGCCTGCATTTTGTGACTTATTTGTAAACATGGATGCAGTGTGGACTAAAAACCAGAGATGGTGGATGCACCGCGAGGGCATTTGTTGTGTCCAGCAGAGACTAGATTCAGGTGTCTGCTTTCTGTTACAAATAGGCCCCTTAGTATGACAGAAGGCTTTTAACACAGTCCATGAGTACTTCCTATGATATAACATAAGTCTCTTGTTGAATTTCTGATGTCCTTCTTCTTCAGGTATCTGTGCTGGGATTTCTGTCTCTTGGTACGCATTCAATATTACCAAGGACTTCTTCAACCCACTGTACCCAGGAACCAAGTACGTATAGATTCCCCTAGCCAAGTATTAATGGTGTAATACAACTATGAAACACCAATTGCAGTGAGTAGTATGACTTCTCAAATTATTCCTCACTAGGTATGAAATTGGCCCGGCTCTTTATCTTGGCTGGTCAGGAGCTCTTCTAGATGTGCTTGGTGGGTCGCTCATGTGCTGCTCATATAAAACTCAGGTGGCCAAAGCCAAAAAGTAAGTATCCATTTTAATATCTTTATAAACATCTATTTACATTTTATTATCTTTATAAACATCTATTTATAAAAAGACAACCTTTCCTACAGTGCATGGCATTGGCTGAACTGCCAGAAGGCCGTTGCAGCATTTTGGGTTGAGGATGAGTTGGCACCTCACCAAACTGTTTAAAGTTTCCTGGTATACATTGGGAAAATTCCCCCCCCGTTCCTCCAGTGTTACGTTTCATGTTAAGCAGTTGAGTGACTTGAGTGGGCAAAAAATGTTTACTTTAGACTGTTGGGTTCAAAACCCAGCAGGAGAGAAGAGGTCTGTACACACGAAGACTCCAGACTGCCTACAGCCATTGTCGATTTCTTAGGATCAGAAGGAATATGTTTCATTTCTAATAAAATCCAAAATATTAGTCACAGGGAGATGAAACCAATCGCTTCTGATAGTATGCATAGTGATTTATTTGGTTGGAGAGTCACTGCTGGTGTGCGTCTTTGACATTTGGTGGCCGCTGTGAGAGTCAGCTTATATACACTATATTGCCAAAAGTATTGGGCCACCTGCCTTTACATGCACATGAACTTTAATGTCCTCCCAGTCTTAGTCCGCAGGGTTCAATATTGAGTTGGCCCCGCCCTTTGCAGCTATAACAGCTTCAACTCTTCTGGGAAGGCCATCCACAAGGTTTAGGAGGGTGTCTATGGGAAGGTTGGACCATTCTTCCAGAAGCACATTTGTGAGGTCAGGCACTGATGTCGGGGGAGGAGGCCTGGCTCACAGTTTCTGCTCTATTTCATCCCAAAGGTGTTCTGTGGGGTTGAGGTCAGAACTTTGTGCAGGCCAGTCAAGTTCCTCCACCCCAAACCCACTCATCCATGTCTCTATGGACCTTGCTTTGTGCACTGGTGCGCAGTCATGTTGGAACAGGAAGGGGCCATCCCCAAACTCCTCCCACAAAGTTGGGAGCATGAAATTATCCAAAATGTCTTGGTATGCTGATGCCTTAAGAGTTCCCTTCACTGAAACTAGGGGGCCAAGCCCAACCCCTGAAAAACAACCCCACACCATAATCCCCTCTCCACCAAACTTTACACATGGCACAATGCAGTCAGGCAAGCGCCGTTCTCCTGGCAACTGCCAGACCCAGACATGTCCATAGGATTGCCAGACAGAGAAGTGTGATTGGTCACTCCAGAGAACACGTCTTCACTGCTCTAGAGTCCAGTGGCAGTGTGCTTTACACCACTTCATCCGACACTTTGCATTGCACTTGGTGATGTAAGGCTTGGATGCAGCTGCTCGGCCATGGAAACCAATTCCATGAAGCTCTCTACGCACTGTTGTTGGGCTCATCTGAAGGCCACACCAAGTTTGGAGGTCTTTAGTAGAGATGAGCGAATCGAAGTATCCGAAGTGGAATTCGAGTCGAATTTCGGAAAAATTTCGATTCGTGCCGAATCCGAAAAACAGCCTAATTCGGACGCGCGAATCGAAATTTTTCCGAAAATGGCGGCTGACATGTGCGGCGACGGAGCGGGGATGTCGGGGAAGGCGCGCAGACAAGGCGCGCTGCCCCATAATGCATTCCTCAACGACATGTGATCGCATCAGCCAATCAGCAGCCAGCCAGCCAGCACTGTGTAATGGTCGAGGTATATATAGCGGCCATTTTGGAAATCTTCATTTGCCTGCAGTCATTGAACAGAGGCAGACCGCTCTGTACTAGGGACAGGGACAGAGTTAGGGCCACAGAAACGAGAATTGGGGACAGAGAGAAGTTACTTAGGGACAGAGAACCATTACTCAGGGACACAGACTTGTTAATGAGGGCCACAGAATCGTTATTTAGGGACAAAGAAACGCTAGTTAGGGCCACAGAATTCATACTCAGGGACAGACAGAATTGTTACTCAGTGCCAGAGAATTGTTACTTAGGGCCACAGAAACGTTATTAGGGCCACAGAATTTTTACTCAGGGACAGACAGAATTGTTACTGAGTGCCAGAGAATTGTTACTCAGGGACAGACAGAATTGTTACTGAGTGCCAGAGAATTCTTACTCAGGGCCACAGAATTCATTCTCAGGGACAGACAGAATTGTTACTCAGGGACAGACAGAATTGTTACTGAGTGCCAGAGAATTGTTACTCAGGGACAGACAGAATTGTTACTGAGTGCCAGAGAATTGTTACTCAGGGACAGACAGAATTGTTACTGAGTGCCAGAGAATTGTTACTCTCACAGACACAAAATTGTTACTTGCACAGACACAGAATTGTTACTTGCACAGACACACAATTGTTACTCAGGGCCACAGAATTCATACTCAGGGACAGACAGAATTGTTACTGAGTGCCAGAGAATTCTTACTCAGGGCCACAGAATTCATACTCAGGGACAGACAGAATTGTTACTCAGGGACAGACAGAATTGTTACTGAGTGCCAGAGAATTGTTACTCAGGGACAGACAGAATTGTTACTGAGTGCCAGAGAATTGTTACTCTCACAGACACAAAATTGTTACTTGCACAGACACAGAATTGTTACTTGCACAGACACACAATTGTTACTCAGGGCCACAGAATTCATACTCAGGGACAGACAGAATTGTTACTGAGTGCCAGAGAATTGTTACTCAGGGACAGACAGAATTGTTACTGAGTGCCAGAGAATTGTTACTCTCACAGACACAAAATTGTTACTTGCACAGACACAGAATTGTTACTCGCACAGAGACAGAATTGTTACTCAGGGCCACAGAATTCATACTCAGGGACAGACAGAATTGTTACTGAGTGCCAGAGAATTGTTACTCAGGGAAGACAGAATTGTTACTGAGTGCCATAGAATTGTTACTCAGGGACAGACAGAATTGTTACTGAGTGCCAGAGAATTGTTACTCTCACAGACACAAAATTGTTACTTGCACAGACACAGAATTGTTACTCGCACAGAGACAGAATTGTTACTCAGGGCCACAGAATTCATACTCAGGGACAGACAGAATTGTTACTGAGTGCCAGAGAATTGTTACTCAGGGACAGACAGAATTGTTACTGAGTGCCAGAGAATTGTTACTCTCACAGACACAAAATTGTTACTTGCACAGACACAGAATTGTTACTTGCACAGACACACAATTGTTACTGAGTGCCAGAGAATTGTTACTCAGGGACAGACAGAATTGTTACTGAGTGCCAGAGAATTGTTACTCAGGGACAGACAGAATTGTTACTGAGTGCCAGAGAATTGTTACTCAGGGACAGACAGAATTGTTACTGAGTGCCAGAGAATTGTTACTCTCACAGACACAAAATTGTTACTTGCACAGACACAGAATTGTTACTCGCACAGAGACAGAATTGTTACTCAGGGCCACAGAATTCATACTCAGGGACAGACAGAATTGTTACTGAGTGCCAGAGAATTGTTACTCAGGGACAGACAGAATTGTTACTGAGTGCCAGAGAATTGTTACTCTCACAGACACAAAATTGTTACTTGCACAGACACAGAATTGTTACTTGCACAGACACACAATTGTTACTCAGGGCCACAGAATTCATACTCAGGGACAGACAGAATTGTTACTGAGTGCCAGAGAATTCTTACTCAGGGCCACAGAATTCATACTCAGGGACAGACAGAATTGTTACTCAGGGACAGACAGAATTGTTACTGAGTGCCAGAGAATTGTTACTCAGGGACAGACAGAATTGTTACTGAGTGCCAGAGAATTGTTACTCTCACAGACACAAAATTGTTACTTGCACAGACACAGAATTGTTACTTGCACAGACACACAATTGTTACTCAGGGCCACAGAATTCATACTCAGGGACAGACAGAATTGTTACTGAGTGCCAGAGAATTGTTACTCAGGGACACCTAATCGTTGAATTAAATAGTATGTCAGACAACATGCAGAGGAGTGGCAGAGGAGGCAATGTTTTAGGAGCGAGCAGACGTGGCAGCAGAGGAAGGGGTCGAGGCAGCAGTATTCGCAGCCAGAGGCCAGTGCTCCCGGTGTCATCCAGCGGTCGTGTCTCCACCGACAACCCTGCCGTCATTGATTGGTTGGCTCGGTCGTCTTCCTCTTCCCAGGTCACCTCTGACACCTACAGCCAACGGTCGGTGGGTACGTCAGACACAACCGTTAGTTGGCATGGCCCGGGACCAAGCCCACTGAAATCACGTGTCCTCTACCTGCCCCTGTCCTTTGCTGTTCCCTCACCAAGCGAAGTATCGCATGCTGTGGGCTCAGCCCCACTGTACAGTGAGGAAGAGCTAACAGAGGGCGGTCAGGAACGGGGGGAGACATCGGCCTTTTCAGCAGCCAAGCGAACAAGTACTGGCGAGGAGAGTGGCTCGGTAGCCGGTCTAGAGACAGGTCTGTCTCCTGACCCAGACGCAGCCGAGGGGGCTAGTAGTGAGGCGGAGACCCTACTTGATGATGAGGAGGTTGATCGCACTTGGCAGCCTCGTCGTCATCAGGCAATTTCTTCCGCATCATCAGGAGAAGAGGGTGGCAGCTTGGCAGCGAGCAAAACAGTCGGTGGGTTGCCCAGGAGACAGCAGCAGGGTCGCATCAGTGTCAGTGGAGCCAAACGTCCACGGAGTAGAGCACCAGCTCCACTGCAGCCTACCACCACGGCCAGTAGTGGTGCCGGTGCGCACGGAGGAAGTAGCAGTCAGCCAGTGAAGAGTAGCGGGGGCAAAGTTTCCTACTCGGTGGTGTGGCAATTTTTCCTCAAGCCGCCCGAGGAAGTAAACGTAGCCGTATGTCGACTATGTGGCCAGAAATGCAAGCGTGGCCAGGGGGCCCATGTTGGGACTACAGCGTTGCGTCAGCATATGCAGCGTCACCATTCGGTGGCCTGGGAAAACCGTGATAAACATACGGCGGTTCTGCCTGCCCCAGCCCCCGCTCCATCACCCGCTCCGTTACTTGCTCCGTCACCCGACGTCGTCAATCGCCCTCTATCAGCCAGTCAAGGCTCCAACACCTCTGCTGAGGGGAGTTGTCGCTCATTGGCATCTTCCGCTCGTTCAGATGCTCCTTCTCCTGCTACTCCTCTTCTCGGATTCCGTCAACAGTCTTTCTTGGAATCCGTATCCAAGAGACAACAGTTTGCGAGCACGCACCCGACGGTGCAAAAGCTGAACGTCCTCCTGTCCAAGTTGCTGGTGCTGCAGTCCCTCCCTTTCCAACTGGTGGACTCAGCACCTTTCCGAGAAATGATGGCTTGTGCCGCGCCGCGGTGGAGAGTGCCAAGCCGTCATTTCTTTGCCCAAAAGGCAGTGCCAGCCCTGCATTCACATGTAGAAGAGATGGTGGGCCAGTCTTTGAGCATGTCGGTCTCTGCCAAAGTGCACGGCAGCGCCGACGTGTGGAGCTGTAACTACGGTCAGGGACAGTACATGTCATTTACGGCCCACTGGGTGAACGTGGTGCCGGCACAGCCGCACCAGCAACTTGGACAGGTCACGACGCTTTTGCCTCCACGTTTGCACGTCCTTGGTCCAGCAAGCATGTCCGCCTCTACCACCTCTTTTTCCGCCGTGTCCTCAGCCGCCACCCCCGTGCCAAGTCCCATTACCCGACCGGCATATCACATGTGCAGGGCGCAACGGTGTCACGCTGTGCTGCACCTGGTATGCCTTGGCGAACGTAGTCACACAGGGGAGGAACTGCTGAGTGTAATGAACAGAGAAATCGACAGATGGCTGTCTCCGCGCAAACTAAAAATCGGAACCATGTTGACTGACAACGGAAAGAACATGGTGTCTGCTCTGCGTCAAGGAAGGTTGTGCCATGCGCCATGCATGGCTCACGTGTTCAATCTGGTTGTCAAGCGGTTCCTAAAATCCACCATCCCACTGCAAGACATCCTTAAAATGTCACGTAAACTGTGCATGCATTTCAGCCATTCCTACACCGCAAAGAACACCCTCATTGAGCTGCAGCGGCAGAACGGAATTCCACAGCATCGCCTGATCTGCGACGTTGCAACAAGGTGGAATTCAACCCTACACATGTTAGACCGCCTTTACGAGCAGCGAAAGGCCATCACCGATTTCCTGATGTTACAAGCGGATAAAGGTACTCCCCTGTGTAACTTAGATGTCAGCCATTGGCAGCTCATGCGTGACACCTGCCGCTTGCTCAGGCCCTTTGAGGAGGCCACGCTATTCGTGAGTCGGCAGGACTATGGGATGAACGACGTCATTCCTCTGTTGCACGTCCTGGAACAAATGCTGTTAACAATGGCTGGTCAGGGTGCGGTAGACGTGGCGCACAGATCTCAACGCCACATGACCCCTGTGGGGGCAGGACAGGAAGAAGAGGAGGAGGTAGAGGAGGACATTTGTGCTCAGGAATTATTGAGTGAAATGGGTGGTTTTTCCACTCAGCGGACAGGAGTGGAGGAGCAGGAGCATCTGGTAGAGGAGGAGGAGGAGGAGACAGAGGACCCAGACGCACCGTGGCAGTATGCTGTGGAGATGGAGGCAGGGAGTCCCTCGCATTCCTTGGCACAAATGGCCCATAGCATGCTCGGTTGCTTGCGTAGCGACAGCCGAATAATAACCATCAGACAGAGGGATGACTTTTGGCTGTCCACCTTGTTGGACCCTCGCTACCGGTCCAAAATGGTGGCCTTTTTCACACCTGCTGAGAGGGAGGCCAAAATTACGTACTATAAAAACCACCTATGTAGTCAGTTGGTCTCTGCCTTTGTGCGCCAACGTCCATCCTCAGACACTGTGGGCCCTGTGCGCTCGCGTTCCGCTGGCATGGCAGCAGGGGAGGGGTGGGGTGGTAGGAGCAGTGGCAGCTCCACCAGCAGCGGCTGCCTCAGTCTGCAGTCGATGATGAGTAGCTTTCTTCACCAGCGCAGTGAGGAAACTACTAACCAGCCGCAGCAGCAGCAGCAGCATCAGGTGGACCTGGAGCAGGAGCTCAAACAACAGGCTTGGGCCTACTTGGACAGCACCCTGCCAACCGAGGTAGACAATCCCCTTGACTACTGGGCAACGAAACTTGACCTTTGGCCCCAACTAGCTGAATTTGCCCTTGAAAGGCTGTCATGCCCGGCCAGTAGCGTGGCATCGGAGCGCGTGTTTAGTGCGGCAGGAGGTATTGTAACTCCGCGGAGGACACGACTGTCCACCCAAAGTGTGGAGAGACTCACGTTTGTGAAAATGAATCAGGCGTGGATTAGTCTGGATTTCAAACCACCAGTTCCTGACACAACTGACTAAATCCGCCATGAATCATGCCTCAAACATGTGCCACTTTCAGGTCTCCTCACACTGCTGGTGTGTTGAATTTTTTGACATAGGGTGCTGGCAGATTACGGGCCTCCTATAGCTGCTGCCAGGCCCCTAATCTGCCATAGGCCCCTATATACCGCCTCCTCCTGCTGCTGCCAGGTCCAGAGTCTCTCATGGGTCCCTGTACGGCCTCCCATTGCTGCTGTCTCCATCGCCACACTCTGCTGCCATGTGCCACTTTCAGGTCTCTTCACACTGCTGGTGTGTTAAATTTTTTGACATAGGGTGCAGGCAGATTACGGGCCTCACATAGCTGCTGCCAGGCCCCTAATCTGCCATGGGCCCCTATATACCGCCTCCTCATGCTGCTGCCAAGTCTAGAGTCTCTCATGGGTCCCTGTACGGCCTCCCATTGCTGCTGTCTCCATCGCCACACTCTGCTGCCATGTGCCACTTTCAGGTCTCTTCACACTGCTGGTGTGTTAAATTTTTTGACATAGGGTGCTGCAAGATAACGGGCCTCACATAGCTGCTGCCAGGCCCCTAATCTGCCATGGGCCCCTATATACCGCCTCCTCATGCTGCTGCCAAGTCCAGAGTCTGTCATGGTCCCTGTACGGCCTCCCATTGCTGCTGTCTCCATCGCCACACTCTGCTGCCATGTGCCACTTTCAGGTCTCTTCACACTGCTGGTGTGTTAAATTTTTTGACATAGGGTGCAGGCAGATTACGGGCCTCACATAGCTGCTGCCAGGCCCCTAATCTGCCATGGGCCCCTATATACCACCTCCTCCTGCTGCTGCCAGGTCCAGAGTCTCTCATGGGTCCCTGTACGGCCTCCCATTGCTGCTGTCTCCATCGCCACACTCTGCTGCCATGTGCCACTTTCAGGTCTCTTCACACTGCTGGTGTGTAAAATTTTTTGACATAGGGTGCTGCAAGATAACGGGCCTCACATAGCTGCTGCCAGGCCCCTAATCTGCCATGGGCCCCTATATACCGCCTCCTCATGCTGCTGCCAAGTCCAGAGTCTGTCATGGTCCCTGTACGGCCTCCCATTGCTGCTGTCTCCATCGCCACACTCTGCTGCCATGTGCCACTTTCAGGTCTCTTCACACTGCTGGTGTGTTAAATTTTTTGACATAGGGTGCTGCAAGATAACGGGCCTCACATAGCTGCTGCCAGGCCCCTAATCTGCCATGGGCCCCTATATACCGCCTCCTCATGCTGCTGCCAAGTCCAGAGTCTGTCATGGTCCCTGTACGGCCTCCCATTGCTGCTGTCTCCATCGCCACACTCTGCTGCCATGTGCCACTTTCAGGTCTCTTCACACTGCTGGTGTGTTAAATTTTTTGACATAGGGTGCAGGCAGATTACGGGCCTCACATAGCTGCTGCCAGGCCCCTAATCTGCCATGGGCCCCTATATACCACCTCCTCCTGCTGCTGCCAGGTCCAGAGTCTCTCATGGGTCCCTGTACGGCCTCCCATTGCTGCTGTCTCCATCGCCACACTCTGCTGCCATGTGCCACTTTCAGGTCTCTTCACACTGCTGGTGTGTAAAATTTTTTGACATAGGGTGCTGCAAGATAACGGGCCTCACATAGCTGCTGCCAGGCCCCTAATCTGCCATGGGCCCCTATATACCGCCTCCTCATGCTGCTGCCAAGTCCAGAGTCTGTCATGGTCCCTGTACGGCCTCCCATTGCTGCTGTCTCCATCGCCACACTCTGCTGCCATGTGCCACTTTCAGGTCTCTTCACACTGCTGGTGTGTTAAATTTTTTGACATAGGGTGCAGGCAGATTACGGGCCTCACATAGCTGCTGCCAGGCCCCTAATCTGCCATGGGCCCCTATATACCGCCTCCTCCTGCTGCTGCCAGGTCCAGAGTCTCTCATGGGTCCCTGTACGGCCTCCCATTGCTGCTGTCTCCATCGCCACACTCTGCTGCCATGTGCCACTTTCAGGTCTCTTCACACTGCTGGTGTGTTAAATTTTTTGACATAGGGTGCAGGCAGATTACGGGCCTCACATAGCTGCTGCCAGGCCCCTAATCTGCCATGGGCCCCTATATACCACCTCCTCCTGCTGCTGCCAGGTCCAGAGTCTCTCATGGGTCCCTGTACGGCCTCCCATTGCTGCTGTCTCCATCGCCACACTCTGCTGCCATGTGCCACTTTCAGGTCTCTTCACACTGCTGGTGTGTAAAATTTTTTGACATAGGGTGCTGCAAGATAACGGGCCTCACATAGCTGCTGCCAGGCCCCTAATCTGCCATGGGCCCCTATATACCGCCTCCTCATGCTGCTGCCAAGTCCAGAGTCTGTCATGGTCCCTGTACGGCCTCCCATTGCTGCTGTCTCCATCGCCACACTCTGCTGCCATGTGCCACTTTCAGGTCTCTTCACACTGCTGGTGTGTTAAATTTTTTGACATAGGGTGCTGCAAGATAACGGGCCTCACATAGCTGCTGCCAGGCCCCTAATCTGCCATGGGCCCCTATATACCGCCTCCTCATGCTGCTGCCAAGTCCAGAGTCTGTCATGGTCCCTGTACGGCCTCCCATTGCTGCTGTCTCCATCGCCACACTCTGCTGCCATGTGCCACTTTCAGGTCTCTTCACACTGCTGGTGTGTTAAATTTTTTGACATAGGGTGCAGGCAGATTACGGGCCTCACATAGCTGCTGCCAGGCCCCTAATCTGCCATGGGCCCCTATATACCACCTCCTCCTGCTGCTGCCAGGTCCAGAGTCTCTCATGGGTCCCTGTACGGCCTCCCATTGCTGCTGTCTCCATCGCCACACTCTGCTGCCATGTGCCACTTTCAGGTCTCTTCACACTGCTGGTGTGTTAAATTTTTTGACATAGGGTGCTGCAAGATAACGGGCCTCACATAGCTGCTGCCAGGCCCCTAATCTGCCATGGGCCCCTATATACCGCCTCCTCATGCTGCTGCCAAGTCCAGAGTCTGTCATGGTCCCTGTACGGCCTCCCATTGCTGCTGTCTCCATCGCCACACTCTGCTGCCATGTGCCACTTTCAGGTCTCTTCACACTGCTGGTGTGTTAAATTTTTTGACATAGGGTGCAGGCAGATTACGGGCCTCACATAGCTGCTGCCAGGCCCCTAATCTGCCATGGGCCCCTATATACCGCCTCCTCATGCTGCTGCCAAGTCCAGAGTCTGTCATGGTCCCTGTACGGCCTCCCATTGCTGCTGTCTCCATCGCCACACTCTGCTGCCATGTGCCACTTTCAGGTCTCTTCACACTGCTGGTGTGTTAAATTTTTTGACATAGGGTGCAGGCAGATTACGGGCCTCACATAGCTGCTGCCAGGCCCCTAATCTGCCATGGGCCCCTATATACCACCTCCTCCTGCTGCTGCCAGGTCCAGAGTCTCTCATGCCATGTGCCACTTTCAGGTCTCTTCACACTGCTGGTGTGTTTAATTTTTTGACATAGGGTGCAGGCAGATTACGGGCCTCACATAGCTGCTGCCAGGCCCCTAATCTGCCATGGGCCCCTATATACCGCCTCCTCATGCTGCTGCCAAGTCTAGAGTCTCTCATGGGTCCCTGTACGGCCTCCCATTGCTGCTGTCTCCATCGCCACACTCTGCTGCCATGTGCCACTTTCAGGTCTCTTCACACTGCTGGTGTGTTAAATTTTTTGACATAGGGTGCTGGCAGATTACGGGCCTCCTATAGCTGCTGCCAGGCCCCTAATCTGCCATGGGCCCCTATATACCGCCTCCTCATGCTGCTGCCAAGTTCAGAGTCTGTCATGGGTCCCTGTACGGCCTCCCATTGCTGCTGTCTCCATCGCCACACTCTGCTGCCATGTGCCACTTTCAGGTCTCTTCACACTGCTGGTGTGTTAAATTTTTTGACATAGGGTGCAGGCAGATTACGGGCCTCACATAGCTGCTGCCAGGCCCCTAATCTGCCATGGGCCCCTATATACCGCCTCCTCCTGCTGCTGCCAGGTCCAGAGTCTCTCATGGGTCCCTGTACGGCCTCCCATTGCTGCTGTCTCCATCGCCACACTCTGCTGCCATGTGCCACTTTCAGGTCTCTTCACACTGCTGGTGTGTTAAATTTTTTGACATAGGGTGCTGCAAGATAACGGGCCTCACATAGCTGCTGCCAGGCCCCTAATCTGCCATGGGCCCCTATATACCGCCTCCTCATGCTGCTGCCAAGTCCAGAGTCTGTCATGGTCCCTGTACGGCCTCCCATTGCTGCTGTCTCCATCGCCACACTCTGCTGCCATGTGCCACTTTCAGGTCTCTTCACACTGCTGGTGTGTTAAATTTTTTGACATAGGGTGCAGGCAGATTACGGGCCTCACATAGCTGCTGCCAGGCCCCTAATCTGCCATGGGCCCCTATATAACGCCTCCTCATGCTGCTGCCAAGTTCAGAGTCTGTCATGGGTCCCTGTACGGCCTCCCATTGCTGCTGTCTCCATCGCCACACTCTGCCATGTGCCACTTTCAGGTCTCCTCACACTGCTGGTGTGTTGAATTTTTTGACATAGGGTGCTGGCAGATTACGGGCCTCCTATAGCTGCTGCCAGGCCCCTAATCTGCCATAAGCCCCTATATACCGCCTCCTCATGCTGCTGCCAAGTCCAGAGTCTGTCATGGGTCCCTGTACGGCCTCCCATTGCTGCTGTCTCCATCGCCACACTCTGCCATGTGCCACTTTCAGGTCTCCTCACACACTGCTGGTGTGTTGAATTTTTTGACATAGGGTGCTGGCAGATTACGGGCCTCCTATAGCTGCTGCCAGGCCCCTAATCTGCCGTAGGCCCCTATATACCGCCTCCTCATGCTGCTGCCAGGTCCAGAGTCTCTCATGGGTCCCTGTACGGCCTCCCATTGCTGCTGTCTCCATCGCCACACTCTGCCATGTGCCACTTTCAGGTCTCCTCACACTGCTGGTGTGTTCCATTTTTTGTCATAGGGTGCTGGCAGATTATGGGCCTCCCATAACTGCTGCCAGGCCCCTAATCTGCCATGGGCCCCTATACCGACTCCTCATGCTGTGACGTTGCAACAAGGTGGAATTCAACCCTACATATGTTAGACCGCCTTTACGAACAGCAAAAGGCCATCACAGATTTCCTGATGTTAAAAGCAGATAAAGGTACTCCCTGTGTAACTTAGATGTCAGCCATTGGCAGCTCATGCGTGACACCTGCGCTTGCTCAGGCCCTTTGAGGAGGCCACGCTATTCGTGAGTCGGCAGGACTATGGGATGAACGACGTCATTCCTCTGTTGCACGTCCTGGAACAAATGCTGTTAACAATGGCTGGTCAGGGTGCGGTAGACGTGGCGCACAGATCTCAACGCCACATGGCCCCTGTGGGGGCAGGACTGGAAGAAGAGGAGGAGGTAGAGGAGGACATTGGTGCTCAGGAATTATTGAGTGAAATGGGTGGTTTTTCCACTCAGCGGACAGGAGTGGAGGAGCAGGAGCATCTGGTAGAGGAGGAGGAAGAGGAGACAGAGGACCTAGACGCACCGTGGCAGTATGCTGTGGAGATGGAGGCAGGGAGTCCCTCGCATTCCTTGGCACAAATGGCCCATAGCATGCTCGGTTGCTTGCGTAGCGACAGCCGAATAATAACCATCAGACAGAGGGATGACTTTTGGCTGTCCACCTTGTTGGACCCTCGCTACCGTTCAAAAATGGTGGCCTTTTTCACACCTGCTGAGAGGGAGGCCAAAATAACGTACTATAAAAAACACCTATGTAGTCAGCTGGTCTCTGCCTGTCTGCGCCAACGTCCATCCTCAGACACTGTGGGCCCTGTGCGCTCGTGTTCCGCTGCCATGGCAGCAGGGGAGGGGTGGGGTGGTAGGAGCAGTGGCAGCTCCACCAGCAGCGGCTGCCTCAGTCTGCAGTCGATGATGAGTAGCTTTCTTCACCAGCGCAGTGAGGAAACTACTAACCAGCCGCAGCAGCAGCAGCAGCATCAGGTGGACCTGGAGCAGGACCTCAAACAACAGGCTTAGGCCTACTTGGACAGCACCCTGCCAACCGAGGTAGACAATCCCCTTGACTACTGGGCAACGAAACTTGACCTTTGGCCCCAACTAGCTGAATTTGCCCTTGAAAGGCTGTCATGCCCGGCCAGTAGCGTGGCATCGGAGCGCGTGTTTAGTGCGGCAGGAGGTATTGCAACTCCGCGGAGGACACGACTGTCCACCCAAAGTGTGGAGAGACTGACGTTTGTGAAAATGAATCAGGCGTGGATTAGTCTGGATTTCAAACCACCAGTTCCTGACACAACTGACTAAATCCGCCATGAATCATGCCCCAAACATGTGCCACTTTCAGGTCTCCTCACACTGCTGGTGTGTTCCATTTTTTGTCATAGGGTGCTGGCAGATTACGGGCCTCCCATAGCTGCTGCCAGGCCCCTAATCTGCCATGGGCCCCTATACCGCCTCCTCATGCTGCTGCCAAGTCCAGAGTCTCTCATGGGTCCCTGTACGGCCTCCCATTGCTGCTGCCTCCATCGCCACACTCTGCCATGTGCCACTTTCAGGTCTCCTCACACTGCTGGTGTGTTCCATTTTTTGTCATAGGGTGCTGGCAGATTACGGGCCTCCCATAGCTGCTGCCAGGCCCCTAATCTGCCATGGGCCCCTATACCGCCTCCTCATGCTGCTGCCAGGTCCAGAGTCTCTCATGGGTCCCTGTACGGCCTCCCATTGCTGCTGTCTCCATCGCCACACTCTGCCATGTGCCACTTTCAGGTCTCCTCACACTGCTGGTGGGTTCCATTTTTTGTCATAGGGTGCTGGCAGATTACGGGCCTCCCATAGCTGCTGCCAGGCCCGTAATCTGCCATGGGCCCCCGTACCGACTCCTCATGCTGCTGCCAGGCCCGTAATCTGTCATGGGCCACTGTTGTCGCTTGTTGGCATATTCCGCTCGTTCAGATGCTCCTTCTCCTGCTACTCCTCTTCACGGATTCCGTCAGCAGTCTTTCTTGGAATCCGTTTCCAAGAGACAACAGTTTGCGAGCACGCACCCGACGGTGCAGAAGCTGAACGTCCTCCTGTCCAAGTTGCTGCTGCCAGGCTCGTAATCTGTCATGCGCCCCTGTACCGCCTCCTCATGCTGCTGCCAGGTCCAGAGTGTGTCATGGGCCCCCGTACCGACTCCTCATGCTGCTGCCAGGCCCGTAATCTGTCATGGGCCCCTGTACCGCCTCCCCATGCTGCTGCCAGGTCCAGAGTGTGTCATGGGTCCCTGTACGGCCTCCCATTGCTGCTGCCAGGCCCGTAATCTGCCATGGGCCCCTGTACCGACTCCTCATGCTGCTGCCAGGCCCGTAATCTGTCATGGGCCCCTGTACCGCCTCCTCATGCTGCTGCCAGGTCCAGAGTGTGTCATGGGTCCCTGTACGGCCTCCCATTGCTGCTGTCTCTATCGCCACACTCTGCCATGTGCCACTTTCAGGTCTCCTCACACTGCTGGTGGTTTCCATTTTTGTCATAGGGTGCTGTATGGCCTCCCATTGCTGCTGCCTCCACCGCCACACTGTGGCTCCACACTCTGGTTTTGGCCCCGTGACTGCCCAAATGAGTGAAGTGTGCGGTGATTCTAAGATCGACGGCACTCATCTGCATGTCATACTGACTGACAGTATTATTTCTCTTCCCCAGCAGACTCCAAGGGCATTTAAATTAAAGGTACAGTGTTCTGCACTAATATTAAGTCTCTCTGAAGCCTAGAAACACCCTTTTTTAAGTTAAATTCACAGCGAATTTATTCGACTCGAATCGAATATTGTCCACGAATTCGCCGAATCAGTCGAATCGAATTTTTCATTTCTTCGCTCATCTCTAGTCTTTAGCTATTGACTCTGCAGACAGTTGGAGACTTCTGCATACTGTGCGCTTCAGCCTGACCCCGCTCTGTCATGTTACGTGGCCTACCACTTGGTGGTTGAGTTGTTGTTCTTCCCAGTGGCTTCCACTTTGTTATAATCCCACTAACAGTTGAGCGTGGAATATTTAGTAGCCAGGAAATGTCACGGATGGACTTATTGCACAGGTGACAACCTATTACGGGACCACACTTGGAGTCACTGAGCTCCTGAGAGAGACCCATTCTTTCGCCAATGTTTGTAGAAGCAGTCTGCATGTCTAGGTGATGATTTTATACACCTGTGGACATGGAGGGGATTGGAACACCTGAATCCAATGATTTGGAGGGCGGGTCCAATACTTTTGGCAATATAAAGTATGTGTGAATGTCAAGTGTCTCCTAATGCTTGGTCGCATAGTGTACATATTGCACATGTCACACGTCATTATTAGGTCTTATGTACGCAGCACATTTTTTTTCACCTGGATGCCTTTTCTTCGGGGGAGGAAAAAGCAGCATTAAAAGCGCGCCTAAAACCACGTTTAGGTGCGTCAAGTGTTTGGGCATTCAATCATTCCTTTGACCAGAATATTCATTTATTCTAGCCACTGAAATGAATGACCGCTGAAATGCTAAATGTTTAAAGTTTAGTTGCATTTTAGATGTGTTTACATGTATTTAGGTGCATCCATTTTTTTCTGCTAAAACGCTCCGCACTGAAAGCACAAGTGATGGGTTTTTTTTTGCCTGTTTTTGTTTTTTATGTGCTGTCCAGGGGTGGACTGACAACTCATGGGGCCCCCGGGCAATAGGGGATCATGGGGCCCCTGTGTCCTTGCCCACACTCAAAGCACACCCAAAAAAGCCTATAAAATGGTACCAGGGGCATTTCATGGGGCCCCCTACTGACCCCGGGCCCTCGGGCAGTGCCCAAGTGCTTGACTGGTCAGTCCACCCCTGGTCGGGGATTGCAGTGTCTGGTTTAACACCAATTGCAGTTACAGTGACAGCGGCTTCCTCCATCTTCAGCATGCTTAATTTTTTATGTGCTGTCCAGGGGTGGACTGACAACTCATGGGGCCTCCGCGCAAAAGGGGATCATGGGGCCCCTGTGTCCTTGCCCAAACTCAAAAAAGCCTATGAAAAAGATACCAGGGGCATCTCATGGGGCCCCCTACTGACCCCGGGCCCTCGGGCAGTGCCCGAGTTTCCAAATGGTCAGTCCACCCCTGGTGCCGTCAACTCGTGTCCGAGTCCTAGTGACTTAATGAATGAGAATTCTAAAAAGAGAGTTCTGAGCCGTTTTTGTATTATATATGCAATTTGTAGGGAATTAAAAGAATTCATGTTTTCCGATAATGCTAATGTTTACGTTTTAATGAGTATTTCATTTATTTTACAGGGGATACACCTATAATTACCGCGCACCAAACACAGTGTCATCGGCGAAGCCCGCACCGCAAGCTGCCCTCCCGCGATACGAGTCAAGCAACAGCATCTCTAAATATGGCAAGAACGCCTACGTCTAGCATTAGATATCAGCTCTAAGACTTTACTGTAACGAATGTACATTTCTGCCATAATGTGCCGTTGCGTCATGCCCACCCATCTCAAGGTTCACTTTTCATCATTGGTCCGCCTTCATTTTCAGCCATCGTGCGTCAACGCATCACTGCACTTACCAAAACCCCAAAGAAACAGTGTTTATCCTGGAACCTTTCATCATTTTGTCGTCTGCTAATTTGGCTTGTTGCCAAAAAACTGGCTCATCATCTCGTCTTTATTGACCTCGTGTAATTCAACAAGCCCCTTTTGTACTCCTGAGCAATGGGGCAAAAAAAAAAACCTCCTACCGGAGGAATATATATTTAGCTATTTACATTTAGATGCAAAGGATGTCCAGTTTATAAGTGTCTAGGCAAAGTACATTTTGGTAGAGCACCAGTTTGGCTTTGACATCAAAGTTATCCAGAAGACATCTGTTCTTGGACTGAAAGACTCCATGGTAAGCTTCTAAAAGTGAAATCAATCAACATTTTATTGTACAGATTTGGCCGTCTGCTCAGGGACACCATCCAGATTCCGTCACAGTAATTCTGCTGGTCTTGGAATGAATGGTTACATCAATTTTGTTGGCAAAATCATGACGATGGATGGCAAGCATCCAACAAGGAATGTGTGGGGCAAGGGGTCATATGCCGTACACCCATATCCGCTCCATATTGAACTTGCCAACCCAAAGGATTATTTGTGTCATATATCCAGAAATTGTATTAGAAGATAGTTTGTGATAGTTTGTTTGCATTACCTACTATTTGTTTTTAATTATAGATTGACCATTGATAATTAACATATGAAAATCTACCGGCACACAGTTTTTATGTATCTGTGATGGATCTTTCCTGTGTTTTCCACAAAGAAGTTGGTTAGATGGTGAAGTGATCTTCACAACAAGAGGGGTCCTTGTATTTGAACAGCTGATGGAGCTGGGGTAGAGGCACGGGTGAATGCTACATTGCACTTTCAATTGTAGTTGCTGCTTTTTTAGATCTGGTAACACACTTGCAAAACAAAATGCTTTCTAGAGAGATCCTTTCTAAGTTTTCTGGAAAAGATCACCATCTGCTCATGGCAGTACTAGTTTCTGAGGTGGCCTTCAAAGAGGGCATGCACTGTGGGAGCTGTTCCTCCCCGCCAAAAAAAAAGAACAGGGCAAAGGACTAGTCACCAGAATTGCCTATAGGCTTCCTGTAGCTAATCTGTTAATGACTTATCATGTCTGTGTCTTTGTGTGAAAGTGGCCTTCTTGGCAGAGGAGTGAGGCTTTGCTTTCTCATGTCAGAGGTGTCTCTCTGATGACTAGTGATCTCATGATTAATTGGGTAATGATCCTGAAGAAGGAGGAAAGTGGAGCTGGCACAGACACACAGAATGAACAAAACAGATGCAGGGGAATCCTTGCACGGCAGGCCCCCAGGTGCATCTTCTTCCCCAGCAAGGAGAACAGTGAGCAGCACAGGGCTGACATTAATGAATCACACTCCAAATTTAGAGGCAGCTGTGCCTTAGATGATGTCGCACTGGAGATAACAAAGGAACCACAATGCAACCCCATAGTGTAGGATTAAAAAATAAATAAATGCCAGTTTATTTAAAAATAGAAATGCACTCACAAATGTACGCTTGTGTAGGGCATGGCATAAAGGTGACTTGGGGGCCAAAAATGTCCAAAGGAAAGCCAGAGAACCACCAGCCTTGGCCACTGACTGGGGATTACGCATGCTGACGATGGAGGAAGCCACTGTAACTGCAATTGGTGTTAAACCAGAAACTGAAATCCCCGACCAGGGGCGGACTGACCATTCGAGCACTCGGGCACTGCCCTAGGGCACGGGGTCAGTAGGGGGCCCCATGAAATGCCCCTGGTACCTTTTTATAGGCTTTTTTGGGTGTGCTTTGAGTGTGGGCAAGGACACAGGGGCCCCATGATCCCCTATTGCCTGGGGGTCCCATGAGTTGTCAGTCAGTCCCAGTCCCGGACATCACTGTAGACATGAGCCACATTTTGAACCCAGTCGGCTTTTTCTTCAGCCTGTTTGTGCTGAGCTATTCCCCTGGTGATATCCAGCTATAAGACTCAGGAAGAACTTAAGGCGGATCCCGACCCACCACACCGCTCCCAGCTTACCGCGTGGTCAGTTGTGTAGGTTTTCATTACCCGCCCACCCAGAGAATCCAGCATTGTACCGTGAGAGCCTCTTATTCTCTGCCACCTCTTGGTCTCACATCATCAAGAGGTCCTCCGACTCCTCCTGGTTCAGGCAGCACACCTGATGATGCATAGCTAGGCATGCCCCCTCCTTTCTGAATGCAGGACAAAGTGACAAGCCCCCAAACCCTTTTACTCACTTTACCACTGTCCCCCACATAACCAGGGGAGCAACACCACCATTCCCCCATGTCACCAACATCACATGTCAGTGTTGGCTGTAGATCAGGAAGGAGGGAGTGCCAATGAGGTGACTATAGGAGGGTTTGTCCACGTTGTCCTGCACAAGTTGAATAACTATCTCCCCGTTTTCCCCGGCCACCTTTAGAAGGTGCTGTTCAAACATAAGAAACCGCCTCTGCATTGATATGAATGAGGCACCTTGTCACCTTGTCCTGCATGTTCACATAGAAGCTACTATTGTTGACTTTCCTCTGAATAAGTTGGTTAGAGGAAAAAAGAAACACGTCCACTTCAATCTATATTCATTTATCTTGAAATCAAAAAATTAATAAATAAATAAATCCTTACATGCACCTCAACATTTTGCAGATATGGTTGGAATATAGAATTTATCAGATTGGAAACAAAACCATGAAAGCTCATGGAAAAATATGTGAACTTAGTGAGTGCAACCAGCCAAGATCAACCGATGAAAGTTAAGACAGATTCATTTACCAGGCCACCCATTAAACAGCATTTGAGCCAAAACCTTTTTGGAAAAATGGGGGGGGGGGGGGCTAGAGCCTTAGGTTTTTATTGCCATCTGTACTGTTGATGAGATTTTTTTTACTTTCTGTATGTGATAAGAGTGAAGTGAAATCTCAGTAACAAGGAAACACATAGGAACCCGACAGGACGCTAAGCCGTCTCTACTTTATCCAAAAGAAAAACTGGAGTTCCATTAAAAGTCAAAAATTGCAAGGGCAGTAAAACAGAAGCACAACCAAACGTGTCTGCACTCGGGTCCAGGATCGTCACTGAAGAAGGAATGGGACACTTCAATCTTCCTGCGCTTAGGGAGTGGGCCCAGGGGCGTTAATGGGCTAAGGTCAGACACTTGGCCATCATGGGGTGCACTTGCCTTGCTGCCCTCACAAGACTAGGGAGGTCTAGGAACACTGCAGATAAACAGAGGGCGCACCGGCCTAGTGCATGATCCTTTAACCACTTCCCGTCCGGCCGCTGTATATAAACGGCCGGACGGTGGCAGTCCAGGGGCGGGTTGCCGTTCATAAATGGTGCCCACCATTTTGGATTGTGTGCATTCCCTTGGAGCATGTGACACCGCGTTCCGGTGCCCGCTGTGTCTGGAGGACACAGCAGAACACCGATTGCTCTACGGGACCTCTGTGTGAGGTCCCGATCATGTGATCACTGATTGGTTACAATCCCTAACCTCCAGTCAATAGCAATGAAAATTGGCTGACTGGCTGTAATTGATAGCAGTGGAAGCCAATGGCTCCCGCTTGCTGTCTCAGCCAATGAGAAGGCAGAGACCCAGGACAGCCGAGGCTGTCATTCACACCGATGGATCGGGATGGGGCTCAAATAAGAATTGAGGGGGCTGGGGGCACTGCTGCACACAGGTGTTTTGCCTTCATGCATAGAACGCATGAAGGTAAAAAAACTTCAGCTTTTACAACCACTTTAAGTTTGAGGTGCTCAAATGGCAACATTCCCTTGTTAATGACCATCTGCTCGTTTAGCTGCCTTCTCTTCGCAGTACACTGCTGTACCATTTCAAAGGAAAAAAAACTAAGTGCAAGAACAGTATGTACATAAACCACCTCGCCTTTATCAACCACATTCACCAAACACTCCATTATCATCGATAGAATGAAATTTAGGAATATATTGGTTAGGCCTATTTTCCTTGATAAAAACTGTCCTGCTGCTGTCGCCATTGATGTATCTTAGTTTTTGTAACTAAAACCCCAGCTGCTTTCCCATCCATAAAAAACTTTTTTGTTGCATGGCTTCCTTTTAGAAAAAAATGGGACGGGGGGGTTATTTTGGGCTTTTCATTCGCTTTGGGGGTATTAATGTTCTTTAATTCATATTGATAGGACCTTTATTTTTAGGTTAAACAGTATTTTTTTTTGCCTTTAAAAAAGTAGGCTTTTGCTTCTTTTCTCATTTTTAGGTTTTCATTTTTATTTCATTTTTTATTTTACCATTCCCTTGTTAATGGCAATCTGCTCCTTCAGCTAGCTTTTGTTCACAGCACACCACTGTACCATTAGAAAAAGTAAAAATTAAGTGCAAGAACAGTGTACACCTAAACCACCTCATTATTATTATTATAGAGGATTTATATAGCGCCAACAGTTTGCTCAGCGCTTTACAATATAATGGCAGACAATACAGCAACAACACAGTTCAATACAAGAGGGTTAGGAGGGCCCTGCTCCTAGGAGCTTACAATCTAAGACCTCATACATAGATACATAGAAAGTCAAAATGCGTTCAGAGATATTCAATAGTGAGGCTCTAACCAGCACCCTGTTTGTTACATAGTTAGTCTGTCTGAAAAAAGACAAAAGTCCATCCAGTTCAACCATTAAAAAAAAAAAAAAAGTTAGAATCCTACACCCACAGTTGATCCAGAGGAAGGCAAATAAACCCAGCAAAGCATGATCCAATTTGCTCCTGCAGGGGAAAAAAATTCCTTCCTGATCCTCCGAGAGGCAATCGGATATTCCCTGGATCAACTTTACCTATAAATGTCAGTATTCAGTTAATATCACTCACATTCACTACACAACCCACCATCCCCATAGATGAAATAAAAGTTAGGCATATACCGGTTAGGCCTATTATCCCTGACAAAAACTGTCCTGCTGCTGTATGCTTTAAAGCAGGGGTGTCCAAACTATGGCCCTCCAGGTGTTGAGGAACTGCAAGTCCCATATTACATTGCAAGATTCTGACATCCACAGGCAAGACAACCAAAAGGCAGAGGCATGATGGGACTTGCAGTATTTCAACAGCTAGAGGGCCATAGTTTGGACACCCCTGCTTTAAAGCATCTTCGATTTTGTAGTCAAACCCCAGCCTGTGCTTTTTCTCCCTAGTAAATTTGGGCCTAGCTTTGCTATTTTAAAATTGTCGTGCTGCTAGTATTACATTACTGTATCATCTGTGGTCTCTTGTAATAAAACCCCTGCTTGTGCATTTCAGCCAATTCTCCCTCAAATTGGGCTGCACAGTGGCTAAATGGTTAGCACTTCCGCCTGGCAGTACTCGGGTCGCTAATTCGTAATCCCAACCATGGCACCAGCTGCATGGAGTTTGCATGTTCTCCCTGTGCCTGTGTGGGCTTCCTCCGGGTACTCTGGTTTCCTCCCACACTCCAAAGACATGCTGGTAGGTGAATTGGCTCCGGTCTAAATTGTCCCTAGTATGTGTATGTATGAATGTGAGTTAGGGACCTTAGATTGTACACCCCTTGAGGGTTAGTGACTGATGTGCACGTACAACATATATGTATGAGGGGTGACTGAAAAGTTCTCGGCCTACCCATGAAGCATTTGTCTTAGTCCAATTTTATTTTTGCTACTCATAGTACATATCTTTGCAAGGTCCCATACCAAATTGCTCACAAATAGCTTTTTTTTTGTTTCAGTTATTGAAGATTGAAGCGTAGAAGATCATCATTGTCTGAAAGATGGAGAAAGTGAGCAAACGTGCTGTTATCCAATACCTGCTGAAAAAGGAATGAGTGGACATGACTGATGGACTTGCAGAATATCGAGGCTAATACTTACCCCTAATCCATAAAAACCACCACCACCCTTCAACCTCCCCCACCTAAATGACCACGTGACTCTCTTTTTGGTGTAGCAGCCATTTATTTAACATAACTCAAACATAACACTTCTTACAGTACACTCAAATAATAACTGACAGTAATGATCCCAACCGGGTCCAAGATCTTCGAAGGCACCATTACTCACATCACAAACTCGGCTGTATCTGACACCCAATGAAAAGGCCCCCAGCCGCTACTACACCGCCTCGGGGACAATACTACAGTTATGTAGTCCCAGATACAGCCAATGAACTCCCACATTACCAACGTGACCTTATAATTGGGAAGGGACACCCATACCTACGATGGGCTCAACCCATAATCCACCAAATTGTCACTCCAGCACCGCCTTCAAAGACCCATCGACCCCTGATGGCTGCCATGACAAAACAAACAGACAAAGAACAAACCAGAACCACAACAGCAAATCAAAATACGAAACAGCTCCAGGGAGGGAGGGCGGGAGAAACCACCCCCGTGCTGGCACAAGCTCCGACTGACCTCCGACAAGACCCAACCCCCCTCCTAATCCTGGCAAGACCACCCCTCAATGTTGCGTACTCATGTAAGTAACCACCCCCCTTACTTCCTGCATATACTCCCACCCAAAATACACGCTCCGCCTCGTCTGCACACCCCAGTCATTCTGGCCCTCCCTTTTAGCTTCGCTCAGTCCAGGCCTTGTCTGGACATCCACAAGGCCATGATGGAAATATCAGGGGAGGATGCCCCTTCCTATTCCACCATTAAAAAGTGGGTGGTGGAATTCAAGAGGGGGGACCCCTCTGTCCAAGATGCCCCTCGCAGTGGAAGGCCAGCAACTGCCTGTACGGAGGAAAACATCACAGCAATCCAGGATCTCGTAACGGCAGACAGGCGTGTAACAGAACATTTCATCGCAGAGAAAGTGGGCATATCCCAGGAACGTGTTGGACACATTTTAACAGTGGTGCTGGACATGCACAAGGTGTCAAGTCGGTGGGTCCCGAGAATGTTGACTGTTGAAAACAAACACGACAGACAGCAGGTATTGGATAACAGCACGTTTGCTCACTTTCTCCATCTTTCAGACAATGATGACCTTCTGCGCTTCAGTCTTCAATAACTGAAACCAAGAAAAAGCTATTTGTGAGAAATTTGGTATGGAACCTTACAAAGATAAGTACTATGAGTAGCAAAAATAAAATTGGGCTAAGACAAATGCTTCATGGGTAGGCCGAGAACTTTTCAGTCGCCCCTCGTAAAGCGCTTTGTAAATTGACGGCACTATGTAAGTACCTGCAATAAATAAAGAAATAATGACAAATGTCCTGCTCCTGGCCAATTTTACACTGCTGTATCACTTGAAGTCTTGATAGAAGAGAGCTTGATAAAAATTGGCCAATGGAAGAGAAGTTTTCCGTCAGAGAGAACGGGGACACGGTGACTGTCCAATTTGTTTCTGCCAATCAAAGAGGGCCTATTAACATTGGATGAAAAGGCATGTGGTGCTGCTAGAGCTACATGAAATTACCGGGTTTTGTTTTTCAAACTGAAATGAAAGATTGAGATGTTGGTGCTGTATGTAATCCAAACGTACTGTAAAAGAATAAAATCAATTCCATCGTGCATGCTGTCATAGACTGGCTGTAAAAATGGTACTGTTCTGTAATACCAAACACAGCTTTACCGCTTCCGTGCCGCCCTATAGCAGAAACCCATATGGAAGAAAAACATATTTGAAATATATTTTAAAAATATTCTTCCCAAATATGTTGCCATATATTTCAAATGCTGCAATTTGGCCATATTCAATATATTTCAAAATATATTTCAATAAATATATATACACACATACTGCATGTTGAAATGCGTTTTTATTACAAAATATAAAAAAAATATTTTTCAAAATACATTTCAAATTTACTGCATGTCTTTAAAAATACAAATTTACATTTTTGGAATGTATTTACAAATATATGTAAAACAATATGTTAAAATTACTTTTTTATATGTTAAAAAAAATATGAAGAATATATTTGAAAAAAATATATTTTTAAAAATATATATGCTTTAAAAATATTCTTCCCAAATATATCGACATATATTTGAAATGCTACAATTTTGGCCATATTCAATATATTTCAAAATATATTTCAATATATATATATATATACTGTAAGCTGAAATGAAATGTGTTTTTATTACAAAATATCTGAAAAATATTTTTCAAAATACATTTCAAATTTACTGTATGTCTTTAAAAATACAAATTTACATTTTTGGAATGTATTTACAAATATATGTAAAACTATATGTTAAAATTACTTTTTTATATGTCTAAAAAATCTGAAGAATATATTTGAAAAAAATATATTTAAAAAAATATATATACTTTAAAAATATTCTTCCCAAATATATCGACATATATTTGAAATGCTACAATTTTGGCCGTATTCAATATATTTCAATATATATATATATATATACTGTAAGCTGAAATGAAATGCGTTTTTATTACAAAATACATGAAACATTTTTTTAAAAACACACTTCAAATATACTGCATGTATATTTTCTTCAATATATTCTTCAGATTTTTTTTAACATATAAAAAAATCATTTTAACATATAATTTTACATATATTTGTAAATGCATTCCAAAAATGTAGATTTGTATTTTTAAAGACATACAGTATATTTGAAATGTATTTTGAAAAATATTTTTCATATATTTTGTAATAAAAATGCATTTCAACATACAGTATGTGTATATATATATATATATATATATATATATATATATATATATATTGAAATGTATTTTGAAATATATTGAATATGGCCAAAATTGTAGCATTTCAAATATATGGCAATATATTTGGGAAGAATATTTTATATTTCAGATATATTTCTCTTCCATGTGGGAATACAGCAACAGAGCGGCACGGCTGTGCAAAATCACATATATATACGTGATTTTGCAGTTTCAGGTAGGGGGCCATGCGCGGCCTCAGCTGTCAACCACCGGGTCTCAGCTGGTGAGTCCCCACTGAGTATCACGACGTGGGGAGAGACCTGTGTATAAACAACACAGATCTCTCCCCTGTCAGCTCCTGCCCATTGCAGAATAAAATCAATTCCATGGTGCATGGTGCAGAGCCATACAAAGCAGTGTGCTTACAGTGTAAAGCACACACACACAGCACACAGTTAACCCTTTGATCCCCCCAGATGTTAACCCCTTCTTGCCCAGTGCCATTAGTACAGTGTCAGTGCTTTTTAATAGCACTGATCACTGTATTGGTGTCACTGGGGATGTCAGTGACACCAAGTCAGTTTGCCACCCAGTGTCAGAATGCCTGTCCCGCAGTCCCACTATAAAGCAGGCCATACTTGGGTGGAATTACGAGCGATTTTTCGATCGAAAATCAAAAACATTGTTTGTTCTGTAATCTGATGGTGCCACCAATGATTTAAAAAATCGGTAGTTTTTCACACATTTGCCAGCATGCCCGATAAACGAAATGAGGAGGAACCATGAAAATTCGTTGGTGCCATTGCCCCACTAACAGAAGGAAAATCGGCCGATTAGTCTTAGGTCCGATTTTAGAAAGAAAAATCATTCAATAATCAACCCATGTATGGCCGGCCTAAGTCACTGATCGCTGCCATTACTAGTAAAAGAAAAAAACAAACAAACGAAAAACAATTCCGATATCTATACCACCATTTGTAGACGCTATAACTTTCACGTAAACCAATTAATTTACACGTATTGGGATCTTTTTTTAGCAAAGACACGGAGCAGAATGCATTTTGGCCAAAATTTATAACAAAATTTGATTTTTTACATTTTTTTTACTGGACATGTTTTATAGCAAAAAGTCTATAATATTGTTTTTTTTTTCAAATTTGTAGTTTTTTTTGTTTATAGCGCAAAAAATAAAAAATACCACCAAAGGAAAGCTCTATTCGTCGGAAAAAAAGGACGTAAATTTATTTTGGGTGCATCGTTGCACGACCGCGCAATTGTCCGTTAAAGTAACACAGCGCTTTATCGCAAAAAATGGCCTGGTCAGGAAGGGGGGGAGGGCAAGGGGTTAGGGCATCCCCAAATATGTTATTTAAAGGATTTACGTATTTTCAATGTGTCCCTCAAAGTTACATAAACAGACCCTCTCCGGGTTGTACACTGGTTGTCTACATTCTTTGTGCATTTGGATATGTTCCCCATGGCTGAGCCCTGATTCGCTCGCCTTGTTTTGGAAATTATTTCATCTATTAGCCGTAAAATTGGCCAACCATGAACAAGATTTGCCCTCCCAATAGACTGCAATGGGATATGCCTCGAAGTTTAGGTTTTCCAAATTTCAAACAAGATTCAGTGAAACCTGGGAAATCCACCCATCACCAGCCATGCTTAGGCCGGCCATACATGGGTCAAAAATCGGACCCAGGGGAGGACTGACAACTCATGGGGCCCCCGGGCAATAGGGGATCATGGGGCCCCTGTGTCCTTGCCCAAACTCAAAAAAGCATATGAAAAAGGTACCAGGGGCATCTCATGGGGCCCCCTACTGACCCCGGGCCCTTTCCAAATGGTCAATCCGCCCCTGATCGGACCTAAGAATAATCGGCTGATTTTCTCTCTGTTAGTGGGGTCAATGGCGTCGGCTGATTTTCGTGGTTCCTCCCCTTTTCCGGTGATCGGGCATGTTGGAAAATTCATGAAAAACAACCGATTTTTAACTCAAAGATGGTCAAATCGTACGATCGTTTTTCTGGAAAAAATATGCGCATGAGCCGTGACCTGGAAGGAACAGAAGTTTCACCTGTTATATGAGGTGAACGTTATGACTAGGTTGGCTGATTTTTGAAATCATTGATGGCGCCATTGGATTACTGAGCGAACGACGTTTCCGATTTTTGGATGAAAAATCGTTCAGAATTCAAACCATGTATGGCCTGCACAGGGGTGGACTGACAACTCATGGGGCCCCCGGGCAATAGGGGATCATGGGGCCCCTGTGTCCTTGCCCAAACTCAAAAAAGCCTATGAAAAAGGTACCAGGGGCATCTCATGGGGCCCCCTACTGACCCCGGGCCCTCGGGCAGTGCCCGAGTTTCCAGAGGGTCAGTCCGCCCCTGGGCCTGCCTAAGTTTTCCAAATTTCAAACAAGATTCAATGAATCCTGGGAAATCCACCCATCACTAGCCATGCTTAGGCTGGCCATACACGTATAGATTTCCGTTCAGGAGTTTCAACCACATTCGTTTGATTTTCTAATCGTTAGTGGGATCAAATCGATGTTCATTTTCGACAGCAGAGATGAGAAAATTCGAAGGGGTAGGAAGGATCAAACAAATTTTCGGCTGGTGTATGCGGTTATCGTTCAGAAATGACATTCATTTGAAAGTCGAATGTTAAAAGCAAAAGACAATTTTCAAATGACATTCATCCATTCATCGAATGTGAAAATAATTTTTGTACGACTTTTCTATTAGGCTGGCCATACACTATACCATTTTCTTACAATTTTCTGCCCAATTTTCTTTAGATTTACCTTTAACTATGTAGTACAAGGACCGGCCTGATTGGATACAACTGAAAGCGGAAATTGGACAGAAAATTGTATAGTGTATGGCCAGCCTTACCGACGTATGGTTTTCCCAAAACCCTTTAACCCCTTAACACCAGCGCCTCCCTCCCCGCCATCACTTTTCTGATGCTTTTGGGGTGTTAATAACAGGGACCCCCAGACTGGTGTCAATGGTGTAAGATTTGAAGATATTAATAAATATGCCTATTCCTGTGTAATTAAATATTCATCTAATTTGTAATAAATATAAATTTACAATAAAATATTTTCTACATACAGAACGAGTATGACTTGTGATTTGCCTAAAAAAAAAAGTTCACAGCGAGCTGTCATTCTCCCGAGGACCATTTTCACGTAACAGTGATCATTACATGGCTGGCCAGTATGTGCTCTGTGATTGGTGTCAGTGGGCGTGAAAATAAACCATAGGTGTCAACATTTCAACAGAACTAGGAATGAAACCTTGAAATGTGGAGTGCGTAGCTTGCCACCTGCCACTGGGTTGTGGGCACTGTTTTTTTTTGGGTTTTGTGTTGCCCTAGGCAAGGCTAAAATTGGGCATCCCCCCTATCTAGATTTGTCCCACCCTTTCCTGTTTAAGATCCACCCCTTCCTCTTTAGGCTCCACCTCAGGAGTTGGTCAGAAACTGGGGACCTAGTACAGGAGATGGTCAGGGATTGCAGACACAGTACAGGAGATGACCAGAGACTGTGGACATAATACAGGAGATGACCAGAGACTGCAGACACAGTACAGGAGATGACCAGAGACTGTGGACATAGTACAGGAGATGACCAGAGACTGCGGACACAGTACAGGAGATGACCAGAGACTGCGGACACAGTACAGGAGATGACCAGAGACTGCAGACACAGTACAGGAGATGACCAGAGACTGCAGACACAGTACAGGAGATGACCAGAGACTGCAGACACAGTACAGGAGATGACCAGAGACTGCGGACACAGTACAGGAGATGACCAGAGACTGCAGACATAGTACAGGAGATGACCGGAGACTGCGGACATAGTACAGGAGATGACCAGAGACTGCGGACATAATACAGGAGATGACCAGAGACTGCAGACACAGTACAGGAGATGACCAGAGACTGCGGACATAGTACAGGAGATGACCAGAGACTGCGGACATAGTACAGGAGATGACCAGAGACTGCGGACACACTACAGGAGATGACCAGAGACTGCAGACATAGTACAGGAGATGACCAGAGACTGCGGATATAGTACAGGAGATGACCAGAGACTGCGGACACAGTACAGGGGATGACCAGAGACTGCAGACATAGTACAGGGGATAACCAGAGACTGCAGACATAGTAGAGGAGATGACCAGAGACTGCGGACATAGTACAGGAGATGAAAAGAGACTGCGGACATAGTACAGGGGATGACCAGAGACTGCGGACATAGTACAGGAGATGACCAGAGACTGCGGACATAGTACAGGAGATGACCAGAGACTGCGGACACAGTACAGGAGATGACCAGAGACTGTGGACACAGTACAGGAGATGACCAGAGACTGCGGACATAGTACAGGAGATGACCAGAGACTGCGGACATAGTACAGGAGATGACCAGAGACTGCAGACATAGTACAGGAGATGACCAGAGACTGCAGACATAGTACAGGAGATGGTCAGGGACTGCAGACACAGTACAGGAGATGACCAGAGACTGTGGACATAATACAGGAGATGACCAGAGACTGCAGACACAGTACAGGAGATGACCAGAGACTGCGGACACAGTACAGGAGATGACCAGAGACTGCGGACACAGTACAGGAGATGACCAGAGACTGCAGACACAGTACAGGAGATGACCAGAGACTGCGGACATAATACAGGAGATGACCAGAGACTGCAGACACAGTACAGGAGATGACCAGAGACTGCGGACACAGTACAGGAGATGACCAGAGACTGCAGACATAGTACAGGAGATGACCGGAGACTGCGGACATAGTACAGGAGATGACCAGAGACTGCAGACATAGTACAGGGGATAACCAGAGACTGCAGACATAGTAGAGGAGATGACCAGAGACTGCGGACATAGTACAGGAGATGAAAAGAGACTGCGGACATAGTACAGGGGATGACCAGAGACTGCGGACATAGTACAGGAGATGACCAGAGACTGCGGACATAGTACAGGAGATGACCAGAGACTGCGGACACAGTACAGGAGATGACCAGAGACTGTGGACACAGTACAGGAGATGACCAGAGACTGCGGACATAGTACAGGAGATGACCAGAGACTGCGGACATAGTACAGGAGATGACCAGAGACTGCAGACATAGTACAGGAGATGACCAGAGACTGCAGACATAGTACAGGAGATGGTCAGGGACTGCGGACACAGTACAGGAGATGACCAGAGACTGCGGACACAGTACAGGAGATGACCAGAGACTGCGGACACAGTACAGGAGATGACCAGAGACTGCAGACACAGTACAGGAGATGACCAGAGACTGCGGACATAATACAGGAGATGACCAGAGACTGCAGACACAGTACAGGAGATGACCAGAGACTGCGGACACAGTACAGGAGATGACCAGAGACTGCAGACATAGTACAGGAGATGACCGGAGACTGCGGACATAGTACAGGAGATGACCAGAGACTGCGGACATAATACAGGAGATGACCAGAGACTGCAGACACAGTACAGGAGATGACCAGAGACTGCGGACATAGTACAGGAGATGACCAGAGACTGCGGACATAGTACAGGAGATGACCAGAGACTGCGGACACACTACAGGAGATGACCAGAGACTGCAGACATAGTACAGGAGATGACCAGAGACTGCGGATATAGTAGAGGAGATGACCAGAGACTGCGGACATAGTACAGGAGATGACCAGAGACTGCGGACACAGTACAGGGGATGACCAGAGACTGCAGACATAGTACAGGGGATAACCAGAGACTGCAGACATAGTAGAGGAGATGACCAGAGACTGCGGACATAGTACAGGAGATGAAAAGAGACTGCGGACATAGTACAGGGGATGACCAGAGACTGCGGACATAGTACAGGAGATGACCAGAGACTGCGGACATAGTACAGGAGATGACCAGAGACTGCGGACACAGTACAGGAGATGACCAGAGACTGCGGACACAGTACAGGAGATGACCAGAGACTGCGGACATAGTACAGGAGATGACCAGAGACTGCGGACATAGTACAGGAGATGACCAGAGACTGCAGACATAGTACAGGAGATGACCAGAGACTGCAGACATAGTACAGGAGATGACCAGAGACTGCGGACACAGTACAGGAGATGACCAGAGACTGCAGACATAGTACAGGAGATGACCAGAGACTGCGGACATAGTACAGGAGATGACCAGAGACTGCGGACACAGTACAGGGTATGACCAGAAACTGCAGACATAGTACAGGAGATGACCAGAGACTGCGGACACAGTACAGGGGATGACCAGAGACTGCGGACACAGTACAGGAGATGACCAGAGACTGTGGACACAGTACAGGGGATGACCAGAGACTGCGGACATAGTACAGGAGATGACCAGAGACTGCGGACATACTACAGGAGATGACCAGAGACTGCGGACACAGTACAGGGGATGACCAGAGACTGCGGACACAGTACAGGAGATGACCAGAGACTGCGGACACAGTACAGGGGATGACCAGAGACTGCGGACACAGTACAGGAGATGACCAGAGACTGCGGACACAGTACAGGGGATGACCAGAGACTGCGGACACAGTACAGGAGATGACCAGAGACTGCGGACATACTACAGGAGATGACCAGAGACTGCGGACACAGTACAGGGGATGACCAGAGACTGCGGACACAGTACAGGAGATGACCAGAGACTGCGGACACAGTACAGGGGATGACCAGAGACTGCGGACACAGTACAGGAGATGACCAGAGACTGCTGACATAGTACAGGAGATGGTCAGAGACTGCAGACATAGTGAGAGGGTCATAGACTACGGACAGGATACAGGAGCCCTGTTGAGCCCTCCTGCCCTGTTCCCTTCTGCCTGGGGGCAGTGCCGCCCCCCTGAACAATGCCACCCAAGGCAAATGCCTTGTTTGCCTCATGGCAGATACGCCTTTGCATGTCCCTTTTGCAAAAATATGCCACTACCTACCTGCTCACTGTTTTCTCCAGCTCTGTTAACTGAGCTGTGGACCGGTCTCTGGATTCTGGGATGACTGGCTCCTGCGCATGCGCAGAAATTATATCATCTCCCATCTGCCAAAGAAAAAGGCCCAAGAAGAGTACTCACCCTTTAGCTCCACTATAAGTAAGGGTTCTTTTGAGAAGGTAGCTGTGGTGGAAGGTAAAAACAGGCAGCTGAGCTGTGGTTTTACCACCCCCTATGGCTGCCAACCTAAACTATGACATAATAGCTGGACAGAGCTGTGCACATGCTGCAGCTGGGACACTTCACTTTGCAGCTGGAGCATTTTTAACTCAAGGTACAGAGTTTGACAGTGGTTCCACGATGTAAAATTGCCATTTGGCATTAGAAAGAAATATTAAAAATAAAAACATGTATTCAGGAGGCAGCAGTACCACCTCTTGAACATCTGTCAACCACTGCTATACAACCCTCTGAAAAGTGATCCACCAAAGCTTACTTTTCAAAGGGACCAAGCAGTACAACAGGTCTGGAAGAGCACTAAAACAAAACAAAAAATCTCAAGCACATTCCTTACCAACTTTCTGCTCCCTGTGCCATTTGTGTCTCCATCTGTTGAGAGAGCCTTCAGTTCCCTCTGTCCTAAAGTGACATCACAGGTGACTTGGAACCAGTAGGTCCTGCCCACCTTCACCAGTGGGGCCCAAGGACCTCCAACAGTGTGCCTCACCCAGCTCCAGTGTGTCCCACCTACCTCCATCAGTGTGTCCCGCCCAGCTCCAGTGTTTCCCACCTACCTCCAACAGTGTGTCCTGCCCAGCTCCAGTGTGTCCCACCTACCTCCAACAGTGTGCCCCACCCAGCTCCAGTGTGTCCCACCTACCTCCATCAGTGTGTCCCGCCCAGCTCCAGTGTATCCCACCTACCTCCACCTGTGTGCCCCGCCTACCTCCACCAGTGGGTCCCGCCGAGCTCCAGTGTGTCCCGCCTATCTCCATCAGTGTGTCCTGCCCAGCTCCAGTGTATCCCACCTACCTCCACCTGTGTGCCCCGCCTACCTCCACCAGTGGGTCCCGCCGAGCTCCAGTATGTCCCGCCTATCTCCATCAGTGTGTCCTGCCCAGCTCCAGTGTATCCCACCTATCTCCACCTGTGTGTCCCGCCTACCTCCACCAGTGGGTCTCGCCGAGCTCCAGTGTGTCCCACCTATCTCCACCAGTGTGTCCCGCCCAGCTCCAGTGTGCCCCGCCTATCTCCAGCCAACATGTCCCGCGCAGCTCCAGTGTGTCCCGCCTACCTCCACCAGTGTGTCCCGCCCAGCTCCAGTGTGTCCCACCTACCTCCACCAGTGTGTCCCGCCCAGCTCCAGTGTGTCCTGCCGACCTCCACCTGTGGGTCCCGCCCAGCTCCAGAGTGTGCCGCCTACCTCCACTAGTGGGTCCCGCCGAGCTCCAGTGGGTCTCGCCTGTCTCCACCAGTGGGTCCCACCCAGCACCAGTGTGTCCTGCCTATCTCCACCAGTATATCCCGCCTATCTCCACCTGTGTGCCCCACCTACCTCCACCAGTGGGTCCCGCCGAGCTCCAGTGTGTCCTGCCTATCTCCAGCAGTGTGTCCTGCCTATCTCCACCAGTGTGTCCCGCCCAGCTCCAGTGTGTCCCGCCTATCTCCACCAACATGTCCCGCGCAGCTACAGTGTGTCCCGCCTACCTCCACCAGAGTGTCCCGCCCAGCTCCAGTGTGTCCCACCTACCTCCACCAGTGTGTCCCACCCAGCTCCAGTGTGTCCTGCCGACCTCCACCAGTGGGTCCCGCCCAGCTCCAGAGTGTGCCGCCTACCTCCACTAGTGGGTCCCGCCGAGCTCCAGTGGGTCTCGCCTATCTCCAACAGTGTGTCCCACCTATCTCAACCAGTGGGTCCCGCCCAGCTCCAATGTGTCCCGTCTACCTCCACCAGTGGGTCCCGCCCAGCTCCAGTGTGTCCCACCTACCTTCACCAGTGTGTCCCACCCAGCTCCAGTGTGTCCTGCCGACCTCCACCAGTGGGTCCCGCCCAGCTCCAGAGTGTGCCGCCTACCTCCACTAGTGGGTCCCGCCGAGCTCCAGTGGGTCTTGCCTATCTCCAACAGTGTGTCCCACCTATCTCAACCAGTGGGTCTCGCCCAGCTCCAATGTGTCCCGTCTACCTCAACCAGTGGATCCCGCCCAGCTCCTGCTGTCCTGCCTACCTCCACCAGTGGGTCCCGGCCACCTTCAAATCTTTTTCTGGAAAGGAGGTGTTTGTGGTGCCGCCCTGCCCAGTCTCTTCCACCCACATCAGAAGGTTTGAGGAGAGAGCAGCATCCACTCCACCAGTAGCTGTTCCAACCACTGCTTTGCAGTTCTCTAGCTGAATGACAGAGGTAACTTCAGGCACTGAAAAGCTCCCTGCACCCCCTCACCATGGGATGACACAGTGCCCCGAGCAGGTGCTCCCCTGCCTCCCGCCTGCCCGAGCCCTGCCGAGCCCTCCTACCCTGCCAAGTCCTGATCCCTTGTCCCTTCTGCCTTGGGGCGGTGCCGCCCCCCTGAAAAATGCCACCCTAGGCAAATGCCTTGTTTTTCTCATGGCAGCTATGCCCCTGCTTGTGAGTATGGTCAAAATGGGTTTTGTTTCCTGGGGTATGACCTTTCCCTTTTTGCTTTGCTTTTGCTTTAGACAAACTAGGACCTTGGGGTAAACTGATGTGATTGTGGGAATAAAATAGGTCCCATTGTTGGTGTCAGTGGTGCAATAATAACCCCACAAGTGTCAGGGCCAGCAGTAACCCTTAGCCAGCAATAATAGCCCCAAGAAAGTGCCAGGTCCAGCAATGAGGACCCCCAGCAAGTGTCAGGGCCAGTAATGAGGACCCCCAGCAAGTGTCAGGGCCAGTAATGATAATCCCCAGCAAGTGTCAGGCCAGCAATAATAACTCCAAGCAAGCGTCAGGACCAGCAATGATAACCTCCAGCAAATATCAGGACCAGCAATGATAACCCCCATTATGTGTCAGGTTTAGCAATAACCTCTAGAAATTACATCCATCAAATGCTGAGGCAACTAATATTAACCCCCAACAAGTGTCGCAGTCAGCAATGATAACCTCCAGCAATAGTCTGCAAGTTTCAGGGCAAGCAATAACCCTCAGCATAATCATAAACCCCCATTAATGCACAACAATAATCCTAGAAACACTTAATAAGAACCTCTAGCATTTGTGTTCAATAGTTTTACTGACCAGAGAATCCATTCCCACAAAGCTCCTTTTTACTTTCCATGTTGCAGGTTTGCTTTCAGTTCCATCATAGGTGCCAAAAGCAGGGCCGCTATTGGAAATCATGGTGCCCCATGCAGCCTCGTCTGGTTGAAGGTGGAGTGAAGGCTGGAGTGTGGAGCCGGGGAGAGGGCCAGGAGAGGGGTCTACCTGCAGGCAGGAGCTGGAAGGGAGTACCTGTCAGCCTTAGTCATCGAGAGAGGACAGCCTGGGAAGTAGGAAAGGAGCCAGCCCAGCGTAACGCCTGAAGGCAGCCACCAACCTACAAGCTTTCAGGAGAGGACTGAGTAATTCTACACCCCCTGGGCCAGATAAGGAAAGAGAGCATTCTGGTGGGAAACCTGACTAGTTCCTCACCCAGGACTGGTAGTTTTAAAGTGGCAGTTTCTGGATCCCCTTGTCTAGGTATTCCCTCAGACAGCTAGGCAAAGAGGAGAATTCATCTGGGGTCTGAGGTGGTACACCAGGAGGGCTGTAGAGCTCTCCAAGAAGATAATTTTTTGTCGGTGGACTTGTACATACAGTAGTTGCTAAGGAATTTGTCCTCAAATTGCAGTTTTCTTTGGGCATCCCATACATCCCTCAACCCTATCCAAGTTCAAGACCCCTTAATAAAACTAAAAACAACCAAGCTCAAGGACTGTTTACTGACTCCAATGTGTAAGGTCTGAGGAAAATGCATGTTGCTTGGCTGTGCAGGACCATAGGGGGACCCAAAACTCAGCCAATCCTAAGGGGGTAGTGCTACAGATGGTTATGCTAGGCATTGACTGACTGGTTATGTACTGTTCATAGGAAAAAATGGTAGTAAGGGAAACACAAATGGGTTTGTAGGATGGTTTAACAGAAGGAGCAGTCCTTTAAGTGGTTCTTCTGCCGGCTATCATTGGGGCTCTTTAAAAAGTGATGGTGCGCTTATCAATAGCCTTAATAAACCAGCGGAGCATTAAGGGAGCAGTATAGGGGTGATTAAGGTATGGCACAGATGCAGCATCAATGTTGTACAGGTGCGGAATACGCATGGCACAGGTGTAATATGGATATGGTACAGTGCATCCAGAAAGTATTCACAGCGCTTAACTTTTGCAACATTTTATTATGTTACAGCCTTATTCCAAACTGGATTCATTTCATTTTTCCTCAACATTCTACAAACAATACCCCATAATGACAACCTGAAAGAAGTTTGTTTTGAAACCCTTGCAATTTATTAAAAATAAAAAACAAAAAAAAACCACGTACATAAGTACGTATTCACAGCCTTTGCCATGACACTCAAAATGAGCTCCAGTGCATCCTGTTCCCACTCATCATCCTTGAGATGTTTCCACAACTTGATTGGAGTCCACCTGTGGGAAATTCAGTTGATAGGACATGATTAGGAAAGGCATAAACCTGTCTATAGAAGGTCCCACAGTTAACAGTGCATGGCAGAGCACAAACCAAGCCATGAAGTCCAAGGAATTGTCCGTAGACCTCCTAGAAAGGATTGTTTCAAGGCACAGATCTGGGGAAGAGTACAGAAAAACTTCTGCAGCATTGAAGGTCCCAATGAGCACAGTGGCCTCCATCATCCGTAAATGGAAGAAGTTTGGAACCACCATGAATCTTCCCAGAGTGGTCATCGGCCAAAATGAGCTATTGAGGGAGAAGAGCTTTAGCCAGGGAGGTAACCAAGCACCAGATGGTCAATCTGAAAGAGCTCTGGCGTTTCTCTGTGGAGAGAGGAGAACCTTCCAGAAGAACAACCATCTCTGTAGCACTCCACCAATTAGGCCTGTATGGTAGAGTGGCCAGACGGAAGCCACTCCTCAGTAAAAGGCAAATGGCAGCCCACCTGGAGTTTGCCAAAAGGAACCTGAGGGACATTCAGACCATGAGAAACAAAACTCTCTGGTCTGCTGAAACAAAGATTGAACCCTTTGGCCTGAATGCCAAGCGTCATGTCTGGAGGAAACCAGGCACCGCTCACCACCTGGCCAATACCATCCCTACAGTGGTGGCGGCATCATGCTGTGGGGATGTTTTTCAGCAGCAGGAACTGGGAGACTAGTCATGATTGAAGGAAAGATGAATGCAGCAATGTACAGGGACATCCTTGATGAAAAACTGTTCCAGAGCTCTCTGGACCTTAGACTGGGCTACGGTTCATCTTTCAACAGGACAACGACCCTAAGCACACAGCCCACATAACAAAAGGAGTGGCTACAGGCCAACTCTGTGAATGTCCTGGAGTGGCACAGCCAGAGCCCAGACTTGAACCGAATTGAACATTTCTGGAGAGATCTGAAAATGGCTGTGCACAGACACTCCCCATCTAACCTGATGGAGCTTGAGAAGTACTGTAAAGAAGAATGGGAGAAATTGCCCAAAAATAGGTGTGCCAAGCTTGTAGCATCATACTCAGAATGACTTGAGGCTGAAATTGGTGCTAAAGGGGCTTCAAGAAAGTATTGAGCAAAGGATGGGAATACTTATGTACGTGTTTTTTTTTCGTTTTTTATTTTTAATAAATTGCAAAGATTTCAAAATGAACTTCTTTCACATTGTCATTATGGGGTATTGTTTGTACAATGTTGAGGAAAAAAATGAATTCAATCCATTTTGGGATAAGGCTGTAACAACAAATTGTGCAAAAGTTAAGCGCTGTGATACTTTCTGGATGCACTGTACATACAGTTGCAAGAAAAAGTATGTGAACCCCTTGGGATTACGTGGAGTTTTGCATGAATTGGGCATAAAATGTGCTCTGAACGTCATCTAAGTCACAACAATAGAAGAACACAGTCTGCTGAACATAATACTACACAAACATTAGATGTTGCCATGGTTTAATTGCACATAACATGTAAACATTCACAGTGCAGGGAGGAAAAAGTATGTGAACCTTTGGACTTAATAACTGGTTGACCCTCCTTTGGCAGCAATAACCTCAACCAAACGTTTCCTGTAGTTGCAGATCAGACCTGCACAACGATCTGGAGTAATTTTGGACCACTCCTCTTCACAAAACTGTTTCAGTGTAGCAATATTCTTGGGATGTCTGGTGTGAATCGCTCTCTTAAGGTCATGCCACAGCATTTCAATCGGGTTGAGGTCAAGACTTGGACTGGGCCACTCCAGAAGGCGTATTCTGTGCTGTTGCAGCCATTGTTTTGTTGAATTACTTGTATGCTTTGGATCATTGTCCTGTTGCATCACCCATCCTCTGCGGAGCTTCAGTTGGCGGACAGATGGTTGTACGTTTTCCTGCAAAATGTCTTGATAAACTCTGAAATTCATTTTCCCATCAATGACAACAATCCATCCAGGCCCTGAGGCAGCAAAGCAGCCCCAAACCATGATGCTCCCTCCGCCATGTTTTACAGTGGGGATGAGGTTTTGATGTTGGTGTGCTGTGCCTTTTTTTCTCCACACATAGTGTTGTGTGTTCTTCCCAAACAACTCAAACTTGGTTTCATCTGTCCACAGTATTTTTTGCCAGTAGTGCTGTGGAACATCCAGGTGCTCTTTTGCAAATTTCAAACGTGCTGCAATTTTTTTTTTGGACAGCAATGGCTTCCTCCGTGGTGTCCTCCCATGTACTCCATTCTTGTTTAATGTTTTCCTTATTGTAGATGTGTCAACAAAAATGTTAGCATGTGCCAGAGATTTCTGTAGGTCTTTAGCTGACACTCTGGGATTCTTCTTTACCTCATGCAGCATTCTGCGCTGTGCTCTTGCAGTCATTTTTACAGGATGACCACGCCTAGGGAGAGTAGCAACAGTGCTAAACTTTCTCCATTTGTAGACAGTCTGTCTTACTGTGGACACATGAACATCAAGGCTTTTGGAGATACTTTTGTAACCCTTTCCAGCTTCATGCAAGTCAACAATTCTTGATCGTAGGTCTTCTGAGAGCTCTTTTCTGTGAGGCATGGTTCACATCAGACAGTGCTTCTTGAAACCAGTAAACCCAAAACAGGTGTGTGTTTTTTAAGGGCAGGACAGCTATCAACAACACATCCAATATCATCACACTGATTGGAGTCAAGGTTGGCTCACTCCTGGCTCCAATTAGCACTGGGAGAAGTCATTAAGCTAGGGCTTCACATACTTTTTCCTCTCTGCACTGTGAATGTTTACATGTTATGTGCAATTAAACCATGGCAACATCTAATGTTTGTGTAGTATTATGTTCAGCAGACTGTGTTCTTCTATTGTTGTGACTTAGATGATGTTCAGAGCACATTTTATGCCCAATTCATGCAAAACTCCATGTAATCCCAAGGGGTTCACATACTTTTTCTTGCAACTGTATTTTGTTTTTTTTCTCCAGTGAGCAGTGTGAACAATAGACAATGAGCCCCCTTACCAGTCCCTGTGGTGCAAACTTTCACTGTACATCGGCGGCGCCTGCTAGCTCTCTCTAGGATGTCTCCAAAGTCCTGATGTGCGAATCACAGGATGAGAGGACACTCCGGTCTCCCAGCGGCAGTGCTGGAAGTGCAATTACTGCGTACAATCACAATTTCTGAGCCACCAGCTTAGTCCGGCTGGTCTGGCCCCTCAGCAATCTGTGTACAGGCCATAGATGTGCACTTCTCAGTTCCTGTGGCACCAAGACAGCAAAGTTTCCCGGGCAGTTTGGTAAAAACCATCTTGACACTCCTGCTCCTTGGTGTCCCTTGGGAACTGTAGTGTAAAGAGTCCATTGGTCCCATTATATGGCTGTCATCTCAAATTACCACTCCTCATGATTATCAGCACTCTGCACAGAAGTCTAGGGGCTCCCCTGCTGGCTGGAGGGGATAGTGCAGCTTAACCTCAACATCACAGTAGAGAGTGAGGTAACAAGGGACAATGTCTCCTTCTCCATGTTGTAGTAGCCCAGCACCTGGCTACATTTATGTCAAGTGCTCTATAAGAACAAAGAACTTTAGTAAATGAAACAGATGAAATGTCTTTCTAATCAATGTTGCATTGTCATGTATATAGAAAGCAAAGAGCACTATTAAGTATAATAAACTGAAACATTTCCAAAATCAACAAGACATTAGCTGACTCAAACAGCCCAGAGCACAAATAGCTGTGCTGGGAAAATGGTTTGCCAAGTTGAAATCAGATCAAGGTTGCAAATAGGAAGATTTGTTTTTGTATATCGGCAAGCACAGGCGGCCTTTATTCAGTATCCCCAGTGCTTGTAAAGTGCAGTCTTTCCTAACCAAGGTTCCTACTGAGCTAGGGGTTCCACAAGCAATGCTGAATTGATCTCCCATCTACATTGACCACCAATGCATGGGGACATTCTTCCACTAATCATCACCACCATGCTAATGTTCCATGAGCCATACGTATAGTGATTTTCAACAGAAGTTCCTCAAGGTCTAATAATTATATCAAGAGTTCCTCAAGGGTAAAACAGTTGAGAAAAGTTGCTATGCCTATAATTAGAGATGAGCGAATCGAACATGACAAAGTGGAATTCGTTCCGAAGATTTGGAAAAATTCTATTCGCGACGAATCCGAAGATTAGCAAACTTCGGATGCACGAATCGAATTTTCCCAAAAATGGCGGCGACATGTGTGGCGACGGAGAAAATGGACAGAGAAGATGGGGCGGGGATCTCTGGGAAGGCGCGCAGACAAGGCGCGCTGATCCATAATGCATTCATGACATGTGATCGCATTAGCCAATCAGCAGCCAGCCAGCACTGTGTAATGGTGGAGCTATAAATCGCGGCCATCTTAGAATTCTCCATTAGCCTCCGGTCATTCAAGAGAGACAGACCTGTGTGTATTAAGGGACGGAGTTAGGGCCACAGAGACTTTAGGGCCACAGAATCGTTACTCAGGGACACAGAATCGTTACTTAGGGCCACAGCTATCAAAGAATCGAAAATTTAAAGTGACATACACCCTTTTTTTTTTTGGTGGCTGTCGTGCACAGTTGGTGCTGCAGTTTGCCGATTGTGCAAAATAAACTGACTTTCTACTTCACAACCACTATTGTACGTTCAAAGAGTTAAATCCATTTACACGCCGGCTGGTGGTAATATTTTTTGGGTGATTAGTGCATTCCAGTGACATAAACGTACAGTTTACAGCCAACGGCAAGCTGCAATTGACCGATTGTGTACAATAAACTGACTTTCTGCTTCACAACCACTATTGTACGTTCAAAGAGTTAAATCCGGTTTTATTTTTGGGGTGCTTATTGAATTAAAGAGTATGTAAGATAACACGCAGAGGAGTGGCAGAGGAGGCAATGTTTCAGGAGCAAGCAGACGTGGCAGCAGAGGAAGGGGTCGAGGCAGCACTAGTCGCAGCCAGAGGCCAGTGCTCCCGGTGTCATCCAGCGGTCGTGTCTCCACCGACAACCCTGCCGTCATCGATTGGTTGACTCGGTCGTCTTCCTCTTCCCAGGTCACCTCTGACACCTACAGCCAACGGTCGGTGGGTACGTCAGACACAACCGTTAGTTGGCATGGCCCGGGAGCAAGCCCACTGAAATCACGTGTCCTCGACCTGCCCCTGTCCTTTGGTGTTCCCTCACCAAGCGAAGTATCGCATGCTGTGGGCTCAGCCCCACTGTACAGTGAGGAAGAGCTAACAGAGGGCGGTCAGGAACGGGGGGAGACATCCGCCTCTTCAGCAGCCAGGCGAAGAAGTACTGGCAAGGAGAGTGGCTCGGTAGCCGGTCTAGAGACAGGTCTGTCTCCTGACCCACACGCAGCCGAGGGGGCTAGTAGTGACGCGGAGACCCTAATTGATGATGATGAGGCTGATCGCACTTGGCAACCTCGTCGTCGTCAGGCTATTGCTTCCGCATCATCAGGAGAAGAGGGTGCCAGCTTGCCAGCGAGCAAAACAGTCGGTGGGTTGCCCAGGAGGCAGCAGGGTCGCAGCAGTGTCAGTGGAGCCAAACGGCCACGGAGTAGAGCACCAGCTCCACTGCAGCCTACCACCACGGCCAGTAGTGGTGCCGGTGTGCACGGAGGAAGTAGCAGTCAGCCAGTGAGGAGTAGCGGGGGCAAAGTTTCCTACTCGGCGGTGTGGCAATTTTTCGTCAAGCCGCCCGAGGAAGTAAACGTAGCCGTATGTCGACTATGTGGCCAGAAAGTCAAGCGTGGCCAGGGGGCCAATGTTGGGACTACAGCGTTGCGTCAGCATATGCAGCGTCGCCATTCGGTGGCCTGGGAAAACCGTGATAAAGATACGGCGGTTCTGCCTGCCCCAGCCCCCGCTCCATCACTCGCTCCGTTACTTGCTCCGTCACCGGACGTCAATCGCCCTCTATCAGCCAGTCAAGGCTCCAACACCTCTGCTGAGGGGAGTTGTCGCTCGTTGGCATCTTCCGCTCGTTCAGATGCTCCTTCTCCTGCTACTCCTCTTCACGGATTCCGTCAGCAGTCTTTCTTGGAATCCGTTTCCAAGAGACAACAGTTTGCGAGCACGCACCCGACGGTGCAAAAGCTGAACGTCCTCCTGTCCAAGTTGCTGGTGCTGCAGTCCCTCCCTTTCCAAGTGGTGGACTCAGCACCTTTCCGAGAAATGATGGCTTGTGCCGAGCCGCGGTGGAGAGTGCCAAGCCGGCATTTCTTCGCCAAAAAGGCAGTGCCAGCCCTGCATTCACATGTAGAAGAGATGGTGGGCCAGTCTTTGAGCATGTCGGTCTCTGCCAAAGTGCACGGCAGCGCCGATGTGTGGAGCTGTAACTACGGTCAGGGACAGTACATGTCATTTATGGCCCACTGGGTGAACGTGGTGCCGGCACAGCCGCACCAGCAACTTGGGCAGGTCACGCCGCTTTTGCCTCCACGTTTGCACGTCCTTGGTCCAGCAAAGATGTACCACCTCTACCACCTCTTCTTCCGCCGTGTCCTCAGCCGCCACCCCCGTGCCAAGTCCCATTACCCGACCGGCATATCACATGTGCAGGGCGCAACGGTGTCACGCTGTGCTGCACCTGGTATGCCTTGGCGAACGTAGTCACACAGGGGAGGAACTTCTGAGTGTAATGAACAGAGAAATCGACAGATGGCTGTCTCCGAGCAAACTGAAAATCGGAACCATGTTGACCGACAACGGAAAGAACATGGTGTCTGCTCTGCGTCAAGGAAGGTTGTGCCATGCGCCATGCATGGCTCACGTGTTCAATCTGGTTGTCAAGCGGTTCCTAAAATCCACCATCCCACTGCAAGACATCCTTAAAATGTCACGTAAACTTTGCATGCATTTCAGCCATTCCTACACCGCAAAGCACACCCTCCTTGAGCTGCAGCGGCAGAACGGAATTCCACAGCATCGCCTGATCTGCGACGTTGCAACAAGGTGGAATTCAACCCTACACATGTTAGACCGCCTTTACGAACAGCGAAAGGTCATCACTGATTTCCTGATGTTACAAGCGGATAAAGGTACTCCCCTGTGTAACTTAGATGTCAGCCATTGATCTTCTTCGCACCCACGGCATCACCTCATAGAATCTCTGCATTGCATCTGCAATCACAACGCTGACTTCCCGGATCGCCACTCAGCCATTGGACTCTTGATAGTCGTCTCCCCACACTGCTGCTGGGGGGACTTTTTAACCTAGGCCTGTGTATGGCCTTCAATTGAAGCTGCTTCCGCTCCGCCACTCTGCCATTGGACTCTTGATAGTCGTCTCCCCGCGCTGCTGCTGGGGGGACTTTTTAACATAGGCCTCTGTATGGCCTTTAATTGAAGCTGCTTACGCTCCGCCACTCTGCCATGGGCCTCTTGGGTATCCCAGAAGCTGCTCAGCGGGTCAGGGCAATAAAGCTCCCGGTTCGCAGGTTGTTCCGTCTTATGGATGGAAGTACGACGGTATATGATCTTCTTCGCACCCACGGCATTACTTCGTAGAATTTCTGCATTGCATCTGCAATCACAATGCTGACTTCCCGGATCGCCACTCAGCCATTGGACTCTTGATAGTCGTCTCCCCACACTGCTGCTGGGGGGACTTTTTAACCTAGGCCTGTGTATGGCCTTCAATTGAAGCTGCTTCCGCTCCGCCACTCTGCCATTGGACTCTTGATAGTCGTCTCCCCACGCTGCTGCTGGGGGGACTTTTTAACCTAGGCCTGTGTATGGCCTTCAATTGAAGCTGCTTCTGCTCCGCCACTCTGCCATTGGACTCTTGATAGTCGTCTCCCCACACTGCTGCTGGGGGGACTTTTTAACATAGGCCTCTGTATGGCCTTCAATTTAAGCTGCTTACGCTTCGCCACTCTGCCATGGGCCCCTGTACCGCCTCCTCTTGCTGATGCCAGGTCCAGAGTGTGTCATGGGTCCCTGTACGGCCTCCCATTGCTGCTGACTTCATCGCCAGACTCTGCCATGTGCCACTTTCAGGTCTCCTTACACTGTTGGTGGGTTCCATTTTGTGATAGGGTGCTGTATGGCCTTCCATTGCTGCTGCCTCCACCGCCACCCTGCGCCATGTGCCTCTGTCGTCTGCTCACGCTGCTGACGGCTTCCGCTTTTTAACCGAGGCCTGTGTTTGGCTTCCGAATACTGCTGCCTACACCGCCACCCTGCGCCATGTGCCTCTGTCGTCTGCTCACGCTGCTGCCAGGTCCATACTGATTCATGGCCCCCTGTACCGGCTCCTCATGAACGTGGTTCAGCGGGTTTGCATCACTTAACGGCAAATCGTTGACAAACGCTGGGACGTTCAGTGTTGTGCGCATTAAGCCAGACACCAAAGGGCAGCACAGACCTGTTATTACTCGCTCAAGCATGGCTGAACAAAACCAGTCTCTACCCCAAATTGGACCCAGACCTGCCCAGGGTCTCGTAAGTAGATTGCACGGAGGAGTAGAGTTCGTTATTGGAATTAACTGTGAGGGACTTTTAAACCTAGGCCTGTGTATGGCCTTCAATTGAAGCTGCTTTTGCTCCGCCACTCTGCCATTGGACTCTTCATAGTCGTCTCCCCACGCTGCTGCTGGGGGGACTTTTTAACATAGGCCTCTGTATGACCTTCAATTTTAGCTGCTTACGCTCTGCCACTCTGCCATGGGCCCCTGTACCGCCTCCTCATGCTGCTGCCAGGCCCGTAATCTGCCATGGGCCCCCGTACCGACTCCTCATGCTGCTGCCAGGCCCGTAATCTGTCATGGGCCCCTGTACCGCCTCCTCATGCTGCTGCCAGGTCCAGAGTGTGTCATGGGTCCCTGTACGGCCTCCCATTGCTGCTGTCTCCATCGCCACACTCTGCCATGTGCCACTTTCAGGTCTCCTCACACTGCTGGCGGGTTCCATTTTGTCATAGGGTGCTGTAGGGCCTCCCATTGCTGCTGCCTCCACCGCCACACTGTGGCTCCACACTCTGGTTTTGGCCCCGTGACTGCCCAAATGAGTGAAGTGTGCGGTGATTCTAAGATCGACGGCACTCATCTGCATGTCATACTGACTGACAGTATTATTTCTCTTCCCCAGCAGACTCCAAGGGCATTTAAATTAAAGGTACAGTGTTCTGCACTAATATAAAGGCTCTCTGAAGCCTAGAAACACCCTTTTTATAAGTTAAATTCGCAGCGAATATATTTGGCTCGAAGAGAATTTATTCGGCGAATTTGGCGAATCAGCCGAACCGAATTTTTGAATAATTCGCTCATCTCTACCTATAGTCAATATTCATACCTTCTGGAAAAAGGTGCACTTGAAAATCCATGTCCTCAATCCTCTGGTTCAGACAGTCCAGTGCACACTTCTGTATTCTCTGGTATTGCTTTGCACCATCCATATTGTTTGATTCAAATGTTTATCCAAAGAAGATTGACTACCAGAATAATGTGAGTGCGGGCCAAGCAGAGTCTCATAAACCAGTGTTCTTCTGCATCCAGGCCCAACATTTGTTTGTCATATGCTACACAACTAAGAAGCAAATTCAAACCATTTTATTGCACAAACAACTGAACAGGTCAACATTGGTAGAGCGCATCCCTAATTAGTATCACCAGTTGTTATTTTCATAAGGGCTAGCCATTCAAACAAAAATAGGTTTTCAAAGTAATATTATCAATATGCAGCAATTGTTGCAGTTACAATGGCTTCCATCATGTTTCTCAAGCTGACTTTATTGGCAGATTTGACTATTTCTAAAAAGATAAATAAAGCCTGGGATGGTAGCATGAGATGAAGCCTGGGATGGCAGCATGAGATGAAGCCTGGGATGGTAGCATGAGATGAAGCCTGGGATGGTAGCATGAGATGAAGCCTGGGATGGTAGCATGAAATGAAGCCTGGGATGGCAGCATGAGATGAAGCCTGGGATGGTAGCATGAGATGAAGCCTGGGATGGTAGCATGAAATGAAGCCTGGGATGGTAGCATGAGATGAAGCCTGGGATGGTAGCATGAAATGAAGCCTGGGATGGTAGCATGAGATGAAGCCTGGGATGGTAGCATGAGATGAAGCCTGGGATGGCAGCATGAAATGAAGCCTGGGATGGCAGCATGAGATGAAGCCTGGGATGGCAGCATGAGATGAAGCCTGGGATGGCAGCATGAGATGAAGCCTGGGATGGTAGCATGAGATGAAGACTGGGGTGGTAGCATGAGATGAAGCCTGGGATGGTAGCATGAAATGAAGCCTGGGATGGTAGCATGAGATGAAGCCTGGGATGGTAGCATGAGAAGAAGCCTGGGATGGTAGCATGAGATGAAGCCTGGGATGGTAGCACGAGAAGACACCTGGGATGATAGCATGAGATGAAGCCTGGGATGGTAGCATGAGATGAAGCCTGGGATGGTAGCATGAGGACCAAAACCAGGTACCCACTCCCTCCTCCCCCCCAAAAGGTGCCAAATATGACAGTGGAGGGGGGGAGGAGGCAAATAAGCAGGGCTTCCGCTTTTGAGTGGAACTCCGCTTTAACTGTTAAGTGTTTTGTGTGTGGGGGTTGTACTAATGGGTGATTTGTTTGCCTATCCCGGAACTTCTTCTATAAGGTTTATCTTCTCAGTCCTGCAGGATAAGTGGCCACGCTAATAAGTATATTTGTTCTGTATTGACGTGTTTCTGTGCTGAATCAACTTGCTTCATTGTGAACCTTTGTTAACCATTAAATTGCCTACCTTCCTTTTTATTGAACTTTATTTTACAATAGTGTGTGAGTATTTTCCCCGTGTGGCAGCCTTGAGATTCCCTGGCCAAGGTATGTTGCTGGTGTCAGCAGGGTTGTGGTCCTGTCTTGGACCTAGAGAGGACCCTAATACACCAGCTGCTGTGACTGTATCAGGGGTGGACTGACAACTCATGGGGCCCCCGGGCAATAGGGGATCATGGGACCCCTGTGTCCTTGCCCAAACTCAAAAAAGCCTATGAAAAAGGTACCAGGGGCATCTCATCGGGCCCCCTACTGACCCCGGGCCCTCGGGCAGTGCCCGAGTTTCCAAATGGTCAGTCCACCCCTGGACTGTATTACTGTAATAAATTAAGAGGGTACATAGATTTCTTTTTCATTAATGAAAAGCTCTCCAGTATTATGGCAACACAGGGGCTAAATGGTTAGCACTTCCACCTGGCAGTACTCGGGTCGTTGGTTCAAATCCCAACCACGGCACCACCTACCTGGAGTTTGCATGTTCTCCCTGTGCCTGTGTGGGTTTCCTCCCACACTCCAAAGACTTGCTGGCAGGTTAATTGGATCCTGTCCAAATTGGCCCTAGTATGAATGTGAGGTAGGGACCTTAGATTGTATGCCCCTTGAGGGTTAGGGACCTTAGATTGTACGCCCCTTGAGGGTTAGGGACCTTAGATTGTACGCCCCTTGAGGGTTAGGGACCTTAGATTGTATGCCCCTTGAGGGTTAGGGACCTTAGATTGTACATCCCTGGAGGGTTAGGGACGTTAGATTGTACACCCCTTGAGGGTTAGGGACCTTAGATTGTACGCCCCTTGAGGGTTAGGGACCTTAGATTGTACGATCCTTGAGGGTTAGGGACCTTAGATTGTACGCCCCTTGAGGGTTAGGGACCTTAGATTGTACGCCCCTTGAGGGTTAGGGACCTTAGATTGTACGCCCCTTGAGGGTTAGGGACCTTAGATTGTACGCCCCTTGAGGGTTAGGGACATTAGATTGTACACCATTTGAGGGTTAGGGACCTTAGATTGTACACTCCTTGAGGGTTAAGGACCTTAGATTGTACACCCCTTGAGGGTTAGGGACCTTAGATTGTACACCCCTTGAGGGTTAGGGACCTTAGATTGTACAGCCCTTGAGGGTTAGGGACCTTAGATTGTACAGCCCCTTGAGGGTTAGGGACCTTAGATTGTACGCCCCTTGAGGGTTAGGGACCTTAGATTGTACGCCCCTTGAGGGTTAGGGACCTTAGATTGTACACCCCTTGAGGGTTAGGGACAATATATATATATATAAAGCTCTGCGTAAATTGACAGCGCTATGTATGTACCTGAAAGAAAGTATTTTTTTGGATACCCATGAGAAATTCCTTCAATTATGGGCTCCATGGATCCAACTTGCCCATCTTTCTATATCAGCGGCCAGTTTCTTGTTGCTATAAATACAGAGACCCTACAGCTTGGGCTTGGTGCTCTTGATGTCCTCCTCTTGTTCCTTTCTCATGCTCCTTTATCTTCTTTCCCCCTTCTTGTTTTCCTTTTCTTTCCTTGGCTCTCCTGCAGGGACGATTTATGGTTTGTTCTTATATACAGCTTTGTTTGATCCTTAGATCAGTGAATTTTACACACAGATATCTCCCTCACCAACGCCTGATCTCGTGTTATAGGCGTATGGTTTTTCTTCTGTTATTCATATTGTTTCATTGTTGTGACATGACCAATGTACCTTCTGGCATGCCAACTATCTTGACATTTGTTGCGGTTTTACTGTTTTATGCACGACCGCATTTGACTTGCCAATCATTGATTTCACACTTCCACCTGTTTATAAGACTGTGGTTGAAATTTGAATCTTCTGAAAACAAACATTTTTTCAATAAAAATCTATTGAAAGGAAATTAAAGCGGAGTTCCGGTCACCCTGTCAAAAAATAAGTCAGCAGCTACAAAAACTGTAGCTGCTGACTTTTAAAAAGCAGCCACTTACCTGTCCCTCGGTCCCGTGGTGTGTCCCCCTGCAGCCCGTTTCACGGGCCGTCCTGTATTCCTGGAGGCCGGCATCTTCAGTGTGGGCACCCAGCTGTGATAGCTTGCGGCTTCACAGCCGGGTACCCACTGCACATGTGCGAGTAGCTCTGCTCTTCATGAATGGTCCTGTAGTCTTCTGGGACCCGTCACGTGTCCCAAAAGACTACAGGGAGGGAGGGAGGACACCTTCCATTTCCAATCGCCTAGTCGATCGGACTGGAAGTGGGAGTGGGTTCCTGTCAAATTTGGGTACCCGCTCCCCCCCGCCCCCCAAAGGTGCCAATCCTTAATGGGGAGTGGGGGAGCAGTCCTTAAAGTGGAACTTCCCCTTTTGGCTGGAGCTCTGCTTTAAGAGGGTACAGTTGGGCTTTAAGCCCTTCACACCTAAGGGTAAAACAAATCTAAATGCCTAAGCACAATTTTGCAACATTGACCTGTGTTAGTAAAACCGTACATATCATCACATCTACTTTGCACATCCAGGTGGATTATTGCGCGTTTTTTTCAAGACAAATTGGGCTTTCATTTGGTGGTAAATGGTAATGGATCTCTCCTGATTTTTTTTTATTATCAAAGGAAAACTGGTCTAAAATAGTAAAAATTGTTTTAAAAATCATTTTTTTTAAATTTAGCTGTGTGTTTCTTGTTACTACCATAACAGACCACCAAAGAACAACCCAAAATACATTCTCCAGCTCTTGACGATCGCAGCGATACCATCTCTGTGTATGTTATTTGTTGTTTGTACCTGGAGTACAGCCCAGAAACAATACTGCGCATTTTGTTTTTTGTTTACCTAAAACACACTGACACTAACTGACACTAATACCAATTTATTTTTATTTTTAAATCCTTACCTTTGACCCCGACCTTTCGATCTTGACCTTTGACCCTGACCTTGACCCAAACACTTACCCTGGCACTGAACTAGATCAAACCTTGATCTAGGTATTTTTCTTTTATTTTTTAATATGTATTTATTTATTTATTTATTTATTTTTCTTACAAACATTTTTTTTCTCTCTATGCCTGGAGTTAGAGAGATACAATGTATCTCTCTCCTCCATTCATAGAGAGAAATAAAAAAACAAGGGTCCGGGCTGTACAGTGACCGATCACAGTGATAGCCAATCAGAGGCTATCAGCGATCATGTGACCCGGAATCGGGAGTCCTGGATCCCGATCGTTGGAACGGGACCTGGGGCTCTCAGTGACAACCTGGTCTTTGTGCTGGGAGTGCGCTGTGCGGTGTGTTCCCAGCACAAAGACAGGTACGCAAATATGTGGCCCCACGGAAAAATTCACACTTCCGTAAGGTGGCATATTTGTGTGACGTCGGCGTCAAGGGGTTAAGAACATTAGGCCAATTAGCTTATAGTCTGTATCAGGGGCGGACTGACCATTTGGAAACTCGGGCACTGCCCGAGGGCCCGGGGTCAGTAGGGGGCCCCATGAGATGCCCCTGGTACCTTTTTCATAGGCTTTTTTGAGTTTGGGCAAGGACACAGGGGCCCCATGATCCCCTATTGCCCGGGGGCCCCATGAGTTGTCAGTCTGCCCCTAGTCTGTATACATGTAAATGTAGCAAATGAAAGAGGAACTTTGATAAAAAATTAAAGGTCAGCAGCTACACATAAAATAAAACACACTTACCCGACCTAAGAGCCCAGCACTGAAGTCTTCTCAGGTCCTTTTGGACCCCTTTGCTGCCATCTTGGATTTGGGAACCATTTGTGACTTTCTGATGACTCACACCTGGTTCACTACCGCATGTGGCACGGACAGTACAGAAATTGGCCCTGTAGCCTCTTGACACGTAGGAGGCTGCAGGCAAGGAGGGGATAGCTGTGCAGAACTAATAGACGCCATCAGGGGTGGACTGACAACTCATGGGGCCCTTGGGCAATAGGGGATCATGGGGCCTCTGTGTCCTTGCCCACACCCAAAAAAGCCTATGAAAAAGCCAATAAAAAGGGGGGCCTCTCATGGGGCCCCCTACTGACCCCGGGCCCTCGGGCAGTGCCCGAGTGCTCGAATGGTCAGTCGGTCCCTGGACACCATCCTCTCCTAGGTGAGAAGTAAGGAAGCACCTGATGGGAAAGGTATTCCCACCAAAAAGTAGCCAAACATGCGAAAGGGAGGGAGAGGGATTGGATATCTTCATAGGCCAAAATGAGAGTAAAGGTCTACTTTAAGCTCGTGAAAAAGTAAACTCATCATTGATCGTCAAGTAATTTAAAAATGTACCAGTCTTCTTTTAAAAAAACACTTCCCGTTCATAGGACATCATATGAGGTCCTGGACTTACAATGGTTATACTGGATTACGCTTGCAGCTACAGGCATCATCCCGGTATTGTTTTCATAGGGCTTGAGGTTCTCTTTCATGTAAAAGCCATCCTAGCGGCTAATTAGCTGCTGGATTTCTTTTACAGGTGGTGGGAGAGGTTTGGATGGCCCCTTCCATCTCCATCCAGTGCCTTTCCAGGCTCTCCCAGCAGTGAAGGCACTAGTTCCAATGGCTTGCCATAGATATGATCGGGGACCACAACTTCCTTGAGTATTTATAGTATTAGAAACTGGAAGGGATGAGTATTTTGTTACTTTTGTTTACCGGTCATTGCTGGCTAGTATAAGCATCAGATCACACTGGTCTTCATCTGAACTGATGCTGTTAAGGGCACAGGAGACATTTGGGGACTAAAAGATCTCAGATGTCTCAGTAAAGAGGACCTGTCACTGCTGATTGTTGTCACAAGGGATGTTTACATTCCTACTGAGAGCAATAAAAGTGATGAAAAGAAAAAAAAAAATAAACAGTGCAAAAATAAAAAAAAAACTAATAAAAAAAAATGTTTAGTGCAGCCTCGTCCCACCGTACTCGTGATCACACCACACATGCAAGGTATGAAGGCAAATTTCAGAGAGCAATAAATGTAGGTCCAGACCTCCTATGTAACTCTAAACTGGTAATCTGTAAAGGCTTTTAAAGCGTCACCTATAGAGATTTTTAGGTACCATTGTTGGGCACCACTCCCCGGGCGTACGCAATTTTAAAGTGTGACGTGTTAGGTTTCTTTTTACTTGGTGCAACATCATCTTTTATATTTTACAAAAAATGGGTATATATATATATATATATATATATATATATATATATATATATATATACCCACTGTATATATATATATTGCATTTGTGTGCACTAAAATTCGTTAAAGTATACATTTTTTCCCAAACATTTGCATTTAAAAAAGAGGCTGCACAAATACTGTGTTTTATATTTTACCAAAAAGGGGTATTATATTGTATTTGTGTGCACTAAAATTCATTAAAGTATACATTTTTTCCCAAATATTTGCATTTAAAAAAGAGCTGCACAAATACTGCGTGACATAGAAAATTGCATCACCGACCTTTTTATTCTATAGAGCTTCTGCTTTAAAATATGTGCATAATATTTGGGCTGTCCAAGTCATTTTCTAGCAAAAAAAATGATGATTTTTTTTACATATAGGAGAGAAGTGTCAGAATTGGCCTGGGTGGGAAGTAGTTAATAAGCAGGCAACATGAAAACCCGATTAAAGCCACAATGTTTTTTTGTTCAGAATGTAAAAAATTTAGATCTTCTGTCATGCTTTTACCTCTGACAGTGTCCCCAGTGGAAAAGGCTTTTGCTCAGTTTCTGTCTAGGTGACACCCTGTGTGTCAGGGTATACCAGGGTGCCACAGGGAAACCTTTCCAACAGCATTACAATTCCCACAAAGGAATAAACCCTTCCCCACTCAATTAAGGGCTGAACAAATGAGTTTTGGATGACATTTATATGGTTTATTTAGTTACAGTGGGGCAAAAAAGTATTTAGTCAGCCACCAATTGTGCAAGTTCTCCCACTTAAAAAGATGAGAGAGGCCTGTAATTGGCATCATAGGTAGACCTCAACTATGAGAGACAAAATGAGAAAAAAAAATCCAATCAGGTCATTCACTAGGTCCCCCCGTGTGGTCCTTGGATTTTTGCTCACCGTTCTTGTGATCATTTTGACCCCACGGGGTGAGATCTTGCGTGGAGCCCCAGATCGAGGGAGATTATCAGTGGTCTTGTATGTCTTCCATTTTCTAATTATTGCTCCCACAGTTGATTTGTTCACACCAAGCTGCTTGCCTATTGCAGATTCAGTCTTCCCAGCCTGGTGCAGGTCTACAATTTTGTTTCTGGTGTCCTTCGACAGCTCTTGGTCTTCACCATAGTGGAGTTTGGAGTGTGACTGTTTGAGGTTGTGGACAGGTGTCTTTTATACTGATAACAAGTTCAAACAGGTGCCATTGATACAGGTAATGAGTGCAGGACAGAGGAGCCTCTTAAAGAAGAAGGTACAGGTCTGTGAGAGCCAGAAATCTTGCTTGTTTGTAGGTGACCAAATACTTATTTTCCACCATAATTTGCAAATAAATTCTTTCCAAATCAGCCAATGTGATTGTCTGGATTTGTTTTCTCATTTTTTCTCTCATAGTTGAGGTCTACCTATGATGCCAATTACAGGCCTCTCTCATCTTTTTAAGTGGGAGAACTTGCACAATTGGTGGCTGACTAAATACTTTTTTGCCCCACTGTATATATGACAACCGACAACCTGCAAGAACTGGTCAGTTTTGAGCACCAGGAGCAGAACCTACAAGGCAAAAAATCTGGAACTGCCCCTGGAAATCATGATACACATGTTGATGGTATAGTGTGCTTTTGTTAGATATAGTTGATGCTCTGAGCTTCACATGAGAACCTGCACTCAGTTACATAATATCCCTGTACATTGTGTATCACCTGGCTAGAACGCATGTAGACAGATCGCTGCGGGGTGAGGAGGAGAGGGAGGAGGGGAATGCCTCCACACCTTCACACTGTTCCCTGTATACCTAAAGTGAACCAGGGCAAACATAACACATCTCTCTGTCTACCTCGATGCCAGCAGGTGAGCAACATCTCCAAGAAAACTTAATAGCACACTTACTCAAAAGTTACAAGCAGGAGATCAACAAAAGCATTCAAGGATTGGGAATTCTGAACCACCAAAGGCACAGTAACTCATACAGAGAAAAAGAACAAAGGTACTGTGGTCATCAAAAGACCAAGAGGACTAACCAAGAAAAAAAAGCTTAGCTTAGAAATGCTGGTGGAGAAGATACCGTGACGGTAGGAAGCTGGGACAGTGTTACAGTACAGGGGTCATTGACAGGAAGGTGACTGTGAATAACCTCTAGTTATCACAAAACTGAAAATACAGTAGAAAATAAACCCCCCAGAAAGACCCAAGAAGAAAAATTGCTTACCAACGATAAAGAGTTGGCAGGAACACCCAAAAGGACAAAGAAACAGGAATTTTGATCTGAAGAATTTAGAAAAGTTTGAGTTGTCTGTTGTCCTTTCATCCACCTTTGGATATGTCAATGATCGTGGAGACGGCGGGATACTTCTTTGGGGTCATAGGCTCTGTCTTGTTGGGCATTGCGCTCTTCGACGCCAACTGGAGGGTGTCTTCAGACGACGGAAACGTGATCATTACCTCTGTCCTGTTTGAGAACCTGTGGATGAATTGTGCCACTGATTCCACTGGAGTGTACAACTGCCGAGACTTCCCATCCTTGTTGGCACTTTCAGGTAAGAAGGTCTTCTACGGGTTGGTGGGAGAAGAGTAGTGGCAGCAGAAGTCCATGCTGGATCTGGAGCAGGGGTCTCCAAACTTTGGCCTGTAGACCAAATCTGGCATGCTAGAAGATATTATCTGACTTAAAGCAAACAGTGGCGTATGTTCAATGTGGGCCCACATGGGTCTCACTTCAGGTCACATTCACTCCAAGTTCCCCCTGCTGCACGGTCATCTTTGCTGTCATTGGTTGCTAAGACTACCAGCACCCTAGCAACAATTCATGTGCTTGCCCCTGCATTCATAGGAAGACAGACCTGATCTGCCTCCTTGCTCCCATACTGCTGCTACAGCCACCCTCCCAACTTGCACCTTGCTGCTGCAGCCTTTCTGTAGGGGCATGGTAAGGGCAGACTCTGATGGGGACTGATGTAAGGTGGACTATGACAGGAAGACTTATGTAAGGGGGACTCTGACAGGAAGACTGATATAAGGGGGGATATAACAAAAAAGAGAAAAAGGAAATAGGTCCTGACACCAACTTAGGCTACTGCTATTTATTAATATATAAAAAGTAGCATAGTAAACGACACATAAAACTGGTGCCACCCACCCTATCCCTCCTGGACTGCCCCGCACAGCCCCTCAAAAGATCCTCCTACCCACACTCCTTCACTGCTCTCCCGGAAGGTACCGCCCTCCAACCCAATAGTCCACCCCCAAAAAACGAACCTGCCTCAACTCATAGGATGGAACCACGTTGATAGAATATGGAAACTGTGGTGCCCAGTAGGGAGTGTAGCCATCACAATGGGAAGAATGCTGGCACCAATAGGCTCCTATCTTCCAGGGGTTGCTGCCCACACTACGCACCATGAAGGAATATAAGCCCAGGGGAGCCTATTGCCTGCAAAGATGGGAAATGGCAGTCTATAAGTTATTGTCCATCCACAGCTGGGTGCTTGGAATGTCAGTAGACATGGATGAATGGAGCCCTGCATGGGAATCTTGTATTAAGAGGCTCATCAGTCCATAGCTGGGTACATGTGGGCAGGTGCTCCAAATATGAAATGATATGCAGCCCAGAAACTGTTCTCCCCAGAGGCGGACTGATCATTTAGGCGCTTGGGCCCAGGGTCAGTAGGGGGCCCCGTGAGATGCCCCTGGTACCTTTCATATGCTTTTTTGGGTGTGGTTTGAGTGTGGGCAAGGACACAGGAGCCCCATAATTTCTTATTGTCTGTGTTCCCCATGAGTTGTCAGTCCACCCTTTGTGTACCAGGTATGTTGGCTCAAGGTAAGGAGGGATTCTGAGAGTGAGACTGATGTAAAGGGGGACTCTGATGTAATGGGGATCATGATGTAAGGGGGACTTTGATGTAAGAAGGTCTCTGATATGGGGATGATACTGATGGTGACCTTCTGATGGGGACTCTCATTTAATGGGGACTTTGATGAAAACTGAATTTATTTTTGCTCGACCTCTATTTTGCAATTTCTTTGCTTTGTTTCACTGAAGTTCTTTCTCTCTTGTTCTCAGTTATATTATGCTAATTACAAAAAAATGCTTCAAGTAAAATGTATTCATTCATTTAAACTTTACATTTTTCATTATTTTTTTTTCTTTGGCCTGCAAATATTCACAAAATAGATGATGTGGCCCTCATACTGAAAAGTTTGGAGACCGCTGATCTCTGGCAATGTCAACTGGCTGAAGGTCGGTGCTGAGTCAGCTTCCTGACCTCACACGCTGTTTTCCAGCCTCTGAGTGCGCGGTGTACGAAGTCAGGCACTTATTAGTGCAAGGACTCTCAGTGTTCAGGTGCAAATATAAGGGGAACGTATGCAACTAACCTTAGGTAACCTTGCACAGTGATACTAATTTAAAGGAAACTTGTAATGATGAAATACAAAGAATACTGGCTGCCTGTCGATCTGTTCCACTAACTTCAGTACTTTATGAACCATTGATCCAGAACAAGGGGTTCCCAAACGTTCTTAACCAAGGGCCATATTACTGTCCTTAAGACTTTACGGGGCCGGACTGTGGCCAGTGGGAGTAGAAAATGTTCTGGCGTCAGTAGGAGTGAACTATGCCATATTTTTGGTATTAGAGAAATAAAGTTCCATTGTTGGTGTTAGTGGAAGGTATAGTGCCCCATCATTCCTCCCAGTGGAAGGAATAGTGCTCCATCATTCCTCCCAGTGGAAGGAATAGTGCTCCATCATTGGTGTCAGTGGGAGGAATAGTGCCCCATCATTGGTGTCAGTTGAAGGAATAGTGCCCCATCATTGGTATCAGTGGGAGAAATAGTGCCCCATCATTCCTTTCAGTGGTAGAAATAGAGCCCCATCATTGGTATCAGTGGGAGGAATAGTGCCCCATCATTGGTATCAGTGGGTGGAATAGTGTCCCATCATTGGTATCAGTGGGTGTAATAGTGCCCCATCATTGGTATCAGTGGGTGGAATAGTGTCCCATCATTGGTATCAGTGGGTGGAATAGTGTCCCACCATTGGTGTTAGTGGGAGGAATAGTGCCCCATCATTGGTGTCAGTGGGAGGAATAGTGCCCCATCATTGGAGTCAGTGGGAGGAATAGTGCCCCATCATTCTTGTCAGTGAAAGGAATAGTGCCCCATCAATGGTGTCAGTGGGAGGAATAGTGCCCCATCATTGGTGTCAGTAGGAGGAATAGTGCCCCATCATTGGTGTCAGTGAAAGGAATAGTGCCCCATCATTGGTATCAGTGGGAGGAATAGTGCCCCATCATTAGTGTCAGTGGGTGGAATAGTGCCCCATCGTTGGTGTCAATGGGAGGAATGGTGTCCCATCATTGGTGTCAGTGGAAAGAATGGTGCCCCATCATTGGTGTCATTGGGAGGAATAATGTCTCATTGTTGGTGTAGGTGGGAGGAATAGTACCCCATCATTGGTATCAGTGGCAGGAATAGTGCTCCATTCTTGGTGTCAGTGGGAGGAATAGTGTCCAATTGTTGATGTCAGTGGAAGGAATGGTGCCCCGTCATTGGTGTCAGTGGAAGGAATGGTGCCCCATTATTGGTGCCAGTGGAAGGCATAGTGTCCCATCATTGGTGTCAATGGAAGACGTAGTGCATCATCACTGGTGTCAGTGGGAGGAATAGTGTCCCATCAATGGAAGAAATGGTGCCCCATTGTTCATATCAGTGGCAGTAAAAGGGTCCACTCATTGATGTCAGTGGAAGGAATAGTGCCCCAAGGGTCAGATAAAGGTAAGCAAAGGGCCACATCCAGCCACAGGCCACAGTCTGGCAACCGCTGATCCAGAGAAAACATTCCATTCAAGAGTTCTGACTTTGCTTGCTGCATGCTTGTTCTTAGACATATCCCAGACTTTATGGAAGCGTGTGGTGACCAGACAAGGCCTGTCAGACTTCCTTTCATTTCTTGGTTAAATCTAGTTGTGACTGGTACTTTTTAATTATGATGGTTACTCAGGGCTGCAGATTCATGAAAAGGAGGCCATACCAGCGTTCCTTTAAACTGGCTTTATCTAAGTTAAACTTGCTGGACAGTAACAAACCAGTCGTATCTAGATCCACCTCAAACAGTACGGTACAGTTAACACAATTACCAAACAAGAATGAAGCTCATACAGACAGGCAATCACACCAGGCACCCCTTCCTTTAGAAAGGGACAGTACAGGGAAGTTGGCATCAATTACTTCATCTTGTAAGCAGGGGCAGTTAAACTTCCTGCCTGTAGGTGGCTCTGTGCCATTATTACATGGAGAAGGGAGTCTCATAATTGAGCCCATGGAGACACCATACAGAGCCTTGACAGGAGTTGTGGTCTGACTGGACAATCAACTCTCCGGAGACTTTAGAGACCATTTTGAGTGAAGGAACTTTTTAAGTAAGGCAACCCATGTCACTTTGGAGAGCGTATGGTCAGGGGTTGGAAATTGCTTATGAGGACTAGTGCCAAGGAGGAGGAGGTACTTGTCATGTTTCACATGACTGTCATATGCCTTTAAGTGTTCTCTGTATTTTATCTCTGCTCCTCCCTTTCCTTTGGTTTAGTTCATGCTGTATAGATAGCCCTCCCCCTTTTTCCCAGTAAGGCATTTCAGCTTCAAGCCTCGTGTCTTATTGAAGCAGATCACATTATGATCTTTTGACCTATCCGATGTTCATTGTTGTAAGATTCTCTCAGTTTATAGAATAAACTTCACAAGATCTACAAGGTGTCGTCTGATCGAGTCACTGCCTGTGATATTCAACTAAGATTGGAGTTATCGCTATCTCATCACAACTGTAAGTTACAGAGATCACGCTTTCAATGCTTAGATTGGAGAGACAGAACAGTACTACTCAGGGTAGGCTCTTTTTTTATTGCTAATCCTCTGTTGTTCCAAACTAAAATGTGGAGTTGGTCAGAGGTGCTTCTTCACCCATTTCCAGCTAAGGGGTGAGACCTAACTAACTAACTCATGCAGACTCCACCTCCGCAACATCGCCAAAATCCGCACGTTCCTAACTCCAGAAACCACTAAACAGCTCATCCACTCCCTCATCATATCGCGTCTCGACTACTGCAACTCCCTCCTCACTGGCCTGCCTCGCCGCTGGCTATCCCCGCTTCAGTCCATCCTGAATACGGCTGCCAGACTCATTCACCTTTCCAACCGCTCCGTTTCCGCCACCCCCCTCTGCCAATCCCTCCACTGGCTTCCGATTGCGCAACGGATCAAATTCAAAATCCTAACACTGACGTACAAAGCTGTCCACCATACTGCCCCGAACTACATCACTGACCTAATATCCAAGTACCGCCCAGCACGCACACTCCGCTCCTCACAAGACCTCCTTCTCTCTAGTTCCCTGGTCTCCTCCTCCCATGCCCGCCTCCAGGACTTCTCCAGGGTGTCACCCATCCTCTGGAACTCCCTGCCCCAACCCATCAGATTATCACCTACTCTCCTCTCCTTTAGGCGCACCCTGAAAACCCATCTCTTCAGGGAAGCCTACCCCGCCCCCTGCTAACTTGCCGACCTCCTCCACTCTTCCTACCACTCCATCCCCCACAGCTATCTCCTCCTGTGCCACCATCCCCTCCCTCCTAGATTGTAAGCTTGAAAGAGCAGGGCCCTCGATCCCCTCATGTTTTGCATTGTATTGGTATTGTTCTGTCACATGTTCTGTCCCCCTTTGTAATGTACAGCGCTGAGCGAACTATTGGCGCTTTATAAATACTGAATAATAATAATAATAATAATAATAATCAGATTCCTGTCCCTGCCTAATTGCTCCTCCCACTCCTGTGACACATTGAATGCTATATATAACATTCTTCCTCACCAAGATGGTCGCCAAAATCTCTTTAGAACTCTGTCTCTTATCTAGCCAGGTACTGGGCTACAACCATATGAAGACAAAAACACTGATCTGTTAATGCTGAGCTGTAAAAATCTCCTCTGGCCAGCAAGGGGGAGAGCCAAGTCAACATGAACCCATACACTTCTATGCAGAGACATCTGGAATCATGGGAAGCGTAGTTTTAGGTGTTGGCCATGTAACAGAACAACCAACCTTTTGAACTACAGATTCTATCAGGTGGTGGAATGAAGGAGGAGCTGAGGGTGCCAATGTATTCTTTTGTCTCTCTTGGCTCTGTGGAGGTATATAGATTGCGTCCTGGCTGCAGGAGCAGAAGACAAAGCCATCCCTAAAGAACGAAAGAAGGGTGAATGACATTGCCAAGTACCCAGCCGCATTCTTCAGCTTTGCTGACCCAATGGAAATGCTACCGAGAGACCAGAGAATTTGCCAGCTTCTTCCTTCGTGCCGCATGGATTGCAGCCACACCAGAACCGTAATAAAGGGGCCCCTTCCACCACCAAACGGTTATGTGAAAAATAACCAAAAAATACATATTTTTTACAGCTCTGTCCATTTTTCAAGTTATAATAAATATTGTAAAAGAAATATATTCCTGCGCCAAATCCAAATTAAGTGACTCACCCTTCTAAATTGCTGCTGTGCAAAAATTGTGAATACACAAACAATGTAATATATAAATAAACAGCGCAAAATAGACATAAAATCAAGTATTAATAAATAACAAAATATAAATGTCCCATATCAATATGTGCATATCTGTATCAGAAAAATTTTTTCAAAAAAAGGACACCATAAAAAGTCCCTTGTGGTGAGAAATACGAATTCCAAATAATTTTTCTAGCCTTCCACCTTTCACCCGTGCACACCAAAATCAAATGCACTCACCAGATTTTGTTGAATGAGAAGCCTTTAGGATTTTATGGGGAATCCTATACCCTCTTTTCATCAGCTCAATGATAGCCTCTCCAAGATAATACCAGCCAACATACTCCAGGGTTCCCACACCAATGTAGCCAGATAGAGCAGAGGAATAGCAGAGAACCAGCCTAAATCCCGCAAAATGGCCACTGGAACGCACCGCGCGGCGTGTGTTCCACTCACCGGAAGTGACGTCAGACGTAAGGCAAATGAACCGGAAATGCGTCAACGCATTTCGCCCCTTCCATCGGGCGTTCTCAAGACCAAGTTCTCAAGTCTTGGAATATGTTGGCTGGTTTTGATCATCAGGCTGTTATGGGCTTAATAAATGTGCCTTTTACAAGCTATTGAAATGTGAGTGGCCTGGATTCTGTTTGTTATTGTACAAGATTGATCTGGCAATATTACACTATGTAAGTTTTCTCTTTGATGATACGGTGGAGCAAACTTGGGAGCTACGGTGAGGACCTGAAAGAGGATCTTATCTTGGAGAGGCTATCATTGAGCTGATGAAAAGAGGGTATAGGATTCCCCATAAAATCCTAAAGGCTTCTCATTCACCAAAATCTGGTGAGTGCATTTGATTTTGGTGTGCACGGGTGAAAGGTGGAAGGCTAGAAAAATTATTTGGAATTCGTATTTCTCACCACAAGGGACTTTTTATGGTGTCCTTTTTTTGAAAAATTTTTTCTGATACAGATATGCACATATTGATATGGGACATTTATATTTTGTGATTTATTAATACTTGATTTTATGTCTATTTTGCGCTGTTTATTTATATATATAATAAATATTGAGCAGGTGTTTTATTAAAACAATGTGTGGGCTTGGGGGTGGTGTATCCTTGCTGACTATGCCAAGTTGTGAGCCCAAGAGGGTCTGGACTACGCCAGGTTGTGGGTGAGGTCACACACCTTGCACATGGGGTACCTTTTCTCGTGAGCATGCTCATCAATGCCCGGGACCAGAGAGAGGGCGCGTTCAGATGAACTCAACCTTAAGGTGGCACCCCGATATAGAAAAGAGCTGTGCACTGTGTGCAATGATTATCTGGCGAGTTGCAGTAGAACATGCTGTCCCGTGTCAATATACACCTTCACTGTGAACTGTTGCATTTAGGAGGGACACTGCTGAGCCTATGCCCTCTCCACCCATCCAGAGTACCTCTGCCACCTCACTCCCAGTGACAGAATGGGTCCTGCCGTGCACCTGTGTAGACCTCATGAGTGCACTTAGGAAACTCCATCTCCTCACATACCAGCTGATGAGGACGGTGTATCTGTAACGCGGGTTTGGTTCTAGTGGCTACGGGGAACTGACTGCTAGGGAGGGAGTCAGATCACCGACACTCTTGCTACCGTAGGACACCTCACCCTGACAGGTACCATGCTCCACAACAGGCTGCCATTCACTTTACCCCAATCCTGGGTTACCCATGGCCACTGCTCTCTTCCTTCCCTCCTGATGTCGAGATAACCCTTTGTAATGGACTTGCTTTGTATCCCATATGTGCCTTTACTGACCCATGTTCTTTTATACGCCAGGAACCTTCATGCACCCCTCTAAAGTAACTTCAGACCAGGCTTTGGAAACAGTTCACGAACTGTACTGAAAACTTCCATACAATACATGTACATCTTCAGTGCAATATATCTCTAACTAACTAGTTTTGGGCACCAATTCACAAAAAGAACATTGGGGAACTGGAGAGAGTACAGAGAAGGGCAACCAAAAGAGGCATGGAGGAGATCAGCTATTAGGAAAGATTAAAGGAACTGACTTTATTCTCTCTTGAGAAGAGGAGTTTAAGGGGGGATATGATCACCATGTATAATACATAAGGGGGATATGATCTCCATGTATAATACATAAGGGGGGATATGATCTCCATGTATAATACATAAGGGGGGATATGATCTCCATGTATAATACATAAGGGGGGATATGATCACCATGTATAATACATAAGGGGGGATATGTTCTCCATGTATAATACATAAGGGGGATATGATCTCCATGTATAATACATAAGGGGGGATATGATCTCCATGTATAATACATAAGGGGGATATGATCTCCATGTATAATACATAAGGGGGATATGATCTCCATGAATAATACATAAGGGGGGGATATGATCTCCATGTATAATACATAAGGGGGATATGATCTCCATGTATAATACATAAGGGGGGATATGATCTCCATGTATAATACATAAGGGGGGATATGATCTCCATGTATAATACATAAGGGGGATATGATCACCATGTATAATACATAAGGGGGGATATGATCTCCATGTATAATACATAAGGGGGGATATGATCTCCATGTATAATACATAAGGGGGATATATGATCACTATGTACAATACATAAGGGTGGATATGATCTCCATGTATAATACATAAGGGGGATATGATCTCCATGTATAATACATAAGGGGGGATATGATCCTAATGTATAATACATAAGGGGGATATGATCTCCATGTATAATACATAAGGGGGGATATGATCACCATGTATAATACATAAGGGGGGATATGATCCTAATGTATAATACATAAGGGGGGATATGATCTCCATGTATAATACATAAGGGGGGGATATGATCTCCATGTATAATACATAAGGGGGGATATGATCTCCATGTATAATACATAAGGGGGGGATATGATCTCCATGTATAATACATAAGGGGGGATATGATCTCCATGTATAATACATAAGGGGGCATATGATCTCCATGTATAATACATAAGGGGGGATATGATCTCCATGTATAATACATAAGGGGGGGGATATGATCTCCATGTAGAATACATAAGGGGGGATATGATCTCCATGTATAATACATAAGGGGGGGATATGATCTCCATGTAGAATACATAAGGGGGATATGATCTCCATGTATAATACATGAGGGGGGATATGATCTCCATGTAGAATACAGAAGGGGGGATATGATCTCCATGTATAATACATAAGGGGGGATATGATCTCCATGTATAATACAGAAGGGGGGATATGATCTCCATGTATAATACATAAGGGGGGATATGATCTCCATGTATAATACATAAGGGGGATATGATCTCCATGAATAATAGATAAGGGGGGATATGATCTCCATGTATAATACATAAGGGGGGATATGATCTCCATGTATAATACATAAGGGGGGATATGATCTCCATGTATAATACATAAGGGGGGATATGAACTCCATGTATAATACATAAGGGGGATATGATCTCCATGTATAATACATAAGGGGGGTATGATCTCCATGTATAATACATAAGGGGGATATGATCTCCATGTATAATACATAAGGGGGATATATGATCACTATGTACAATACATAAGGGGGCATATGATCTCCATGTATAATACATAAGGGGGATATGATCTCCATGTATAATACATAAGGGGGGATATGATCTCCATGTATAATACATAAGGGGGATATATGATCACTATGTACAATACATAAGGAGGGATATGATCTCCATGTATAATACATAAGGGGGGATATGATCCTAATGTATAATACATAAGGGGGGATATGATCACCATGTATAATACATAAGGGGGATATGATCTCCATGTATAATACATAAGGGGGGATATGATCTCCATATATAATACATAAGAGGGGATATGATCTCCATGTATAATACATAAGGGGGGGATATGATCTCCTTGTATAATACATAAGGGGGCATATGATCTCCATGTATAATACATAAGGGGGGATATGATCTCCATGTATAATACATAAGGTGGGGATATGATCTCCATGTATAATACATAAGGGGGGATATTATCTCCATGTATAATACATAAGGGGGGATGTGATCTCCATGTATAATACATAAGGGGGGATATGATCTCCATGTATAATACATAAGGGGGGGGGGGATATGATCTCCATGTAGAATACATAAGGGGGGATATGATCTCCATGTATAATACAAAAGGGGGGATATGATCTCCATGTAGAATACATAAGGGGGATATGATCTCCATGTATAATACATAAGGGGGGATATGATCTCCATGTAGAATACAGAAGGGGGGATATGATCTCCATGTATAATACATAAGGGGGGATATGATCTCCATGTATAATACAGAAGGGGGGATATGATCTCCGTGTATAATACATAAGGGGGGATATGATCTCCATGTATAATACATAAGGGGGATATGATCTCCATGAATAATAGATAAGGGGGATATGATCTCCATGAATAATACATAAGGGGGGATATGATCTCCATGTATAATACATAAGGGGGGATATGATCTCCATGTATAATACATAAGGGGGATATATGATCACTATGTACAATACATAAGGGGGCATATGATCTCCATGTATAATACATAAGGGGGGATATGATCTCCATGTATAATACATAAGGGGGATATATGATCACTATGTACAATACATAAGGGGGGATATGATCTCCATGTGTAATACATAAGGAGGGATATGATCTCCATGTATAATACATAAGGGGGGATATGATCCTAATGTATAATACATAAGGGGGGATATGATCACCATGTATCATACATAAGGGGGATATGATCTCCATGTATAATACATAAGGGGGGATATGATCTCCATGTATAATACATAAGAGGGGATATGATCTCCATGTATAATACATAAGGGGGGGATATGATCTCCATGTATAATACATAAGGGGGCATATGATCTCCATGTATAATACATAAGGGGGGATATGATCTCCATGTATAATACATAAGGTGGGGATATGATCTCCATGTATAATACATAAGGGGGGATATTATCTCCATGTATAATACATAAGGGGGGATGTGATCTCCATGTATAATACATAAGGGGGGATATGATCTCCATGTATAATACATAAGGGGGATATGATCTCCATGTATAATACATAAGGGGGGTGTGATATCCATGTATAATACATAAGGGGGGATATGATCACCATGTATAATACATAAGGGGGGATATGATATCCATGTATAATACATAAGGGGGATATGATCTCCATGTATAATACATAAGGGGGGATATGATCTCCATGTAGAATACATAAGGGGGGATATGATCTCCATGTATAATACATAAGGGGGGATATGATCACCATGTATAATACATGAGGGGGGATATGATCTCCATGTATAATACATAAGGGGGGATATGATCTCCATGTATAATACATAAGGGGGGATATGATCACCATGTATAATACATAAGGGGGGATATGATCTCCATGTATAATACATAAGGGGGGATATGATCTCCATGTATAATACATAAGGGGGGATATGATCTCCATGTATAAATACATCAGTGGTTCATATAGTGAACTTGGTGTAGAGCTATTCACCCTGAGGTCATCACAGAGGATAAGGAGGCACTCTACGTCTGGAGGAAAAGAAATGTAATCTCCAAACACGGAAAGGTTTTTTCACAATAAGAGCTGAAAAATGTGGAATAGATTCCCTCAAGAGTTGGTTGTGGCCAGCTCAGTGGATTGCTTTAAAAAAGTCCTGGATTCTTTCTTGGATACACAGAATATAACTGGATATAACATTTATAGGGAAAGTTGATCCAGGGAATATCCGATTGCCTCTCGGGGGATCAGGAAGGAATTTTTTCCCCTGCAGGAGCAAATTGTATCAAGCTTTGCTGGGTTTTTTTCCTTCCTCTGGATCAACTGTGGGTGTAGGATTATAACTTTTTTTTTTTAATGGTTGAACTGGATGGACTTTTGTCTATTTTCAGCCAGACTAACTATGTAACTACTTTTGTGGCTGGCCATGCATACCTTAAGAAGGTTTAAATCCATAACTGGCAAGAGTCCATCAGATGGCGGTTCCCTGGAATCTGGTGTCCTCAGGCAGAATGCGTGGTGCTACAGTCTCCCTCCATAGCTCACAGTGTCACAGCATTTCGGCCAAGAAGAGCATGAGTCTTCCTATGAAACAGCTGGAAATTATATCTTTATGGCTTGTCTCTGTCTTCTTCTCATGCAGGCCGCCTGTGAGCAGAGCCCTCTCCCTTTTTATAAGAGCACAAGGAGAGCTCAGAGCGCAGAAAAGACCTAGAAACTGCAGACATGTTTAACCCCTTCCCAGCCTGGGCAACTTGTCTCACTTACTAACAGATAACATTCACCTTGTAGGCAACCTGCCTACAAATGTTTCAAATAAAATCCCTTTATATCAATAAAAACAATATACATGAGGTGGATGAGCAAAGTAGTCACAAAGTTACTGTCGCATGTACACAATGAGGCTACTTTGATCATGCAGGACCAGGGGCGGACTGACCATTTGGAAACTCAGGCACTGCCCATGAGTTGTCAGTCCGCCCCTGTGCAGGAGTTATAGCACTCGAAACATCAGCTGCCTCTTTGTATTGGTGTAGAAGAATCCAGACCACCGCCTTGTGCGGTGCAAATATAATCCAAATGTATTAAAAGTATATACAGTTAGGTCCATATATATCTGGACACAGGCACAATTTTCATACTTTTGGCTCTGTTTGCCACCAGAATAAATTAAAACAAAACAATCCAAATGAATTTGAAGTGCAGACTTTCAGCTTTAATTCAAGGGGTTGAACATAAATATTAAGTGCAAATTTTAGGAACTACAACCATTTTATACACAGTCCCTCCATTTTCAGGGGCTCCAAAGTAATTGGACAAATGAATATAATCATAAATAAAATGATCATTTTTAATATTTGTTGAGAATCCTTTACTGGCAATGACTGCCTGAAATCTGGAACCCATGGACATTACCAAAGACTGGGTTTCCTCCTTTCTGATGCTTTGCCTGAAGTCTGGAACCCATGGACATGACCAAAGACTGGGTTTCCTCCTTTCTGATGCTTTGCCAGGCTCTAACTGCAGCTGTCTTCAGTTGTCCTTTGTCTTTCTGCCTTTAGTTTTGCCTTTAGCAAGCGAAATGCATGTTCAATTGGGTCGAGATGAGGTGATTGGCTCTTCCATTGCAGAATATTCCACTTCTTTTCCTTCAAAAGCTCCTGGGTTGCTTTTGCAGTGTGTTTTGGATCATTATCCATCTGTACTGTGAAGCGCCGTCCAATCAACTTTGCTGCATTTGGCTGAATCTGGGCTGACAGTATATCTGTAAACACTGCAGAATTCATCCGGCTGCTTCTGTCTTCTGTCACATCATCAATAAACACCAATGACCCAGTGCCACTGGAAGCCATGCATGCCCATGTCATCACACTGCCTCCACCATGTTTTACAGATGACGTTGTGTGCTTTGGATCATGAGCTGTTCCAAGCCTTCGCCACACTTTTTTCTTCCCGTCATTCTGGTACAGATTAATCTTAGTTTCATCCGTTCAAAGAATGCTTTTCCAGAACTGGTCCGGCTTTTTTAGATGTGTTTTGGCAAAGTCTAATCTGGCTTTCCTATTCTTCTTCAGGGTTATGAATGGTTTGCACCTTGTGGTGAACCCTCTGTATTTGCTCTCCTGAAGTCTTCTCTTGATTTGTAGACTATGACAATGATACGCCCACCTCCTGGAGAGTGTTCTTCACTTGTCTGGATGTTGTGAATGGGTATTTCTTTACCATAGAGAGGATCCTGTGATCATCCACCGCTGTTGTCTTCCATGGACGTCCATGCCTTGTCATTTTGCTGAGCTCACCAGTGCGTTCTTCTTTTCTCAGAATGTACCAAACCGTTGATTTGGCCACTCCTAATGTTGCTGCGATCTCTCTGGTGGATTTGTTTAGTTTTTGAAGCCTTACAATGACCTGTTTCACTTGCACGGACAGCTCCTTTGAACGCATGATGTAGGTTCACAGCAATAGATTCCAAATGCAAATACCACACTTAGAATCAACTCCAGACCTTTACCTATTTAAGTAAGCTTTTGATTCGATTGTCCAATTACTTTTGGTCCCTTGAAAAAGGGGGGATGGCTACTCTTAAGAGCTGTAATCCCTAAACCCTTCCTCCAATTTGGATGTACATACCCTCAAATTAAACCTGAGAGTGTGCACTTTCAGTCCATATCCATTATAGAACTATAGCTTGAATATGTTTTGGTAAATACCTGAAAACAATAAAATTGTGCCTGTGTCCAAATATATATGGACCTAACTGCAGATGGCAATTTATCAGCAAAGAGGAAAGTGTGAGATTGTTTACATTTCAAGGATATATTCGTATAATCATTTATGCAAAGAAGCTGATTAAAATATAAAATTCCCCTCATTAATACCAACCAAACCCACTTATGTATCCTTTTATACAGCCAAAACAGAGATGAGCCTGAGTGTCCCCCAAACTCATCTCCAGCTGAACTCTAAACTTAAGAACTTCCCACCACTTTGTTTACATGAGCTGTGGGGTAGGAATTACCTGGCTGGCAGCTCATAGGAGTTAAAAAAAACAAAAACACACGTTTGGAGTTCATCTAGGGATGAGTTCGAGGGACTCCAAAGATTGTCTCCATTGGAAACTTCTATTTTGGAGGTATAGGTGGGTTAGCAAAGTGAAACTACCCTTCACAGTGTCATCAATGCAACTTTAGAAGCCATGGCTAAATATGGCTTGTCCCCCTTTCCCTTTGACCGTTACCTCCTCCCCCAGGGGCGGACTGACCATTTTCCGAGGGCCCGGAGTCAGTAGGGGGCCCCATGAGATGCCCCTGGTACCTTTTTCATAGGCTTTTTTGAGTTTGGGCAAGGACACAGGGGCCCCATGATCCCCTATTGCCCGGGGGCCCCATGAGTTGTCAGTCTGCCCCTGTCCTCCCCTTCACATTAATTAACCATTCGGGCAACAAGCTGGAGTTAATGGCTAAAACAGCCTTGTATTACAACAACAATAAATAACATTTTTAAATAATGCAAACACAGTATAACTGGAGCTTCCAGGTCCCAGTAGACATCAATAAACAAAACTACCTGCGTCCTACTTAAAATAGGCCTCCAGCCGCAACACCACCGACTTGGAGGCAACCATCATCATGTAACTGACATGGCGGTGATCAGGGACACTGACTGGTGACAGTATGAAAAAAAAAATATATATTTTTTTTTATTTTTTTATTATTTTTAATTTTTTATTACGTTTTTCTTTTTTTTAAGATTTTTTTTTCATATTTCACTATGTCCAAAGTAGTACAATGTTACCATAGTAACATTGTACTACTTTGGGGAAGTGATCAGTATTTTTTTTTTTTACACAATTTGCTTATAGCAAATAATTACTTTGGTATAAGCAAGCATTTACCTGAATGACATCGATTCATTCACGGCTTTTTTTTTTTTTGTGCTTAGCTGTGATTTGGCCACAGCTAATCACATGACATGTGCATGTGATCGCTGTGACCATTCAGAGCTAGACACTAGTATACAATGGATGGCATAAATGAAGCCATCCATTGTATACAACTGTCATGTGTCCTGCTGTGATTGGTCACAGCAGGTCACATGGTACCGGCAACGGGGGCCGGTACTCAGATCTGTCATCAGCCATGTCCGAGGTACACGGCCGGTGGCAGATCGCGTTGCTGCTCGGCTCTGCAAGCTCGAAAACTACGCATGTGCGGGAGGACGCCATATGGCGTCCACCCGGAAATCTACAGCCTTTTCCCGGCCTCCAAACGGCTATTGGCCGGGCGGCTATTGGTTAAGCTTGTGATCTACAAGAACTCCCAGATCCTTCTCCACCATTGATTCCCTAGATTCTTCTTCACCATTGGTTCCCACAGATCCTTCTTTATCATTGGTTCCCCCAGATCCTTCTCCACCATTGACCCCCCCAGATCCTTCTTCACCATTGATTCCCCAAGATCCTTCTTCACCATTGATTCCCCCAGATCCTTCTCCACCATTGGTACCCCCAGATCATTCTTCACCATTGGTTCCCCCAGATCCTTCTCCACCATTGACCCCCCCTCAGATCCTTCTCCACCATTGACCCCCCCAGATCCTTCTGCACCATTGATTCCCCAAGATCCTTCTTCACCATTGATTCCCCCAGATCCTTCTTCACCATTGGTACCCCCAGATCATTCTTCACCATTGGTTCCCCCAGATCCTTCTCCACCATTGACCCCCCCAGATCCTTCTCCACCATTGACCCCCCCAGATCCTTCTGCACCATTGATTCCCCCAGATCCTTCTTCACCATTGGTTCCCCCAGATCCTTCTTCACCATTGATTCCCCCAGATCCTTCTTCACCATTGGTTCCCCCAGATCCTTCTCCACCATTGACCCCCCCAGATCCTTCTGCACCATTGATTCCCCCAGATCCTTCTTCACCATTGATTCCCCCAGATCCTTCTGCACCATTGATTCCCCCAGATCCTTCTTCACCATTGGTTCCCCCAGATCCTTCTTCACCATTGGTTCCCCCAGATCCTTCTCCACCATTGATTCCCCCAGATCCTTCACCATTGATTCCCCCAGATCCTTCTTCACCATTGATTCCCCCAGATCCTTCTTCACCATTGGTTCCCCCAGATCCTTCTCCATCATTGACCCCCCCCCAGATCCTTCTCCACCATTGACCCCCCCAGATCCTTCTGCACCATTGATTCCCCCAGATCCTTCTTCACCATTGGTTCCCCCAGATCCTTCTTCACCATTGGTTCCCCCAGATCCTTCTCCACCATTGACCCCCCCAGATCCTTCACCATTGATTCCCCCAGATCCCTCTTCACCATTGGTTCCACCAGATCCTTCTTCACCATTGACCCCCCCCAGATTCTTCTCCACCATTGATTCTCCCAGTTGTACACCCCCTAGTATGTATGATGCATGCATATTCTTAGCCCCCAATTGCAGAACCTTACATTTATCAACATTAAACCTCATTTGCCACATAGTTGCCCTATTAACCTCCCTGGTGGTATTCCCGAGTGTAGCTCGGGGTAAAGTTTCAGTACCAAAAGCTGTAACCTTGAGCTACACTTGGGAATACACTGCAGCGTTGCTCTGGGATTCCCTCTTGTACTTACCTTGTCCTGCACTCCTGTGATGTGTCCCCTGCAGCGTCCCTGGCCATCTCCTCCGGCATCCATCTTCCGGGTTCCGTTCCCTGGGATATCGGGATGTACGGGGGACGGAACGGCGGGAAATTTAAACATTTTAAAAAGTGACAATCACTAATACACTAAAAATACATTCCTGTATCAACCCATTTCACATACATTTTGTCCCGAGTGCTTTGTCCGGCGCCCTGCCTGCATTTTTACTGTTCTTTCTGCCTGGAAACTGAGAAACGTCCATGGCATCCAAAAAGTTTCCCTTTAGGTCAAAAGCGGTTTTAGACCGGCTAGAGAACAGCGATAGTAAATCAGAACCACTTGCAGAATTGAGTGATAATGATTCGTGGGGGAAATTCGTCATCAGACACTGAAAACGACTCTGCAACTGAGCTCAGTGATGTGCGAACTTTCAAATTTCAGTGTTTTTAGTGTGATTATATTATTGAATTAAATTTATTATTATTATATTATTATTTTTATGATTATTTATTAAATTATAATTTATGATTTCGTGTTTCAAATTTTATCATACCCGGGATGTTTACTAGACTCTTGTTCGGACAGATTTCAGTGAGTTATTCCTAAGAATTACAGGCCTACAATAAAAAAACAACATATTTCCATGCAAAAAAATGTACCGCTTTGAGCACAGAAATATGGACATAATCAGACCGCTAGGGAGGTTAATTACATCCGATAGTCCATAGAAATACACGGGTGTCTGTTTTTTATCTGTAAATGGACATACGGAACGCCTGTGTGAAAGAGCCCTAAGCTGCATCATCTAACAACCATACCAAAGATTCCACCTCAGGCATATGAAAGGGAGGAGTGACAGCATAATGGTCCTGCGATTTAGCTGCTAATTCAGAATAAACCTGAACCAAGGGCTGTATTTAACTGGAAGAAGATCTGCCCGGATCAGCTAAGGTATGTGCTACCTCCAACAGTCCTCCACTGGTGACATCTTGCAAGATGCAGCAGCAAAGATCTTTGCTCTCCTATGCCAATTCCACACAACAAAACCCTCCATTAGGAGCATATTAAAGTGGTTGTAAGGGCTCAAGGTGTTTTACCTTCATGCATTCCATGGTAAAAAAACCTTCTTCATGCAGTAATGTCTAGGGTTGACACCTCATCCCTTTAAGCCCGAGTTCATATATATGCGGTGCGGTATACCGCATGTGATCCACACAGGAACCGCACCGCATTCCTGTACAAATCACATGCGATTTGTGTGCGGTGCAATTGGAGCCATACATTTTGTTCCTTTCTATTCTATTCTTCTATTGTATATTCTACTTTATTCTATTCTGTTTTATTCCATTCTATTCCTTTCTATTCTGTTCTTTTCTATTCAGCAGGTTAAGTAGGAATCATCACCTTACTTCACTTTCATACCTTACTGTATTTATGGCAATGTGTTTCCATTTTGAATTCAAATGCATTTTAAAATAATTTGTTTTGTTATAATTTATTTCGGATTCGTTAAAATTCGTTAATATTGTAATTCAGAAATCCGGATACATCCGAATCTTAGAATAATGAAAATTTTGCATATGTTTTCCTGTAACAGCTTGGTCTTTAACCCCTTGCCTTCAGGGCACTTACAAGTGACCGCTTCCTGGTGGTCTTGTTCAGATAGGTTCAGACTAGGTTCCAAATGTCCCTGAGCTCATCACTGGATGATACACTGACCTCCCACAGATTGGTCCACTTGAACCTAATCAAAAGACCAGCCCGGGGAAAACAAAACTTGGTTCCCTGGGTTGGGAATCCACCCCAGCTTGCTCTTGGGAACCCCCGGGGACACCAGCCTCAGTGCACCAATGTATCTGTACCATAGGGCCTTGTTGTCTTCACTTTAACCCCTTCAATACCGGGCACTTTCACCCCCTTCCTGTCCAGGCCAATTTTCAGCTTTCAGGGTTGTCGCACTTTGAATGACTATTGCGCGGTCATGCGACACTGTACTCATCTGAAATTTGTATCACTTTGTTTGAGACAGATTTTTCTTTTGGTGGTATTTAATCACCTCTGAGTTTTTTTTATTTTTTTGCTAAACAAACCAGAAACAACTGAAAAGTTTGAAAAAAAAATGTTTTTTCTTAGTTTCTGTTATAAATTTTTGTGAATAAGTGATTTTTCTCCTTCACTGATGTGCGCTAATGAGGCTGCAGTGATGGGCACTGATAGGTGGCATTGATGGGCACTGATGAGGAGGCACTGATGGTCACTGATGAGGAGGCACTGGTAGGTGGCACTGATGGGCATTGACAGGCATCACTGATGGGCACTGAAAGGCAGCACTCATATATGGCACTATTAGGCGGCACTGGTAGGCAGCATTGACGGGCGCTGATAGGCAGAACTGATGTGCACTGATAGGCGGCACTGATTGGCAGCAGCGATAGGTGGCACTGACTAGCATTGATAGGTGGCACAGACTGGCACTGATAGGTGGCACTGAAAGGCAGCTCAGATGGGCATTGATATGTGGCATTGATGGGCAATGACAGGTGGCACTGATAGACACCTTAAAGGTGGCACTGATGATCTCCTCTTTCGATCTGGACCTTTCCCGATCCTGTGACCGCCATGACAGCGCGTCACAGCGGTCACATGACCCTAAACCCTGCTCCGCCTCCCGGCTTCTGAAACTCTTAAATGGCCAGGAGGCGCCGGCGTGAAGGGATAAGCCGGGTTCACACCATGCGGTGCAGGACACTGCATGGAATTCACTCAGGAATCGCACTGCATTCCTGTGCGAACTACATGCAAATGTCTGTGCGCTGCGATTTGAGCTGTACATTTTGTATGGCTCAAATTGCATCACATCTGCACCGAAAAGGTGCAGGACCCTTTGTTAAATCCGCACCTCCTGAATCTCATCGCATGGGTGTTCTCACCCATGCAATTTCTGGCAATCGCATCGCGTTTTGCGATCTGTTTCGGGGTGTCATTAATTTACCATTGACACCCGCACCAGATCGCATGAACTTGATGCGACTGCAATATGGTGCGGGAAATGCACAGGATTCGCAACGTTTCCCGCACCGCATTGATGTGAACCCAGGCTAATTCATCAGTCAAATTCATCTAAATCTGCTAGTACATCTAAGGCTGGCCATACACTATACAATTTTCTGCCCAATTTCCTTTAGATTTACCTTCAACTATGTAGTGCAAGGGCCCGCCTAATTGGATACAATTGAAAGTGTTGTTTAAAAAAATTCTCAAGAAAATTGTATAATGTATGGCCAGCCTTACACTTCCCTCCCCTCAGGCTGACAGTGCAGCTGTCCAAAAGTGTCTTCATTGCTCCTCTATCCAAGGTGGAGAAACCCTAAGGCTGGCCATACATTATACAATTTTCTTGAGATTTTTGCTTTAGATTTACCAAAAAACATATAACACGAGGTCAAACCGAAACAACACTTTCAATTGTATCCAGTTAGGCCGGCCCTTGCACAACATAGTTGAAGGTAAATCTAAAGGAAATTGAGCAGAAATTGGACAGAAAATTGTATAGTATATAGCCAGCCTAAGGCTACACCTATGCAGTTTGTATTTGACCCATTTCTGCAGTGCGTTTTGTGGTGCATTTTGCAATTTTGCACATGTATTTTTTACATGTTTTTTTATGCATTTTTAATTTTTTTTTCTTGTTACTAGGCAGATTTAAAACGCATTTTGCATTAAAAAAAAATATATATATTTAATATTAATAATATAATATTTAATATTTAAAAAGAAATTGTGTTTTTTTTTTTTTTTAAAATTAAAATATTTTTTTTCTTGTTGCTAGGCAGATTTAAAATGCAGCAAAAACACACTACATTTGTAATGGAACCGGACCCCGACTGCGCTAGGGTATTTCCGTTAGTCTCCCGCTTCCCTGCCCGAACACAGATCCACGGACATCACCCCTGACCATACAAGACGAGACACAGCAGATTTGTATGAAAGACAGGAAAATAGAGTGCTTTATTTTAACACAAACACAAGATATATACACAGGGCGGGGAAATACAACCAGGAACAGGAAACACATCAGCAGGCTGTCCCATCAGGGAGAAGGACTGCCAGAAACATTGCATCCCATCCCAAGCAAGACACACAATAGAACAATGGGATGCACCATGTGACAGTGAACAGTGAACAACCCCCCCACCAATACACAAACATTACATCCCATAATAGTTTTCTAGAACAATGGGATGCAGCCGCATGGCAGAGAACAATGAACAACCCCAACACCAATATTAGAACATTTCACCCTGTACCCCTAACAGGCACAGGGTGACTAACACATAATGGGGAGCTGGGGAGCTGACACAGGGGTCTCCCAACCCCTCCAAGGGGGTTGTGTTCCATGGGCCCCCCACCCAAAGTCACTCCCGTCACAACATGCTTTTTTGCAGCGTTTCGATTGAAGTCTATAGAACCAAAAAACGCAACTTTGCTTTTAAAAAAATCCCTGACCATATCCAAAAAACGTCCCGGGTGAAAACGCGGAGATGTGAACCTGTCCAATAGGAAATCATGTCAAATGGACTGTAGTGCGTTTCTGCAAAACGCTTAGGTGTGAACCCAGGGTAAATCTGATTGCTTGCAGTTCCCAGGGGTCACAGAGAGGGAGAAACAATGTCAGTTTTGCGCAGCCATCGCCGCTAGGGCGAGGGGTAGGCAGTGGCGGGAGGGGGGGGGGGAGATCTGCTTCCACCGCCCACAGAATTGATCAAGTGGCAGTTCAGCCACTCAAATCACTTCTGCAGAAAAAGGAGTCTCTGGCTGAAAATGTTAATACCGCGATGATGCCTGTACCTGCGGCCATCATCCCGGTATAACCACTGCGACCGAGGACGCGATATGGCGGCGTACGGACAGAAGGTGGTTTATAAGAAGTTACATATTTGTGTGTTTTGCCCTGTAATCGCTCACTTTTTCGAGCAAGGTTTGGTAAGAATACTTTGTACTTCTGATGTTTGGCACTTTGTATGGAAGGACACATGACGATAAAAAGAATTCATTGTAGCAAACAGAACGCAATGGCAACAAGAACGCGGAAAGCAGAGATTTTATAGGGCTTTGAGGATCTGGTGTTTGGCTCGGGGCACTTGTAGGATTTCTCTTTGTGCCAGGTGTTGCAACAACAAGTCCCACGGCTGAACAGAAGACAGTGGGCCATTGTGGAATCCGGAAAGTCCTTATCTGTACTGAGAGCGAAGAGCTGACCTGTGAGCGAGGAGTGAGGATTGGGTGATATTACTGCCCTATACAGACATAATTCTACCGCTGTAGTGCTTAAAACCGAGTTCCAGCTGAAAGAGAAAAAAAAAAAAAACAACTACAAAAACATAAAAGCTATAAAATACAGCCACTTACCTGTCCCTCGGTCCAGCCGTGTCCTCCCCATGGCTGGTTTCACCAGCTGTCTTCTTTTCATGGCGCCGGCATCTTTAGTGAGGGCGGTTGGGAGTTTGGTTACAAACCGGAGCTGCCACTGATTGCTCCATTGTTCCTCCAAAAGGGTTAAAGCAAAGTTTCAGTTGAAAAACAAAACAATTAAAGTCAGTAGCCACAAAAACTGTAGCTGCTGACTTTTAAAATACAGCCACTTACCTGTCCCTCGGTGCAGTGGTGTCCTTATCACCGCTGGTTTCATCATCCGTCTTCTCTCCCTGGAGCCAGCATCTTCAGTGTGGGCACCCAGCTGTGACAGCTTGCGGCTTCACAGCTGGGATTCCACTGAGCATGTGCGAGAAGCACTGCGCTTTGTGAATGACCCTGTAGTCTTCTGGGACCTGTCATGTGTCTCAGAAGACTATGGGGAGGGAGGGGGGAGGACAACTTCCGATTCCGAGCGCCCTAGGCGATTGCAGTGGAAGTGGGAGCGGGTACCTGTCAAATTCAGGTACCCGCTCCCCAAAGGTGCCAATCCCTAATGGGGAGCGGGGGACAAAGGCTTAAAGCGGAACTTCTCCTTTTGGGTGGGGCTCCGCTTTAACAGGGCCGGATCTAGCCTGTATGCTGTGGGGGTGCAGTAAAAAATGGCGGGAGCAAAGGATGTGAGGTCAGCAAGGCAGAGTTTGTAGGGCAGTGTACAGGTGGTTATCAAAGCAGTGTATAGGAGGCAGTTTTTTTAGCTACTGACTTTAATTGTTTATTTTTTTTCAACTGGAACTTCGCTTTAACCCTTTTGGAGGAACAATGGAACAATCAGTGGCAGCTCCGGTTTGTAACCAAACTCCCAACCGCTATAGCCGCCGGAAGCTTGATCACCATTTTGCCTCCCAACTGCTGCCTCTCTTGAAAAAATGAATTGGACAAATGTAGAACCGATCTGTCAGTTCTACATCCTGACCTGACATGCCGACCAATAGCTTCGGTGGAGGGCAGGGGAGACATCAGGGGTATAACAGACCTCTGATGTCTCAGTAAAGAGAACCTGTCACAGAAAAATGCTATCACGGGGGGGCACCTCAGCCCTTTTATGTGATAACAGTAAAATCAAAAGAAAAGTGGAAATAATGAGCTACAGCTAAACACTTAATACCCCCCCAAAAAAAAGCCCCCGCATGCCCCCACTTACACACACATACAAACATAAACGCATGTATGGTGGACACCTGCATGCAAAAACATTGTGCTAAAAGGTTGAAGTGTTACCCATGAACCATTTTGGGTACCATTGTTTTTGTCATTTTCTAGTTGCACGAGATTTGGAGGCTTGACATAGAGTACTTGGTATCTCTTTACTCAATGCAACCTCGTCTTTGATATTTTACAAAAAAAATTGTATATTTGTTGGTTGGTGAAATTTTTATAAAACATTTGAGGGCTCTACATATTTCCTAACTCACTTCTCTGTTCTACCTATTCCCTCCTGCAATGCAGAATCAGATTCTATCAGAGGGCAGATGAGGGAGAGCCAATGGGGGCATCAGTAAGGACCAGGGGCGGACTGACAACTCATGGGGCCCCCGGGCACTAGGGGATCATGGGGCCCCTGTGTCCTTGCCCAAACTCAAAAAAGCCTATGAAAAAGGTACCAGGGGCATCTCATGGGGCCCACTACTGACCCCTGGCCCTCGGGCAGTGCCCGAGTTTACAAATGGTCAGTCCGCCCCTGGTAAGGACCCATGTATGATGGAAATTGTAGTTCTTAAAGGGGCTCTGCACTGCCCTTGTCAATAAAGGCTAACACGTTCTGGACTTCAGTTCCCCATAGATCCCCGTTCCTGATGGGGGGAGAGCTTCATTGTTTTCCCAGGCAAGTAGGGAGCAATCGGGAAGTCCAGGGAAGAGAGTGATGAATACGGACCTGCTGTTATGGTCTGTGTCTCACATCTGAGGGACTGGAGCCATTAGAGGGGAGCTAACGGGACCCGTTGCTGTGCCTAGTCCCCCACATCAAAGAGAGGAGATGGACCTGCATGGCCAAGCTGCTGGAGCTGCCTTCAGAGCCTGAGTTGAGAGAATGATTTGCTGAATCTTCAGGGTCTGAGCTGACATACTGTGTACCTGTGTGTGGATCCAGGACCTGATCGCTGGAAGCTGTTGATCGCCAAGCCATTGGGACCTGATTAGCATGCCAGAATGTTGTGAGCTGAACTACATGTTCTAATTTCCTGCCACACTGTGTTAGCCTATGCTGAGAGTCTAAAGGGCACCGAAAGCCGGCCAGCTTTAATTACTAGGCACCAGGTACTTTCTTCCACCTCCGAGGGTACCCCACAGCAGGAATGCGTATGTCCACTTGTTTCTTGGGTTGTATGCACATGCTGTACAACAGAACTCTTTCTAATCCTCTGGACTGGATGATATTGTTTAGAGACCAGGGGCGGACTGACCATTTGGAAACTCGGGCACTGCCCGAGGGCCCCGGGTCAGTAAGGGGCCCCATGAGATGCCCTTGGTACCTTTTTCATAGGCTTTTTTGAGTTTGGGCAAGGACACAGGGGCCCCATGATCCCCTATTGCCTGGGGGCCCCATGAGTTGTCAGTGCGCCCCTGTTAGAGACTCCAGTAACCCGGTTAAATCTCAAGTTAATAGCTTGTCTATTATAGGTCTCTTTTGTTTATGCATTTATCTGTTGATTTCTGTGAGCTCTTCTTCAAATATAATCTAACCCAATCCTATAATCTACACATCAAAATATAAATAATAAATCACATAAAGTCCCATAAATGTCTCTGGAGTCCCATAAATGTCCAAACAATTTCTTTTCACCTCCAAATCACATTGTGTCACGCTGTATATAGTAGTCCAACGTAATGTATCCCAAAATTCGTGAACCTCAAAAAAAAATATAAACTAGAGATAGTGTATTACCTTTCTAGAAAGGAAACATCAGTGCAACAAATAGTGTGTCATGCACTCTGCATATCATGTGTACAAAACGTGAGAGAAAAAAAAAAATGATATCCAGTGTGCATGACACACTATTTGTTGCACTGATGTGTCCTTTCTAGAAAGGTAATACACTATCTCTAGTTTATATTTTTTTTTGAGGTTCACGAATTTTGGGATACATTACGTTGGACTACTATATACAGCGTGACACAATGTGTTTTGGAGGTGAAAAGAAATTGTTTGGACATTTATGGGACTCCAGAGACATTTATGGGATTTTCTGTGATTTATTATTTATATTTTGATGTGCCGATTATAGGATTGGGTTAGATTATATTTAAAGAAGAGCTCACAGATTGTATTACTTTCAAGGGTGAAAGGTTTTCTTTTCTTTTTGGGATAGGAGTTATATTGTCTTGGGAGTGTGCAGAGTTATTGGTTAGTGTATCTGTGGATTTGCGCTGTATTGCATTGAATTGCTTTAATACGTTCAACTGATTTGCCATCAAGCTGTTTGTGGCCTCATTCCTGTGCATTCTTACAGTGGTACTCTGCTAACCCTTAAATCCACAAGTTCAAATGGTCTTTAGTATATGACCAAGTGTGTCGGAGGGAACCAACCAGATCAGAGAGTCGTAGCAGAGCAGAGGACTCATCACATTTGGGGGTAGACACTACATAATGCTGAAGTTGGGTTTTATACATTTAAAGCAGTCCTTTACAATTTCAGGTTTAGGTAAACCATTACTAAATTAAACCTGAAATAGAATATATATGGATCTTGGGATCTATGGTGGAGACAAATGGGTTCTTCCTTCTGAACAAACAACCCAAAGATAAATTTCTTTTTGAATAGTGATCATAAAAGAAGTTTATCTGTGCGTTGATGTTCAAAAAGTAGAACCCATTTGTCCCCCCATCCAAAGATCCATATATGTCCCATCAGGGTTCTGCCATCTTGAGCATGGAATCCTGGGGTGGGGCAAGGCTGTCAGTCAAATCCAGAAGGCCAGAGATTATTATTATTATACAGTATTTATAAAGCGCCAATAGTTCGCTCAGCGCTGTACATTACAAAGGGGGACAGAACATGTGACAGAACAATACCAATACAATGCAAAACATGAGGGGATCGAGGGCCCTGCTCTTTGGAGCTTACAATCTAGGAGGGAGGGGATAGTGGTACAGGAGGAGATAACTGTGGGGGGTGGAGTGGTAGGAAGAGTGGAGGAGGTCGGTCAAGTTAGCAGGGGGTGGGGCAGGCTTCCCCGAAGAGATGGGTTTTCAGGGTGCGCCTAAAGGAGAGGAGAGTAGGTGATAATCTGATGGGTTGGGGCAGGGAGTTCCAGAGGATGGGTGACACCCTGGAGAAGTCCTGGAGGCGGGCATGGGAGGAGGAGACCAGGGAACTAGAGAGAAGGAGGTCTTGTGAGGAGCGGAGTGTGCGTGTTGGGTGGTACTTGGATATTAGGTCGGTGATGTAGTTCGGGGCAGTATGGTGGACGGCTTTGTACGTCAGTGTTAGGATTTTAAATTTGATCTGTTGCGCAATCGGAAGACAGTGGAGGGATTGGCAGAGGGGGGTGGCGGAGACGGAGCGGTTGGAAAGGTGAATGAGTCTGGCAGCCGTATTCAGGATCGACTGAAGCTTGGATAGCCAGCGGCGAGGCAGGCCAGTGAGGAGGGAGTTGCAGTAGTCAAGTCGTGATATGATGAGGGAGTGGATGAGCTGTTTAGTAGTGTCTGGGGTTAGGAACGTGCGTATTTTGGCGATGTTGCGAAGGTGGAGTCTGCACGAGTTTGTTAAAGATTGGACTTGGGGCTGGAAGGATAGGTTGGAGTCCAGAATGACACCAAGTACTCCGGCCTGCAGGGCAGGTTTGACATTGGCGTTGTTGGATGTGATGGAGAAGTCAATGGGGGGTGGTGTGCGGGCTGGGGGGAAGACAAGAAACTCAGTTTTGGAGAGGTTCAGTTTAAGGAAGTGGAGCAACATCCAATCTGATATGTCGCTCAGTAGGTGTGTGATTCGGGCGGAGACTGAGGGGGTGAGGTGGGGGGTTGAGAGATAGATTTGTGTGTCGTCGGCATAGAGGTGGTAGTTGAAGCCGTGAGAGTGTATGAGTTGGCCAAGGGAGGAGGTGTAGATGGAGAAGAGAAGGGGCCCAAGGACAGAGCCTTGAGGGACCCCAACAGAGAGGGGGAGTGAGAGGGAGGTGGTAGAGTTATAGGTAACGCTGAAAGAGCGTTGTGACAGGTAGGATGAGAGCCAGGAGAGAGCAGAATCTCTGAGGCCAAGGGAGTGTAGTTTTTTGAGGAGGAGGGGGTGGTCGACTGTGTCGAAGGCCGCAGAGAGGTCAAGGAGTAGGAGCACTGAATAGTGGCCATTAGCTTTGGCGGTTAGAAGGTTGTTGGAGAGTTTGAGTAAGGCGGTTTCGGTGGAGTGTAGGGGACGGAAGCCGGACTGTAGGGGATCGAGGAGGTTGTTGTCAGTGAGGTGAGAACATAGGCGGGTGTAGACTAGGCGCTCGAGGAGTTTGGATGTAAATGGGAGCAGGGAGATGGGTCTGAGGTTGTTCGGGTCATTGGGGTCCAGGGAGGGCTTTTTAAGTATGGGGGTGATGTGTGCATGTTTCAGAGGGGAGGGGAAAGTGACTGAGGAGAGGGAGAGATTGAAGATGTGGGTGAGGGAGCGTAGGATGGAGGGGGAGGGAGGTCGTAGGAGTTGTGAGGGGATAGGGTCGAGGGGGCAGGTGGTGAGGTGGGCATCAGAGAGGATCTTGGAGACTTCCTCGATGGTGGTAAGGTCAAAGGTGTGAAGTGTTGGGGGGGGCTTCAGTATGAGGAATGAAGGGTGGGGTGGAAGTGGAGGTCAGAGCAGTGGTGCGGCCGTGGGAGAGGGGTGATGAGGGGGTAGCTGAGTGAGGGGGAACGGGGTTGGAGGGAGTTTGAGCAGCGACGAAGTCCCTGCGGGTTATGTCGAGGGGGAGGGGGGATGAGAGGGTAGCTGTGTGAGAGGGGACGGGTTGAGAGGGCGTGTGAGTTGCGGCAATGTCCTTGCGAATTGTGTCAATCTTGTTTTTGAAGTGATTGGCAATCTCAAGGGCGGTGAGTGAGGTGCTGGGTGGAGGTGGGGGTGGCGAGAGTAGAGAGTTGAAGGTGGAGAAGAGTCGGCAAAGATTGGAGGAGAGGGCCTTGAAGAGGGTCAGGAAGTAGGCTTGTTTGGCTGCGTGGAGGGAGGAAGTGTAGGTGTGGAAGGCAGATTTGTAGCGGGTGAAGGCTTGTTGGGATTTGGTTTTGCGCCATAGTCGCTCCAGGGCACGACTGTGTCGTTTGAGGGTTTTGGTGTGATCAGTCTGCCAGGGCTGGAGCGGTCGGGGTCTGATGTTGCGTGTGGTTAAATGCGCTAGTGAGTCAAGGGCTGTTGACAGCGCGTTGTTGTAGGCAGTCATGGCCAAGTTGGGGCAGGACAGGGGGAGGATGCTGTCATGGAGTTGATCAGCTGCAGAGTGGAGGGGGGCAGGGTTAAGGTTGCGGAGGTTACGGCTGGTAGTAGTGTGACATTTGGAGGGGTAGGCGTTGGAGGACGAGGAGATAGAGAAGGAAATCAGGTTGTGGTCAGAGAGAGGGAAGGGGGTGTTAGTGAGGTTGTGGGGAGCGCAGCGGATGGAGAAGACAAGATCAAGGATATTACCGTCGGAGTGGGTGGTGGATTGTATGCACTGTGCAAGTGCAAAGGAGGAGGTTAAGTGGAGGAGATGGGATGTGTCCGGGTTGTCGAGGTTGACAGGGATGTTGAAATCCCCAAGGATGATGGTGGGTAGCTCAGAGGAGGGGAAGAAGGGTAGCCAGGAGGAAAAGTCATCCAGGAAGCAGGGTATGGATCCAGGAGGCCGGTATATCACAGCAATCTTCAGGGGGGTTGGGGAGAATAGTCGGACGCAGTGGGCTTCAAAGGAGGAGAAGGATAGGGAGGGGGGGTTTGGGAGGACTCGGAAGGTGCTCTGCGGTGACAGGAGCAGACCAACCCCACCACCTTTACGACCATCAGGTCTGGGTGAGTGGGTCCAGGTGAGACCTCCGTAGGAGAGTGCAGCAGGGGAGGTAGAGTCAGTGGGCTGGATCCAGGTTTCTGTGATCGCCAGGAGGTCGAGGGAGTGGGAAACAAAGAGGTCGTGGATGGCGGTAAGCTTGTTGCACACCGATCGGGCGTTCAGGAGTGCACATGAAAACGGGGGGGAGATTTTAGGGAGCAGGGGGACAGATACTAAGTTGCGGGGGTTGCGGCAGGACGTGGAGGCCGGAGGGTGTTGTGTGGGTGAGGGAGGTGGTGGAGGGCCAGGATTCGGGGAGATGTCCCCCGCGGTTATGAGGAGGAGAAGGGTGAGAAAGGTGGCATGGGAGCGGGATGTGCAGGAGCGTGAGAAACTACTAGTGGAGGTGTTCGGGTCAGTGGGAGAGTGGAGTAATAGGAGGAGGTGGTGGGTGCCGTAGAGGGGTGAAGGAAGCAGTGAGGACACAATATACAATTGTTTGGGAGGAGCAGAGGGATATAGTGAATGGATTTTGGGAACGGAGGAGAGGAAAATGAGAAGGAGGAGTGGAAGAGGCATTTTGGGGAGGTGAAGAGAGCAATAGTAGGGAGATGATAGCAATGACGGGGAGATGTACAAGTTTTGGGGTGGAGCAGAGGGGTAAAGAAATGAGATTTGGGAACAGAGGATAGTAATATGAAGAGGAGAAGAGGGGCGTATTATATAAAGGTACACGGAGTGGGACTCAGGTATGTAAGAGAGGTTTCCCAGGGTGTTTGCTTGCAGTCTGTCCAGCGTGCAGTAGAGTTACTTGTTGTTGTAGAGATGAAGGTGTAATTGGTTGGGATGTAAGTGGAAGGCATACAGAGGGTAGTAGAAAGTCAGTAAGGTGGTGGGACAACAGAAGATGTTAAAGAAGACACACTGAGAACGTTTAACTAAATTTGGTTGTCACATGTAAAGTGTGAATATCTCTGCTTGTATGTATAGTGGCTTGTGAACAAGTACAGTTTATTGTGGCCAACTACTACAAGATATTTCATGACCAAGATCAGTAAGAGCCTTCACATGTTCACATGTGGTTGGATACACATAACAATACTCATTCGGGACTCAATTCCGACTTCTTAATGTTTATAAATTAAAATGTTCACTTTAAAGCCTCATTCATTCACTCCCTCATTATACCACGCCTCGACTACTGTAACTCCCTCCTCATCAGCTTACCTCTCCGCAGGCTATCCCTGCTTCAGTCTATCTGGAATGCTGCGGCCAGACTCATCCACCTTACTAACCACTCCTTATCTGCCACCCCTCTCTGCCAATCCCTCCACTGGCTTCTGATTGCCCAATGGATAAAATTCAAAATACTAACATTGACATATAAAGCTGTTCATAATGCTGCCCTGAACTACATCACCGATCTGGTATCCAAATACCACCCAAAACACACACTCCGCTCCTCTCAATACCTCCTACTCTCTAGTTCCCTGGTCTCCTCCTCCCATGCCCGCCTCCAGGACTTCAGGGCTTCCCCCATCCTCTGGAACTCCCTACCCCAATCCATCAGACTATCACCTACTCTCCTCACCTTTAGGCGCACTCTGAAAATCTATCTCTTCAGGGAAGCCTACCCCGCCCTCAGCTAATTACTGAATTCCTCCACTCTTCCTACCACTCCATCCCCCACAGCTATCTCCTCCTGTACCACTCTCCCCTCCCTCCTAGATTGTAAGCTCCAAGGAGCAGGGCCCTCGAACCCCTCGTGTATTGAACTGTATTGTTACTGTGCTGTCTCGTGTACTGTCTCCCATTGTAATGTTATAATGTTCAGCACTGAGCAAACTGTTGGCGCTATATAAATCCTGTATAATAATAATAATAATAATAATAAAAAAGTGGCTGACAGGTTCACTCAAATGTTCATTTTGCAAACATAACTCAACAGCCAGCTTTTGTCATTGGTCAAAATACCACAATGGATGTGAAGCTGGGTAACACATGAGCCGAAAATCAGCAGAAAATGGTTGGTTCGGCAGCTCCTCACGACTAACTTCTGTTGAACGGGCATGCTGGAGAACCAGCATCAGATCAGCGCCAGCAGCCAATGGCTGCCAGCACTGGTCAACGTGTCTTGGCAGGGTGGTCCTCCTGTCAGAACCAGGGGCGGACTGACCATTTGGAAACTCAGGCACTGTCCGAGGGCCCGGGGTCAGTAGGGGGCCCCATGAGATGCCCCTGGTACCTTTTTCATAGGCTTTTTTGAGTTTGGAAAGGACACAGGGGCCCCATGATCCCCTATTGCCCGGGGGCCCCATGAGTTGTCAGTCCACCCCTGGTCAGAACACAATAGCACAGTGGGGGGAGATCACCGCACTAACATCGGATGTGTTTGTATGGCAATCTGTAAGTTTTTTTTTTTACCTTCAGCCTGCTGGGTTGAATGTGAAAAAAAACTTCCTGTGTGTATCCAGCATGAGGCTCAATCATGACAAATTTGGACTGTGATGCCTGGGGTATAGTTACAACACATCTCATTTGGAAACAATAGCATTACCCATCCTTGGGGGAAGAGGTATTAATTATGAGAATTAAAGAGCTGTGAACACCTGCCAGAGGTGTTGATTTTTGAAGGTGTCATTGCTGGTTGTGTAAACAGGATTACAGGAGATCATTACAGGGTGGCCCCAATGCATGGCTCCTCTCCAGCACATTCCATTGTAGGCCACAAGAGAATAGAAAGCCATTTCTTCATACTTCCTCTGCCCATCCAATTTGGCTCTGCTTGCTCAACTCCACCTATCCCCACCCAACTTTTGTCCCTCTCTGCCCTGTGGAGCTATGACTAAACACAGGGAAGGGAGAAAAAAAGAAATAGAAACCGAGAAGAGGGTCACTGGGGAGAGACTGAGGGCACCGCCATGTTAGAAGCAGTCTGGGGCTGGAAGGTGGTGATATGGTGGGTCAAGACATGGATATGTCCTGGATATTGCTAGGATGCTTTGGATGCTCGGACCAGACCTTGTGCAGAACACTGGCACACAAGGGGAACATAGAGGCCCAGAAGTGCACAAGTCAAGCCAAAGTCAAGACAATCCAGAGCAGGGGCGGACTGACAACTTATGGGGCCCCCGGGCAATAGGGGATCATGGGGCCCCTGTGTCCTTGCCCAAACTCAAAAAAGCCTATGAAAAGGTACCAGGGGCATCTCATGGGGCCCCCTACTGACCCTGGACCCTCGGGCAGTGCCCGGGTTTCCAAATGGTCAGTCCGCCCCTGATCCAGAGTCAACAACAGCAGGGTATAAGAGGTAGATAACAAATCAGAAGACAGGAGAATGGTCAGAAGCTAGGCCAGGGTCCATATCAGACAGGCAATAAAAGTACCAAATCAGCAGGCAGAAGATGAGATCAGGACACAAGGCAAAGTCTGCAACATGAGACCTGGATACAGCAGAGTCAGGAGGCAAGCCGGGTCAACAATAGAATAGCAGATCGTAGGTCAGGTCATGAGTCACAGGAACTGGTAATAACTCAGCAATTCTCCGTAGTTGTGCTTTAACCACTAGACTACATGGCACTTCTACCCCCTTCCTGCTTACAGGACACTTCTACCCCCTTCCTGCCTACAGGGCACTTCTACCCCCTTCCTGCTTACAGGGCACTTCTACCCCCTTCCTGCCTACAGGGCACTTCTACCCCCTTCCTGCCTACAGGGCACTTCTACCCCCTTCCTGCCTACAGGGCACTTCTACCCCCTTCCTGCCTACAGGACACTAATACCCCCTTCCAGCCTACAGGGCACTTCTACCCCCTTCCTGCCTACTGGGCACTTCTACCCCCTTCCTGCTTACAGGGCACTTCTACCCCCTTCCTGCCTACAGGGCACTTCTACCCCCTTCCTGCCTACTGGGCACTTCTACCCCCTTCCTGCCTACAGGGCACTTCTACCCCCTTCCTGCCTACAGGGCACTTCTACCCCCTTCCTGCCTACAGGACACTTCTACCCCCTTCCTGCCTACAGGGCACTTCTACCCCCTTCCTGCTTACAGGACACTTCTACCCCCTTCCTGCCTACAGGGCACTTCTACCCCCTTCCTGCTTACAGGGCACTTCTACCCCCTTCCTGCCTACAGGGCACTTCTACCCCCTTCCTGCCCACCGGGCACTTCTACCCCCTTCCTGCCTACCGGGCACTTCTACCCCCTTCCTGCTTACAGGGCACTTCTACCCCCTTCCTGCCTACAGGGCACTTCTACCCCCTTCCTGCCTACAGGACACTTCTACCCCCTTCCTGCCTACTGGGCACTTCTACCCCCTTCCTGCCTACAGGGCACTTCTACCCCCTTCCTGCCTACAGGGCACTTCTACCCCCTTCCTGCCTACAGGGCACTTCTACCCCCTTCCTGCCTACAGGGCACTTCTACCCCCTTCCTGCCTACAGGGCACTTCTACCCCCTTCCTGCCTACAGGGCACTTCTACCCCCTTCCTGCTTACAGGGCACTTCTACCCCCTTCCTGCCTACAGGGCACTTCTACCCCCTTCCTGCCCACCGGGCACTTCTACCCCCTTCCTGCCTACCGGGCACTTCTACCCCCTTCCTGCTTACAGGGCACTTCTACCCCCTTCCTGCCTACAGGGCACTTCTACCCCCTTCCTGCCTACAGGACACTTCTACCCCCTTCCTGTCTACAGGGCACTTCTACCCCCTTCCTGCCTACAGGGCACTTCTACCCCCTTCCTGCCCAGGCCAATTTCCAGCTTTCAGCGCTGTCACACTTTGAATGGCAATTGCACGGTCATGCAACACTGTACCCATATGACATTTTTATCATTTTTTTGTGAGAAATAGAGCTTTATTTTGGTGGTATTTAATCACCTCTGGGTTTTTTATTTTTTCTTAAACAAACCAAAAACCACAGAAAATTTTGAAAAAACTGTTTTTTCTTAGTTTTTGTTATACAATTTTGTAAATAGGTGATTTTTCTCCTTCACTGATGTGCGCTAATGAGGATGCAGTGATGGGCACTGATAGGCTGCACTGATGGACACTGATAGGTGGCACTGATGGGCACTGATGGGCACTGATGAGGAGGCACTGGTAGGTGGCACTGATGGGCATTGACAGGCATCACTGATGGGCACTGAAAGGCAGCACTGATACATGACACTGATATATGGCACTGATAGGCAGCACTGACTGGCACTGTTAGGCAGCACTGACTGGCACTGTTAGGCGGCACTGACTGGCACTGTTAGGCGGCACTGACTGGCACTGATAGGCAGCACTGACTGGCACTGATTGGCAGCACTGATCGGTGGCACTGATTGTCATTGATAGGTGGCACTGACTGACACTGATGGGTGACACTGAAAGGCAGCTCAGATGGGCACTGATATGTGGCATTGATGTGCACTGGTAGGCACTGATATGTGGCACTGATGAGCACTGACGTAAGGCACTGATGGACACTGACTGGCACTGCTGGGGCTACACTGATCATCAGGGCACACTGATCATCAGAGCCCTAAAGATCAGTGTAGATGTCCCCTCCGCGGAAAGCCGATTACCGGCTCTCCTCTCCTCTGTCAGCGTGACAGCTCGAGAGGAGAGAAATGCCGATAGCTGGCATTTCCCTGTTTACATGTGATCAGCTGTGATAGGACACAGCTGATCACATGACCGAGCTGACATCTTCGGCTCTTTCTGTGATCAGTGATCCGCTGTGTCCGAGGCACACAGCGCACCGCCGATCGCCGTGCTGCGCACTCCCTGAGCCGCGCATGCGCGGTGAGAATGGGAGGACGTCATATGACGTCCTCCCAGAACGAGAGAACCATCTTGCGCCCGTCATATTACTATATGGCAGGCGGGAGGTAGTTAAATAAGGCTCTGGGCACTAAAAGTTGAGCGTGCATGCTAGTTCACACTAATGCACAGATGTGTTGTCATGTACCTGATAGGAGAATAAAATGACGAGGTCGGCCTCACTTGTGTCACTAGCCCTGACTCCGCTGGAAGTAGAACAGAGGGTGCTGAGGGATCAGGGGAACAAGAGTGCCAGCAGGTGTTGCCTGAAGAGCTTGCAGTTGGAGTTCTGAAGAGACTGGCGAACCACTAGTTCAGGAACGGTAGCGATGTTTCAGAATCCCACACAGGTTAAAAGGGCACTCCGCTTGCTCAACAGGTTCAGGATAAGTGACGTGTCAGATCTCCCAGTCGACTTGAAGCAGGAACAGTTTATGGTGAGCAGAGCTGGTATGGTGGAGGCAGGTGGGCACTCGAGCAGGGCAGGAAGAAGGGATCGGAGACAGGAGCAAGGTCACAGGAATAGCCAAGGTCATCAAGGGGTGGACAGCGAGGTACCAAATCATGAGCAAGCCGAATCAGGAACAGAGCCAGGATCAGAAACGAGCAACAAGGCAGGAGCGGAATCGGAAGTCAGGTCAGGAGCAAGCCGGGTCAGCAACATGTGTGCACATCCAAACTATGCATGGGACTATGAGTTGCAGTATGGGCAAGGGCAGATCTTTGGGCCTAGCCATGCGCTTGGTCTTCTGACACAAGGTTTCGTATCATGTATAAGCATGAAACACATTTTTAGCTCAACTCATGGCCAGTTTCTTTGGTGTACAGTAGATCCAAAGCTAGTGCGCAGCACTCATGGCTTGCTTCACCATCTAGTATCACCAATTTCCTCAAGTCTATAGCACTTTTCATGACCATGACCCTGGGAGAAGACATGTCCTGTTCACACAGAAGAGTGTTTCTATGGCTCTGAGAAGTGAGGAGAAGGCAAAGGATGAGTGGCAGCCGTAGATCATTTAGTGGCTTGCTGAAGTTACTGTGCACCTTGAGAATTGATTAGAATGACGTGGCCTGGGGCCCTTGGGTTGGAACGATTGGCACAGAGAAGCAGGCATGACATTGGCAAGACTTATAGGGAGAAATAACAGAAATGAGTCATTAATGATGATCTCCAATAGGTTCCTTTTAATTCATTTTTTTGGCTCTATCCTTGGGATCCACCAGAGTATCCCCTTGGACTCCAGCAGGCCAGTTCACCCTTGGTCAGGGCTGACTAATTATTATTATTATACAGTATTTATATAGCGCCAAAGGGTATGCTCAGCGCTGTACAGTAGCAAGGGGGACAGAACATGAGACAAGACAGTAACAATACAATACACGAGGGGTTCGAGGGCCCTGCTCTTTCGAGCTTACAATCTAGGAGGGAGGGGAAGGTGGCACAGGAGGAGATGGCTGTGGGGGATGGAGTGGTAGGTGGAGTGGAGGAGGTTAGTTGTTAGGTGAGGTCAGGTGTTAGGTGAGGTTGGGGTAGGCTTCCCTGAAGAGGAGGGTTTTCAGGGTGCGCCTGAAGGTGAGGAGGGTAGGTGACAGTCTTATGGATTGGGGTAGGGAGTTCCAGAGGATGGGGGAAGTCCTGGAGAAGTCCTTCAATCGGGCGTGGGAGGAGGAGACCAGGGAGCTAGAGAGCAGGAGGTCCTGTGAGGAGTGGAGGGCACGGGTAGGATGGTATTTGGGTATCAGGTCAGTTATGTAGTTCGGGGCGGCGTTGTGAATGGCCTTGTAGGTCAGAGTTAGCAGCTTGAACTTGATGCGTTGGGCAATCGGGAGCCAATGAAGGGATTGGCAGAGGGGGGAGGCAGATGTGGAGCGCTTGGTGAGGTGGATGAGTCTGTCTGGCCGCTGAGTTTAGGATCGACTGGAGTGGGGATAGCATTCGTTTGGGTAGGCCAGTGAGAAGGGAGTTGCAGTAGTCCAGGCGTGAGATGATGAGGGAGTGTACGTGTTGTTTGGTGGTGTCTGGGGTGACTAATGTACATTTATCTATCTATTAATTTTGCTGTATGTTCTTCTTTATGTAACTCATCTCAGGCATCGGAATTAGGGCTGTTTGTAGTGCCGAAAGGTGTAATTTACTGAAAGTATTGCACACCTGCCTATTCTTGTGTCCTCCACAGTATAAAGGTCTACGGATCCCATAATGACAGGAGTTTTTGGACGGCCAAGACATAGATATGAAGCGGTACTGGCTTTTCACACAAGCAATTAGCATCGAATAATCTCAGTTAGAAACCAAGACGCTCTGTCCCAATGTACACCCTGAGGAAGTCACGTGGTCGTGACGCAACGCGTCGGTACGTCAGTTTTGGTGACGCACTTCCGGTTGGATGCCAGGCTGGGCTCCATCTGAGGATCCATGCAGTACACCCATATTAAGTGGTGGCAAAGCGATTTTTTTTCAACTTTTATATGTGAGTGGGCATTTTATCTTACTATTTGCTGTTTAATAAACGTGTTACACTATGGAGAATGTTCTGTGCTTATATCTTTGACGGTGTGGCTTTGTGGGGAGTGTGACCTGGAATTACTAGTGAACAAGTATCCTGTGCAACATCTCGGTTTGGACGTGGCATCTTGGTGGGAGTCATAAGGCGAGCTGGCCCTTGTGGTCACTTCTTGGAGGTGAGGGGGCATTTCTGCCATTCAGGATTCCTGTCACCCAGTTTGGAGATCACCCATCATGAACACCTCCGTGTTTGTCTAATAATACAATATGATACCGCGCTCCAATAAATCTTACATCATTAATATATATCCTTAATTCCGTGAAAATGATATATATATACCATAAATCATAAAAATAAAAGTCCATTCATTTATACATTCTATATATTTGCTTGATGATTCGGTGGTGATCTAAAATTAAATGTGAAAAAAAAATCCTTTCTGTAGTATAGTGTTGATCTCCCGATAGATACAATACATAGTGTACTACGAGGTGTTCTTCCTCTATAGCAGTGGTTGGCAAGCTGCGGCTCGCGAGCCACATGCGGCTCTTTACACACTTCAATGCGGCTCTTCTGTGTGCCGGGCGCCCGCTCCCCTCCCTCCTCTCGGGTGGCCGCCCCAAAAGTCAGGACTCTGCAGCTAGCCCAGCAATGGGCAAACTACGGCCCGCGGGCCGTATACGGCCCGGCGGACCTTTCAATCCGGCCCGCGGAGCGTGGCAAACATTGGCTGTCAGGATGTAGGCGGGGCAATGTGACGAACTCCTCTCCTCTCACAGTCCGCCCTGAAGACCGGAACGGCGCGGGAACACGGCGAGAGGAACGCGCGGAGCAAAGGTAAGTGAATTGACACAATATGGGGAATGAATTACTATAGGGGGGATGAATTACTATATGGGGGATGAATTACTATGGGGGATGAATTACTATATGGGGGATGAATTACTATATGGGGGATGAATTACTATAGGGGATGAATTACTATATGGGGGATGAATTACTATGGGGGATTAATTACTATGGGGGATGAATTACTATATGGGGGATGAATTACTATATGGGGGATGAATTACTATGGGGGATGAATTACTATGGAGGATGAATTACTATATGGGAGATGAATTACTATGGGGGATGAATTACTATGGGGGATGAATTACTATATGGGGGATGAATTACTATGGGGGATGAATTACTATGGGGGATGAATTACTATATGGGGGATGAATTGCTATATGGGGGATGAATTACTATGGGGGATGAATTACTATGGGGGATGAATTACTATATGGGGGATGAATTACTATGGGGGATGAATTACTATATGGGGGATGAATTACTATGGGGGATGAATTACTATATGGGGGATTAATTACTATGGGGGATGAATTACTATATGGGGGATGAATTACTATATGGGGGATGAATTACTATGGGGGATGAATTACTATGGGGGATGAATTACTATATGGGGGATGAATTACTATATGGGGGATGAATTACTATGGGGGATGAATTACTATATGGGGGATGTATTTTCAGTTTTAAAAATGTGGCTCTCAAAATAAATTTCAATCGTGGTTTTGGCGAGATTTGGCTCAGTTGAAAAAAAAGGTTGCCCACCACTACTCTATAGTATCCAATGAGAACTGCACCATGGATCTGTTTGAGCAACGTAATCCTTTACTTCCTCAGCACAGCTGTTTGACAAGATCCTCCTCAGCTAGCTGCTTGATCTTATCCTCCACTAATGGGACATGTAAAAAAGGAAAGATACATAGTGTCTTATCTATGGTAAGAGGTTTTTAATGTGCGCTGGTGTTACACTCACATATGGGAAGATAAAAATGCGCTTTGTATGTACAAACAATCTCAGACCGCGATAGGGTCAGCCTTTCAAGTGTGTCTGCCCACTCTGTCAATACTCGCCGTTCCTCTGTGCGGATGCGTGATGAGGTCACTGCCCCTCCCCTACGCGTTACGCTACAGGGACTCGTAGCTTCCTCTGGGGAATGTATTTTTGTCCTCTGGGGGACCTACGTGTTTGTCTGCAGTCTTTTCTACGTTTTAAGATTTTATATTTTATATATGCACCTGTGCATTGACACATAGGGGTTTATTTACTAAAGCTGGAGAGTGCAAAATCAGACTCACTTCTGCATAGAAACCAATCAGCTTCCAGGTTTCATTGCCAAAGCTTCATTGAACAAGCTGAGGTTAGAAGCTGATTGGTTTCTATGCAGAAGGGAGTCTGATTTTGGACTCTCCAGCTTTAGTAAATCAACCCCATAGTGTTGTCTGGACATTTATGTTTTTTGCATGCGCATTCATTATGATCTACGGGAGAGATTCCACTATTTAATATTTCATTAGTCACAGTTGTTGTGTCTTTACCCCCTGAGGGGTCACTTATAGATCTACTATCAGTCCCCTATGTGGACAGGGGGAGGTTGGTCTGCTTTTTTCTTTTCCATTTGGAAAAGGGTCCACGTTTATAGCTACAGGTTTACCTGTTCCACTTCTTGCAGCACCTCATTAGATCCGATTGGATCAGCACTTTGTAGGTTTACTACACTTTTATGCATCATACTTTTTTGCTGTTTATATGTACATTTATGTTATTTATATCTGTATTATATTATTATATTGCTAGCACTTCACCATTGTTTCTATCTGTCCCAATGTATGCTTACAGCTTATTACATCTTATGTTTGCCATTCTGAAAGTGGAGAGGTTTTCAATGAGTCAATTCTTCACGATAAGTGCAGCTTAATCCTGTTTTTTATGGTACGGCACGTACTGTATGAGTAGTAGAAGTAGCAGCTTGACCTGTAGGAGATGAAACACGTACAGCATATTTTTATGTCTTCTTAGTAATCCAGGCCTTCAACTTCACTTTTCTTGATTGGTCATATGTGGGCATCGGAGAATTGAATCATCGTCTGGCTTTACCTCCAATGGCTCAGACTCCGACGGCAAGATCTCCTACCATTATAAAGTCATCACCAGGGGCGGACTGACCATTTGGAAACTCGGGCACTGCCCGAGGGCCCGGGGTCAGTAGGGGGCCCCATGAGATGCCCCTGGTACCTTTTTCACAGGCTTTTTTGAGTTTGGGCAAGGACACAGGGGCCCCATGATCCCCTATTGCCCGGGGGCCCCATGAGTTGTCAGTCCGCCCCTGGTCATCACTCATCAGCTGAACTCCTCAATCTACCAGGGAAGCGTGACACCAATGTTTATAGAAAATGGATAATTGGAATTCTGCTGGGGAACTGGTCAGTGAAGCCCTTGAGAGATGTCATAAGCTGACATGTGATTCATCTTCTCTGATATGTTCCTCTATAGAAATGGCCTCTTTGCCTTGTGCTTACTGATCCCCACAATGGTCGAATCATGGAGAAAAGCTGCTGCGGGACCCAGCATTCTGTATACATCTTTATGCATCTGGGTAGGTATATTAGACTTTGCTGTCCTTGGAGTAAAGTTCTGGCTTCCCCTAGTCCAGATCTACAGTGGGTATAGAAAAGAATCACCCTCCTTTAATATAATCACACTGTGTTGCTTTTCAGCCTGAAATGAAGACAGACACAGTTTTTGTTTTATCCAGCTGTGTTTACTCATTTACTTACTCAAAAAATTATACAAAAAAACATTCTAAAAACAGAATCTCCTAGTTGGAAAAAGGATCACCCCTTGCTTCAGTATTTTTTTAACCCCCTTTTGCTTTGATTCCATCTTTTAGTCTGTTGGGATGTCTCTACTAACTTTGCACACTTAGACTTTACATTATTCGCCCGCTCTTCTTTGCAGAACTGCAAAAGTTCAGTTACATTTGATGGTGGCCATTTGTGGACTGCAGCCTTCAAGTCATCCCACAGATTTTCAATGGGCTTTAAGTCTGGGCTCTGACTAGGCCATGCAAGGACATTCACCTTTTTCTCCTCCAACCACTGTGTGTGCTCATTTTTGCTGTGTATTTTGGGTCATTGTCATGTTGGAACCAGGGGCGGACTGACAACTCATGGGGCCCCCAGGCAATAGGGGATCATGGGGCCCCTGTGTCCTTGCCCACACCCAAAAAAGCCTATGAAGAAGGTACCAGGGGCATCTCATGGGGCCCCCTACTGACCCCGGGCCCTCGGGCAGTGCTTGAATGATCAGTCTGCCCCTGGTTGGAAGGTAAACCATCTACCCATGGACAACTTTCTGGCAGAGGGCAGCAGATTTTCCTCAGGAATTTGATGGTATTTTGCCCCCATCGATTTTCCCTTCTATCCTGACAAGTGCTCCAGTCCCTGCTGCATAGAGACCCCCATAACAGGATATCCCCCCTCCATGCTGTACTGTAGGAATGATGGGATTTGGATGGTGAGCTGGATTGGAATTCCGCCAGACATATAATTTAGTGTTGAGGCCAAATCATTCCATTTTAGTCTCATCCGACAGAACACCTTTCTCCATGTGGCCTCAGAATCTTCAAGGTGCGTTTTGGCAAAACTCAGTGGTGGTGGCATGTGGCCTTTCTTGAGGAGCGGCTTCTTTCTTGCAACCCTCCCATACAAGCCACATTTGTGGAGGATTTGTGATATTGCACACAATGACCACTCTTTGTCATCAATTCCTGCAACTTACGTCTGGAGGAAAAGAAATTTAATCTCCAAACACGGAAAGGTTTCTTCACAGTAAGAGCTGTGAAAATGTGGAAAAGACTCCCTCAAGAGATGGTTCTGGCCAGCTCAGTAGATTGCTTTAAAAAAGTCCTGAATTGTTTCTTAGATACACAGAATATAACTGGATATAACATTTATAGGGAAAGTTGATCCAGGGAATATCCAATTGCCTCTCAGGGGATCAGGAGGGAATTTTTTCCATTGGATCGTGCTTTGCTGGGTTTTTAATGCCTTCCTCTGGATCAGCTGTGGGTGTAGGATTATAACTTTTTTTTTTAATGGTTGAACTGGATGGACTTTTGTCTTTTTTCAAGGTGGGGAGATCTATTATTGCTGGTGGGGGATCTATTGTTGCTGGGGTGGTCTATTGTTGCTGATGGGGGATATATTGTTGCTTGGAAGGTCTATTGCTGCTGCTGGGGAATCCATTGTTGCTGTGGAGGTCTATTGTTTCTGGGGGGAATCTATTGTTGCTGGGGGGATCTATTGTTTCTGGTGGGGGATATATTGCTGCGGGGGGTCAATTGTAGCCGGAAAGGATCTACTGTTGAGGGAGATAACTTTTGTTGCTGGCGGGAGATCTATTGTTGCTGTGGAGGTCTATCATTGCTGGAGAGAGATCCATTTTTGTTGGTGGCGGGTCTATTGTTGCTGTGGTGGTCTATTGTTGCTGGTGGGGGATATATTGTTGCTTGGAAGGTCTATAGTTGCTGTTGGGGGATAATTGTTGCTGGGGGTCAATTGTAGCTGGAAAGGATCTACTGTTGAGGGTGAGGTCTATTGTTGCTGGCTGCTAGAGAGTCTATTGATGCTGGCTGCTGGGAGATCTGTTGTTCCTGCTGGTGGTTTATCATAGTTGTTCTGGGGGGCCAATGTCTGGGGGAGGGGTCTAATGCTGCTGGCTGCTGGGGATCTATTGTACTGCTTTTCTTGTTATGATTAACCATTTGCCGACCGCCCTATGGCCGAATGGCGGCCAACAAATGTCATCAGCGTTCCGGGTGAACACCATATGGCGTCCTCCCGCACATTCGCAGATTGCGCTCCTGCAGAGCCGCGCAGCCTGTCACCGGCCGTGTACCTCGGACACGGCCGATGACAGATCTGAGTATCGGCCCCTGTTGCCGGTACCATGTGACCTGCGGTGACCAATCACTGCAGGTCACATGACAGTTGTATACAATGGATGGCTTCATTCATGCCATTCATTGTATACTAGTGCCTAGCTGTGAATGGTCACAGCAGGTCACATGCACATGTCATGTGATTAGCTGTGGCCAAATCAAAGCTAAGCACAAAAAAAAAAAAAAAACCCTGAATGAATCGATTTCATTCAGGTAAATGCTTGCTTATAGCAAAGTAATTCTTTGCTATAAGCAAATTGTGTAAAAAAAAAAAAAATACTGATCACTTCCCCAAAGTAGTACAATGTTACTATGGTAACATTATACTACTTTGGTCATAGTAAAATATGAAAAAAATCTTAAAAAAAAAAAATATATATATATATTTTTTTTCATACTGTCACCAGTCAGTGTCCCTGATCACCGCCATGCCAGTTATATGATGATGCTGTACTGCACTGGTGACAGTATGTAAAAAAAAAATAGTGAAACTAATTTTTTTAATTTTTTAATTTTCCGAAAAATTATGACAAAAAAATACAACTTCAAAAAACTCGCCATGCCTCTTATGAAGTACGTCGGACTGTCTACTCTGCAAAAAGGGGTCATTTGGGGGATATCTGTACTGTTCTGACATTTGGGGGATATCTGTACTGTTCTGACATTTGGGGGGATATCTGTACTGTCCTGACATTTGGGGGATATCTGTACCGTCCTGACATTTGGGGGATATCTGTACCGTTCTGACATTTGGGGGATATCTGTACCGTCCTGACATTTGGGGGATATCTGTACTGTTCTGACATTTGGGGGATATCTGTACTGTTCTGACATTCTTGGACCTCAAGAAATTAGCTTGGCTGTCAGTACTTCAGGATTGATCAATTTTCAGATCTATCCCATAGTTTGTGAACTCTATAACTTTCCTACAAACTAAATAATACATCCTAATTTGGGTTATTTTCACCAGAGACATGTAGCAGAATACATCTCGGCCTAAATTTATGAAGAACATTTGCAAACTTTTATAACAGAAACAAAGAAAAACGTGTGTTTTTTTCAAAATTTGTGGTCTTTTTTTGTTAATTTAGCAAAAAATAAAAACCCCAGCAGTGATTAAATACCACCAAAAGAGAGCTCTAGTTGTGTGAAGAAAATGATAAAATTTTAGTTTGGGTACAATGTTGTATGACCGCGCAATTGTCATTCAAAGTGTGAGAGCGCTGAAACCTGAAAAATGGCCTGGGCAGGAAGGGGGTAAAAGTGCCCGGTATGGAATTGGTTAATAAATTCCATACAAATAGCTTATCACCACAGAATGACACTTGGCTGGGTATTCTCTAAAAACTGGGAGGTAGGTAGGGGGAGGTGGAACCATTGGATGGTGCAAGAAGTGACTCAGAGGTGAGGAGTCCCTGCGCCTATTCTCTGAGAAAAAAAAGGCCTGGGCTCAAGTAAGTATAAGGGGGGTGTAAGGGAGAGACGTGCAGCACGGAACGTTTGTTACATGAACGCACAGAAAGGCTTTACAACCACTTTAACAATGAAGATTCCTATACTTCTTTCATGTGTAGGAGTTATGTTCCAACAAGAGATTCTACACTGCATACTGAAAAACTGCCACAGGAGGGCAGCAGAAGACGGCTATTCAGTATATTGATCTTTTTTTATTTTCTATTTGATTTTTTTTATATTGTATATTCTGTATTGCAGTGGAAATAAATGAAGGATGTCTGTATTCATTCTGTGACGGTTTAATTTGAATCCATTTTCAATCCATCCTAGTACCCTTGTACCACAATCAATGAAAAGAGTAGACTGAAAAAAGGACTGAAAATAAAAAAGGTAACATACTGGAAAATGTAAAACAGTCTTGAAGGAATAAGTCTCCATGTACACTGCGGCTGATAGACTCACGTTTAGGAGCTTTTCTGCGTTTTTTTTCCAGCAGCCCCTGAACTCTCCCTAATGTTCTCCTCTGTGTCCATGTACACATCATCCTTTACAGTCGTTTACAGGCAGTTTGGTTTACAGTCGTTTTTTGAACGCAGAAAACTTGCGTTCAGGAGTAGATTTTATCAGCGTTTCAAATGCCAAACGCTTGAAAACACGGCTAACCGCGTTTACAAGCGTTTTCGTTTGGAAAAATTTTTTAACTCTTCCATTTCCGGATGTTGTCCATTTCCAGATGCGGAGATGGCATCTGGAAATGGAAGAGTTAAAAAAAATTTCCAAATGTAAACGCGGTTAGCCGTGTTTTCAAGCGTTTGGAAATTTTTTTTAACTCTTCCATTTCCAGATGCTGTCCGGAGCCTTTTTTCAGCATGAAAAATGCATGCGAAGCGTTTTCCCGGTACTCAGATGGACCCGGTACACCATACTTTGAGGTTTCGCATGAAAGAAAATATGTTAGACACTGCTGCCATAATTTCTGCACAGAAATGAGCCGGAACATCCAAACACCACAAAAAAAGACGGCTAATCTCCACACATACTGCTCTCTCTGCTTCTGCTCTCTCTATTCCTCTCAAAATGTCTGAAATAGTTAATTTTTTACTGTTTTTCAGAGCATTCTGGGCATTTGGGAAGGTCTCCTGAGTTTATCTTTATAAAACGCTTCTAAACGCAAACGCTCATAAACGCGGCTAAACAGGCGTTTTTTAACCTACGTTTTCCAGCAGTTTCCATTGTTCAGAAGTGTCCTGTGTACATGGGGCCTTAAAGAGGAAGGACCAGAACAAAGTAAGCAACCAGAGAGCTGCCATGAGCAGGGCCCACCTAACCCTCTTGAATTGTATTGTAGCTGTACTGTCTCCCTTTATATTGTGAAGTGCAGCACAAACTGTTGGCGATATATATAATCTTTGACTGTGATATTGGGCAGCACCGTAGCTAAGTGGATAGCACTACCGCCTGGCAGTACTCGGGTTGTCGGTTTGAATCCCAACCAGAGCACCACCTGCCTGGAGTTTGCATGTTCTCCCTGTACCTGCGTGGGTTTCCTCCCACACTCCAAAGACATGCTGGTAGGTTAATTGTCTCCTGTCTACATTGTCCCTAGTATGTGTATGTATGAATGTGAGTTAGGGACCTTAGATTGTACGCCCCTTGAGGGTTAGGGACCTTAGATTGTACATCCCTTGAGGGTTAGGGACCTTAGATTGTACGCCCCTTGAGGGTTAGGGACCTTAGATTGTACACCCCTTGAGGGTTAGGGACCTTAGATTGTACGCCCCTTGAGGGTTAGGGACCATAGATTGTACGCTCCTTGAGGGTTAGGGACCTTAGATTGTACCCCCCTTGAGGGTTAGGAACCTTAGATTGTACGCCCCTTGAGGGTTAGGGACCTTAGATTGTACGCCCCTTGAGGGTTAGGGACCTTAGATTGTACGCCCCTTGAGGGTTAGGGACCTTAGATTGTACGCCCCTTGAGGGTTAGGGACCTTAGATTGTACGCCCCTTGAGGGTTAGGGACCTTAGATTGTACGCCCCTTGAGGGTTAGGGACCTTAGATTGTACACCCCTTGAGGGTTAGGGACCTTAGATTGTATGCCCCTTGAGGGTTAGGGACCTTAGATTGTACCCCCCTTGAGGGTTAGGGACCTTAGATTGTACGCCCCTTGAGGGTTAGGGACCTTAGATTGTACGCCCCTTGAGGGTTAGGGACCTTAGATTGTACGCCCCTTGAGGGTTAGGGACTGATGTGAATGTACAATATATACGTAAAGGGCTGCATACATTGAAGTACCTGTAATAAATACATATTTTTATTTCCTGAACTTTTATGGGAAAATCAAAAGATTTAGTGTCCGCAGGCTACGTCTGAGGCAGCTCTAATACAGCGGGAGTTATATTTCTTCAGAGCAGGAGGCAGACCACGGCCCGGACACACAATGAGCGACAGGCCTGTCCAATGTGCAATAGAAGGGGTTGTTAGGATGGGGGGGCTGTGATATACAGAGAGGGGGGTGTGATGTAAGCGGGTGGGGGATTGTGATGTGATGGGGGACTGAAGACACTGATGTAAAGGAGGTCCTGTGATGTGGGGGGGGGGGGGCTGTGATGTGAAGGGGGGGCTGTGATGTGAGGTGGGGACTGTGATGTAAAGTGGGGGCTGAGATGAGAAGGGGACTGAGGACCCTGATGTGGAGGGGGGGCATGATGTGAAGGATCTGGGTCATAGCACAAACCGAGGTTCTGACTTCTACTGCAATAATATGAGGCAGTGATGTCACTAGGGTTGTCACCCTCTTCTACCAAGCATAGTCCCCCCTCAGTACAGATCCCCCTCCCTACGTACAGACCCCCCCTCTCCACTAAAATTACAGACCACCTCCTCTCAGTACAGACTCCCCCCGCTCAGTATAGACCCCTTCCCTCAGTACAGATCCCCCTTCCATAAATATATAGACCCCCCTCCCTCAGTACAGATCACCCCTCCCTACGTACAGACCCACCTCTCCACTAAGTACAGACTCCAATTCCTCAGTACAGACCCCCTTCACTCAGTACAGACTCCCCCCCACTCAGTATGGACCCCCTCCCTCAGTACAGATCCCCCCTTTATCAATATAGACCCCCCCTCCCTCAGTACAGACTCCCCCCCTCTCAGTATAGACCCCCTCCCTCAGTACAGATCCCCCCTTCATCAATATAGACCCCCCTCCCTCAGTACAGACTCCCCCCCTCTCAGTATAGACCCCCTCCCTCAGTACAGACTCCCCCCCTCTCAGTACAGACCCCCTCCCTCAGTACAGATCCCCCCTTCATCAATATAGACCCCCCTCCCTCAGTACAGACTCCCCCCCTCTCAGTATAGACCCCCTCTCAGTATAGACCCCCTCTCTCAGTACAGATCCCCCCTTCATCAATATAGACCCCCCTCCCTCAGTACAGACTCCCCCCCTCTCAGTATAGACCCCCTCCCTCAGTACAGATCCCCCCTTCATCAATATAGACCCCCCTCCCTCAGTACAGACTCCCCCCCTCTCAGTATAGACCCCCTCCCTCAGTACAGACTCCCCCCCTCTCAATATAGACCCCCCTCCCTCAGTATACACTCCCTCCCTCTGTACAGATCCCCCCTCTCTCTGTACAGACCCCCCTCTCTTAATACAGATCCCCTCCCTCAGTACAGACCCCCCTCCCTCAGTACAGATCCCCCTTCCCTCAATGTGGACCCCCCTCTCCACTTGTGCTAGCTTGCCCCCCTTCCTGGTCAGTTTGTCCCCCTCTACCTGGTACAACCCTCAGATCAGCGCGGACATGTATAGCGATGTCCCTTCTCTCCCCCCTGTATGTCTGCCATGTAAACAGCCGAGGATGGGGGGGCAGCTTCAGAACGGACTCCTGTCTGCTGGGACAGAGATGGTAACCAGACAGCCAGTGAGAGATGCAGATCAGTCACTGGGCAGTGTTAGCACTGCGCCTGAGGACCGGTGTCACCCTTCTGGCAGGTGTCTCCCACTACGGCTCGCACCCCCATTGCGAGGGGCGTTCTAGTAACACCCGGACCTTTCATTTTCCAGGTTTAAAAAAGGCCACTACCGTGGGAGTAATACACGGTAGCAAGTGGCAAGTGTGTCCTATCACATGTTACGGCCCAGTCCAGAGACCGGTAATCAAGATGGCAGACATCAGTGTTAGTGTGTGCATGGAACCGCGTGTGGTGATTACGTTTCTTGTGAACAAAGGCGTAAAACCCGCGATCGCAAGCGCAGTACGGGGATGAGACGCTCAGCCGCAGTAAGACATCTGAATGGTGTAAACGTTTCAAAGATGGCCGCCTGTCCATCAGTGATGATCCCGGCCGTGGTGGTTCCCAGCCCACAGCAGTCATTCCTGGGAACATTCAGCGCATGGAACGCCGGATCCTGGATAATCGTTGTATAACCTGTCCTGAAATTGTACAAGAGACAAATCTTTCTATGGGAACGGTGAACACAATCATTCACAAACATTTGCATTTTCGAAAAGTTAGCGCACGCTGGGTACCAAGTCAGTAAATATTACTGTCACGTTCTGAGTGATGTGCGTATGCAAATGCGGAAACAATGGCCTGGTTTGATCACTAAGGGCGTCCTGTTTCTTCAGCACAACGCACGAGCTCATCCTGCTCCTACATGCACATTACAGCAACTCCACTGACAGCTAGTGATGGGCCGAACACCCCCCTGGTCGGTTCGCAGTTGAACATCCAAACTTACAGAATGTTGAACTGCGAACTTCAAACACAAACCGAACAATATACTGAGCGGTATCTTCCTGCATCTCAGTATGTGGTTATATACAGGGGCGGACTGACCATTTGGAAACTCTGCCCGAGGGCCCGGGGTCAGTAGGGGGCCCCATGAGATGCCCCTGGTACCTTTTTCATAGGCTTTTTTGAGTTTGGGCAAGGACACAGGGGCCCCATGATCCCCTGTTGCCCGGGGGCCCCGTGAGTTGTCAGTCCGCCTCTGGTTATATACGACTCAGTTACTAAAATCCGGCATGAGTTCTATTATTAAGTTATGCGCTATTTTAGTAGTGAGCAGGGGCGGAGTGACAACTCTGGGGGCCCCCGGGCAATAGGTGATCATGGGGCCCCTGTGTCCTTGCCCAAACTTAAAAAAGCCTATGAAAAAGGTACCAGGGGCATCTCATGGGGCCCCCTACTGACCCCGGGCCCTCGGGCACTGCCCGAGTTTCCAAGTGGTCAGTCCGCCCCTGGTAGTGAGCAGGGGCAGACTGACAACTCTTGGGGCCCCCGGGCAATAGGTAATCATGGGGCCCCTGTGTCCTTGCCCACACTCAAAGCACACCCAAAAAAAGCCTATAAAAAGGTATCAGGGGCATTTCATAGGACCCCCTACTGACCCCGGGCCCTCGGGCAGTGCCTGAGTGCTCGAATGGTCAGTCCGCCCCTGGTAGTGAGACAATCATCCATGTCTCAGCTGTCAGTGGGGTTCCCGTCTAAAAAGAACTGCTTCGGGTCTGGTATGGATTATGAGGGGAACCCCCACGCCAAAATTTAACAAAAATGGCATGGGGGGTCCTGCCAAAATCCATACTAGACCCTCATCCGAGCATGCAGACCGGCAGGTCAGGAAACCATACCATACTCCCCTCCTGAACCATACCAGGCCACATACCCTCAACATGGGGGGTGCTCTTTAGAAGACACTACCGACCAGCAATCTTGGCACATCCAAGGTCTTCCCAGTGCGGATGCGGCTGACACGGAAAGGACACAGCTATCTTCCTATCTACTTGAGCTTACTTTGAGTTTACAATGTGATTGGTTCTACATTGTTTGCCAATAAACATTGTCTTTTACTGCACTTAGAGGCGTTTCTTTTTCTCTTACTTCCATACAGAGTTTGCTACTACTACATCAAGCTGGCCCTAGTGCTCTATGGAATTTTAGCCCTCATTTGGACTTTTACAGTTGCAAGAAAAAGTATGTGAACCCCTTGGGATTACGTGGAGTTTTGCATGAATTGGGCATAAAATGTGCTCTGAATGTCATCTAAGTCACAACAATAGAAGAACACAGTCTGCTGAACATAATACTACTGTCAGGGATGCGGGTGTGACCAGAAGGGTGTGGACTGACACAGGGAAACGTAGGCTTCAGATATAGAAAATAATATAATTTATTAAGACTAACAATACAAACGCAGTGCAAAACTAAACATAACACAGTGCAAACAAACTGAACCAAACCTCCAACAGATAACAAACATACGATACAAGAGTAGTCAGGCAGGCCGGGTCAGCAACAAACGGGCAAACGGAGTACCAGGAGCAGGCGGGAGAGTGGTCAGGACTAGCCGAGGTCAATACAGGCAGAGTTCAGGCAGCGTCAGGACAGCAGAAACAGGATCAGGAAACCAGGGCCAAGCAAACAGTACAAAAAGGCACAGACTGCAGGTCTGGCCATCCCTTAAATACACCACCTGCAATCAGCCCCAGGTGATGGCTAATTGCCGAAGTGAGCCTCTGGTTGTTGAGAGCACCCGCTGGCCAGCCCTGGTACTGCAGCCCACAAGGCAGGTGAGTCCCACCACTATTGGCAAGTCCATTCCTGACAACTACACAAACATTAGATGTTGCCATGGTTTAATTGCACATAACATGTAAACATTCACAGTGCAGGGAGGAAAAAGTATGTGAGGCCCTAGCTTAATGACTTCTCCCAGAGCTAATTGGAGCCAGGAGTGAGCCAACCTTGACTCCAATCAGTGTGATGATATTGGATGTGTTGCTGACAGCTGTCCTGCCCTTAAAAAACACACACCTGTTTTGGGTTTACTGGTTTCAAGAAGCACTGTCTGATGTGAACCATGCCTCGCAGAAAAGAGCTCTCAGAAGACCTACGATCAAGAATTGTTGACTTGCATGAAGCTGGAAAGGGTTACAAAAGTATCTCCAAAAGCCTTGATGTTCATGTGTCCACGGTAAGACAGACTGTCTACAAATGGAGAAAGTTTAGCACTGTTGCTACTCTCCCTAGGCGTGGTCATCCTGTAAAAATGACTGCAAGAGCACAGCGCAGAATGCTGCATGAGGTAAAGAAGAATCCCAGAGTGTCAGCTAAAGACCTACAGAAATCTCTGGCACATGCTAACATTTTTGTTGACACATCTACAAGAAGGAAAACATTAAACAAGAATGGAGTACATGGGAGGACATCACGGAGGAAACCATTGCTGTCCAAAAAGAATATTGCAGCACGTTTGAAGTTTGCAAGAGAGCACCTGGATGTTCCACAGCACTACTGGCAGAATATACTGTGGACAGATGAAACCAAGATTGAGTTGTTTGGGAAGAACACACAACACTATGTGTGGAGAAAAAAAGGCACAGCACACCAACATCAAAACCTCATCCCCACTGTGAAACATGGCGGAGGGAGCATCATGGTTTGGGGCTGCTTTGCTGCCTCAGGGCCTGGACGGATTGTTGTCATTGATGGGAAAATGAATTCCAGAGTTTATCAAGACATTTTGCAGGAAAACGTACGACCATCTGTCCGCCAACTGAAGCTCCGCAGAGGATGGGTGATGCAACAGGACAATGACCCAAAGCATACAAGTAATTCAACAAAACAATGGCTGCAACAGCACAGAATACGCCTTCTGGAGTGGCCCAGTCAGAGTCCTGACCTCAACCCGATTGAAATGCTGTGGCATGACCTTAAGAGAGCAATTCACACCAGACATCCCAAGAATATTGCTACACTGAAACAGTTTTGTGAAGAGGAGTGGTCCAAAATTACTCCAGATCGTTGTGCAGGTCTGATCTGCAACTACAGGAAACGTTTGGTTGAGGTTATTGCTGCCAAAGGAGGGTCAACCAGTTATTAAGTCCAAAGGTTCATATACTTTTTCCTCCCTGCACTGTGAATGTTTACATGTTATGTGCAATTAAACCATGGCAACATCTAATGTTTGTGTAGTATTATGTTCAGCAGACTGTGTTCTTCTATTGTTGTGACTTAGATGATGTTCAGAGCACATTTTATGCCCAATTCATGCAAAACTCCACGTAATCCCAAGGGGTTCACATACTTTTTCTTGCAACTGTATGCTTTTATAATGAAGTGTTCCTGCAAGAACACTTATTGTTATCTCACAAATATATTCTTATTCTTATTATAGCCAAATTTGCCACGCTAACTCCTCCCTCAGTTTTTACACTACAAAGACAAGTAATATATCAAAACGTGCGGATTGTTCCCGATCGGATTGCTATTCCTTTGTGGAACGTTTCGCCAAATCGTTCACGAAATATCGCGGTTTTTGTGGTGAAATTTTCCCATAGGAATGAATGGTGCATGTAGAGTGGCAGCAGAGCACAGCTAGAGTGTGGAAGGAAAAATAAGAACATGATTTGTAAACTGCTATCACTCTGTCATTTTCAAGCCCACCTACACATATCTTATATCAAAACGTTCAGCTAACCCTGCTGCCACTAAAAATGTTCACGGCTAAGCCATAGTCCTGATAGTTTTCACAATATCAACTCACGCCGCCCATTGACTTTCATTGAAACTTCACTCACAGCCACCTGAAATTTGAAGGGGCATTTCTAAACTGCGACTGTGCCTTCATTTTTAATATTTCAGAGACATACTATACATCAAAATGTAGGTCTGGGTCTTGTGATTCTCACAATATAAAACTCTTCGGTGTAGGATTTATAATTTTTAAACTACAACCGTTTGAAGATGGCAACCGCCAGTGAAGTGAGCAAGTTGGAGCAGTTTGTTTTTTTCAACCGCTCTTCTCTGCCCTTGCTATAGAGTGAGTTGCCATAGGAACCCAGGTGTGTGAGCAGGCAGCAGAGTGACAAAAGCTAGAGCGTGAGCTGAAAAATAAAAGTTGAAATGCATTTCTCACTCTATCAAGCTTGCCGTGTGCAATATTTAAATTTGATCAATCAATTGGTTAGTTTAATGTTCACTATCTTTACTCACTCCAAATACTCCACACAGTTACTCCGCCCACTCCATAAAGTTTCTCCGCCCACTCCATAAAGTTACTCTGCCCAGTCCAACCTTTTTACAGTTACTCCAGCCACTCCAACCACACAACAGTTACTCCGCCCACTCCATCCAGTTACTCCGCCCACTCCATAAAGTTACTCTGCCCAGTCCAACCTTTTCACAGTTACTCCAGCCACTCCAACCACACAACAGTTACTCCGCCCACTCCACCCAGTTACTCCGCCCACTCCATAAAGTTACTCTGCCCAGTCCAACCTTTTCACAGTTACTCCAGCCACTCCAACCACACAACAGTTACTCCGCCCACTCCACCCAGTTACTCCGCCCACTCCAGTTATAGACTACTGGTGGAGGCAAGAACACTTCACACAATTTCCCCAGAAATTGTAGCTTTTCTAGTTTAGTATTGTCCTCCAAATGTAATATGGTTTCTGTGGCTTCATTCCACATCTGTCAGAATTTTGCCCAGTAAATACAAATTTAAGTCCTCATGCACACGGGACGTTTTCAGAATGCTGGTAAAGTTAATGGTGTAAAGTCACGTTAAAAATGTGTGTTTGTCAGCTTTTTTAAGCATTTTTGCATTAGCATTTAGCGGAGTTTTGCCACATTTGCATTTTTTTTAACAAAAAAATTTTTTTTTTGGTCAAAGTCCAAAAACGCCAGTTTGCGGCAGTTTACCGCGTTTTACAGCGTTTTTACAGCTAAAAATATTCTCTAGAAATCCACTGGTCCTGGGTTTTTTTTCCAGCCAAAACAAAATGTTGATTACAGTCTATGTGTGTATGGACACATAGGAGAACATGCCGGGGATGGACACATAGGATAACATGCCGGGGATGGACACACAGGAGAACATGCCGGGGATGGACACACAGGATAACATGCCGGGGATGGACACACAGGAGAACATGCCGGGGATGGACACACAGGATAACATGCCGGGAATGGACACACAGGAGAACATGCCGGGGATGGACACATAGGATAACATGCCGGGGATGGACACATAGGATAACACGCCGGGGATGGACACATAGGATAACACGCCGGGGATGGACACATAGGAGAACACGCCGGGGATGGGCACATAGGAGAACACGCCGGGGATGGACACATAGGATAACATGCCGGGGATGGACACATAGGATAACACGCCGGGGATGGACACATAGGATAACATGCCGGGGATGGACACATAGTATAACACGCCAGGGATGGACACACAGGAGAACATGCCGGGGATGGACACATAGGATAACATGCCGGGGATGGACACATAGGATAACATGCCGGGAATGTACACACAGGATAACATGCCGGGAATGGACACACAGGATAACATGCCGGGGATGGACACACAGGAGAACATGCCGGGGATGGACACACAGGATAACATGCCGGGGATGGACACACAGGATAACACGCCGGGGATGGACACATAGGATAACACGCCGGGGATGGACACATAGGATAACACGCCGGGGATGGACACATAGGAGAACACGCCGGGGATGGACACATAGGAGAACACGCCGGGGATGGACACATAGGAGAACACGCCGGGGATGGACACATAGGATAACACGCCGGGGATGGACACATAGGATAACACGCCGGGGATGGACACATAGAATAACACGCCGGGGATGGACACATAGGATAACACGCCGGGGATGGACACATAGGATAACACGCCGGGGATGGACACATAGGATAACACGCCGGGGATGGACACATAGGATAACACGCCGGGGATGGACACATAGGATAACACGCCGGGGATGGACACGTAGGATAACAGGCCGGGGATGGACACGTAGGATAACAAGCCGGGGATGGACACGTAGGATAACATGTCGGGGATGGACACGTAGGATAACATGCCGGGGATGGACACGTAGGATAACATGCCGGGGATGGACACGTAGGAGAACGTGCCGGGGATGGACACACAGGATAACATGCCGGGGATGGACACACAGGATAACATGCCGGGGATGGACACACAGGATAACATGCCGGGGATGGACACACAGGATAACATGCCGGGGATGGACACATAGGATAACATGTCGGGGATGGACACATAGGATAACATGCCGGGGATGGACACACAGGATAACATGCCGGGGATGGACACACAGGATAACATGCCGGGGATGGACACACAGGATAACATGCCGGGGATGGACACACAGGATAACATGTCGGGGATGGACACATAGGATAACATGTCGGGGATGGACACATAGGATAACATGCCGGGGATGGACACATAGGAGAACATGCCGGGGATGGACACATAGGATAACATGCCGGGGGGGTTTACTGGCTGTAGAAAAAAATGTCAAATGCCAAAAACAGCCGCTGTAAGAACATCCCGTGTGCAGGAGGACTAAAGCTGAACTCCAAGTACCAAACACTCATTTAAATCTATTCCTAGCCATACAAGATGTAAATCTACTCTGAGGCACCCAATGCCTTTGCACACCAAGATTCAAATACAAATTGCATGGCTCCTGTGGACAATGGGGCTATTTACTAAAACTGGAGAGTGCAAAATCTGCTGCAGCTCTGCATAGTAACCAATCAGCTTCCAGGTTTTAGGGTTCATTTACACTGCAGCTGATAAACTCACGTTTAGGAACTTTTCTGCATTTTTTTCAGTAGCCCCTGAACTCTCCCTCATTTCTTCCTATGTGTCCGTGTACACATCATCCTTTACAGGCAGGTGAGTTTACAGTTGTTTTTTTGAATGCACCAAACTTGTGTTCAGGAGTATTACCCACCTCCCACCCGCCATATAGTAATATGACGGGCGCAAGGCGGTTCTCTCGTTCTGGGATGACGTCATATGACGTCCTCCCATTCTCACTGCACATGTGTGGCTCAGGGAGCGCGCAGCGTGGCGATCGGCGGTGCGCTGTGTCCCTCGGACACAGCGGATCACCTATCATGGAAAGAGCCGAAGATGTCGGCTCGGTCATGTGATCAGCTGTGTCCAATCACAGCTGGTCACATGTAAACAAGGAAATGACGGTTATCGGCATTTCTCTCCTCTGGAGCTGTCATGCTGACAGAGGAGAGGAGAGCCGGTAATTGGCATTCTGCGGAGGGGACATGTACACTGATCATCAGGGCACTGATGATCAGTGTGCCCTGATGATCAGTGTAGCCCCAGCAGTGCCACCTGCCAGTGCCCATCAGTGCCTTATGTCAGTGCTCATCAGTGCCACATATCAGTGCCCATCTGAGCTGCCTTTCAGTGTCACCCATCAGTGCCAGTCAGTGCCACCTATGAATGCCAATCAGTGCCACCTATCAGTGCTGCCAGTCAGTGCCACCTATCAGTGCCACCTATCAATGCCAATCAGTGCCGCCTATCAGTGCTGCCAGTCAGTGCCGCCTATCAGTGCCAGTCAGTGCTGCCTATCAGTGCACATCAGTGCCGCCTATCAATGCACATCAGTGCCGCCTAACAGTGCCAGTCAGTGCCGCCTAACAGTGCCAGTGAGTGCCACCTAACAGCGCCAGTCAGTGCCATATATCAGTGCCATGTATCAGTGCTGCCTTTCAGCGCCCATCAGTGATGCCTGTCAATGCCCATCAGTGCCACCTACCAGTGCCTCCTCATCAGTGCCCATCAGTGCCACCTATCAGTGTCCATCAGTGCAGCCTATCAGTGCCCATCAGTGCAGCCTCATTAGTGCACATCAGTGAAGGAGAAAAATCACTTATTTACAAAATTTTATAACAAAAACTAAGAAAAAACATTTTTTTTTCAAAATTTTCAGTGGTTTTTGGTTTGTTTAAGAAAAAATAAAAAACCCAGAGATGATTAAATACCACCAAAATAAAGCTCTATTTGTCACAAAAAAATGACAAAAATTTCATATGGGTATAGTGTTGTTTGACCGCGTATTTGTCATTCAAAGTGCGACAGCGCTGAAAGCTGGAAATTGGCCTGGGCAGGAAGGGGGTAGAAGTGTCCTGTAGGCAGGAAGGGGGTAGAAGTGCCCTGTAGGCAGGAAGGGGGTAGAAGTGCCCTGTAGGCAGGAAGGGGGTAGAAGTGCCCTGTAGGCAGGAAGGGGGTAGAAGTGCCATGTAGGTAGGAAGGGGGTAGAAGTGCCATGTAGGCAGGAAGGGGGTAGAAGTACCCTGTAGGCAGGAAGGGGGTATAAGTGCCGGTAGGCAGGAAGGGGGTAGAAGTGCCCGGTAGGCAGGAAGGGGGTAGAAGTGTCCTGTAGGCAGGAAGGGGGTAGAAGTGCCCTGTAGGCAAGAAGGGGGTATAAGTGCCCGGTAGGCAGGAAGGGGGTAGAAGTGCCCGGAAGGGGGTAGAAGTGCCCTGTAGGCAAGAAGGGGGTATAAGTGCCCGGTAGGCAGGAAGGGGGTAGAAGTGCCCGGTAGGTGAGGGGGTAATAACACAACATTACCACCTGGAGGTTTCTTGAATTTCGATTCTATACTTGTATATATGGAGAGGCGGCACCAGCTACTTCCTGAGATGACAGCAGACACATTGCCATGTAACAAAGTGCTGGGAGGATTCCATGAAGGAAAATGAAGGCTTTGTTAAAGCAGAATACCCCCCCCCCCACCTTTATAGTTAGGAAAGCTGTCATTTTACAGGCAGTTGCTGTGGTCCGGCTCCTGTGTCCAGCTATGGCATGAAAAGTCAGTTGAGAGCTCTCATAGGCACACTGGTGACAGTTATCAGCAGAGGGATGATTTGAATATTACTGGCTGAACCTGCTCATTTGCATATCTTTGCAAAGGATTCTGGGAAATGGGTTTTGCCACCTCAGGGTTGATCAAATCTGAATTATTTGTGTTTTCAGATGGTTTATAGAGGCAGATAGATTTGGAAGTGAACATACAAGGCAAAAGAAAGATTTTAATGTTAAATTCAAATTTGACTCTCCATAGGTTGATATTTTGGTAGTTCGGGCGGTTTAAAAAGACTGAGGTTTACTTAGGAGTTTGAGAGGTTGGGAAAGCTCAGTGACACCAGGTGAAGGATCTCTCTGGGGCCAATTCAGTGACACTGAGGTGAGGATTTCTCTGTGGAAGTTCATTGATACTGATGTGAGGATCTCTCTGAGGGAAGTTCAGTAATTACTGACAGGAGTGATACCAACATGAGGATCTCTCTGGGGAGTTCAGTGATACTGACAATGAGGATCTCATCTAATGAAGTTCAATGATACTGACATGAGGATCTCACTGAGGCAATACAAACTTCTCTGAGCCTAGACACTATTCCAGGACACTTGCAAGCTGAGCATCATGGGTGTTCCCTGTGCCTCTCATTTTTAGGTGTTTTGCATGGCAGACCCCTTACTGTCATCTCACATATAGATTCTTTTTATTATAGACACATTTACCACCCTAACTCCTCCCACAGTTTTTACACTACATAGACAAGTAATATACCAAAACGTGCGGATTGTTCCCGATCGCATTGCTATTACGCTGTGGAACGTTTCGCCGAATCGTTCACGAAATTTCGCGGTTTTTGTGGTGAAATTTTCCCATAGGAATGAATGGAGCAACTAGAGTGGCAGCAGAGAAAAGCTAGAGTGGGGAAGGAAAAATTAGAACATGATTTGTAAACTGCCATCACTCTGTCATTTTCAAGCCCACCTACACATATATTATATCAAAACGTTCAGCTAACCCTGCTGCCACTAAAAATGTTCACGGCTAAGCCATAGTCCTGATAGTTTTCACAATATGACCATTTGTTTGCAACTCACCCCTCCTATTGACTTTCATTGAAACTTCACTCACAGCCACCTGAAATTTGAAGGGACATTTTTAAACTGCGACTGTGCCTTCATTTTTAATATTTCAGAGACATACTATACAGATGTAGCTCTGCTTCTTGTGATTCTCACAATATAAGGCTCTTCGCTGTAGCATTTATACTTTTAAAACTACAAGCGTTTGAAGATGGCAATCGCCAGTGAAGTTGGCAAGTTGGAGCACTGTGTTTATAACAGCCCTTCTCACCTTCCTGTGACTGAGTGAGTTGCTATAGCAACCAAACATGACTCAGGAGGCAGCTGAGTTACCAAGTTGAAATGCATTTCTCACTCTATCAGGCTTGCCATGTGCACTGCTTACATTTCATCAATCATTTGGTTACGGTTGGATGCAAGAACACTTCACACAATTTCCCCAGAAATTGTAGATTTTCTAGTTTATGTTTACAGTAGCACTCCTTATAATAGGAGATGGGTATTTGCTCTTTGCATTGATTTTCCTCTCTATTGACTTTTTTGTTGTCCATGTCCAAGATGGTTAAGTCAGTGCTGGAAAATAATGGCGGCCACACAAAATATTGACACTTTGGGCCCAATTTGGACCTTGTCACTTAGGGGTGGACTCACTTTTGTTGCCGGCGGTTTAGACATTAATGGCTGTGTGTTGAGTTATTTTGATTGGACAGCAAATTTACATGTTATACAAGCTGTACACTGACTACGTCACATTGTAGCAAAGGGACGTGGCGTAACGCGTAGTAGTGACGTGGTGACGCACTTCCGGTTTGGCACCATCTTGCTACACCAGAGTGCCTCAGTACACCCATGTGAGGTGTCACAAGCCCTATCTGTTTCTGCTGAAATGTGAGTTGTTACTTGGTGGTTTTATTCATAATAAATGTTTTATACAGTTTTGCACTATGGAGGATCTTTGTGCTTTTATTCCATGACTATCACCACCCCATGAGTTTTAAAGCATATATACAGCGGTACCTGTCCAGGGGGAATAGCAGATGGTGAAGGAGAGAGCATTGGAGAGTGTGGAGTACCTTTCACCCAGAGGAAGCGTGCAGGGTCCAGGGGTGACCCGTAAGGCTATTTGGCCCCTGTGGGTCGCAGGGGGAAGGTGAGCGGGCATGCTAGCCACATAAGGATTGTCACCCACCACTTGCACTGGCACTGGAGCATGTGTTTTCATCCATAGTGTGTCTATATATTTACACTGAATACTGTGGACCAGGGGCGGACTGACAACTCATGGGGCCCCCGGGCAATAGGGGATCATGGGGCCCCTGTGTCCTTGCCCAAACTAAAAAAAGTCTATGAAAAAGGTACCAGGAGCATCTCATGGGGCCCCCTACTGACCCCGGGCCCTCGGGCAGTGCCCGAGTTTCCAAATGGTCAGTCCGCCCCTGCTGTGGACTATACTATTTATCCTGCTACTAGAACCACCGAGGAGTGTTGATCCATACTCCACAGAGGGAATCACTGTGTGTCACGATTGCGTAGGTTGTTTGACACAGAGTGCACTGTTTTTCACTAATAAAATCCACCTTATTGATTTGGGATGTATATTTGTGTCTAATAGATATTGTGTATCAAATATTATGGCGCTACATCAATATTTAGTATTTGTATTTTTTCATTTCTTCAGTATTGTCACATGAAAAGATAGAATCAAATATTTACAGAAATGTGAGGGGTGGACTCCCTTCTGGGAGATACTGTATACAACACAAACTTAGGATCAGGTTGTCTCTGGTCACTGCTACAGCTGCAAGCTCAACCCGCCGTGCGTGGTGGCGTCAAATCCAGGCCCTGCTCTATGCGTTTCGTCATCCGGTGTCCTCTAGGGGCAAAAGAAGCATCTCCCTTACAGCCTGGACCCCGCTCCGAGGGATTTCCCCCTAAAAGAGTTCCTCAGAGGTCAGCATTTCAGCACTGATGATGAAGTGAAGCCGGCTGTCCTAGAATGGTTCAGGCGTACTGACAAATCTTTCTATGCTGAAGCTTTCCAGACATTAGTTAACCCCTCGCCCTCCTGAGGATTTACCCCCCTTAATGACCAGGCCTCTTTTTGCTACTCGGCGCTGCAATAATTCAACTGATAACTGCGCGGTCATGCAACGCTGCACCCAAACAAAATTTACGTCCTTTTTTCACACAAATAGAGCTTACTTTCGGTGTAATTTGATCACCTGTGCGCTTTTTATTTTTCACGCTATAAACAAAAAAAGGCCAAAAATTTTGAAGAAAAACAATATTTGTTACTTTCAGCTATAAAAAATATATAGTAAACTCAAAGTTGGTTATAAATTTAGGCCAAAATGTATTCTGCTCCATGTTTTTGGTAAAAAAAATCCCAATAAGTGTATATTGATTGCTTTGTGTGGAAGTTATAGCGTCTACAAACTATGGTATAGATACTGCAATTTACGCCATTTTTTTGCTATACAGCGCTGCGCTAGTTTAACGGACAATTGCGTGGTCATGCAATACGGTACATAAATGAAATTTACATCCTTTTTTTCCCCACAAATTGAGCTTTCTTTCGGTGGTATTTGATCGCCTGTGCGGTTTTTATTTTTTGCGCTATAAAAAAAAAGGCTGACAATTTTGAGAAAAAAAAAAAAATATTTTGGACTTTTTGCTATAAAACATGTCCAGTAAAAAAAATGCAAAAATCAAATTTAGTCATAAATTTCTACCAAAATGCATTCTGCGACATGTCTTTGCTAAAAAAAAAACCCCCAATATGTGTAAATTAATTGGTTTACGTGAAAGTTATAGCGTTTACAAATGGCGGGAAAGATACTGGGATTTTTAGGGGTTTTTTTATACTAATGGCGGCAATCAGCGAATTATGGCGGTGATCAGGGACTTATGACAGCGACCAGCGACTTATGGCGGGACTGCGGCGGACATTCTGACATTGGGGGGTACTGACTTGGGGTCACTGACATCCCCAAAAACACTAATACAGTGATCAGTGCAAAAAAAAAAAACTGACACTGTACTAATGGCAATGGGGAGGAAGGGGTTAACTTTATTTTGCAGGGAAGGGTTATAGGAGTGAGGGGAGTGTTTTACTAGGGGGCGGGGGGGGTGTGTGCTGCATGGGACAAGGCTGATCAAGAGAGAGAAACTGTTCTTTCTCAATCAGCTCATCCTCGAGCTGTCAGGGAAGTGACAGACAGCACAGATCCTGCAGCTGTGCTGTCTGTCACTGTTTGCTGCCGATCGCCGGGAAACAGCCGCTAAGGACCGGCTGTGACCCGGCGACTCACATCTGCGGCGGTGATCGGCGCGAAAGATAGGGCGGCGGCGCGCCCTATCTTAAAAACGTGATTTTGCCTGCGAGTGCCGCCCTGCCGCCGTATATCTACAATGGCTGGGCGGCAAGTGGTTAAAGAGTGGGATAAGTGTATAAATGTAGCAGGGGAGTATGTCAAACAATAAATGCAGTTTGCACTTCTTGAAATTTGTTCTTTTATTATAAAAACTCCACAGTCCCAGTTTGACTTGAACGCCCCTCGTATTTTACTGCCAGGACTTCTTTGAATCTGAATTCAATCCCCATGGTTTAGAGAATCACTGTTGCAGTGCATTATTTCATATATTTGTTTGTCCTCTACCACAGGTCACCTGCAGGCTTTCCGGGCCCTTATCATTTCTTCGTTAATTTTGGGATTTTTCTCGTGTCTGAGTGGGATGATTGGACTGCAGTGCACGAAAATTGCTGAAGGGAATTCTGTATTGAAGGGCAAATTTATAACAGCAGCTGGAGCTATGTCTATAGTTGCTGGTGAGTTGAATAGAACTTGGTTTTGAAGTCTCTCACCCAATGTCCTGCGAACAATGTGTCAGTCATAATTTTACAATATATCCCACATGGAAGAAACATATATTTTAAATACATTTTAAAAATATGCTAACGTATATTTTTACATATATTTGTAAATGCATTCCAAAAATGTAGATTCAATGTATTTTAAAAGACATACAGTATATTAGAAAATGTATTTTTAAAAATATTTTTCATATATTTTGTAATATAAATACATTTCAAGAAACAGTATGTATGTATGTATGTATGTATGTGTGTGTGTGTGTGTGTATATATATATACTGCATGTTGAAATGCATTTTTTATATATTACGAAGTATGTGAAAAATATTTTTTTAAATATATTTTTTTTAACATATAAAAAAGCAATTTTAACATATATTTGTACATATATTTGTAAATGCATTCCAAAAATGTAGATTCAATGTACCGTATTTTTCGCTCCATAAAACGCACCTGACCATAAGACGCACCTAGGTTTTAGAGGAGAAAAACAAGAAAAAAAATATTCTGAACCAATGGACTGCAGACATAGTACAGGAGATGACCAGAGACTGCAGACAGTACAGGGGATGACCAGAGACTGCGGACATAGTACAGGAGATGACCAGAGACTGCGGACATAGTACAGGAGATGACCAGTGGCACTAATACAGCGATCAGTGCTAATAAAATGCACTGACGCTGTACTAATGACACTGGGCAGGAAGGGGTTAACATCTGGCGCGATCAAAGGGTTAACTGTGCGCCTAACTGTGCTCAATGTGTTGACTGTTCACTTTTACTAGGGGATGTGACAGGTTTTTGTCTCCCTGCAAAGCAGGAAAACAAAAACTGTCACATCCACGCTGTCAGCAGAGAGCATTGGCTCCCGGACATACCGATCAGCAGGTCCCGCCCAGTGAGTCAGGGCCGAGACCCATCAATTGTTGGAGCTAGCTTCAGGAGAGGGATCTATGTTGATAAACAACACAGATCTCTCTCCTGAAGCTAGCTCCGGCTGATTGGCATGTCAGGGAGCCAATGGCAGTGCGGGTAGGCAGATGTGCGCACGCGCCCCCCTACCCAGGGGTGTATTTACCACAAGGCAAACAAGGCATTTGCCCAGGGCAGCTTTTTTCAGGGGTGGGCAGCACTGCCCCTTGGAAGAAGGGAAGGGAGAAGGGACACACGCGGCATGGGGACCTGGTGGGTTCCGAGAGATGCTGTGGGTTTCAGGACGGTGCATGCACAGCCCGACTCTCGTTCCTGGGGATGTCCAGAGGTGAGTGTCTCTCTCTCTCGCCATGGGAGATGGTGGCTGGCGTATGGGGGGCAGTGGTAGAGGAAGGCTCGGGTGGAGGGTAGGGGTGCTATTGGTCAATGTCAGGCTCTTTCTGACCATAAGACGCACCTAGGTTTTAGAGGAGAAAAACAAGAAAAAAAATATTCTGAACCAATGGACTGCAGACATAGTACAGGAGATGACCAGAGACTGCAGACAGTACAGGGGATGACCAGAGACTGCGGACATAGTACAGGAGATGACCAGAGACTGCAGACAGTACAGGGGATGACCAGAGACTGCGGACACAGTACAGGAGATGACCAGAGACTGTGGACACAGTACAGGGGATGACCAGAGACTGCAGACAGTACAGGGGATGACCAGAGACTGCGGACACAGTACAGGGGATGACCAGAGACTGCGGACACAGTACAGGGGATGACCAGAGACTGCGGACATAGTACAGGAGATGACCAGAGACTGCAGACATAGTACAGGGGATGACCAGAGACTGCAGACATAGTACAGGAGATGACCAGAGACTGTGGACACAGTACAGGAGATGACCAGAGACAGCGGACACAGTACAGGAGATGAGCAGAGACTGTGGAGAGTACAGGGGATGACCAGAGACTGCAGACAGTACAGGGGATGACCAGAGACTGCGGACAGTACAGGAGATGACCAGAGACTGCGGACAGTACAGGGGATGACCAGAGACTGCGGACAGTACAGGGATGACCAGAGACTGCGGACATAGTACAGGGGATGACCAGAGACTGCGGACACAGTACAGGAGATGACCAGAGACTGCGGACACAGTACAGGAGATGACCAGAGACTGCGGACACAGTACAGGGGATGACCAGAGACTGTGGAGAGTACAGGGGATGACCAGAGACTGCGGACACAGTACAGGAGATGACCAGAGACTGTGGAGAGTACAGGGGATGACCAGAGACTGCGGACACAGTACAGGGGATGACCAGAGACTGTGGACTTTTGGGGAAGGAGGGGGACTGGGTACTTGAATTTAACAGGTACCCTCTCCCACTTCAGCGGAGTTGTACTCCCTTTTGTGTGGGCACCTGGCTGTGACAGCCGGGTGCCCACTGCGCATGCACGAGAAGCGCTGCGCTTTGTGAATGGCCCGGCATCTTCTGGGACACATGACAGGTCTCAGAAGACGCCGGGCCATTCACAAAGCGCAGCATTTCTCGCGCATGCGCAGTGGGCTGTCATAGCCGGGTGCCCACACTAAAGATGCCGGCGTGGGAAGACTGTACAGTGCTGGACCGAGGAACAGGTAAGGTCCTGCTGCAGAGAAGAGCCGAGCGGCCGGCCCGGTATTCTGACACGGTGTCAGCGGTGGAAATACCGGATCGGCTGCTCCATAAGACGCACTGACATTTCCCCCCTTTTTTGGGGGGAAAAAAGTACATCTTATGGAGCGAACAATACGGTATTTTAAAAGACATACAGTATATTTGAAAATGTATTTTTAAAAATATTTTTCATATATTTTGTAATAAAAATGCATTTTAACATACAGTATATATATATATATTTACTGAAATATATTGCATACGGCCAAAATTGTAGTATTTCAAATATATGTCAATATATTTGGAAAGAATATTTTTAAAATATATTTTTCTTCCGTGTGGGATGAACTGATGTAACTACAAAGCACAAGGAAGACTGCTGACGATGTCCCTGAGAAAGCAGATTGGGGCTGCACATAGCCTTCTCCAAGGGCGGACTGACCATTTGGAAACTCAGGCACTGCCCGAGGGCCTGGGGTCAGTAGGGGGCCCCACGAGATGCCCCTGGTACCTTTTTCATTGGCTTTTTTTGAGTTTGGGCAAGGACACAGGGGCCCCATGATCCCCTATTGCCCGGGGGCCCCATGAATTGTCAGTCCGCCCCTGGCCATCTCCAAAAGAAACAAGGATGTCTCTGTGAAATGTCCTTGTGGAGCATCTGGATTCTAGACCCAGGCTGTACTCTATACATTGACTTCTGAACAAGTCTGACCTAAGCCCCACCTCTTCCCGGAACTAGGCCCTGCCCCTGCTCATTTGATTGAGGTTTTTGCATTGGATCATCAGATGAATGGGGATGTAATCTAGGATAGAGAAGGGTGTCACTTACATGAAAAGTCTTGCCCAAAGCTCACCCCTCAGGCATTTAAACATACACAGCCATGCCTCCTCATGCCTTCCCTCTTGTAGTGCCTCCACCTATCTAAGCTCCAGTGTTCATGGTGTCAGAGGTTAGCAAAGGAGACAACATCATGGCACCTACCACATACCACCACCACTACCACCAAGTGTTCTGTCCTGATGATTGGCCACTCAGGCCATAGGGGAGGTCAAGAGTTCTGTCCTGATGATTGGCCACTCAGGCCATAGGGGAGGTCAAGTGTTCTGTCCCGATGATTGGCCACTCAGGCCATAGGGGAGGTCAAGTGTTCTGTCCCGATGATTGGCCACTCAGGCCATAGGGGAGGTCAAGTGTTCTGTCCTGATGATTGGCCACTCAGGCCATAGGGGAGGTCAAGTGTTCTGTCCCGATGATTGGCCACTCAGGCCATAGGGGAGGTCAAGTGTTCTGTCCTGATGATTGGCCACTCAGGCCATAGGGGAGGTTAAGTGTTCTGTCCTGATGATTGGCCACTCAGGCCATAGGGGAGGTCAAGTGTTCTGTCCTGATGATTGGCCACTCAGGTCATAGGGGAGGTCAAGTGTTCTGTCCTGATGATTGGCCACTCAGGCCATAGGGGAGGTCAAGTGTTCTGTTCTGATGATTGGCCACTCAGGCCATAGGGGAGGTCAAGTGTTCTGTCCTGATGATTGGCCACTCAGGCCATAGGGGAGGTCAAGTGTTCTGTCCTGATGATTGGCCACTCAGGCCATAGGGGAGGTCAAGTGTTCCAACTTCTCCAGAAGCATTTCTGCATTAGGCTGCTTTCTCACTGATCCATTTTTCTTCCATCTGTGTGTTAAAAAAAACGCATGACCATTAAATCCTATGGAACTCTTTATCTGGGTCTGTAGCATTTTTGGTGCATGTTTGGTATAAAAAAAAAAACACCAAAAATGCACCTCCCCATTGAAATGAATGAAAAATGCATCCAAAACGCGGCACAGCGCATCAAAAAAGGCTGTGTTTTTGGTGCATTTTTCTTTCCACAGGTGCAAGATGCACCAGAAACATGTCAAAAATGTGGTAAAAACACGGCACAAACACATATGCATTTTTACCGTGTTTTCTGCAAGGGAGCAGTGTGAAATTAGCCTTAGTGAGAGGAGAGGAAGCATAGGTTTGGTAATGGCTTTGTGTAGATCAGGGGCGGACTGACCATTTGGAAACTCAGGCACAGCCTGAGGGCCCGGGGTCAGTAGGGGACCCCATGAGATGCCCCTGGTACCTTTTTCATAGGCTTTATTGGGTGTGGTTTGAGTGTTGGTGAGGACACGGGGGCCCAATGATTTCCTATTGCCCAGGGGCCCCATGAGTTGTCAGTCCGCCCCTGGTGTAGATGCTACATAACATTCTTGTTGAATTTCTGATGTTCTTCTTCAGGTATCTGTGCTGGGATTTCCGTCTCTTGGTACGCGTCCAACATCACCAAGGACTTCTTCAACCCGCTATTCCCGGGAACCAAGTACGTATGGATCCCCATGAACAATGGTAACCAACTAGGAGACACCAATCGCAGTGATTGATAAAGACTTCTCAATTCTCTCCTTAATTAGGTATGAAATCGGCCCGGCTCTTTATCTGGGCTGGTCAGGATCTCTTCTAGATGTGGTTGGTGGATCGCTCATGTGCTGCTCATATAAATCTCAGGTGGCCAAAGCCAAAAAGTAAGTATCTGCTTCAACCAGTGGCTGACTTTGTATTGTAGCTTTACTGCTACAGTGTAGGCCAGCTATAAAATCACATGGTAGGGGCAGTGGTGTATTTAGGTTATGTGCTGCCCTAGGCAACACAAAAATTGGGGCCCTTTCCCCTGCAGAAAGAGCCTGACATTGTCCAATAGCACCCCTACCCTGCACCCGAGCCTTCCACTACCATTGCCCCCCATATGCCAGCCACCATCTCCCATGGCGTGAGAGAGAGACACTCACCTCCGGACATTCCCAGGAACGAGAGTCAGGCTGTGCATACACCGTCATGAAACCCACAGCATCTCTCGGAACCCACCAGTTCCCCATGCCGCATGTGTCCCTTCTCCCTTCCCTTCTTCCAAGGGGCAGTGCTGCCCACCCCTGAAAAAAGCTGCCCTGGGCAAATGCCTTGTGGTAAATACACCCCTGGGTAGGGGGGCACGTGCGCACGTCTGCCTACCCGTACTGCCATTGGCTCCCTGACATACCAATCAGCCGGAGCTAGCTTCAGGAGAGAGATCTGTGTTGTTTATCAACATAGATCCCTGTCCTGAAGCTAGCTTCAACAATTGATGGGTCTCGGCCCTGACTGGGCGGGACCTGCTGATCGGTATGTCCGGGAGCCAATGCTCTCTGCTGACAGCGTGGATGTGACAGTTTTTGTTTTTCTGCTTTGCAGGGAGACAAAAACCTGTCACATCCCCTAGTAAAAGTGAACAGTCAACATATTGCACACAGTTAGGCGCACAGTTATGTTGGGAATACAACAGCATGTACTATATAGTATTGTGTGTTAATATCACTTGACCAGTAGATGGCACTGTACACTAAGATTACTAGTTGTGCATATGTGTAAAACTTGTTGGTTCTCTCTCTTCCTCTCTTCAAAAAAAAAAAACCCAAGATGTCTGCTGTTACAGGTTGCCTAAATGTGTTCTGTATGTTTGCAACTTAAGCCATGTTGGTTATGTGTTATAGAAGACACTGGTAGTGATAGCAGAATTCAGACTTTACTTGTGTGGCTTAAGTTACAAACATACAGAGCACATTTCTCAGCAGACAGATTACAGACACATTACTTCCTGAAGAGATGATAGAGAAGAGCAGAGAGAACCAGTAAATTTTACACACACACAACTAGTAACCTTTAGCGTACAGTGCCATCTACTGGTCAAGTGATATTAACACACAATACTATATAGTACATTATAGTACATGCTGTTGCATTCCCAACACCCCTTCTCAACGGCATGTGCATAATTATATGACATTTAGTCTCTTTTGTAGAAAACAATGATGTTCCCTTGTTTTTTGGATAATCTGGTTCCATTGGTGTTTTTGCTTCCTTTGCATCTTGCATGTAAAACTGTTCTAACATTTCTGTAATTTTCTGACTTTGGTTAAGAAGATAGCTTCCATCCTCTTCCCGCTCTATTTGAATTCCTAGGTAGTGAGTAATGTTCCCCAACTCTTTAATTTCAAAATTTTATTTCAGTTTGTGAACTATTTGGTCATAGTCCCCTTCTTGTTCTGGTTCTTGTCCTGCTTCACATGGGTCAGTGTCTCTTGCCGATTCAGCGCGTAAATCCTCTCCACATTTTTCAAGAATTGTATTATCTGATGCTTTACTTTCATCAAAATAAACACTGCGGCTTACTGTGACCTTGTTGGTCTTTGGACAAAGGATTCTATATCCCTTACTCTGCTCACTGTAGCCGACCAGAATGCCTTCTATGGCTTTGTTCTCCAACTTGGAGCGTTTCTGACTTGGAATGTGGGCATATGCTTTACACCCAAACACTCTGATGTGTCCTACGTTAGGTTTTGATCCATTCCACATTTCATATGGTGTACTCTCAATAGCTTTTGATGGGAGCCTGTTTTGTAGGTATGTTGCAGTCATTATTGCTTCTCCCCAGTATTTGTTAGGTAAGGCAGCGTCCGTAATCATACATCTGGTCATTTCTACAAGAGTGCGATTCTTTCTTTCTGCTACACCGTTTTGCTCAGGAGTGTATGGTACAGTTGTTTGGTGTATAATACCTTGTTTCTTTAGGTATGATTCCATCTCTTTATTCATATATTCCCCTCCATTGTCAGTGCGTATTATTCCAGGTTTCCTTTGAAACTTGTTGCTTGTCATAGCTACAAACTCTTGAAGTTTTTCTAATATCTCACTTTTGTGCTTCATTAGATACGTTATTGTGTACCGGGAATAATCATCGATGAAAGTCAGTAAATATCTGTTCCCGCCAGGTGTGATGGTTTGCATTGGTCCGCACACATCACTGTGTATCAGTTCCATGGGTTTAATGGGTTTACTCTGACTGGTCTGTGGAAGAGAGGTTCGGGTGGCCTTTGCTTTGATGCAACACGTGCACTTGCTGAGTGTGTGGCAAGGCAACATTTTCATGTCTTCTGATAGACCTCTCTTTGCAAAGTCCTTTATAGCTTCTGGGTTTCGATGCCCCAATCTTCTATGCCACAGGTGGATGCACTTGTCATGTGGGGTATGAGTTGCCGCATTAGCCTTCTCACTTTCAGTGATGAGTTTGTACAGATGTTCATTTAATCTTCCTCTTGCTAGAATTTGCTTTCCATTTTGAATTGTGCATTCATTACCTCTGAACTGGACAGTGAGTCCATTGCTTGCAAGGGTTTTAACTGATAGGAGGCTTCCTTCTAGGCTTGGAACATATAGAACATTCTTTACAAGGATGCTCTGCTTGCCCCCTGATGGCGTTTTGCAGTTCAGAAATCCCTGACCTTTACCTTCCGCTGTAATACTTTTCCCATTTGCTAGGAAGACTTTATCTTTTACACTAAAATCAATTTCTGTGAAGAATGTCTCGTCGCTTGTCATGTGACTTGTTGCCCCTGAGTCAATGTACCATCCGTGTGAGGTACTATTCTGAGTCACTTTAAAAGTACCACTCCATGATGCACTTTCATTTTCTTTCATGACAGCTTTAGCTCTTTCTCTTGTGGGTAGCTCCCGCTTTCGCTGCTCAGCTTTCCAGATTGAACAGTTCTTTTTCAGATGACCGGCCTTTTTGCAGCGAAAACATACCCTGGTTTCTTTGCTTTGTCTTATGCCTTCATGCACCTTCAGAGCTGCCTCTGGTCTCTCGTTCTCTTCACTATGCAAATTTTCCTTTCTTCTGCTGTATTCATCAATTAATTTTCCCTTAACATATTCTAGCGTCAGTTCAGTTTCCGGTCTAGTTTCTAGAGCATTTATAAGGGCACTGTATGATTCTGGAAGGCTGCACAGAAGTATTGACAGAACATGGTTGCCTTTTATTTCTTCACCTATTGCACCCAGCTGGTCCACAATTTCTAGCATAGCATTTACATGTTCACCCATTTCCTGCCCTTTTTCCAGCCTCATCTTATACAGTTTGCGCAGCAGATATAGTTTACTGTTTAGGTTTGCACGTTCATGCAGTCTTTGTAATGCAGTCCACATACCTTTAGCTGTGCTTTCTTTCCTTATATGAATGAGTTGATCGTCCTCCACTAACAGGCTTATGACTGCTTTTGCTTGCCTATTTTTTCTGTCCCATTCTTCCGGGTTGTCATTGGGTCTGTGTGTATCTAGTACCTGCCACAAGTCATCTTTGGATAACAGCATTTCAAGCTTAAACTTCCACAGCTGGTAGTTGGTGTTGTTGAGCTTTGCTATTGTAAACTTCATATCTGAAGCACTTGCCATCTTTCAGTGAATTGGATACAGCTCTTGTTTCCTCACACAGGATTTGGTAGGATTGAAAATGCAGCACTTACTTGCTTGTAGTTTTCCTTTTTCCAGTGTCTGGAGCTGGGCCCATAACCTGTTGGTTATGTGTTATAGAAGACACTGGTAGTGATAGCAGAATTCAGGCTTTACTTGTGTGGCTTAAGTTACAAACATACAGAGCACATTTCTCAGCAGACAGATTACAGACACATTACTTCTTGAAGAGATGATAGAGAAGAGCAGAGAGAACCAGCAAGTTTTACACATACACAACTAGTAACCTTTAGTGTACAGTGCCATCTACTGGTCAAGTGATAATAACACACAATACTATATAGTACATTATAGTACATGCTGTTGCATTCCCAACAAGCCACACAAGTAAAACATTGTTCTGCCTCATCACAAGCTACCAGTGTCTTCTCTAACACATAACCAATAAGTTAACCCTTTGATCGCCCCAGATGTTAACCCCTTCCTGCCCAGTGTCATTAGTACAGTGTCAGTGCATTTTATTAGCACTGATCACTGTATTAGTGCCACTGGTCATGTCAGTGGAAGCTAGTCAGTGTCAGAATGCAGGCTGTACTGTCAGAGTCCTGGTATAAATTGCTGATTGCCGCTAGTATTAGAAAAGAAAAAATTTCAGTATATAAATACATATATATACCATCATTTGTAGACGCTATCATTTTCACGCAAACCAATTACTATGCACTTATTGGGACTTTTTTTTTTACTTAAGACATGCAGCAGAATACATTTTGGCATAAATTTGTGACAAAATTTAATTTTTTTCATTTTTTAGGGGATATTTTTATAGCGAAAAAAACATTTTGGGTCTTTTTTTCATTTTAAGTTTCATTATAAGTACATGAAATAAATAAATAAATAAATAATTTTAAAATTAAAAAAAAATATAAACAAAACTGGCAATCAAATACCACCAAAAGAAAGCTCTCATTAGTACAGCGTCAGTGCATTTTATTAGCACTGATCACTGTATTAGTGCCACTGGTCATGTCAGTGGCAGTTAGTCAGTGTCAGAATGCAGGCTGTACTGTCACAGTCCCGCTATAAATTGCTGATTGCTGCTAGTATTAGAAAAGAAAAAATTTCAGTATACAGTATATATATATATTTATATACACACACAATGCCATTTTTTCTTTTCTAAATCTTTTGGAGGGCAACAGGCATGAGTATTAGTTACACTGGCCCGGTGTAGTGCGGTGTAACTATGTATATACCATACCTGTGGGATCCCCAGAAGCTGCAGATCAGTAATAGACACTGCTATGAAACAACTTCCACAGTGATCTCCACTATCTTCCTGAACAGAGGTGGGCACCATTCCTCGATCACTTTGCATGTCCTCAATGAATGCAAACCATTCTCTGATTGACCGAGGTGGAGAGCTCTGGTAGCGGTGTCTACAACAGTGATTTCTAGCTTCTAGATCAGTGTTTCTCAACCTTTATTCATTCAAGGCACCCTTTATATTTCTGAGGCACCCCATTCTGCAATGTAAAAACCTAAACTAATAGTTTCACATAACGCAGAAATATCCACATACGTAGGTCACCGAACGTTGGAGGAGATTTATTCTTCCAAGGCAAACACACTTTTGTACACTGGTACAACTCTGCCTACATTCATTTTTGTTCCTGAGGATTATGTGAAAGAACAGATTGTCTGCATCCTGTTAGATGTGTATGCTCAAGCAACTGATCAGCAGATTGCACGGTTACAGTCTAGAACAGTGTTTCTCAACCTTTTTCTTTTTAGTCAAGGCACCCTTAAAACTTCAGCATAATCTCGAGGCACCTCATTCTAAAATATTAAAAAAACTTCTGAAAGTTTTACATAATGCAGCAACATCCAAATATGTAAGTCACCGAACGTTGGAGGAGATTTATTCTTCCAAGGCAAATATACCTTTGTACACTGGTACAACTCTGCCTACATTCATTTTTGTTCCTGAGCATTATGTGAAAGAACAGATCATCTGCATCCTGGTAGATGTGTATGTTCAAGGAGCTGATCAGCAGATTGCACGGTTACAGTCTAGAACAGTGTTTCTCAACCTTTTTTTTTTTTTTTTAGTTAAGGCACCGTTAAAACTTCAGCATAATCTCGAGGCACCTCATTCTAAAATCTAAAAAAAACTTCTGAAAGTTTTACATAACGCAGCAACATCCAAATATGTAGGTCACTGAACGTTGGAGGAGATTTATTCTTCCAAGGCAAATATACCTTTGTACACTGGTACAACTCTGCCTACATTCATTTTTGCTCCTGAGCATTATGTGAAAGAACAGATCGTCTGCATCCTGTTAGATGTGTATGTTCAAGCAGCTGATCAGCAGATTGCACGGTTACAGTCTAGAACAGTGTTTCTCAACTTTTTTTTTTTTTTTTAGTTAAGGCACCGTTAAAACTTCAGCATAATCTCGAGGCACCTCATTCTAAAATTTAAAAAAACTTCTAATAGTTATACATAATGCAGCAACATCCACATACTTAGGACATAGTATGCTATGAGGAATGTTGTATAGCTGAAACGCGTTAGCCCCTCTCAGTGTTTCTAAACTTTTTTTTTTTTTTCAAGGCACCCTTAAAACTTCAGCATAATCTCAAGGTACCTCATTCTAACATATAAAGAAAACTTCTAAAAGTTTCACATAATGCAGCAACATCAAAATATGTAGGTCACCGAACGTTGGAGGAGATTTATTCTTCCAAGGCAAATACACCTTTGTACACTGGTACAACTCTGCCTACATTCATTTTTGTTCCTGGGCATTATGTGAAAGAACAGATCGTCTGCATCCTGTTAGATGTGTATGCTCAAGCAACTGATCAGCAGATTGTACGGGTAAAGTCTAGAACAATGTTTCTCAACTTTTTTTTTTTTTTTTTAGTCAAGGCACCCTTAAGACTTCAGCATAATCTCAAGGCACCTCATTCTAAAATATAAAAAAAACTTCTCAAAGTTTTATATAATGCAGCAATATCCACATTATCCAACATTAGAGGAGATTTATTCTTCCAAAGCAAATACACCTTTTTATATTGGTATTGACTAGTATTCCAATGTTTCTCCCTCAGTTTCTCTCCCTCACTCAGCTAATGTGACCCCAGTGTTGATGGAGAGGGAAAAACAAGGATGCTATGCAGGCAACAAACGTCCTCCTTATCAAGTGCTGAAGTCATTGGTTGTTAGGATGCCGGTGGCCTGAAGGTTGTAATGGTGCACTATGAAAACCTGGGGCTTTTTAGGACTAAATGGCAAGCTTGATCCACCCGCTGGCTTGTATACAATTATTGGTCAATCTTTAGGCGTTTGGCCCAGGCAGTCCTGAAGAAACCTGAAGGTACCCTGGTTGAAAAAGGGCTGTTCTAGGTGGTCCCACAGGTACGGTATATACATAGTTACACTGGTTCAAGGTGGACCAATGTAACTATAAAAAAAAATCCATGCCTGGAATTTTTCTTTAATACCATTACAGACATCTATTTGTAAAAAGACATTTTCTATAATGTTCTATAATGGTTGGGCTGCCAGAAGGTCAAGCATATTGGGTTGAAGCTGAGTTGGTTCCTCACCAAGTTCTCAAAGGTTTCCACTGGTATAATTTGGGATAATTCCCCCTGTTCCTCCAGTGTTCAGTATTCATGTCAAGCAGTTGCGTAACTTGAGCGAGCAAAAAAAACCCCAAAAGTAGTATTTAGGTATGAGGCAATTACTGCGGTGAAGGTTTGTCAATAAAAACATATGGAACACTTCTCAAGGACAGGAGAAGATCTCCCACCAATCTCCAGGGACTGTCTTCTGTTATTTCAAGAGACGGTTGACGCACTGGGGTAGATTTACTAAAACTAGAGCACTCAGAATCTGGTGCAGCTGTGCATGGGAGCGAATCAGATCCTAACTTCAACTTGTTCAATAAAGCTTTGGCAATAAAACTTAGAAGCTGATTGGTTTCTCTGCAGAGCTGCACCAGATTTTGCACTCTCTGTCTGAGACAATAGCCATCTTAAACCAGCCTTGTTCCTAGCGTATTAGGGAGAGAAATAGCTCCCCATTGTTGGTGTCAGTGGGAGGAATAGTGCCCCATCATTGGTGTCAGTGGGAGGAATAGTGCCCCATCATTGGTATCAGTGGGAGGAATAGTGCCCCGTCATTGGTATCAGTGGGAGGAATAGTGCCCCATCATTGGTGTCAGTGGGAGGAATAGTGCCCCATCATTGGTATCAGTGGGAGGAATAGTGCTCCATCATTGGTATCAGTGGGAGGAATAGTGCCCCATCATTGGTGTCAGTGGGAGGAATAGTACTCTATCATTGGTATCAGTGGGAGGAATAGTGCCCTATCATTGGTGTCAGTGGGAGGAATAGTGCCCCATCATTGGTGTCAGTGGGAGGAATAGTGCCCCATCATTGGTATCAGTGGAGGAATAGTGCCCCATCATTGGTGTTAGTGGGAGGAATAGTGCCCCATCATTGGTGTCAGTGGGAGGAATAGTGCCCCCATCAGTGTCCCATCATTGGTATCAGTGGAGGAATAGTGCCCCATTGTTGGTGTCAGTGGGAGGTTTAGTGCCTCATCATTGGTGTCAGTGGAAGGAATAGTGCCCCATCATTGGTATCAGTGGGAGGAATAGTGCCCCATGCCTGCTGGTAGTGGGAGGAATAGTGCCCCATTGTTGGTGTCAGTGGGAGGTATAGTGCCCCATCATTGGTATCAATAGGAGGAATAGTGCCCCATCATTGGTATACATAGGAGGGATAGTGCCCCATGCCTGCTGTTCAGGGGCGGACTGACCATTTGAGCATTCGGGCACTGCCCGAGGGCCCGGGGTCAGTAGGGGGCCCCAGGAAATGCCCCTGGTACCTTTTTTATAGGCCTTTTTTGGGTGTGCTTTGAGTGTGGGCAAGGACACAGGGGCCCCATGATCCCCTATTGCCCGGGGCCCCCATGAGTTGTCAGTCCTCCCCTGCTACTGTTAGTGGAAGGAATAGTGCTTCATCATTGGTGTCAGTGGGAGGAATAGTGCCCCATCATTGGTGTCAGTGGGAAGAATAGTGCCCCATCATTGGTATCAGTGGGAGGAATAGTGCCCCATCATTGGTATCAGTGGGAGGAATAGTGCCCCATCATTGGTATCAGTGGGAGGAATAGTCCCCCATCATTGGTATCAGTGGGAGGAATAGTGCCCATCATTGGTATCAGTGGGAGGAATAGTGCCCCATCATTGGTATCAGTGGGAGGAATAGTCCCCCATCATTGGTATCAGTGGGAGGAATAGTGCCCATCATTGGTATCAGTGGGAGGAATAGTGCCCCATCATTGGTATCAGTGGGAGGAATAGTGCCCCATCATTGGTATCAGTGGGAGGAATAGTCCCCCATCATTGGTATCAGTGGGAGGAATAGTGCCCATCATTGGTATCAGTGGGAGGAATAGTGCCCCATCATTGGTGTCAGTGGGAGGAATAGTGCTCCATCATTGGTATCAGTGGGAGGAATAGTGCCCCATCATTGGTATCCGTGGGAGGAATAGTGCCCCATCATTGGTATCAGTGGGAGGAATAGTGCCCCATCATTGGTGTCAGTGGGAGGAATAGTGCCCCATCATTGGTATCAGTGGGAGGAATAGTGCTCCATCATTGGTATCAGTGGGAGGAATAGTGCTCCATCATTGGTGTCAGTGGGAGGAATAGTGCCCCATCATTGGTATCAGTGGGAGGAATAGTGCCCCATCATTGGTATCAGTGGGAGGAATAGTGCCCCATCATTGGTGTCAGTGGGAGGAATAGTGCCCCATCATTGGTATCAGTGGGAGGAATAGTGCTCCATCATTGGCATCAGTGGGAGGAATAGTGCCCCATCATTGGTATCAGTGGGAGGAATAGTGCCCCATCATTGGTATCAGAGGGAGGAATAGTGCTCCATCATTGGTATCAGTGGGAGGAATAGTGCTCCATCATTGGTGTCAGTGAGAGGAATAGTGCCCCATCATTGGTGTCAGTGGAAGGAATTGCGCCCCATCATTGGTGTCAGTGGAAGGAATAGTGCCCCATCATTGGTGTCAGTGGGAGGAATAGTGCCCCATCATTGGTGTCAGTGGGAGGAATAGTGCCCCATCATTGGTGTCAGTGGGAGGAATAGTGCCCCATAAAATACATTGACGTTTTTGGTTGCAACGTGACAAAATGTGGAAAATTTCAAGGGGTGTGAAGACTTTTTCAGGGCATTGTGTGTATTGTATATACAATCTACAGGATGTTAAAGGAAATAATGTTTTTTTCTTTATTATTTTCCAGAGGTTACACCTATTATTTTGGATTTCCAAACACAGTGTCCTTGGCGAAGCCTGCACCCCAAGTTGCCCTCCCACGATATCAATCAAGTAGCAGCATCTCTAAATATGGAAAGAACGCCTATGTTTAGCACTAACGTTCAGGACTAGGACTTTACCATAGAGCGGTGGTCTCCAAACTGTGGCCTGGGGGCCGAATGCAGCCCTTTGTTTGATTTGATCCGGCCCTTGAGGCATTATTCCTGCCACTGACACCAACGATGGGGCATAATTCCTGCCACTGACACCAACAATGGGGCATAATCCCTGCCACTGACACCAACAATGGGGCATAATCCCTGCCACTGACATCAACGATGGGGCATCATTTCTGCCACTGACACCAATGATGGGGCATAATTCCTGCCACTGACACCAACAATGGGGCATCATTTCTGACACTGACATCAACAATGGGGCATAATCCCTGCCACTGACACCAACAATAGGGCCCAATTCCTGCTACTGACATCAACAATGGGGCATCATTTCTGCCACTGACACCAACAATGGGGCATAATTTCTGCCACTGACACCAACAATGGGGCATAATCCCTGCCGTTGACACCAACGATGGGACATAATCCCTGCCACTGACATCAATGATGGGGCATCATTTCTGCCACTGACACCAACGATGGGGCATAATCCCTGCCATTGACACCAATGATGAGGCATAATTCCTGCCACTGACACCAATGATGGGGCATAAACCCTGGCATTGGCACCAACAATGGGGCATAACCCCTGCTGTTGATACCAACGATGGGACATAATCCCTGCGACTGACACCAAGGATGGGACATAATCCCTGCCACTGACACCAAGGATGGAACATAATCCTTGCCACTGACAGCAACGACGGGGCATAATCCCTGCCATTGACATCATCACCATTGGATACAACTGACTGGAGGGACGTCCTCCTACCCACCCAAGCAACCACTCACCTATGACCAGTGACTGATCCAGTCAGTCCAGAGCAGTGCAGTCCAGCACAAACAAAGTCATGACAATGGATGGGCAAGCATCCAGCAAGGAACGTGTGGGGCATATCGGGTACACCGACACCCTCACCATATTAACCCCTTCACACCGCCACCTCCTGGCCCTTTAAGAGTTTCAGAAGCCGGGAGGCGGGGTGGGATTAAGGGTCATGTCACGCCGTCACAGCGGTCACATGAACGGGAATGGTCCCAATCGAAAGAGGAGATCGGGACCTTTCCGTGAGTACCGGACATGTGTGCTGGGAGCGGGAAGGGTGCGCGCTCTCGGCTCATAGGTCCTTTTTTAATAGAACGCAAGTGTGCGGCCGCTCGGCATCTAGGCCCAGACGCCGGGAGGCCACACATTTGTGTGCAGCCGGCGTGAAGAGGTTAAAATTGCCAGCCAAAGAATTATTTGTGTTATATATCCAGAATTTGTGTCCTTTTTTAACTTTTTTAATGACTTGATTATTAAGGTTGCTAAAAATCACCTGAAAAGCAGTTTTCTTAAGAACAATAAACCAAAAAACGAAAAAGTTCCTCCGTGTGTTGAATCCTTTACGTGTTTTCCAAAAAGAAAAAGTTTGGGTAGATAAGTGGCAGTACTAGGAGCCGTCGGTTCGAATCCCAACCAGGGCACCACCTGCCTGGAGTTTGCATGTTCTCCCTGTGCCTGTGTGGGTTTCCTCCCACACTCCAAAGACATTCTGGTAGGTAATTGGATCCTGTCTAAATTTTTCTTAGTGTTTGTATGTATGAATGTGAGTTAGGGGCCTTAGATCCCATGTGGAAGAAAAATATATTCTCCCTGTGCCTGCGTGGGTTTCCTCCGGGTAATCCAGTTTCCTCCCACACTCCAAAGACATTCTGGTAGGTAATTGGATCCTGTCTAAATTTTCCCTAGTATGTGTATGTATGAATGTGAATTAGGGGCCTTAGATCCCATATGGAAGAAAAATATATTTGAAATATATTTTCAGAATATTCTCCCCAAATATATATTGACATATATTTGAAATGCTACAATTTTGTCCGTATTCAATATATTTCAAAATATATTTCAGTAAATAAATATATATATATATATATATATATATATATATATATATACTGCGTTTTTATTACAAAATATATGAAAAGATATTTTTAAAAATACATTTCAAATATACTGTATGTCTTTAAAAATACAAATCTACATTTTTGAAATGCATTTACAAATATATATAAAAACATATGTTAAAATTACTTTTTTATATGTTAAAAAAAATCTGAAGAATATATTTGAAAAAATATATTTTTAAAAATATATATATTTGAAAAATGCTCTTCCCAAATATATCGACATATATTTGAAATGCTACAGTTTTGGCCGTATGCAATATATTTCAGTAAATATATATGTATATATTGTATGTTCAAAATGTGTTTTTATTACAAAATATATGAAAAATATTTTTAAAAATACATTTCAACTATACTGTATGTCTTTAACCCCTCGCCTACAGGGCACTGTCACCCCCTTCCTGCCTACCGGGCACTTCTTCCCCCTTCCTGCCTACAGGGCACTGTCACCCCCTTCCTGCCTACCGGGCACTTCTTCCCCCTTCCTGCCTACCGGGCACTTCTTCCCCCTTCCTGCCTACCGGGCACTTCTTCCCCCTTCCTGTCTACCGGCACTTCTACCCCCTTCCTGCCTACAGGGCACTTCTACCCCCTTCCTGCCTACCGGGCACTTCTACCCCCTTCCTGCCTACAGGGCACTTCTACCCCCTTCCTGCCTACCGGGCACTTCTACCCCCTTCCTGCCTACAGGGCACTTCTACCCCCTTCCTGCCTACAGGACACTTCTACCCCCTTCCTGCCTACAGGACACTTCTACCCCCTTCCTGCCTACAGGGCACTTCTACCCCCTTCCTGCCTACAGGACACTTCTACCCCCTTCCTGCCTACAGGGCACTTCTACCCCCTTCCTGCCTACAGGACACTTCTACCCCCTTCCTGCCTACAGGACACTTCTACCCCCTTCCTGCCTACAGGACACTTCTACCCCCTTCCTGCCTACAGGACACTTCTACCCCCTTCCTGCCTACAGGACACTTCTACCCCCTTCCTGCCTACAGGGCACTTATACCCCCTTCCTGCCTACAGGGCACTTCTACCCCCTTCCTGCCTACAGGGCACTTCTACCCCCTTCCTGCCCAGGCCAATTTCCAGCTTTCAGCGCTGTCGCACTTTGAATGACAATTGCACGGTCATGCAACACTGTACCCATATGAAATTCTTATAATTTTTTTGAGACAGATAGAGCTTTATTTTGGTGGTATTTAATCACCTCAGGGTTTTTATTTTTTCTTAAAGAAACCAAAAACCACTGAAAATTTTGAAAATTTTTTTTTTTTCACAGTTTTTGTTATACAATTTTGTAAATAAGTGATTTTTCTCCTTCACTGATGTGCGCTAATGAGGCTGCAGTGATGGGCACTGATAGGCTGCACTGATGGACACTGATGGGCACTGATGAGGAGGCACTGGTAGGTTGCACTGATGGGCATTGACAGGCATCACTGATGGGCACTGAAAGGCAGCACTGATACATGACACTGATACATGACACTGATACATGACACTGATACATGACACTGATACATGACACTGATATATGGCACTGATAGGCAGCACTGATAGGCAGCACTGACTGGCACTGATAGGCGGCACTGACTGGCACTGTTAGGCAGCACTAACTGGCACTGATAGGCGGCACTGACTGGCACTGATGCGCACTGATAGGCGGCACTGACTGGCACGGATAGGTGGCACTGATTGGCAGCACTGATAGGTGGCACTGATTGGCATTGATAGGTGGCACTGACTGGCACTGATGGGTGACATTGAAAGGCAGCTCAGATGGGCACTGATGTGTGGCATTGATGTGGCACTGATGGACACTGACATGTGGCACTTCTGGGGCCACACTGATCATCAGTGCCCTGATGATCAGTGTAGATGTCCCCTACGCGGAAAGCCGATTACCGGCTCTCCTCTCCTCTGTCAGCGTGACAGCTCGCGGGGAGAGAAATGCCGATAACCGGCATTTCCGTGTTTACATGCGATCAGCTGTGAGTGGACACAGCTGATCACATCTTCAGCTGTTTCCGTGATCCGCTGTGTCCGACACAGCGCACCAGCGATCTCCGCGCTGCGCGCTCCCTGAGCCGCACATGCGCAGTAAGAATGGTAGGACGTCACATGACGTCCTATCAGAATGAGAGAACCACCTTGCGCCCGTCATTGTACTCTAGGGCGGGCGGAAGGTGGTTAAAAATACAAATCTACATTTTTGAAATGCATTTACAAATATATATAAAAACATATGTTAAAATTACTTTTTTATATGTTAAAAAAAATCTGAAGTATATATTTTAAAAATATTCTTCCCAAATATATCGACATATATTTGGAATGATAATATTTTGGCCATATTCAATATATTTCAAAATATATTTCAGTAAATATATATATATACTGTATGCTGAAATGCGTTTTTATTACGAAATATATGAAAAACATTTTTCAAAATATACTGTATGTCTTTAAAAATTGAAATCTACATTTTTGGAACGCATTTACAAATATATCTAAAAATATGTGTTAAAATGACTTTTTTATATGTTAAAAAAAATCTGAAGAATATATTTAAAAAAAATATATTTTTAAAAATATAGTTTTTTAAAATATATTCTTCAGATTTTTTTTTAACATATAAAAAAGTCATTTTAACATATATTTTTACGTATATTTGTAAATGCGTTCCAAAAATGTAGGTTCAACCCGCTCAGACCCGATCGGAAATTCCATTTTCCTCTATGGAGCGGCGGGTGTAAACGAACATGTGTCCGTTTACACCCGCCGACATCCGGTCCGATCCGGCAAAAAAGGACAAATCCGTCGGATCGGATGAAAACGGAGCAGGCGCTCCGTTTTCATCCGACCGCCCATTGAGGAGAGCGAGCAGCTCTGTGTCTGCTCTGCAGCAGCGGAGCAGACACAGAGCTGTCATCCGCTTGCTCAGCGGGGATCAGCGGAGAGATGGTCCCGCCCCTTCTTAAAGAGCCCTTACTAAACCTGTAACGCTCAGAATGTGGTGCAGCTGTGCATGGCAGCCAATTAGCTTCTAACTTCAGCTTGTTCAGTTAAGCTTTGACAAAACCTGGAAGCTGATTGGTTTCTCTGCAGAGCTGAACCAGATTTTTTACCATGTTGTTTTAGTAAATAACCTCCTTGTGTATATTAGAACATAGCCGTCTTCCAAAATTCAAATTTTGGAAAGAATAGAATGAAACAGTATAGAATAAAAAAATAAAAGAATATAATAGAAAAGAATAGACTAGAAAAGAAAATAATAAGCTAGAATAGCATAGAATAAAACAACTAGATTAGAATAGAAAGAATATAGCCATTGTTCGAAATCCCATTTTCGAAAAGAATAGAATAGAATAAAATAGAATAGAAAAGTTAGAGTAAAAAAGAATAGAATAGAAAATTAAATAATAGAATAGAAAATAAAGGAATAAAATTGAAAAGAATAGAAGAGAAAATAATAGAATAGATTAGAATGGATACAAACTATATAGTCATCTTTCAAATTTAAATTTTAGAAAATAGAATAGAATAAAATAGAATAGAGTAAAATAGAATTGAATCAAATAGAAAATAAAATAATAGAACAGAAAGTAAAGGAATTGAATAGAAAATAACAGAATAGAAAATAATAGAATAGAATACATTACAATAAATAGAATAGATTAGAATAAAATAGAAAGAATATAGCTGTCTTTCAAAATTCAATTTTCAAAAAGAAGAGAATAGAATAAAACAGAATAGAATAGAACAGAATAGAATAGAAAATAAAATAATGGAATAGAATAGAAAATAATAGAATAGAAAAGAATAGAATAGAAAAAAGTAGAATAGAATAGAAAGAATATAGCCATCATTCGAAATTAAATCTTTGAAAAGAATAGAATAGAGTAAAATAGAATAGCGTAATTCAAAATAGAATATAAAATAAAAGAATAGAATATAAAAGAAAAAAATAGAATAGAAAATAAAGGAATAAAATTGAAAAGAATAGAACAGATAATAATAGAATAGATTAGAATAGAATACAAACAATATAGTCATCTTTTGAATTTCAATTTTTTAAAATAGAATAGAGTGAAATAGAATAGAGTAAAATAGAATAGAGTAAATCAGAATGAAATCAAATAGAAAATAAAATAATAGAACAGAAAATAAAGGAATAGAATAGAAAATAATATAATATAATACAATAGAATAGAATAGAAATAAATAGAACAGATTAGAATAAAATAGAAAGAATATAGCTGTCTTTCAAAATTCAGTTTTCAAAAAGAAGATAATAGAATAAAACAGAAAAGAATAGAACAGTAAAACAGAATAGAATAGAAAATAAAATAATAGAATAGAAAATAAAGGAATAGAATAGAAAATAATAGAATAGAAAAGAATAGAATAAAATTGAAAAAATAGAATAGAATAGAAAGAATATAGCCGTCATTCGAAATTCAAGTTTTGAAAAGAATAGAATAAAATAGAATAGCGTATTCAGAATAGAATCTAAAATAAAAGAATAGAATATAAAAGAAAACAATAGAATAGAAAATAAAGGAATAAAATTGAAAAGAAAAGAACAGAAAATAATAGAATAGAATACAAACAATATAGTCATCTTTCAAATTTCAATTTTTGAAAATAATAGAATAGAAAAGAAACTAATAGAATAGAAAAATAGAATAGAAAGAATATAGCTGTCATTCCAAATAAAATTTTTGAGAAGAATAGAATAGAATAGCGTAATTTAGAACAGAATAGAAAATAAAGGAATAGAATAGAAAAAAATAGAATAGAATAGAAAGAGTAAAGCCATCTTACGAAATTTGAATAGAATAGAGCCAGCTATTCTTCACAATGAATTTGGATCGATTCAATATTTTCTATTCGGATTCTATTTGAATACTTCGAATCCATTGGAAAACCTTAAATCTGGTTGAAAACGAAAAAACGAAACAAAACTAATTTCCTTCCGAAACGAAATCAAGATGAAACAAATGTTATCACTCTGCACGTCTAATCCTTTCCAGGTTTGATGGCACCAAAAGCTTCCCGTGGCGGCATTTCGAGGACCAGATCTGTGGAGGCTCTGCCGAAAAAAAGCAGAGGGCCAAAAAAATGGTCACTGGTAGTGATGAAGGTTTGGGTGGAACCCACTGGAAATGGTCCCATGATAGCAGGCCGCCAGCCCTTTGGCAGGGGAATTCCAAGATGGCCACCTCCACTCAAGAGACACAGTGTAGAACATGGGTGTCAAACTGGCGGCCCTCCAGCTGTTGCCAAACTACAAGTCCCATGAGGCATTGCAAGATTGACAGTTACAAACATGACCCCCAAAGGCAGAGGCATGATGGGACTTGTAGTTTCGCAACACCTGGAGGGCCGCCAGTTTGACACCCTTGGTGTAGAACAAACCATGGTAACAAAGTAGCGGGATAATCTGCAGGAAGACCACATGCTAGTGATGAGTGAAGGCTTGGGCCGAACCCTCGGGAAGGCTGCCTGTCCAATCAGGGAATTCCCCTCCAGAAGCCGCATGTAAGGGGTGGGGATGCTGGTGACATCATTGACCTGATATGGCCACATCCATACAAGGGCGGACTGACCATTTGGAAACTGGGGCACTGCCCGAGAGCCGGGGTCAGTAGGGGGCCCCATGAGATGCCCCTGGTACCTTTTTCATAGGCTTTTTTGAGTTTGGGCAAGGACACAGGGGCCCCATGATCCCCTATTGCCCGGGGGGGCCGCATGAGTTGTCAGTCCGCCCCTGCATCCATATTTGGACTTTTTATGTTTAAATGTTTATATACAGTGGAGAGAATAATGATTTGAACCCCTGTAGATGTACGTTTGCCCACTTACCAAGAAAGGAAGGGTCTATATTTTTATCCTAGGTGTATTTTAGATGGTGGAGACGGATTATCAACCAAAAATCCAGAAAAAACACGATACAAATGTTGCAATTCAGTGAGTAAAATAAGTATTTGATCCCCTACCAACCAGCAATGATTCTGGCTCCTACAGTCTGGCTTTGCGCTCATGTGGTACACAGATTGGTCCTGGCAATTGAAGAAGGGGCTCCTAATGACAGCTCATTGTGTGTCCACAGAATCTCTTTCTTGGGCACCACCATAGGCAAGACTAAAGAGCTGTCAAAGGACATCAGGGACAGGATTGTAGACCTGCACAAGGTTGGAATGGGCTACAAGATCATCAGCAAGGAGCTTGGTGAGAAGGTGACAACTGTTGGAGCGATTATTCACAAATTAAATACATAATAACCATCAAGGATCAGCCCAGGACTACACGGGAGGAGGTTGTGAATGATCTCAAGGCAGTTGGGACCACAGTCCCCAAACAAACCATTGGTAACACAATACGCCGCCATGGATTGAAATCCTGCAGGGCCTGCAAGGTCCTCCTCCTCAACAAGGCACATGTCCAGTACAGGCCCGTCTGAAGTTTGCCAATGAAGCATGGAGGTGGGAACATTATGGTTTGGAGCCGTTTCTCTGCTAAAGGTACAGGCCGACTTTGCCGCATCGAGGGGCCAATGGATGGGGCCATGTATTGTAAAATCTTAGATGAGAGCCTTCTTCTCTCAGCCAGAACACTGGAGATGGCTCATCAATGGGTCTTCCAGCATGACAATGACCGTTGGAGCGATTATTCGCAAATTAAATACATAATAACCATCAATCGCCCTCAGTCTGGAGCTCCATGCAAGATTTCGCCTCATGGGGTAAGGATGATCATGAGAAAAGTGAGGGATCAGCCCAGAACTACACGGGAGGAGGTTGTGAATGATATCAAGGCAGTTGGGACCACAGTCACCAAACAAACCATTGGTAACACAATACGCCGCCATGGATTGAAATCCTGCAGCACCCGCAAGGTCCTCCTCCTCAACAAGGCACATGTACAGGCCCGTCCGAAGTTTGCCAATGAACATCTAAATGACTCACAGAAGGATTGGGAGAAGGTGCTGGGGTCAGATGAGAACAAAATTGAGCTCTCTGGTATTAACTCGCCGTGTTTGGAGGAAGAAAATTGCTGAGTATGACCCTAAGAACACCATCCCTACAATCAAGCATGGAGGTGGGAACATTATGGTTTGGGGCTGTTTCTCTGCTACAGGAACAAGCCGACTTTGCCGCATTGAGGGGTCAATGGATGGGGCCATGTATTGTAAAATCTTAGATGAGAACCTTCTTCCCTCAGCCAGAACACTGAAGATGGGTCGTGGATGGGTCTTCCAGCATGACAATGACCCAAAACACACGGCCAAGGCAACAAAGGAAGGCTCAAGAAGCAGCACATTAAGGTCTCAGTGGCCTAGCCAGTCTCCGGACCTTAATATGACTGAAAATCTGTGGAGGGAGCTAAAGCTTCAAGTTACCAACTACAGCCAAGGAACCTTAATGATTTAGAGAAGATCTATAAAGAAGAGTGGACCAAAATCCCTCCTGAGATGTGTGCAAACCTGGGGGCCAACTACAAGAAACGTCTGACCTCTGTCATTGCCAACAAGGCTTCCTCCACCAAGTACCAAGGCTAGGATCACACCTATGCAGTTTGCATTTGATCCATTTCTGCAGTGCTTTTTGCAGTCCGTTTTGCGTTTTTAAGCGTTGTGAGTTTTTTTTTTCTTGTTGCTAGGCGGATTAAAATGCACTACATGCTTTTCTGCAGCGTTTCCATTGAAGTCTATACTGTAGAACCAAAAATGCAACTTTTTGCACTTTAACCCCTTGCCTACCGGGCACTTATACTCCCTTCCTGCCCAGGCCAATTTCCAGCTTTCAGCGCTGTCACACTTTGAATGACAATTGCACGGTCATGCAACACTGTACCCATATGAAATTTATCATTTTTTGAGACAGACAGAGCTTTCTTTTGGTGGCATTTAATCACCTCGGGGATTTTTATTTTTTGCTAAACAAACCAAAACCCACTGAAATGTAAAAAAAAAAGGTTTTTCTTAGTCTTTGTTATAAAATTTTGTAAATTAAAATTTTCTTCTTCACTGATGTGCGCTAATGAGGCTGCAGTGATGGGCACTGATAGGCTGCACTGATGGGCACTGATAGGTGGCACTGATGGGCATTGACAGGCATCACTGATGGGCACTGAAAGGCAGCACTCATATATGGCACTGATAGGTGGCATTGATAGGCAGCACTGACTGGCACTGATACATGGCACTGACTGGAACTGTTAGGTGGCACTGATGGGCGGCACTGATTCGAAGCACTGATAGGTGGCACTGACTAGCACTGATAGGCTGCTCAGATGGGCACTGATATGTGGCATTGATGGGCACTGACAGGTGGCACTGATAAACGACACTGACTGGAACTGTTAGGTGGCACTGATTGGCAGCACTCATAGGCGTCACTGACTGGCACTGATAGTTGGCACTGAAAGGCTGCTCAGATGGGCACTGATATGTGGCACTGATGGGTACTGACAGGTGGCACTGGACAGGAAGGGGGTAAAAGTGTCCGGGACCCTGATGTAAGTGGGGACTATGATTTAAATTATGATGTAGAGAGGACTCTGATGGGGACCCTGATGTAGGGGGTGGACTCTGTTGGAAACGGTTATGTGAGGTGGGACTCTGATGGGGACCCTGATGTAAGGGGCGATCGTGTAAGGGAGCACTCTGTTGGGAGCCATTATGTAAGCTGGGACTCTAATGTAAGGGGGGACTCTGATGGAGAATCTGATGTAAAGGAAACCCTAATGTAAGGTGAGACTTTGAGAGGGACCCTGATACAAGAGACTCTGATGGGGATAATGGTGAGAGAGGGGACTCTAATGGGGACCCTGATGTAAAAGAGGACTCTAATAGGAACTATGGTGCAATTGTGGATTCTGATGGGGACCCTGATGCAACGGGGAACTCTGCAGTGGTCCCTAATGTAAGGTGGGGCTTTGAAGGTGACCCTTATACAAGGTGGAACTCTGATGTAAGGGAGGACTCTAATGGGAGCTATGGTGCAAGGGTGGATTCTGAAGGGGACCCTGTTTTAAACTATGATGTAGAGAGGACTCTGATGTAAGGGGGGACTCTGTTGGAAAGGGTTATGTGAGGTGGGACTCTGATGGGGACCCTGATGTAAGGGGGGACTCTGTTGGAAAGGATTATGTGAGGCGGGACTCTGATGTTGGGGGGGGGGGGGGACTCTGTTAGAAAGGATTATGTGAGGCGGGACTCTGATGTAGGGGGGACTCTGTTGGAGAGGATTATGTGAGGCGGGACTCTGATGTAGGGGGGACTCTGTTGGAGAGGATTATGTGAGGCGGGACTCTGATGTAGGGGGGGACTCTGTTGGAAAGGATTATGTGAGGTGGGACTCTGATGTAAGGGGGGACTCCGTTCTCCCTGCAGTGACAGATCCGATCCTCCCGGCTGCAGACATTGTATGACAACCTATGAGACCATCATACTGAGGACATCTAGTGGCAGAGAAGAGGAAGTGTTGTGTGTCGTCCTCCTACCTGACCTGCAGGCTGCAGAGCGTTGCGTCTTCCCTCCCCCGGAGGTCCTGTGGCGCCGCGTGTTCCCTGACACTGACAGCCGACGTGTTGTGCTCCCCGTTGCAGTGACAGGCTCTCTTGGCAGGAAGACACGTGTTCAGCACAGCGCGGATCTGTCTTTTTTTTCTCTCATTCGGGAGATTTCCCTTCACTTCCTGTCTCATCGCCAAGCAGGAAGTGAGAGGAAATCCCCCCCATAGTGATGGAATCCAATCATAGGTGCACCGTGGAGGGAGGGAAGTGATGGTGGCACGGCTGTCGGTGGATCGGATGGCGTTGATTGAAGCGTGTATGGCCATTGTGCGTACAACCAGCTGACGGCAGATCCCCAGACTGTACAATCAGATTGTATGGTGTGCGGGGAGATTTATGCCGGCCATAGAAGGGTCAAAAATCAGCCAATTTTCGCAGCGTTAGTGGGTTAATTGGCTGTTTTTTGGGCTTTTTGCGCATTTTTTTTATCGGGCATGTTGGAAAATTCACGGCTGATTTTGACGATCGTCCCGGCAATGATGGGCAAATCGTCCGATGCATTTACCAATAAAAAATCTGCGCATGAGCCGTGACCTGCAAGAAGAAGAAAAAGAAGAAAAAGAATTCCAGTCCGCTATTATCTTTTATATGAAAAGTCTTGCGGTTACAACATTGTATCCATTTGTATCCGAATAAAAACATCTGTATCCGAAATGGATACAAATAGATACAATGTTGCAACCGCAAGACTTTTCATATAAAAGATAATAGCGGACTGGAATTCTTCTTCTTCGTTTTCTTTTTCTTCTTTTTCTTTATTCTACGTCTTCTTTTTTTCTACTTCTTTTTTCTTCTTTTCTTCTTCTTCTTTTATTTCTTCTTTCTTCTTCTTTTTCTTCTTTTTTCTTCTTCTTTTTCTTCTTTTCTTTTTCTTCTACCACTTCTTTTTTTTCGTTATCTTTTTCTTCTTCTTCTACTTCTTTTATTCTTCTTATATATTCTCATGTATTGCTCCCCTGTCTCTACAAGAAACAGAAGTAATTATGGGGTTAAATGCCAGCCATAGACGGGACGAAAATCGGCCGATCCGAATAAAAACATATGTATTTGAAATGGATACAAATAGATACATTGTTGCAGCCGCAAGACTTTTCATATAAAATATAATAGCGGACTGGAATTCTTCTTCTTCTTTTCCTTCTTCTTTTTTCTTTTTCTTCTTCTTTTTTTCTGCTTCTTCTTTTTCTTCCTGTTTTTTCTTCTTCTTTCTCTTCTTCTTTTTCTTCCTCTTCTTCTTCTCCTTCTTTTTCGTCTTCTTCTTTTCTTCTTCTTATATATTCTTATGTATTGCTCCCCTATCCCTACAAGAGACAGAAGTAATTATGGGGTTAAATGCCGGCCATAGACAGGACGAAAATCGGCCAATTTTTTTACCGTTGGTGGTAACGTCGGCTGATCAAATGACCGATTTTTCATTTTTTAGAAAAAAAAAACAGCCGGTTTTCAACCCGTCTATGGCCTGCTTTTGGCTGTGTGTCTGGGGGGTTGGGGAGGGTCAGATGATGAGGGAAAAGGTGCCGGTATCACACAGGGCAGCTGATTCAGATTTGCAATGAATGGCAGAAAATGTGGCGGAAAGAATGACCTAGGGGGCACTGCAGAGCCTCATCCCTGGGCAGCTGACTCACAGGAGCGTGTGTGCATGTTTCCTTTTATTTCCTGTTGTGTCACCGGGACAGGAAATGAGGACAAATCTGCCAAATGGGGACACCGGGTCTGTCTACCCTGATTTCTTGAAGATTTCCATTTACTTCCTGTTGTGTCACCAGGACAGGAAATGAGGGTGATCTCTGCCAATGGGGACACCAGGTCTGTCTACCCTGATTTTCCAAAAGATGTCCTTTTACTTTCTACTGTGTCACCGGGACAGGAAATGAAGGGAAATCTGCCAATGGAGACACCAGTTCTACCAAACCCAATATCCCAATGGTTTCCTTTTACTTCCTATTGTGTCACCAGGACAGGAAATTAAGGTAAATCTGCCAATGGGAACACTGGGTCTGTCTACCTGGATTTCCCGAGGATTTCTTTTTACTTCCTGTTGTGTCACTTGGACAGGAAATGAGGGTAATCTCTGCCAATGGGGACACCGTTTCTGTCTACCCTGATTTCTTGAAGATTTCCATTTACTTCCTGTTGTGTCACCAGGACAGGAAATGAGAAAAAATCAGCCAATGGGGACACCGGGTCTGTCTACCCTGATTTCTTGAAGATTTCCATTCACTTCCTGTTGTGTCACCAGGACAGGAAATGAGGGTAATTTTGCCAATGGGGACACCGGGTCTATCTACCCTGATTTCTTGAAGATTTGCATTCACTTCCTGTTGTGTCACCAGGACAGGAAATGAGGGTAATCTCTGCCAATGGAGACACCGGGTTTGTCTACCCTGATTTTCCAAAGATGTCCTTTTACTTTCTGTTGTGTCACCAGAGCAGCAAATGAAGAGAAATCTGCGAATGGGGACACCAGTTCTACCAAACCCATTATCCCAATGGGTTCCATTTACTTCCTATTGTGTCATCGGGACAGGAAATGAGGAAAAATCTGCCAATAGGGACACTGAATCTGTCTACACTGATTTCCTTAGGATTTCTTTTTTACTTCCTGTTGTGTCACCGGGACAGGAAATGAAGAGAAATCTTCTGATGGGGACATCTAGGAGAGATTACCTCTGATTTCCTGTGGTGTATTTAGGACAGGAAGTAGAGAGAAATCTCCCCAGCGATACTCAATGATAGGAAGAATACCGCACTCTGCGCTCCAGGGGGCGCCCTCCTCACACCTTCATTCCACCACAGGCATTCCCCTGTCCAGCCAATCACGGTCACCGACAGGAGCCAATAGGAGCCGGGCAGGTGTCGAGCCTGCCAACCAATGAAAAGTGAAGAAGAAGGTCGGGCCAATCAGATGCATTCCACAGTGTCGCTAGGATACCTGGATGAAGAGAGTGGAGAGTAAAAGGAATGACTGACGGTAGATCAACACGGTTTCTGACATCTAACCAATCAGGAGAGCCCACGATATGGTAGCCTGGCGTCCGATTGGCCAGAGGGACCGGAAGTCTGGCGCTGGTTGGCGGGTGTGTAGTGGTGACATCCGGAAGCGGAAGTGGTGCGGGATCTGTAGGTACAGAGGATGTACAGTACAGAGTGACAGAGGAGAGCAGGTAATGTGTGTGCGCCCACCTGTGTGGTCATGTGACTGGCTGTGTACAGGTCACCATGGGGATGGGAGGGAGTTCTCAGGATGGCAGTGTACAGGGAGGGGGTGTGCTGGGTGATACTTCATTAGGTCCTCCTCACTGGGGGTTCTCTGGTCAGGGACTAGAATTTGTGTCCCTGTACTCCCTGTGGCCCAGTGTCCCCTGTTACCCAGTTTTGGTGACCCTGTGTCCCCTGTTGCCCAGTTTTGGTGACCCTGTGTCCCCTGTTGCCCAGTTTTGCTGGTCCTGTGTCCAACGTTGCCCAGTTTTGGTGGCCCGTTGCCAAGATTTGTTGGCTCTTTGTCCCCTGTTGCCCAATATTGGTGGTGCTGTGTCCCCCGTTGCCCAGTTTTGGTGGCCCTGTGTCCCCCGTTGCCCAGTTTTGGTGGCCCTGTGTCCAACGTTGCCCAGTTTTGGTGGCCCTGTGTCCAAATTTTGCCCAATCGTGGTGGCTCAGTGTCCCCTGTTGCCCAGTTTTGGTGACCCTGTGTTCCCCGTTGCCCAGTTTTGGTGACCCTGTGTCCCCCGTTGCCCAGTTTTGGTGACCCTGTGTCCCCCGTTGCCCAGTTTTGGTGACCCTGTGTCCCCCGTTGCCCAGTTTTGGTGACCCTGTGTCCCCTGTTGCCCAGTTTTGGTGGCCCTGTGTCCCCTGTTGCCCAGTTTTGGTGACCCTGTGTCCCCTGTTGCCCAGTTTTGGTGACCCTGTGTCCCCTGTTGCCCAGTTTTGCTGGTCCTGTGTCCAACGTTGCCCAGTTTTGGTGGCCCGTTGCCAAGATTTGTTGGCTCTTTGTCCCCTGTTGCCAAATTTTGCCCAATCGTGGTGGCTTAGTGTCCCCCGTTGCCCAGTTTTGGTGACCCTGTGTCCAACATTTTTGTCGTCCTGTTGCCCAGTCTTAGTGTCTCTGTGTACCCCGTTGCCCAGTTTTGATGGCCCCTTCCCCCCCCCAGCACCCAGGTGTGATGACTGCATGTCCCCCATCGCCTAGTTTTGGTGGCCCTCCCCCCCCCATCTTCCAGTTTTGGTCACTCCGTGCCTCCCATCATCCAGTTTTAGTGTCCCCATGTCCCCTGTCATCCAGTTTTGGTGGCCCAGTTTTAGTGGAACCTTTCCTTCCCCCCCTTACACATTTGTGGTGATCACGTGGCCCCTCCCCCCCATAATCCAGTATTGGTGTCACCATGTCTCTTGTTATCCAGTTTTGGTGTCCCCATGTCCCTTGTCAGCCAGTTTTGGTGGCCCCTTTCCTCCCCCTCACCCATTTGTGGTGACCCCGTGTCCCCTGTTGGCCCGTTTTGGTGACCCTTCCCCCCGTCATCCAGTTTTGGTGTCCCGTCATCCAGCTTTGGTGGCCCTGTGTCCCCCATTTCCCAATTTTGTTGGCCCCTTTCCTCCTCCCGTCACCTAGGTGTGGTGACCCCGTGTCTTCCATCACCCAGTTTTGGTGGGTCCTCCCTCCCATCGTCCAGTTTTGGCTGCTTCCGTGTCCCCCATCATCCATCTTTGGTGGTTCCCCTGCCCCAATAGTCCAGTTTTGGTGACCCCTTGCCCCAAGTTGTTTACTTTTGGGGACTTTCTGGGCCTAGTCTTCTTCCAGTTTTGCTGATCCCGAGTTCTTGGTGCTAATTTCTGGTGGCCATAACAGCCCAGTTGTCCAGTTTTGGTGCTCCATGCCCCCAGTCATCTAGGTTTGATTACTGTGTGGTCTCAGTTTCTACTTTTGGTGGGCCTGTTTGTTAGGTTTTAGGGATACCTAGGCCCTGCGTTCCATTTTTGGTGGCCCCCATGTCCCCAGTTCACTTTTGTGGACCATGTGCCCCCAGGCATCCAGTGTAGGTGTTCCTGTGTGCTTGGTCTGCTAGTTTTGGTATTCCCATTAACCCCTATGCTGGTCAAAGATGGCCATGACAGAGCCCAGTTGTCCACTTTTCTTGACTCCCACCCCACCAGTCATCTTGGTTCAGTTACAGCGTGGTCCCAGTTTCTAGTTTTGGTCACCCCATGGCCCTGTTCATTTAATTTTGGGGTCACCTGGCCCCCAGTCATCCAGTTTGGGAGGACACCTAGCCCCTTAGTCATCTAATTTTGGTCACCTTTTTACCCCCTTCCTTGGGGTAGAAGGTGATGTGCCGTCTTCTATAACCCACCCTGGTCATACACAGCCTTGATGTAGCGCCCCCTCTCTTATTAACCAGAAGTTTTCCCCGGAGTATTTCTGCACACTGGATGCTTCTTGTTTGTTGCTCCATTTCCTGTAAACCCAGAGAATGCAATCACCGTCATCTTCTGCACCATATCTGCAGGATTCATACACTATATTTCCAAAAGTATTGGCCCCGCCCTCCAAATCATGTGATTCAGGTGTTCCAATCCCCTCCATGGACACAGGTGTATACAATCCATCCCCTAGGCATACAGACTGCTTCTACAAACATTGGTGAAAGAATGGGTCGCTCTCAGGAGCTCAGTGACTCCAAGCGTGGTCCCGTGATAGGTGGCCACCTGGGCAATAAGTCCATCCGTGACATTTCCTGGCTACTAAATATTCCACACTCAACTGTTAGTGGGATTATAACAAAGTGGAAGCAACTGGGAACAACAGCCACTCAGCCACCAAGTGGTAGGCCACGTCACATGACAGGTCGGGGTCAGCGCATGGTGAAGCGCACAGTGCGCAGAAGTCACCAACTGTCTGCTGAGTCAATAGCTAAAGACCTCCAAACTTGGTGTGGCCTTCAGATGAGCCCAACAACAGTGCATGGAGAGCTTCATGGAATGGGTTTCCATGGCCGAGCAGCTGCATCCAAGCCTTACATCACCAAGTGCAATGCAAAGCGTTGGATGCCGTGGTGTAAAGCACGCCGCCACTGGACTCTAGAGCAGTGGAGACATGTTCTCTGGAGTGTCCAGCACACTTCTCTGGCAATCCTATGGATGAGTTTGGGTTTGGTGATTGCCAAGAGAACAGTGCTTGCCTGACTGCATTGTGCCAAGTGTGAAGTTTGTTGGAGGGGAGGATTATGGTGTGGGGTTGTATTTCAGGGGTTTGGCTTGGCCCCCTAGTTCCAGTGAAGGGAAATCTTAGGGTGTCAGCATACCAAGACATTTTGGACAATTTCATGCTCCCAACTTTGTGGGAAGAGTTTGGGGATGGCCCCTTCCTGTTCCAACATGACTGCGCACCAGTGCACAAAGCAAGGTCCATAAAGACATGGAGGAGCCAGTTTGGGGTGGAGGAACTTGACTGGCCTGCACAGAGTCCTGACCTCAACCCCATAGAACACCTTTGGGATGAATTAGAGCGGAGACTGCGAGCCAGGCCTCCTCCCCCGACATCAGTGCCTGACCTGACATATGTGCTTCTGGAAGAATGGTCCAACCTTCCCATAGACACCCTCCTAAACCTTGTGGACGGCCTTCCCAGAAGAGCTGAAGCTGTTATAGCTGCAAAGGGCGGGGCCAACTCAATATTGAACCCTACGGACTAAGACTGGGAGGCCATTAAAACCGCTTTCTTGCCGTCCAATAGCAGATATACTGCTACAGGGCAGCAGGGGTGCGCAAAATCACGTAGATATACGTAATTTTGCATTTCCGGGCAGGAGGTAGGGCATGAGCGCCCTACCCGCGCCGCTATTTGCAGCCTTGGCTGTCAATCCTTGGGTCCCGGCCGGTGATTGAGGAGCATTACCGAGGAAAGGAGAGAACTGTATGTAAACAATACAGATATCTCCCCTGTCAGCTCCTGCACACTGCTTTGCATGGCTTTGCATAAAGGCTGGAATGCCATTAGAGTTCATGTGCGTGTAAAGGCAGGCGGCCCAATACTTTTGGCAATTTATTTATGTGTGTGTGTGTGTGTATATGTGTGTGTGTGTGTGTATATATATATATATATATATATATATATATTTTTTTTTTTTTCTCCTCCATTAGCAGGAAGAGGACCGCGTCATCCCACACCAGACTGCCCAGCTGGCATGGAGAGAGATCGGCGCGGTATGAGCGGAGTCCTGTCCTCTCTCTCCCTCCTATGTGTCATCTTGGACCTTCAGCTGGATGGTGAGACTGTCATTAATTAGGACAATACTAACCAGAAGTGAGAACATTAAAAAAATAATATATGACCATCAGATAGAAAAAGGTCTGTAAATCCATTGTGAAGCGGACCTATGCTTAGTGAAACCATAATTATACACAAGGAACTGTTGCAGTAATATAATGCAGCATACTAGTCCTTAGATATGTTTTTTTGTTTTTTTTTTTTTCTTTCCATGCTAAGAACATGTAGTGGGGATGTACAAAGGTAGACATGTTTGGGGTCCAGCCTGTGTGACAACCTTGGTTCCCTCCATAGATGGTAAAGTACAGTATGTGGGTGAGTGTACCCACCAGGACATGTTTGGGGTCCAACCTGTGTGACAACCATGGCTCCCTCCATTGATGGTAAAGTACAGTGTGTGGGTGAGTGTAGCCACCAGGACATGTTTGGGGTCCATCCTGTGTGACAACCATGGCTCCCTCCATAGATGGTAAAGTACAGTATGTGGGTGAGTGTAGCCACCAGTACATATTTGGGGTCCAACCTGTGTGACAACCATGGCTCCCTCCATAGATGGTAAAGTACAGTATGTGGGTGAGTGTAGCCACCAGGACATGTTTGGGGTCCAGCCTGTGTGACAACCATGGCTCCCTCCATTGATGGTAAAGTACAGTGTGTGGGTGAGTGTAGCCACCAGGACATGTTTGGGGTCCAGCCTGTGTGACAACCATGGCTCCCTCCATAGATGGTAAAGTACAGTATGTGGGTGAGTGTAGCCACCAGGACATGTTTGGGGTCCAGCCTGTGTGACAACCATGGCTCCCTCCATTGATGGTAAAGTACAGTGTGTGGGTGAGTGTAGCCACCAGGACATGTTTGGGGTCCAGCCTGTGTGACAACCATGGCTCCCTCCATTGATGGTAAAGTACAGTGTGTGGGTGAGTGTAGCCACCAAGACATGTTTGGGGTCCAATCTGTGTGACAACCATGGCTCCCTCCATAGATGGTAAAGTACAGTGTGTGGGTGAGTGTAGCCACCAAGACATGTTTGGGGTCCAACCTGTGTGACAACCATGGCTCCCTCCATAGATGGTAAAGTACAGTGTGTGGGTGAGTGTAGCCACCAGGGAGTGTGTTTACAGGCAGGATCACCAGGTCAAAATAAAGGAAAAAATCCTGAAATAAAGAAAACTAACACCATATCTAAGGACCAGTAAGCCGCGATATATTACATTTTTGTTTTGGGGTTTACATACGCTTTAAAGGAGACGTGCTAAAAAACAGAGTTCATGCCGACTGGGGGTTCTAGACGCTGCAGTTTTCACTCAGATGTGTATTACTGTGCTGGAATTGGAAACGCAGCATTTGACAAGATAAGGACGCATTGATCTGCTTTCCCTGAAAACAAAACAGGATAAACTCCGCCTCTGAACTTCCGCATGTACTGCTCAGTTACAGTCAGTCTGGTTTTTCTGTTCTGCATTTCACATGTGTTCCGGAGCTGTTGTATGTGCGTTCAATTGACTCCAATTGTAAGCTTTCTGGGTGTTGTCCTGTAACCACTGTTCCCTGACCCATGTTATTTACCCTGCAGGATCACTGGCGGCCAGCCAGGCTGAAATAGAGAACCACCTGGAGATGGGCCGCAAGCTCCTGGCAGCGGGACAACTGGCCGAAGCGCTCTCACATTATCACTCTGCTGTGGGTGAGTGTAAACCCGTGATCACAGAGTTAAAGGGACCTGTCACCAACATGTCTGAGCTAAATCCAGCAATCAGCTAAGTACCTACAAGTGTGCCCATTGGTTACAATTCTGCTCGGATTCCCTTTTCAAGATAAAACATAATACACATTTATTCATTCTTTACTTATTACAGGTACTTATATAGCGCCGGCAATTTATGCAGTGCTGTACATATTATTATTGTTATTATACAGGATTATATATAGCGCCAACAGTTTGCTCAGCGCTTTACAATATAACGGGAGACAATACAGTTCAATACAAGAGGGATAGGAGGGCCCTGATCCTGGGAGCTTACAATCTAGGAGGGAGGGGCTAGTGGTACAAAAGGTAGTAACTGTGGGGAATGGACTGGTTGGAAGAGTAGAAGATACCATTATTAGCTGAGGGCAGGATAGGCTTCCCTGAAGAGATCGCCTAAAAGTGAGCAGAGTAGGCGATAGTCTGATAAATTGGGGTAGAGAGTTCCAGAGGATGGGGGAAGCTCTGGAGAAGTCCTGGAGACGAGCATGGGAGGAGGAGACAAGGGAGCTAGAGAGTAGGAGGTCTTGCGAGGAGCGGAGAGTACGGTTTGGGTGATATTTGGAGACAAGATCGGTGATGTACTTTGTGGCAGAGTTATAAATGGCTTTATATGTTATTGTTAAATGTTTTGAATTTTATCCATTGGGCAACGGGAAGCCAGTGGAGGGATTGGCAGAGAGGGGTGGAGGACACTGAGTGGAGGCCAGTGGAGGGATTGGCAGAGAGGGGTGGAGGACACTGAGTGGAGGCCAGTGGAGGGATTGGCAGAGAGGGGTGGAGGACACTGAGTGGAGGTCAGTGGAGGGATTGGCAGAGAGGGGTGGAGGACACTGAGTGGAGGCCAGTGGAGGGATTGGCAGAGAGGGGTGGAGGACACTGAGTGGAGGCCAGTGGAGGGATTGGCAGAGAGGGATGGAGGACACTGAGTGGAGGCCAGTGGAGGGATTGGCAGACAGGGATGGAGGACACTGAGTGGAGGCCAGTGGAGGGATTGGCAGAGAGGGGTGGAGGACACTGAATGGAGGTCAGTGGCGGGATTGGCAGAGAGGGGTGGAGGCCAGTGGAGGGATTGGCAGAGAGGGATGGAGGACACTGAATGGAGGTCAGTGGAGGGATTGGCAGAGAGGGGTGGAGGACACTGAGTGGAGGCCAGTGGAGGGATTGGCAGAGAGGGATGGAGGACACTGAATGGAGGTCAGTGGAGGGATTGGCAGAGAGGGGTGGAGGACACTGAATGGAGGCCAGTGGAGGAATTGGCAGAGAGGGGTGGCAGATACAGAACGGTTAGTAAGGTGGATGATTCTGGAAGCAGCATTAATGATAGACTGAAGAGGGGATAGCCTGCGATGAGGTCGGCCAATGAGGAGGGAGTTACAATAGTCAAGGCGAGATATAACCAGGGAGTGAATAAGTTGCTTAGTGGTTTCTGAGGTTAGGAACGGGCATATCTTGGAGATGTTGTGGAGGTTGGAGATGTTGCGGAGATGAAGTCTACAAGATTTGGACAGTGATTGGATTTGGGGCTGAAAGAACAGATGGGAGTCTAGGATTACACCTAGTACCCTGGCATGAGGGGAGGGACTGATGGTTGTATTATTGATCTTGATAGAGAAGTCAGGGAGGGGGCACGGGCTGGAGGGAATACTAAGAGCTCAGTTTTGGATAGATTGAGTTTGAGGAAGTGGAGTGACATCCATGCCGATATGTCGCTTAGTAGGTTAGTAATATTGTACATTCACATCAGTCCCTAACCCTCAAGGGGTGTACAATCTAAGGTCCCTAACCCTCAAGGGGTGTACAATCTAAGGTCCCTAACCCTCAAGGGGCGTACAATCTAAGGTCCCCAACTCACATTCATACATACACATACTAGGGACAATTTAGACAGGAGCCAGTTAACCTACCAGCTTGTCTTTGGAGTGTGGGAGGAAACCTGTGCAGGCACAGGGAGAACATGCAAAGTCCAGGCATGTGGTGCCGTGGTTGGGATTCGAACCAGTGACCCTAGTACTGCCAGGTGGAAGTGCTAACCATTTAGCCACTGTACTGCTATACATAAAACTTACCGCTCCGGGCGTAGGGTGTTCTCCATGATCAGTACTACTTCCCCAATAGTCACATAGGATAAAAATCCACTTTGTGATTTGCCTTTACAAGAACATATATTACCTTGTAAAAGCAGCAATGACATTATTGCTGTTCTGTACATAGCCTGTTCAGAGATCAGAGCTGTGGGAGGGGCCCAGCAGCTTCAACCACTACATGAAGGGATTGGAGACAAGACCAGTCACCCTGCACAAGGAGAGAGAGCAGCAGTGACCAGTCTTTAATATAGAAGGGGGCAGAGAGAAGACCAGTCACCTTGTACAATTAGAGACAGCAGCAGTTACTGGTCTTTATTACTGGAGATGGCAGAGAGAAGACCAGTCACCTTGCACAAGGAGAGAGAGCAGCAGTGACCAGTCTTCTATACAGGAGAAGACGGAGAGAAGACCAGTCAGCTTGCACAATTAGAGAGAGCAGCAGTTACTGGTCTTTATTACAGGAGGGGGCAGAGAGAAGACCAATGACCTTGCACAAGGAGAGAGAGCAGCAGTGACTGGTCTTTATTACAGGAGGGGGGCGGAGAGAAGACCAATCGCATTGCACAAGGAGAGAGAGCAGCAGTGACTGGTCTTTATTACAGGAGGGGGCAGAGAGAAGACCAATCGCATTGCACAAGGAGAGAGAGCAGCAGTGACTGGTCTTTATTACAGGAGGGGGCAGAGAGAAGACCAGTGACCTTGCACAAGGAGAAAGAGCAGCAGTTACTGGTCTTTATTACAGGAGGGAGCGGAGAGAAGACCAGTGACCTTGCACAAGGAGAGAGAGAGCAGCATTGACTGGTCTTTATTACAGGAGGGTGTAGGGTAGCTTTTCTCAACTGAGGCTTCTTAAGCAACTGAAGCTTGCTCTGGGTTCCTCGAGCAATTTCTGCTTCTCAGCTCAGTGTCCACTAACACCGTTGGTCTTTTTAGCTACAGTATCTGTAAGGTAGTAATTCTTCCCACTGACCACAAGTGTGAGGAGCATCCTTCCTCAACCAGGGTTCCATGGAACCGTTCCTCCGGAGGTTGCTGGGGGTTCCTTAAGCAATGAGCAGTTACTGCCTCTCAGATAAGTTCCCTCTGACACCGTTGATCTTTTTTGCTCTCTGTAAGGGGAGATTTTCCCCAATGAGCACGCATGTATGGAGCATTCTTCTCACTCACCATTATGCTGCTCTATTGGAGACTGGATAGTTTTTTCTCAAGGGTTCCTCTGTGTTAAAAAGGTTCAGAAGGTCTGTTGATGTAGGGTGTTGGTGTAGGGTGTTGGCTCGCCTTTTCTTTTTTCATGAAAAGGTGAACTTTAACTTTCAAAAGCTAGACTATATATGTGATTACACTGCAGAGAGTAGTAGTCAGGCCTCACAATTCCCTCTGTGTGGACACGATGGCTCACTAATGCCTTATTTTGCAGATGGAGACCCCAATAATTACCTGACTTATTACAAACGGGCCACCGTCTATTTGACGATCTGTAAGGTAGTAATTCTTCTCAATGACCACAAGTGTGGGGAACATCCTTCCTCAACCAGGGTTCCATGGAACCCTACCGTTCCTCCGGAGGGTGCTGGGGGTTCCTTGAGCAATGAGCAGTTACTGCCTCACAGATAAGTTCCCTCTGACACCATTGATCTTTTTTGCTCTCTGTAAGGGGAGATTTTCCCCAATGAGGACGCATGTATGGAGCATTCTTCTCAATCACCTTCATGCTGCTCTCTTTGAGACTGGATAGTTTTTTTTTCAAGGGTTTCTCTGTGTTAAGAAGGTTCTGAAGGGCTGTTGGCGTAGGGTGGTGGCGTAGGGTGGTGGCGTAGGGTGCTGGCGTTGGGAGCTGGCGTTGGGAGGTGGCGTAGGGTGGTGGCGTAGGGTGGTGGCGTTGGGTGTTGGCGTAGGGTGTTGGCGTAGGGTGTTGGCATAGGGTGGTGGCGTAGGGTGGTGGCGTTGGGTGTTGGCGTAGGGTGTTGGCGTAGGGTGTTGGCGTAGGGTGTTGGCGTAGGGTGTTGGCGTAGGGTGGTGGCGTAGGGTGGTGGCGTAGGGTGGTGGCGTAGGGTGGTGGCGTAGGGTGCTGGCTCACCTTTTCTTTTTTCACAAAAAGGCGAACTTTAACTTTTAAAAGCAAGACTACATATGTGATTACACTGCAGGGAGTAGTAGTCGGGCCTCACAATTCCCTCTGTGTGGACACGATGGCTCACTGTAATGCCTTATTTTGCAGATGGAGACCCCAAAAATTACCTGACGTATTACAAACGGGCCACCGTCTATTTGGCGATGGGAAAGTTCAAATCTGCTCTTCCAGATCTCAGCAAAGCCATCGACCTGAAGCCAGACTTCCTGGCTGTAAGTTATTGAATCTAATTCCTGCCTCAACAAAGATACATTGTGTGGGAAATTTGCAAAAACTGAAGCACTCAGAATCTGGTACAGCTGTGCATGGTAGCCAATCAGCTTCTAACTTCAGCTTGTTCAATTAACACCTTCCCGCCCAGCCTATAGCAGATTGACGGCCAAGCGGGACACTCGACGTTGTGACTGGGTGCAATATGACGTCCTGTCAAAACGAGCCGCAGTGGCTCGATCTGTCACCGGTTGTGTCCGCGGGACACAGCCAATGGCATATTACTACACCGGCCCGTTGCCAGTGTCATGTGACCGCTGTGACCAATCACAGCAGATCACATGTCAATTGTATACAATGGATGGCTTCCTGTCATGCCCATCCATTGTATACAATTATGTTGTTGGCTATGACTGGTCAAGGTAGTCACATGACACAGACAGGGCCAATCGCAGCCCATCTGTATCATGTGATCAGCTTTGCCCAATCACAGCTAATCACAACAAAAGACTGAATGAATCAGTTTCATTCAGTAACAATGATTGCAAATATCCATGAAATACATCGGTATTAGCAATCATAATGTGTTTTTAAAAAAAAAAAATCCTGATCACTTGCCCAGAGTAGTTCAATGTTACTATGGTAACGTATTGCTTTGGTCACAGTGTGCTGAAAAATGAAATGGTGAAAAAATTTAATAACAAATAATAGAAACATTTGAAAAAAAAATACAAATTCAATTATTAGTATTATTTTCACCAAAGAAATGTAGCAGAATACATTGGGACCTAAATTTATGCAGAAATGTTATTTGTTTGCAAAATTTTATAACAGAAAATGAAGAAAAGTGCTTTTTTTTCAAATGTTTCAGGTGTTTTTTGTTTTATTTAGCAAAAAAATAAAGCTCAGTTGTGATTGTATACCACATTTGTGTGAAAAAAATGATAAAAATTTCAGGTACAGTGTTGTATGACCGCGCAATTGTCATTCAAAGTGCAACAACGCTGAAAGCTGAAAATTGGCCTGGGCAGGAAGGGGGTGTAAGTGCCCGGTACTGATGTGGTTAAGCTTTGACAATAAAACCTGGAAGCTGATTTGTTTCTCTGCAGAGCTGCACCAGATTTTGCACTCTCCCATTTTCGTAAATGTCGCCCATAGTGTACAGGTATTGAAGATCAGGTTTGTTCCTGATGTAACGGTCTGCCCAGTGCTACGTGTGAGTCACTATAAAGGACTGTTAAACTGGAGCTCCATCCAAAACCTTTTTTTCTGAGGAGAGAGTCAGATTTGATTAGCTACATCTTTTTATGTCCTTTTCCATCTTTATAAAGTTCCATTACCTTGTTACGCAGGACTTTTGACAGTTCTTTTCTGCTCCCCATGGCTCAGTATCTAGCCTAGTCAGTGCTTCCACGTAAGTGCTAACAAACTCATTGACTATTTATACACTGACACTAATTGCAATTTAAAAAGCCACAGATATGGGACATTAATCTCTAATTGGCATTGTAACCCGTGTGTGTCACCTCGTGTGACTGCACCAAGGCCGAACATTCCAGGGGGCGGAGACTTCTGATCCAGGGGGTGGAAACTTCTGATCCGGGCCATTTGGGTGTTTTCTGTTATCATTAGGATTTAAAAAGGAGCCAAACAACTATTTGATAATAAATGGCTTCCTATGATCATCATCCTTCAATAAAAGAGCATTTTTTGGCACGATCAGTCATATTTTCAATATCAATGCCAAAATTTCACAATTTCTGCCAGGGGAGGCAAACTTTTGAGCACAATTGTATCTCCTTTTTTTTTTTCTTCTTCACACAAATAGAGCATTCTTTTGGTGGTATTTGATCACCACTGGGTTTTTCATTTTTTACTTTATTAATGGGAAAAAAAATCCCCAAAAGTTTTCTAAAAGAAATATATATATTTTTTACTTTCTGTTCTATAGCATAAATTCAAATGTATTCATAAATTTAGGCCAAAATGTATTGTGCTACATGTCTTTGGTAAAAAAAAAAAGAAAAATCCCAATAAGTGTATAATGATTGGTTTGTGTGAAAGTTATAGCATCTACAAACTATGGTGTGTATATATGTATGTATATATGTGTATATATATATATATATATATATATATATATATATATATATTTATATATTATATAGTGGAATTTTAAATTTTTTTATACTAACAAGCGTTATCAGCGACTTGTTATAGTGGGACTGTGGTAGTGCTGCGGGCAATCTGGCACTAGGTGGGAACTGCCTGTCACTGATATCACCAGTGACACTAATACAATGATCAGTGATCATACTATACATGGTCACTGTACTAATGACACTGGCTGGGAAGGGGTTAACATCTCTTGTAATCAAGGGATTAAGTGTGGGTCTAACAAGTGTTAATATGTGTATTATGTGCTGCTTTTTTCTAAAAATATCTTTTTTTCTTCTTCCTGCATGAATTTCAGAGATTGTTTCTTCTGTACAGAGCCCTGTGTTGATTGTCAACAGAGGGCTGTGGGCTGTGATTGGACACAACCGATCAGCAGGTCCCTGCCATGAATCGTTGACCGGGACCTGCTGACAAACTACACAGAGGGAGTCTGCAGGTGGGAACACACATGTGCCCATACGTCCCGCTCGTCCGTAGTACATTGCAGGCAGGCGGTCTGCAAACTTTGATATGTTTTTACATCTTCTTCCTGTATATTGTCACCAGGCCAGACTCCAGAGAGGAAACATCCTTCTGAAGCAAGGGGACACACAGGATGCTGAGGAGGATTTCCGGGCTGTGGTGAGTATGAAGTCTCGGTGATGTCACTGGTCTCTAGTGATTGGACTAGCTATGTTCTCATGAATATGAAGTGTCAGTGATGTCACTGTTCTCTAGTGATTGGACAGGTTGTGTACTCATGAATATGAAGTGTCAGATGAATATGAAGTGTCGGTGATGTCACTGGTCTCTAGTGATTGGACGGGCTGTGTTCTCATCAATATGAAGTGTCGGTGATGTCACTGGTCTTTAGTGATTGGACGGGCTTTATTTCCAGGAATAGGAAGTGTCCGTGATGTCACTGGTCTCTAGTGATTGGATGGGCTGTGTTCTCATGAATATGAAGTGTTGGTGATGTCACTGGTCTCTAGTGATTGGACAGGCTGTGTTCTCATCAATGTGATGTCACTGGTCTCTAATGATTGGACAGGCTGTGTTCTCATCAATATGAAGTGTCGGTGATGTCACTGGTCTCTAGTGATTGGACAGGCTGTGTTCTCATCAATATGAAGTGTCGGTGATGTCACTGGTCCTTAGTGATTGGACCAGCTGTGTTCTCATGAATATGAAGTCTCAGTGATGTCACTGGTCTCTAGTGATTGGATGGGCTGTGTACTCATGAATATGAAGTGTCGGTGATGTCACTTGTCTCTAGTGGTTGGGCGGGCTGTGTACTCATGAATATGAAGTGTCGGGGCGATCACTGGTCTCTAGTGATTGGACGTGCTATGTTCTCATGAATATAAAGTGTTGGTGCTGTCACTGGTCTCTAGTGATTGGATGGGCTGTGTTCTCATGAATATGAAGTGTTGGTGAGGTCACTGGTCTCTTGTGATTGGACGAGCTATGTTCTCATGAATATGAAGTGTCGGTGATGTCACTGGTCTCTGGTGATTGGACGGGCTGTGTTCTCATGAATATGAAGTGTCGGTGATGTCACTGGTCTCTAGTGATTGGATGGGCTGTGTTCTCATGAATATGAAGTGTTGGTGAGGTCACTGGTCTCTTGTGATTGGACGAGCTATGTTCTCATGAATATGAAGTGTCGGTGATGTCACTGGTCTCTGGTGATTGGACGGGCTGTGTTCTCATGAATATGAAGTGTCGGTGATGTCACTGGTCTCTAGTGATTGGATGGGCTATGTTCTCATGAATATGAAGTGTCAGTGATGCCACTGGTCTCTAGTGGTTGGGCGGGCTGTATTCTCATGAATATGAAGTGTCGGGGCGATCACTGGTCTCTAGTGATTGGACGGGCTGTGTTCTCATGAATATGAGGTGTGGGTAAGGTCACTGGTCCTTAGTGATTGGATGGGCTGTATTGCCATGAATATGACGTGTCAGTCGTGAATATGAAGTGTCGGTGATGTCACAGGTCTCTAGTAATTGGACGGGCTGTGTTCTCATGAATATGAAGTGTCGGTGATGTCACTGGTCTCTAGTGATTGGACGAGCTATGTTCTCATGAATATGAAGTGTCGGTGATGTCACGGATTGGTTGCTGTTAATGATTTCAGTCATAGTCATATGTAAATGTCTTTTCTCTGAGATGCATAAGAAATTTTTTACTTTTTCTTTGTTTTATAAACTTTGTACTTTGTACCTCTTACAGATATGAAATTTATTTTTCTTCTGGCAGGTGGAGCTCAGGAAGCATCAATAATAATTTTCCCTTCTCTCCTAATAACAATGTTCTCTTTTAATTCAGCTGTACAAATGATTTTTTTTTTTTTTTTGCCTTTTCCCAACAGTTGCTTAGCAGCCCAACCAATGAGGAAGCAAAGAACCAGCTGGATCGAGTGAGAGAGGTGCAGGAGAGGCGGGAAGAGGCATGGGCAGCCTACGACAGAGAGGATTATGGGGAAGCAATCGGCTTGCTAGAGAAAGTGATTGAGGTAATGAGCGGACGGCGTCTGTCGCTTGTGCCAACCTCCTAATTTACCCGCACTGCCTGGATTTGTATTTCTGGCAGTCATTGTGCTACACACCTCTGCTTGCTGGTTGGTAGATCACTCCGCCGCTTCTTGATTTAGCTTGGCTTTTTCCTATGTCACCCCCCCCCCCCCCCCCCCCGCTCACTAGACATAGAGGGGGACGGCTCTGATTCTCTATACGGTGAGAGGAATGGACACAGGAGGCTGAATTTAAATGCTGCAGCTTATATTTTACCTTCCCGGGTCCCTCTGTTCCTGCTTGCTAAAGACATTTTTAAATAAAGCTTTTTCAATTTTAAAGACAAACTTTATTTTAGATCCAGAGATGTAAATTATGTATTACAGGTACTTCTATAACGCCATCAAGGGCGTACAATCTAAGGTCCCTAACCCTCAAGGGGTGTACAATCTAAGGTCCCTAACCCTCAAGGGGTGTACAATCTAAGGTCCCTAACCCTCAAGGGGCGTACAATCTAAGGTCCCTAACCCTCAAGGGGTGTACAATCTAAGGTCCCTAACCCTCAAGGGGTGTACAATCTAAGGTCCCTAACCCTCAAGGGGCGTACAATCTAAGGTCCCTAACCCTCAAGGGGCGTACAATCTAACGTCCCTAACCCTCAAGGGGCGTACAATCTAAGGTCCCTAACCCTCAAGGGGAGTACAATCTAAGGTCCCTAACCCTCAAGGGGGGTACAATCTAAGGTCCCTAACCCTCAAGGGGCGTACAATCTAAGGTCCCTAACCCTCAAGGGGCGTACAATCTAAGGTCCCTAACCCTCAAGGGGGGTACAATCTAAGGTCCCTAACCCTCAAGGGGGGTACAATCTAACGTCCCTAACCCTCAAGGGGCGTACAATCTAAGGTCCCTAACCCTCAAGGGGCGTACAATCTAAGGTCCCTAACCCTCAAGGGGGGTACAATCTAAGGTCCCTAACCCTCAAGGGGCGTACAATCTAAGGTCCCTAACCCTCAAGGGGCGTACAATCTAACGTCCCTAACCCTCAAGGGGCGTACAATCTAAGGTCCCTAACCCTCAAGGGGCGTACAATCTAAGGTCCCTAACCCTCAAGGGGCGTACAATCTAAGGTCCCTAACCCCCAAGGGGCGTACAATCTAAGGTCCCTAACCCTCAAGGGGCGTACAATCTAAGGTCCCTAACCCCCAAGGGGCGTACAATCTAAGGTCCCTAACCCTCAAGGGGCGTACAATCTAAGGTCCCTAACCCTCAAGGGGCGTACAATCTAAGGTCCCTAACCCTCAAGGGGTGTACAATCTAAGGTCCCTAACCCTCAAGGGGCGTACAATCTAAGGTCCCTAACCCTCAAGGGGCGCACGATCTAAGGTCCCTAACCCTCAAGGGGCGCACGATCTAAGGTCCCTAACGCTCAAGGGGTGTACGATCTAAGGTCCCTAACGCTCAAGGGGTGTACAATCTAAGGTCCCTAACCCTCAAGGGCCGTACAGTCTAAGGTCCCTAACCCTCAAGGGGCGTACAGTCTAAGGTCCCTAACCCACATTCATACATACACATACTAGGGACAATTTAGACAGGAGCCAGTTAACCTACCAGCATGTCTTTGGAGAGTGGGAGGAAACCGGAGTACCCGGAGGAAACCCACGCAGGCACAGGGAGAACATGCAAACTCCAGGCAGGTGGTGCCGTGGGTGGGATTCGAACCCTAGTACTTCCAGGCGGAAGTGCTAACCATTTTGCCACTGTGCTTCCCTGATCCAATACTGGATCATTGTGCTTCTTTATCTAATGCAAGCCTATCATAAAAGATGGGAGGAGCCAGCTATAACTCTCACGTAAACCAATTTAATTTACACGTATTGGGATTTTTTTTTTTATAGCAAAGACACGGAGCAGAATACATTTTGGCCTAAATTTATGATGTAATTTTTTTTTTTTTTTTTTTTTTTTATTTTACTGGATATGTTTAATAGCAAAAAGTCAAAAATATTGTTTTGTTTTTCGTTTTTTTGTTTTTTTTCAAAATTGTCAGTCATTATTTGTTTATAGCACAAAAAATAAACGCACAGGAGATCAAATACCACCGAAGCTCCATATGTAGGAAAAAAAAGGACATAAATTTCATTAGCATACAGTATTGCATGACTGCGCAATTGTCAGTTAAAGTAACGCAGCGCCGTATCGCAAAAAATGGCCTGGTCAGGAAGGGGGGGGGGGGGATCCTCTGGAGGGCGAGGGGTTAATTATAATATGGGGTTGTACACAATGGTGTTGGAGTGCTGTGTGTCTGTTTCTGTTATGGTTACATTGTTCTTGTTAAGATACAGCTTTTATCTTGACTGATTTTTATTATTTTTTTTATTAATTCTATTATTTTATTTTATTATGCTGTAAACTGCTGAGAGTACAAGTCTGCTCTCTTGCCATGCTTTGCTGCTACATTATTCTTAGGGCTCATTTGCATCTACTGCTTCAACATGCTTTTTTGATGCTTCTGTAGTACTTTTTTTAAGCTTTAATATAGGTTGGCAAAGTGTGTGTGTTCATTATTACCCTCGTCCAGCAGATCCCCGGCTCTTTAGTACCCTCGCCCAGCAGATCCCCAGCTCATTAGTGCCTTCGCCCAGCAGATCCCCAGCTCATTAGTGCCTTCGTCCAGCAGATCCCCAGCTCATTAGTGCCTTCGTCCAGCAGATCCCCGGCTCTTTAGTACCCTCGCCCAGCAGATCCCCGGCTCTTTAGTACCCTCGCCCAGCAGATCCCCGGCTCTTTAGTACCCTCGCCCAGCAGATCCCCGGCTCTTTAGTACCCTCGCCCAGCAGATCCCCGGCTCTTTAGTACCCTCGCCCAGCAGATCCCCGGCTCTTTAGTACCCTCGCCCGGCAGATCCCCGGCTCTTTAGTACCCTCGCCCGGCAGATCCCCGGCTCTTTAGTACCCTCGCCCGGCAGATCCCCGGCTCTTTAGTACCCTCGCCCGGCAGATCCCCGGCTCTTTAGTACCCTCGCCCGGCAGATCCCCGGCTCTTTAGTACCCTCGTCCAGCAGATCCCCGGCTCTTTAGTACCCTCGTCCAGCAGATCCCCGGCTCTTTAGTACCCTCGTCCAGCAGATCCCCGGCTCTTTAGTACCCTCGCCCAGCAGATCCCCGGCTCTTTAGTACTCTCGCCCAGCAGATCCCCGGCTCTTTAGTACCCTCGCCCAGCAGATCCCCGGCTCTTTAGTACCCTCGCCCAGCAGATCCCCGGCTCTTTAGTACCCTCGCCCAGCAGATCCCCGGCTCTTTAGTACCCTCGCCCAGCAGATCCCCGGCTCTTTAGTACCCTCGCCCAGCAGATCCCCGGCTCTTTAGTACCCTCGCCCAGCAGATCCCCGGCTCTTTAGTACCCTCGCCCAGCAGATCCCCGGCTCTTTAGTACCCTCGCCCAGCAGATCCCCGGCTCTTTAGTACCCTCGCCCAGCAGATCCCCGGCTCTTTAGTACCCTCGCCCAGCAGATCCCCGGCTCTTTAGTAACCCCCGGCTTTGCTCATCCTCCTCTTTCTATGGTTCCTGCTTACCTTCCACTATTTTGCTCCTATGCTGGGCACCAAGTGTGACATCTGCTAGTTTCTTGTGCTCTGGTCCTCCAGCTCTGCTGATCCTCTGACACTCAGTCCTCTCTCTCCAGTTGAGACTCACCTTCCGCTATAGCATTCCCATGTTGCACACCACTCGTGCCATCTGCTAGTTGCTCTGCTGCACACCGGATGGGATAACTGCACCAGACCCTCCCAGAATATATACATATGTGATCCAAAAGTGACTGCTGCTGATGTCTTTCCGGTTTGCGTGTTGGTTTCCCAGTGCATCCTGTGATATCTCATACCCGCAATACCTGCAAAACAAAGTGAAGCTAACGCTGCATAAATGCCTCTCAAAAGTTTCAGGTGCTGGGAGCTAGCTTTGTCATAGACTTCTATGGAGGCTTTGGAGATGCTTTGAAGCACCAAGAAAGCGACATGGGGTATCATTTTTGAAGCGTACATAATGTGTAAACTAGACTGTAAGTTTATCATTTTACTTAATAACGGATGCTTTGATTGGCATTCAGAGTGCTTTAACAAAGTTGCCTCAAAATGGCGCATTAGACACGGTGTAAACGAGCCCTTCCTGTATTCATTTGTATTTGTTTCCATCCATGTCATTCATGTATGTCGCCGTATGTTCTCTGCACACATATCAGGACTGATTTCTACATTTTAAGTATTTTTTTTAATTTTATTTTTCATGTATTAAATTTACAGTATATAGCTTGTGATTTTTAATGTTCTACAGTACTACCACTGAAGTTTTTATTTATCTTGAATTTTTAGTTTTCTCCTTGGGATCCCAGTGTTCGGGAGCTGAGGTCTGAGTGTTATCTCAGAATTGGAGATCTGAACAAGGCCATCCAGGACCTCAAGCCAACAACCAAACTCCGGAATGACAACAGAGCCGCCTTCCTCAAACTCAGCCGCCTTTACTACACAATGGGAGAGCACGAGGAGAGCCTGAGGTGAGGAGGATGTATTACGCCATGGGGAGACATGTGGGAAGGATCTATTATATCCAATTAAAGAGAGAATGAGGCCCCATGTACACGGGACACTTCTGAACGATGGAAACTGACTGCTGAAAAACATAGGTTAAAAAACGTCTGTTTAGCCGTGTTTGCATAACGTGAATATGCGCGTTTGCGTTTAGAAGCGTTTTTTAACCCCTCGCCTACAGGGCACTTATACCCCCTTCCTGCCCAGGCCAATTTCCAGCTTACAGCGCTGTCGCACTTTGAATGACAATTGCGCAGTCAAACAACACTGTACCCATATGACATTTTTATCATTTTTTTGTGACAAGAGTTTTCTTTTGGTGGTATTTAATCACCTCTGGGTTTTTTATTTTTTCTTAAACAAACCAAAAACCACTGAAAATTTTGGAAAAAAATGTTTTTTCTTAGTTTTTGTTATAAAATTTTGTAAATAAGTGATTTTTCTCCTTCACTGATGTGCGCTAATGAGGGTGCAGTGATGGGCACTGATAGGCTGCACTGATAGGTGGCACTGATGGGCACTAATGAGGCGGCACTGGTAGGTGGCACTGATGTGTATTGACAGGCATCACTGATTGGCACTGAAAGGCAGCACTGATATATGGCACTGTTAGGCGGCACTGATTGGCAGCACTGATAGGCGGCACTGATTGGCATTGATAGGTGGCACTGACTGGCACTGATGGGTGACACTGAAAGGCAGCTCAGATGGGCACTGATATGTGGCATTGATGTGCACTGGTAGACACTGATATGTGGCATTGATGTGCACTGATATGTGGCACTGATGGGCACTGGCACGAGGCACTGATGAGCACTGACAGGTGGCACTGCTGGGGCTACACTGATCATCAGTGCCCTGATGATCAGTGTACATGTCCCCTCCACGGAAAGCTGATTACCGGCTCTCCTCTCCTCTGTCAGCGTCACAGCTCGAGAGGAGAGAAATGCTATAACCGGCATTTCCCTGTTTACATGTGATCAGCTGTGATTGGACACAGCTGATCACATGACGGAGCCGACATCTCCAGCTCTTTCCGTTATCGGTGATCCGCTGTGTCTGAGGGACACAGCGCACCGCCGATCACCGCGCTGCGCACTCCCTGAGCCGCCCATGCACAGTGAGAATGGGAGGACATAATATGACGTCCTCCTAGAACGAGAGAACCACCTTGCGCCCGTCATATTACTATATGGCGGGCGGGAGGTGGTTAAAGATAACCTCAGGAGACCTTCTAAAATGCCCAGAATGCACTGAAAAACAGTAAAAAATTTACTATTTTTCAGACATTTTGAGAGAAATAGAGAGAGCAGAAGCAGAGAGAGCAGTATGTGTTGAGATTAGCTTTTTTTTTTATTGTGGTGTTTGGATGTTCTGGCTCATTTCTGTGCAGAAATTATTGCAGCCGTGTCTAACATAGTTTTTTATGCAAAACCTCAAAGTATGGTGTACTGGGTCCATTTGAGTACCGGGTCCATTTGAGTACCGGGTCCATTTGAGTACCGGGTCCATTTGAGTACCAGGAAAACGCTTTGCATGCATTTTTCATGATGAAAAAGGCTCTGGACAGCATCTGGAAATGGAAGAGTTAAAAAACAATTTCAAATGTAAATACCTATAAATGCCGTTAGCTGCGTTTATACGTGTTTACTAGCGTTTTGAAACGCTGATAAAAATCAACTGCTGAACGCAAGTTTTCTGCGTTCAAAAAAACGACTGTAAACTCAACTGCCTGTAAAGGACGATGTGTACACGGACACATAGGAAAACATTAGGGGGAGTTCAGGGGCTGCTGAAAAAAACGCCGAACAGCTCCTAAACGTGAGTTTATCAGTTGCAGTGTACATGGAGCCCTAAAGTGATGGGTTTTGTAATTTTTTTATTTATTTTTTTTTTTTCCAAAAAAACATTTATTGACGAAGTACATAATGATACAGAAGAATTGCAAATGATACTAAGATACGACATTTGGCAATGCATACCATGAAAAAGCAAGAAGACTCTTGCAAAAGAAATATATGCAACGTTATTGTACTAATCAACGACAGGGTAAGGTTTGTAATACTCAGGCGTTCCAGTAATGTGGTCGGGAATGCAACCGCACTGAACCTCCTATGTGTGCAATTCTCACTGCGGAGCTGTAACGGGAGGGACGGTAGATGCGGCACAAGTGCTGAAGACGAGGCCAGAGTCTTACGGGAATGGAGGTGTCTGTAAACAAACTTAAATCGTCGTGAGAGCCGCTGGTGCAAGTAGAGAAAGTAGGTTATTAACATGCCTAATGTTCTCTTGAGAGGTATCAAAAAGCTATCTGAGCGTGTAACAAGAAGGAAAGAAGAGAGAAAAAGAAGGGGGAGAGAAAAAAAAAAAGGGGGGGGGGTGAACAAGCGGGGTTTGTATTATCATCAATACCAAGGGTCTTACGTGGGTGAGTTTAAGCATTAGGCTATTACCCAGGTCAAGTAAGGGGATAAAACCCTGAAGGGAAGAAGGTTGCCTACCATATGATCTAGTGTAATGGAGTAGCACCCACCGGAGAGTTCAATTTAAATCAGGTACAGTTGCAAGAAAAAGTATGTGAACCCCTTGGGATTACGTGGAGTTTTACATGAATTGGGCATAAAATGTGCTCTGAATGTCATCTAAGTCACAACAATAGAAGAACACAGTCTGCTGAACATAATACTACACAAACATTAGATGTTGCCATGGTTTAATTGCACATAACATGTAAACATTCACAGTGCAGGGAGGAAAAAGTATGTGAACCTTTGGACTTAATAACCGGTTGACCCTCCTTTGGCAGCAATAACCTCAACCAAACATTTCCTGTAGTTGCAGATCAGACCTGCACAATGATCTGGAGTCATTTTGGACCACTCCTCTTCACAAAACTGTTTCAGTGTAGCAATATTCTTGGGATGTCTGGTGTGAATCGCTCTCTTAAGGTCATGCCACAGCATTTCAATCGGGTTGAGGTCAGGACTCTGACTGGGCCACTCCAGAAGGCGTATTCTGTACTGTTGCAGCCATTGTTTTGTTGAATTACTTGTATGCTTTGGGTCATTGTCCTGTTGCATCACCCATCCTCTGCAGAGCTTCAGTTGGCGGACAGATGGTCGTACGTTTTCCTGCAAAATGTCTTGATAAACTCTGGAATTAATTTTCCCATCAATGACAACAATCCGTCCAGGCCCTGAGGCAGCAAAGCAGCCCCAAACCATGATGCTCCCTCCGCCATGTTTTACAGTGGGGATGAGGTTTTGATGTTGGTGTGCTGTGCCTTTTTTTCTCCACACATAGTGTTGTGTGCTCTTCCCAAACAACTCAATCTTGGTTTCATCTGTCCACAGTATATTTTGCCAGTAGTGCTGTGGAACATCCAGGTGCTCTTTTGCAAACTTCAAACGTGCTGCAATATTCTTTTTGGACAGCAATGGCTTCCTCCGTGGTGTCCTCCCATGTACTCCATTCTTGTTTAATGTTTTCCTTATTGTAGATGTGTCAACAAAAATGTTAGCATGTGCCAGAGATTTCTATAGGTCTTTAGCTGACACTCTGGGATTCTTCTTTACCTCATGCAGCATTCTGCGCTGTGCTCTTGCAGTCATTTTTACAGGACGACCACGCCTAGGGAGAGTAGCAACAGTGCTAAACTTTCTCCACTTGTAGACAGTCTGTCTTACCGTGGACACATGAACATCAAGGCTTTTGGAGATACTTTTGTAACCCTTTCCAGCTTCATGCAAGTCAACAATTCTTGATCGTAGGTCTTCTGAGAGCTCTTTTCTGCGAGGCATGGTTCACATCAGACAGTGCTTCTTGAAACCAGTAAACCCAAAACGGGTGTGTGTTTTTTAAGGGCAGGACAGCTGTCAGCAACACATCCAATATCATCACACTGATTGGAGTCAAGGTTGGCTCACTCCTGGCTCCAATTAGCTCTGGGAGAAGTCATTAAGCTAGGGCCTCACATACTTTTTCCTCCCTGCACTGTGAATGTTTACATGTTATGTGCAATTAAACCATGGCAACATCTAATGTTTGTGTAGTATTATGTTCAGCAGACTGTGTTCTTCTATTGTTGTGACTTAGATGACGTTCAGAGCACATTTTATGCCCAATTCATGCAAAACTCCATGTAATCCCAAGAGGTTCACATACTGTTTCTTGCAACTGTAGGTTGGTCCATAAGGGACTGGTATGTAGGGGTAGTTATGAAGTGAGTCCAGCAGGCCCAGATATGGGAGAATTTAGTAGGGGTGTCAAGTGCTTTTTTATTTTTATTATTCAACTCTATTTTAAAGCTGGGGAGACTGTGGAGATCCTCTGGGGGGTGTAGAAGCTGCCTGCCCAGGATCCAGATCATTTACACCAACATTAATACCTTAGCCCCCTTACGCTGACTGTATGCAGCATCACCGCACTGGGCTTTTTCCCGTGGGGCCGCTAATTTGCGTACCTGTATTTGTGCTGGGATCGTGCCACATGGCACACTCCCAGCAGAGACCAGGGTCTCACTGAAGGTCTTGGATCCTGTTCTAATGATTAGGACCTGGAACTCCCAATTCCAGGTCACCTGATCGCTGTGATAGCCTCTGAACAGTCACTGTGAAGCCCACCAAGTGTTTTTACTCTCTGAATGGAGGAAAGAGCTACGTCGTAGCTCTATCTGTCCTTTCAGAGAGAAAAAAAAAACCAAGTGTGTGTAAAAAAATAAATAAATACAAATTATTATTAATAATAATAGTAAAAATAATAACAAAAAAAATAAAAAATTTAAAACACCCCTAGAGGTTTTTGATAAAGGTTAGATCTAGGTCACTGCCAGGGTTGATGTTTGGGTCAAGGTCCGGGTCAGTATTTTTTTTTTTATTTTTTAATTTTTAAATTCATATCCATGTCAGTGGCAGGATAAATAAAAACAAAACGCGCACTATTGTTTCTGGGCTGTGCTATGGGTACAAGCAACAACTTACATACGCATTGCTGCGATCGCCAGGAGAAGAAATTATTTTAGGTTGTTCTTTGGTGGAAGTTTATGGTAGCAGCAAGAAATCTAGAGCTAAATTTAAAAAAAAAAAAAAATGGTGTTTTTTCACATTTTGCGGCAGTTTTCCTTTGATAATAATAAAAAATCAGGAGATTTCCATTATCATTTACCACCAAATGAAAGCCCAACTTGTCCTGAAAAAAAACGCGGTATAATCCACCTGGATGCACAAAGTAGTTGTGATGACATGTACGGATTTGCTAACACATGTCAAAATTGCAAAAGTGTGCTTAGGCATTAAGATTTGTTTTACCCTTAGGAGTGAAGGGGTTAAGATGACCATAGTAGTGGAGTGTACTTGCGGGTCCAGCACTATCTTTACACTTTCCTCAATTGTAATTTTTTATGTCACATGGTATTTGTGCAGCGGTTTTTCAAATGCAGTTTTTTGGGAAGAAAATAAACTTTAATGAGTTTGCGCACAAACACAATATAATACACACATTTTTATTAAAATATATGATGTTACGCCGAGTAAATAGATACCAAATATGTCAAGCTTTAGGATTGTGCACGCTTGTGGAATGGTGGCAAACTATGGTATATAAAATTCTCCATGAGCGGTGCTTTGTGAGCCTTTAAAAGTTACCAGTTTGGAGTTACAGAGGAGGTCTGGTGCTGGAATTATTTCTGCCGCTCTGATGTTCACGGCAATACCTCATATGTGGTGCCATCACCATTTACATATGTATGCTGGACCATCATGTCTCCGCACAGGCGGACAGGGGGGCTTTAAAAATGTTTTTTTTTTTTTTTTTTAAACATTGTTCTTTTACATTTTTTTTTTATAATCACTATTTCTGCTGTCACAAGGAGTGTAAACATCCCTTATGACAGCAATAGGCAGTGACAGATGCTCTTATAAAGAGATCTGGGGTTTATTAGACCATCAAGATCAGTGTGATCAAATGCTTTCAGGATTTAAAAATGGCGCTGTGTATTTCCCAGGAAACCGGAAGTAACAACATTACTCGTCACTTCTGATGTCGTACACTATAGAGCTCATCTGAGACCTTTCAGCCAGCTTCAGTTCCAGGACCCCGACTGTCACCTGTAAAACCAATCCAGCGCTAATTAGCCTCTTGGATGGCTTTTATAAAAAAGCCGGTTGCTGCCTGAGAAAATAATACTGGAATGATGCCTGCAGCTGGTGTACCACTTTGAAACCCATAACGTATGCACTTTATTGCCAAAAGTATTGGGCCAGCCCTCCAAATCATTAGATTCAGGTGTTCCAATCCCCTCCATGGACACAGGTGTATACAATCAAGCCCCTAGGCATGCAGACGGCTTCTACAAACATTGGTGAAAGAATGGGTCGCTCTCAGGAGCTCAGTGACGCCAAGCGTGGTCCCGTGATAGGTGGTCATCTGTGCAATAAGTCCATCCGTGACATTTCCTGGCTACTAAATATTCCACGCTCAACTGTTAGTGGGATTATAACAAAGTGGAAGCAACTGGGAACAACAGCAACTCAGCCACCAAGTGGTAGGCCACGTCACATGACAGAGTGGGGTCAGCGCATGCTGAAGCGCACAGTGCGCAGCAGTCTCCAACTGTATGCAGAGTCAATAGCTAAAGACATCCAAACTTGGTGTGGCCTTCAGATGAGCACAACAACAGTGCGTAGAGAGCTTGATGGAATGGGTTTCCATGGCCAAGCAGCTGCATCCAAGCCTTCCATCACCAAGTGCAATGCAAAGTGTCGGATGCAGTGGTGTAAAGCATGCCGCCACTGGACTCAAGAGCAGTGCAGACGAGTTCTCTGGAATGACCAATCACACTTCTCTGTCTGGCAATCCGATGGATGTGTCTGGGTTTGGCGGTTGCCAGGAGAACGGTACTTGCCTGACTGCATTGTGCCAAGTGTAAAGTTTGGTGGAGGGGGGATTATGGTGTGGGGTTGTTTTTCAGGGGTTGGGCTTGGCCCCCTAGTTCCAGTGAAGGGAACTCTTAAGGCGACATTTTGGATAATTTCATGCTCCCAACTTTGTGGGAAGAGTTTGGGGATGGCCCCTTCCTGTTCCAACATGACTGCACACCAGTGCACAAAGCAAGGCCCATAAAGACATGGAGGAGCCAGTTTGGGGTGGAGGAACTTGACTGTCCTGCACAGAGTCCTGACCTCAACCCCATAGAACACCTTTGGGATGAATTAGAGCGGAGACTGCGAGCCAGGCCTCCTCCCCCGACATCAGTGCCTGACCTGACAAATGTGCTTCTGGAAGAATGGTCCAACCTTCCCATAGACACCCTCCTAAACCTTGTGGACGGCCTTCCCAGAAGAGTTGAAGCTGTTATAGCTGCAAAGGGCGGGGCCAACTCAATATTGAACCCTACGGACTAAGACTGGAAGGCCATTAGAGTTCATGTGTGTGGAAAGGCCGGCCGACCAATACTTTTGGCATTATAGTGTATGTACATTGGCAGGTCAAGTGGATAGTGTAGGTGAGCACATGGAGTGTCCTACATCATGGGGGAAATTGTGGGAAGGATCTAATATATTGAGATTAAGCACTTCGAGAGTTTTAGCGAAACGGATCTAATATATGATGGGGGAACACATGGGGATTATCTACTAACGGTGAATTCACTATGCATCTGTAAATTGCAAAGCAGCTGGAGCAATTCAGTGCCCCAGTTGCTTTACAATACCAGCTGCTTAGGGGGCAGTGTGGTGCGCGAATCAGTGCATTACACTGCTCCTTTTTTTTGTATTAGTTTTATTGGAAGTGCACAAAATGTACACTTCATTAACTGCCATTTTGGGTACTGCAATGTGCTGTGCTGCCCGACATTGCATTGCAAATCAGGACAGTGCTCTACGATAAAATGCAGCATGAGGGACTACACCATTGGGTAACATGAGGGAGAGTCTGAGGTCAGGGATCTGTTCCACTACGGAGAAGGAGGAAAGTAAAGTGGAGAAGATTCACTATACCATGAGGGACTACACCATTGGGTAATGTGACATAAATGAAAGATTCGAGTAGTTGAGATGTGATGTAATCAATAGAAATATGTCATTGTAAATTTAGTTTCATTCCATGTTATTACAGATAAGTGTTCAGTCAGAGACATATGTTCACCAATTAGCATCTGAAAGGACAGAGCAGCTTCTAGGCTGGAGGTGACACCTGGATGCCAATAAAACATTGTTACCTATGTAGCCAGAGTTTGCCACCTTCTTGAAATCTAAAAGAAGAGCTCCAGCCATTTAGGCTTCTTGAAGCAGCAGGAGACCAGGAGTGGCTCTGATTTGTCTGTCAGCTCTGATTTATATCCACAGATCAGAGGAGTCTATTTCATCTCTCATAAAAGCTAAAATATTAGCTGCAGAGAAATGAAAATACTTCCTTTTGATTGGACACACTGTAGGCTACATCTGCATGTAAAACTGTATTTGTAGCCTCTGTAGAATCCCAGTGAAAGGAAGAAAACTGTTATATGGCGCCTGGTTGCGACAGCTGAACAGCGATTGATACTGTCGCGATCGGACTAATGCGCTGGTGTCAGAAATTCTATCCCTGACTTGGTGATTCAAACCGTTCCTGGTCCAATCAACTTTGGGCATTTCAGAACCCAGAACGTCCTGTGGGCGTGAACAGGAACACCCCCCAGGGTTGATTGGCCAAGGGCTAATGTCCAGCTTATGTCCATATTTCAATAAATTGAGGACCCTGAGATATAGACGGGGTGATTCGTACGAAGCCAGTTCTATTTGATTGACGAATCATGGACTTTCTTTGACTTGCTCCAGTCGCAGGATAACTATTGGTAAAAGTTTTATTTCTGTTTTTTATTCCCTTTTATAGTGAATAGCCAATTGTGTGTCTTTTTGTATTTTCTGTATTATATGTAAATCTTTTTTCTTTGTACATATTTTATGCACTGCCCACTTTTGGGATATTAAATCATAAAATTAATTAGTGACTTCTGGGTACTTAAGCTCAGGCTCATATCTCCGGAGAGATTGTTGTATTGTAGTGTCTATGTGCTCGGTCTAAGTTCATTGCCAATCTGTATGCAATTACACTGTGTGTTGGCAGATTGTAAAGTAGCAGATCTGCCAGACGGAGATCTGTGTGTGGTGGCCCAGCAGACCAGACTGCGGACAAACTGTTGGGTGGTGGCAAGCTATCGTTTGTTGTGGGGGTGTGTCGACAGTGGAAGAGTGATTAACACCGGGGTTCTAGCTTGTAGGATAGCTGGAGGAATCCTAGAAGGGTGTGCCAATTGCTAGACTGCTCCCCAACTCTTAGAGTCCACCAGATTGTATATAAGATTCGTATCTGCCTGTGTGTGGTCAGCAAGCTGGATTGGAGTGGAGTCTCCCTCTAGTGGTGGCCAGAGGTAGTGCGGGCTGTGAAAGTGTATCACAGCCAGTCTATGTTCAAAGTAAGTCCCCCTCATTCCGTCTTACCCCCAAGTCAGGGCCGGACATGCATGCCTCGGTTAGCTAGTCGCCGTGGGCAAGTGTATGCAGTGTGGATCCGTAACAGGTAACATGAAGGAGAGTCTGGAGTCAGGGATCTGTTTCACCATGGGGGAAGAAGGAGAGTAACGTGGAGTAGATTCATTATACCATGAGGGACTACACCATTGAGTAACATGAGGGAGAGTCTGAGGTCAGGGATCTGTTCCACCATGGGGAAGGAGGAGAGTAACGTGAAGAAGATTCACTATACCATGAGGGACTACACCACTGGGTAACATGAGGGAGAGTCTGAGGTCAGGGATCTGTTCCACCATGGGGAAGGAGGAGAGTAACGTGAAGAAGATTCACTATACCATGAGCGACTACACCATTGGGTAACATGAGGGAGAGTCTGAGGTCAGGGTTCTGTTCCACCATGGAGAAGGAGGAGAGTAATGTGGAGAAGATTCATTATACCATGAGAGACTACACCATGGGGTAACGTGAGGGAGAGTCTGAGGTCAGGGATCTGTTCCACCATGGGGAATTAGGAGAGTAATGTGGAGAATATTTATTTATTGCAAGGATCTACTTTACCATCGTAAAGAGTGAAGAAAGTCAGAGGTGAGAGAGACCACAGGATACTAGGAGACGTGTGTGAAGTGTGAGGGATCTGTTCCAGCTCTGCTCTTGTGCTTTATAGGGATGTTGACAGTGAAGAAGACCATCGACCGTTTTAGTTACTTACTGTGTTACTACAACATTGCAATTTTTGTGACAATGAGGTGTTTATTTGATTTTTCACTATTAGGGCAGCTGCATGTTTACACATTTTATGTACTCCTTTATTTAGGTGAGTGATATATTGTGCACTTTCAGGTGTCAGGTCTTCTGTATTTTCACATCACACTTGCGTGGTGAATATACTGTTTATATATTGAATTTGAAGATTGCAATTTTTGTGTTCCTATTTTAGCCAAGTGCGAGAGTGTCTGAAGCTGGATCAGGATGACAAAGATTGCTTCTCTCATTATAAACAAGTCAAGAAGCTCTCCAGACAGCTAGAATCAGCTGAAGAACTAATCCGAGACCAGAGGTGAGTTTCTGAGCACTTGCCTTCCTACCAACATGAACAGAAACTAGAAGCCAACCAACTTTCATCCTAGAGTTGCCTTTTTCAACCACTGTTCCTTGAACAGTGGGCAAAGATTCACTGACCTTCCACCTGAAGGTGTCCGTAAAGTCTTGGCAGAACCAGAGGTATGGGACCAGTGTAGATTCTTCTTTTATGTTCCTCACATAAGTGACCACTGACACCAACAAACATGTTAGTTTTCCATAAGGAGTCATCCTTCTAATGATTACCAAGGTAAAAAGAATTCTTCCCGCTGTCCTGCAATCTATGGGGGCACTACACTGACCACTACTGTATTGGACAATCCACTGACCACCAGTCTAACAGGTCACTCTTTCCATTGACCACCAGTTTAAGTGGGCCCTTTATCTCACTGACCAGAGCTGTGGTGTGGCTGTTGTACTGTGAACTGTAGATATATTCATTTTTAGCAAGGGTTAACTGTGAACTGAGAGGATAAATTCACCTTGTCTGCTGGAGTCTGGCATTGCACCTCAGATCAGGGGTGCAATGCTTTCCAGGCTCATGGGGGGGAGGAAATAATAAATGCACATTTTTTTTATTTTAAGATTCAAAAAGTTTGGAGATACTGCCCTAGAGAACTGCTGATTATTTTTCTATACTGTATTTATTGAATGTATTTGTAACGGAACCGACCCCAGACTGCACTTTGGGTACTTCCGTTAGAATACCGCTTCCCTGTCCGAACACCAACCACAGCCGACCATACAAGACTAGACGACACCAGTCTGTCTGAACATGGAACTCTTTATTTGAAACTCAAACTGGCTTTTTATACACTCAGCGGACAATTCCCCCTCCCTGCATAATGACACAGGGCGGGGCAACCTACAGTTAGCAACAAAAGACACACAGGTATTCAAACTTCACACCAGCAGACAGTCCCATCAGGAGGGAGGGCTGCTGGAGACACCCCCCCCCCCACTAAGCTGATACACATAGACACACATACATCCCATAATAGTTTGCTCCCAAGCAAGACACACAATAGAACAATGGGAAGCAACCACATGGCATTAAACTATCAACAACCCCCCACCCCACCTATACATGTCTACACAACATTAGGACAGATCACCCTGTACCCCTAACAGGCACAGGGTGACTTACACATAATAGGGATATGGAGAGCTGAGACAGGGGTCTCCCCACCTCTCCAAAGTGAGCTGTGTTCCATGGGCCCCCCACCCAAAATGACCCCCGTCACAGTATTGATACCAACATATTAGAACTTTATAGAGAAACTTGCACATCTGTCTCTGGCTGTAGGGGGGTTATCCTGCCATCATGACTGTGGCTTGTGGGAGGAAACCAGCAAATAGCTGAGGAGAACATACAAACTCCATGCAGATATTTGCTCAAAATAATTCCAGAGTGTTGTTTCTCTGGTGACATTTTACCTGGAGCTTGAACATGCACACTTAGGTAACGCAAGAGTACAAGATCAATCAAATGGTTGACAGTTGCATGTCCCGATTCCATTGCGTGTATACATTTAACTAAAAAAATAAGAGTGACTTTTTTCTTCTCTGCTGGACTATGGAGAGATTTGGCACGTGTCTGTTCTTGGCTGATAGACAATAAAAAGACAAATACAGGTTTGGTTTGCTATGATATGGTGAAGTGTTTTGTTTTTGTCTGATGTAGTAGTGGCCACTGTGTGGTCCGGCTTTCCGCCGTACTCCGGTCACTCTCACTGATTTACTGGCAGTGTGTTTTCTGCAGGTATGAAGCTGCTGTAGAAAAATTTGAAGCTGCCATAAAAACGGAACCCAATGTGGAAATTTACAGGAAACAAGCAAAAGAGCGGATCTGTCACTGCTTGTCTAAGGTGTGTCCTATAGTTGTGTTTAGGGTCATACAAAAGGTTTCTGAGATGTATACCATAATGAAGTGTAACCTTTGTATCCCGTGACATGTAGAGTCAGCACACAGAGGCGGCTATTAGGACATGTACAGAGGCCCATCAGAGAGACCCTCACAATCCACAGGTGCTGAAGGACAGAGCCGAAGCCTATATCCTGAACGAGGACTATGAGAAAGGTGGGTGCAGAGAGGAGGTCTGGCTCTGTATATTGGCTCTTCTAACAGCTTTTCCATTTTTCATTATCATTTGTTGCTCATTCCATGCTCCTATATTGTTTGTCTGTTCCCTTTTTCTTGTGTTTTGCTCTTCTTTCCTCTCCTCCTATGTGTCCTGCCGTCCTCTAGCCTCCCTTTTCTTGTATTCTGTCCTTTTAATGCCTCTTGTCGTTCCTCTCCTGTTTCTTGTCCTTTTTCGTTCCTCTTACTTCTGGTAATTTTCCTTTATATTTTGTGGCCTGTTGTCTTCTGTTTCCAGTTCAGCCCTGAGTTCTCTTCTCCTTTTACTATGTCTTTTCATTATGTCCTTTCCACTTCTTTTCTCTGTCTCCAATCCAGCCCTGCCCTCTCCTCTCCACTCCACTTATTTGCTGTTCTCTCACTTGTCCAGAACTCTTTGATCTCCTTTCCAGTGTCTTCTCTACTCCTCTCATTTCCTGTCATCTCATCTCCTATTCATACATGTCCTATCCTTTCCTGTCTTCTGTTATTTATTGTCTTTTGTTATCCTCTTTTCTGTCCACTATTCTCCTTTTCTGGGTCCTATGCACCTTATTTCTATCTTCTCCTCTCCTGTCTCCAGTCCAGTTCTGTCATCTCCTCTCCTGTGTCCTTTCCACTCCTCGTTCTTCATGCCCTCTCTCCTTTGTCCTCTCTGCTCCTCGTACTTCCTGCCCTCTCTGCTGTGTCCTCTCCACTCCTCGTATTTCTTGCCCTCTCTCCTGTGTCCTCTCCACTCCTCGTATTTCTTGCCCTCTCTCCTGTGTCCTCTCCACTCCTCGTATTTCCTGCCCTCTCTCCTGTGTCTTCTCCGCTCCTCGTATTTTCTGCGCCCTCTCCTGTGTCCTCTTCACTCCTTGTACTTCTTGCCCTCTCTCCTGTGTCCTCTCTGCTCCTCGTACTTTCTGCCTTCTCTCCTGTGTCCTCTCCGCTCCTCCTACTTTCTGCCCTCTCTCCTGTATCCTCTCCGCTCCTCGTATTTCCCAACCTCTCTCCTTTGTCCTCTCTGCTCCTCGTACTTCTTGCTTTCTCTCCTGTATCCTTTCCGCTCCTCGTATTTTCTGCCCTCTTTCCTGTGTCCTCTTCACTCCTCGTACTTCTTGCACTCTCTCCTGTGTCCTCTCTGCTCCTCGTACTTTCTGCCCTCTGCCTGTGTCCTCTCTGCTCCTCGTACTTTCTGCCCTCTGCCTGTGTCCTCTCCGCTCCTCGTACTTTCTGCCCTCTCTCCTGTGTCTTCTCCGCTCCTCGTATTTTCTGCCCTCTCTCCTGTGTCCTCTTCGCTCCTCGTACTTCTTGCACTATCTCCTGTGTCCACTCTGCTCCTCGTACTTTCTGCCCTCTCTCCTGTGTCCTCTCCGCTCCTCGTACTTTATGCCCTCTCTCCTGTGTCCTCTCCGCTCCTCGTACTTTATGCCCTCTCTCCTGTGTCCTCTCCGCTCCTCGTACTTTCTGCCCTCTCTCCTGTGTCCTCTCCGCTCCTCGTATTTCCTAATCTCTCTCCTGTGTCCTCTCCATTCCTCGTGCTTCCTGCCCTCTCTTCTGTGTCCACTCCACCTACTTCCTGCCCTTTCTTCTTTGTCCTCTCTGCTTCTCGTACTTCTTGCTTTCTCTCCTGAATCCTTTCCGCTCCTCGTATTTCCTGCCCTCTCTCCTGTATCCTTTCCGCTCCTCGTATTTCCTGCCCTCTCTCCTGTGTCCTCTCCGCTCCTCGTATTTCGTGCCCTCCTGTGTCCTCTCCGCTCCTCGTACTTCCTGCCCTCTCTCCTGTGTCCTGTCAGCTCCTCGTGATTCCTGTCCTCTCTCCTGTGTCCTCTCCGCTCCTCTTACTTTTTGCCCTTTCTCCTGTGTCCTTTCCACTCCTCGTTCTTCCTGCCCTCTCTCCTGTGTCCTCTCAATACATTAATTGAAAAATTACTTCAAAAATAAGTCCCATCTGTTGTTTAAACCAAATGGTGCTCTCGTATTGAGAGTGTGAATCCACCACACTTCCCTCTGCAGCAGCATGCAATGTAGATTTCCACCTCTCGGAGGTTTCACAACCTGTTCAATGCCAAAAAAAGAAAAACTGTCAAGATTTCCATTGTGCACATCTCTGAAATGTTTTGAGACATTGAAAATATTTTTGGCATTCTGGTTGTTAGTGTCATTGTCATGTTCCGAGATTCTAATCCTAAGAGGGTGGAACGAAATGGAACTGACCCAGTCTGCGTTTGGGTACTTTCGTTATAATACCGCTTCCCCGTCCGAACACCGACCACAGACACCACAACCGACCAAACAAGGCTAGATGACACCAATCTGTCTCAAACTCGAACTGGCTTTTTATACACTCAAGGGAACAATCCCCCCTCCCTGCATAATGTCACATGGCGGGCAATCTACATTTAGTAACAAGAGACAGTCCCATCAGGAGGGAGGGCTGCTGGAGACCCACCTCCCCCCCACCAAGCCAATACACATAAACACATACATCCCATAATAGTTTTCTCCCAAGCAAGACACACAATAGAATAATGGCATGCCACCACATGGCATTAAACAATCTACAACCCCCCACCCCAATATTAGGACAGATCACCCTGTACCCCTAACAGGCACAGGATGACTTACACATAATAGGGATATGGGAAGCTGAGGCAGGGGTCTCCCCACCTCTCCAAAGTGAGCTGGGTTCCATGGGCCCCCCACCCAAAGTGACTCCCATCACAGAGGGTGTGTGGTGCATCTCACATACTGAACCCTACAACTATTACATAAACCACTGACTTAGTATTACAGCTAATATACTGTTTGATCATAAAAGGTTTGCCAGTAATGAATGACACAACCCGAGAGCTCTTTTTGTGTTTTTCTGCAGTACATGCAGGTATTATTCCCGCAGCAAAAAAAGACTTCTTAGTCAGTGGTGTATTTAGGTTTTGTGCTGCCCTAGGCAAATACTTATTTCTTTCACTGTATAACTCTCTGAATCCAGAATCACAATGGAGCCCTCCTTATCCGCCTGGCAGATGACAATATAAGTTCTTCTCTTTAGCCTTTGTAATGCTGAAAATTCAGCTTTGTACACATTAGGTTTTTTTGGGTGTCTCCGTGTTTCACAAGCTCCATCTCTACAACATTTTGGAAAACATCGACAGCCCCACTTCTAGACTGGACAGGATAAAAATATTTAACACCCGTATTAATGACATTTTTACTAATCCCGAACCGGCCACCACTGGACTCCGACTGCAACCCTTCCAAAGCTGAGTTAGCTATTATTATTCTATTGTCTTTTCAAATGATATAGTTTTACATCACTCTGTTAGTTATTATTATTATTATACAGTATTTATAAAGCGCCAATAGTTCGCTCAGCGCTGTACATTACAAAGGGGGACAGAACATGTGACAGAACAATACCAATACAATGCAAAACATGAGGGGATTGAGGGCCCTGCTCCTTGGAGCTTACAATCTAGGAGGGAGGGGATGGTGGTACAGGAGGAGATAGCTGTGGGGGATGGAGTGGTAGGAAGAGTGGAGTAGGTCGGCAAGTTAGCAGGGGGTGGGGTAGGCTTCCCTGAAGAGGTGGGTTTTCATGGTGCGCCTAAAGGAGAGGAGAGTAGGTGATAATCTGATGGGTTGGGGCAGGGAGTTCCAGAGGATGGGTGACACCCTGGAGAAGTCCTGGAGGCGGGCATGGGAGGAGGAGACCAGGGAACTAGAGAGAAGGAGGTCTTGTGAGGAGCGGAGTGTGCGTGCTGGGCGGTACTTGGATATTAGGTCAGTGATGTAGTTTGGGGCAGTATGGTGGACGGCTTTGTACGTCAGTGTTAGGATTTTGAATTTGATCCGTTGCGCAATTGGAAGCCAGTGGAGGGATTGGCAGAGGGGGGTGACGGAGATGGAGCGGTTGGAAAGGTGAATGAGTCTGGCAGCCGTGTTCAGGATTGACTGAAGCGGGGATAGCCAGCGGCGAGGCAGGCCAGTGAGGAGGGAGTTACAGTAGTCGAGTCGTGATATGATGAGGGAGTGGATGAGCTGTTTAGTGGTTCCCTCCATGTGCAATCATTTGTACATTAATTGCTTTTAATTATTTATAGTCCCGACTCCGCAACTAGTTGTGGCAGTGGGCATTGTCCTTTTTTTAAAGCATAGTATGCTATGAGGAATGCTGTATAGCTGAAACGCGTTAGCATCTCCCACACTGTATTTATGTCATGTAACCAATAAAGAGAACCAGAAGAGCATACCGGGTTACAAGCGGTTTCTGCCTTTCATTTCCTGTTTGGTCAATATTCCCTCCCTCCTAGATTGTAAGCTCCAAGCAGCAGGGCCCTCCTAATCCTCTTGTATTGAACTGTATTGTTGCTGTATTGTCTCCCGTAGGCGCTATATAAATCCTGTATAGTAATAATATAATAATCTACCCTCTCTTCCTGATCCATACTGTCATTACCCACTTCTGACAGCGATTGGCTTCCTCTGCCTTCATTCATTTTCGTTCCTGAGCATTATGTGAAAGAACAGATCGTCTGCATCCTTTTAGATGTGTATGCTCAAGCAACTGATCAGCAGTCTGCACAGTTAAAGTCTAGAACAGTGTTTCAACTTTTTTTTTTTTATTTAAGGCACCCTTAAAACTTCAGCATAATCTCAAGGCACCTCATTCTAAAATATAAAAAAACTTCTGATAGTTATACATAATGCAGCAACATCCACATACGTAGGACATAGTATGCTATGAGGAATGCTGTATAGCTGAAACGCGTTAGCCCCTCTCAGTGTTTCTCAACTTTTTTTTTTTCAAGGCACTCTTAAAACTTCAGCATAATCTCGAGGCAACTCATTCTAAAATATAAAAAAACTTCTAATTGTTTTATATAACGCAGCAACATCCACATACGTAGGACACCCAACGTTAGAGATGATTTATTCTTCCAAAGCAAATATACCTTTGCACACTGGTACTGACTAGTATTCCAGCATTTCTTCCTCAGTTTCTCTCCCTCACGCAGCTAATGTGACCCCAGTGCTGACACAGAGGGGCAGGGGAGGAGTAAACTAGGATGCTGTTCAGGCACCCGACATCCTCCTTATCAGCTGATGATGTCATTGGTTGGTAGGACTCCGGCAGCTAGAAGGTCATAAAAGTGCACAATGAGAACCTGTGGCTTTGTATACGTAAAGGCAGGCTTGATCCATCTGCTGACTTGTACACAATTTTTGGGGCAACTTTTAGAAGCCTGGTGCCTGGGTAGCCTGGTTGAAAAAGGCTGGTCTAGAACACCCAGTTGTCAGCCGGGAAGAGCATGCATGTCTAAAGAGATTCCAGGGTAAGGCTAGTGGATAAGGAAGCTATATAGTCAACCCTCTGCAGCAGTAAAGGTCAATGGTGCGTTATCGGAATTCTTTAAGATGTATAACAGTACAAGGCAAGGGTGCCTGCTTTCGTCTTTGTTGTTTGTATTATCTTTAGAACCTCTTTTAGCAACAGCAAGGAATACTACAGATTTAAATAGGGATTCAGATCGGAGAGACAGAACACAAGGTTGCAGTGTATGCTGATGACATGCTATTCTATGTGGTCAATCCTAGGCTGACATTATCCAATTTAATGAAAATAATGAAATACTATGGAGAGTTGTCAAATTTAAAAATCAATCTGGGTAAGCAGATCCTGGGGACGTGTTCTTTTATATAAAGGAAATCCAAGGCAGGGTGCTGCTGGCCCCTTTCATCAAACTGGGAGCAATGACCAGCAGACGGACCCAGTAATGACATTTCTCGGACTCAAAAGTAGTATTTCTTGAAAACAAAATTATTCAATTGAAACATCTTGATTGCATGTTGATCTGGGGGGGGGGAGTGGGGTGGAGAACAAGATATTTCATTCATGCATAACACTTCAGCCTTCAGTGGACTCTGCTGAACTTCTTCCATTGTCTGAAATAAACTTTTTCCCCAATTTTGCTGTCTTCCCTCTGGCAGCGGTGGAAGATTTCCAGCAAGCAAAAGAACTGGACGGGGAGAACGAGGAAATAAAGGAAGGTCTGGAGAGAGCTCAGAAACTGCTCAAACAATCCCGGAAACGAGATTACTACAAAATCCTGGGCGTGAAGAGGTAACCTCCATAGCAACCGTATTGATCTGCATACATGGTACGTGTGTTGTGAGGACGGACTGTGGTGACTTTAGCATTACATTCTCATAGAAACGCCAACAAACAGGAAGTGATCAAAGCATACAGGAAGTTGGCACAGCAGTGGCACCCAGACAACTTTCAGTCAGAGGAGGAAAAAAGAGAAGCCGAGAAGAAATTCATCGATATTGCAGCTGCCAAAGAAGTGTTAACAGACCCAGGTAAAGACTCCTGCTTCCCTGTAGTGTAATATTATTATTATTATTATTATTATTATACAAGATTTTTATAGCGCCAACAGTTTGCTCAGCGGTTTACAATATAACGGGGAGACAATACAGCAACAATACAGTTCAATACTAGAGGGTTAGGAGGGCCTGATCCTTGGAGCTTACAATCTAAGAGGGAAGGACTAGTGGTACAAAAGGTAATAACTGTGGGGGATGGACTGGTTGGAGGAATAGAAGATTCCATTATTAGCTGAGGGCAGGATAGGCTTCCCTGAAGAGATAGGGTTTCAGAGATCGCCTAAAAGTGAGCAGGGTAGGTGATAGTCTGATAAATTGGGGTAGAGAGTTCCAGAGGATGGGGGATGCTCTGGGGAAGTCCTGGAGACGAGCATGGGAGGAGGAGATAAGGGAGCTAGAGAGCAGGAGGTCATGTGAGGATCAGAGAGGACGGTTTGGGTAATATTTGGAGACTAGATTGGTGATGTAATTTGGGTCAAAGTTATAAATGGCTTTATATGTTGTTGTTAATGTTTTGAATTTTATTCGTTGGGCAATGGGAAGCCAGTGGAGGGATTGGCAGAGAGGGGTGGAGGACACTGAGTGAAGGCCAGTGGAGGGATTGGCAGAGAGGGGTGGAGGACACTGAGTGGAGGTCAGTGTAGGGATTGGCAGAGAGGGGTGGAGGACACTAAGTGGAGGCCAGTGGAGGGATTGGCAGAGAGGGGTGGAGGACACTGAGTGGAGGTCAGTGGAGGGATTGGCAGAGAGGGGTGGCAGATACAGAACGGTTAGTAAGGTGGATGGGTCTGGCAGCAGCATTCATGAGACTGAAGAGGGGATAGCCTGCGATGAGGTCGGCCAATGAGGAGGGAGTTACAGTAGTCAAGGCGAGATATAACCAGAGAGTAAATAAGTTGCTTAGTGGTTTCAGAGGTTAGGAACGGACGTATCTTGGAGATGTTGCGGAGGTGAAGTCTACAAGATTTGGACAGTGATTGGATTTGGGGCTGAAAGGACAGATGGGAGTCTAGGATTACACCTAGTACCCTGGCATGAGGGGGGGGGGGCTGATGATTGTATTATTGATCCTGATGGAGAAGTCAGGGGAGGGGGCATGGGCTGGAGGGAATAGTATGAGCTCAGTTTTGGAAAGATTGAGTTTGAGAAAGTGGAGTGACATCCATGCCGATATGTCGCTTAGTAGGCTAGTGATACGAGTGGAGACTGAGGGGGTGAGGTGAGGGGTAGAAAGATAGATTTGTGTGTGGTCAGCATAGAGATGGTAATTGAAGCCATGGGAGTTTATCAAGTGACCAAGGGAGGAGGTGTAGATGGAGAAAAGAAGGGGTCCAAGGACAGAACCTTGAGGGACCCCTACAGAAAGAGAGAGTGGAGAGGAGGAGACAGAGTTATAGGTAACGCTGAAGGAGTGCTGAGATAGGTAGGAGGAGAACCAGGAGAGAGCAGAGTCTCTGAGGCCAAGAGAGTGGAGTGTTTGATGAGGAGGGGATGGTCAACTGTATCAAAACCTGCAGAGAGGTCGAGTAGTAAGAGTACGGAGTAGTGGCCATTGGTTTTAGCTGTTAGTAAATCATTAGTGAGTTTTAGTAGTAAGATTTTCTATTTACTGGATACAAAAAAACAAAACTGCTTTTCAAGCTGTCTATGTGGAAGCAGTAGTCTCTCTGCTGAGGTCCAACACAACCCCTGCTAAATCAGGCTTCTAGCTATGCATTCAGTAAAACACATGCTCTCCACTGATTGGAGAACTTGAAGGTACATTTTTAAGGGTATTGAGTAAAGGTTTAGTTCATCTTTACCAAAAAAACTGCCTATCCAGGTGAGGGGGGGGGGCCTGTAGATAAAAAAAAAAAAACTGTGCTTTGGCCAAAGTGCCTTTGTTCTAGGTGTGGGTCAATAACTGTATGTACCTCCTTGAAGTCTGCCTGAATACCTCCCAGAGGTGGCACCATCACACCCTGCTTTGTTGCTTGGAAGGTTGGTAAGACACTCCCAGCCCATTCAAACCCTCTGCATGCGCTCTCTCTCATCCCTGTCACAGCTCAGCGATGCTGTGATGGAAGGAATAGTGGACTACTCATGTATAGGAATTTGAGAGCTTGATTCTGTGATGGTAGGGGTGAGCACTATCGGCTGGGAGTTTCTTAGCAACGTCCTAGCAACAAGGCAAGACGAAATGATGCCATCTTCTTGAGTTTTTCAACTTGGCTTTGGGAGGTATGTAAATGGCCTACACCTATAGCAAAGGCATTATCCAACTTTAATCAAAGCTGCACAGTTTGCTTTTAGATGCCCTTTACTAAAAAAAACCCTGCCTATACAGGTAAAGGTGAGCTATGCTTTTAAAGTGTCCCTAAACCCACAACAGTACAATCAGTCTGTAGATGCAGTAAAGCATGCTTGTTATACCCACTGTGGAACCTAAGGAGTTAATTCTCCGCATTGTGTAAAAAGGCTGTTTAATACTGACTTCTCTGATCCTCCCCTTCTTCCAGTGCCCCCCTCTTATCTCCCGATAAGACATATCCTGTGGAGACACTCTGTACATGCTCAGTTTGGTGTGTATTGCTAGTTTTGGGGTTTTTTTGCTTGAGAGAGAGGGCATGTGATCAGCACAGGCCCATTAATGCTCATGTTAGCTGTCTGTAATGGGAATATTCCTCCCACTAACCACCATTGTCCCCCAAAGTATGGATGCCCTACACTGACCACCACTGTAATAGGCATTCTCACCGACCACCACTGAGTAAGGAGGACATCCTCTCTTTGACCACTAATGGACTGCGAATCGTAGACATAATCAGTTGCAGCAGGGGGGTTCCCTAACGCTTGACCTATTTCAAGGGATCCTTCACAGTAAAAAGGCTTGTATACAGCTGCCTCTGATCCTTTCTTTGCCTCTTTCAGAGATGCGTCAGAAGGTGGACGCTGGAGAAGACCCTCTGGACCCCGAGAACCAGCAAGGCTCCGGACACCACCAGCAATGGCCTTTTGAGTTTAACCCTTTTAGCTCAGGCAATTTCCACTTTAAATTCAACTTTAACTGATCCCTTCGGTCCTTCCCACTGGTCCTGGTGGCTGACCGGTAAACATGAATGCACTCCACGCCGGCCCATTTTTCAGGTCGCCTTCAGAAGAACTCTTTAAAACATGTCCGTTTACAATGGGGCTGAGACCCGTAAAGGCCGCTGCATGCCCAGTGTGTGACCAGCTTTTGAAGCTGTCTTCTCCTGGAAGCTAGTTGTGACCACTGAACAAGGGCATTGACCCCCTCAACTTGGCTGGTTCTTCTCATGGACTTTTGTGGAACTGGTTCCAACAGAGCCGTGAAATGCCGTACTGTAAGGGGTGCCTAGATCGCCCTGTTCACACAATGAAAAACCTTTTCCAGTGCTGAAAAGAGTTTGGTCAAATGAAAGATAAAAAAATGAAAGAAAAAAAAAACTTTGACAGTTGTAGGGGTGGGAGAAAATATATATTATGAAAGAATAAATCCTTTTAAATGAGAAATTTTGTATTCATTTTAATCAGTCTATCATCTCCAAGAGGGTTCCATGTTTATGCTGAGGTAATCTCCTTCCAAACAAATGTAGCGCTACCCCTGTAGGGGCTGCTGATTTTATTTGGTGCTTTCCCAGACAGTGCAGAGGCCACCAGTCATGCTAGCAACAGTCCTTCCACTTTGGCTTTAATTAACAGTCTAGGGGTCGACATTTTGTAGTTGGTTGCTTGTAGAACTTGGCATGAGAGAGGGGTGAGGGTGGTATGGGATGCTCAGGGCACATTGAGGACACTCTTCACTAGGCTAGGCTTCTCTAGGATATTAGGGATGGCCAGAAATGAGACTCAGAAAGAGCTACTGCTGGCACTTCTCCTTCAAAATAGCACACGGTCACTTGGATCCAGCGACGGACTGACCATTTGGGAGCTTGGGCACTGCCCGAGGGCCCGGGGTCAGAAGGGGGCCCCATGAGATGCCCCTGGTACCTTTCATAGGCTTTTTTGGGTGTGTTTTGAGTGTGGGCAAGGACACAGGGGACCCATGGTCCCCTTTTGCCCAGGGGCCCCATGAGTTGTCAGTCCGCCCCTGCTTGGATCTTGAGCTCAGGTCTGTTCTCACAATGTCTCCAGGACAGTTTCAATCCCCCCATTTCCTTTAGACATCTCCATGCTTCGGGACAACTGCTCAGTTCCTGACTTCCACCAGACAATCTTCAGTGAGGGAGGGGTTAATACATTGCCACAGGGTGCCTACACACTTTCCAGCTTCCACCCAGCATTCTCCAGTGAGCCCTCCAAACCAGATCAACCAGATCCACAGCTGGGACCTCAATGAACAACCGCAACTCCAGCAAGCTGCCTCAAAAGGCTGGGAACTTCTCCAGTAGGACAAGAGGGCTGCTCCAGACCCCAGACTATTTATAATCCCACCCAGCCACCTACTGGGCACGCTTTCCCAGGGATTGGCTGCAGCACAATAAATATTCAAGTTGCCCGTTAGACTCTCCCAGCCTCTAGAAGGGAGAAGCAATCAAACCTGCAGCCTGAGAGATTTAGAACAGCCCAAAGAAATCGAGCTTCTCCAGTGCCTTATGAGGAGTACCTATTATCCTAGCAGCCTATCTAGGAAACAGAACAAAAGATGTCACCATAATATACGAAAAATGTCTTTGTGTTTTTATGTTGGAATTCAAGTGAGTGACCCGTTGTTATCCACCGATCGTGTGAAAGAGTCCAGAAGCAAAATGTCTGTCCAGCCCATACCCAGCTCCTGTGTGTCTCACTATCCCAGCATTCCCAGTGTCTTTGGTTTCCAGGCTTGTGTACTCCTACCTTTGACCCCAAGCCTGTGCCTGATCCCTATGTTCCCTCATCTTCTTCCTACCTCAGTGATCCTGTGCATTCCTGCCAGCATCTAGTCTACCTTCACCTTGTCTACCTTCAGCTATGTACTTCAAGTGTCACTAAACCCACAACAGTACAATCAGTCTGTATATGTAGTAAAGCATGCTTGTTATACTCACTGCGGAACCTAAGGGGTTAATTCTCTAAATTATGTAAAAATGCTGTTTGATCCTGTCTTCTCTGATCCTCCCCTTCTTGCAGTGCCCCCTTCCTGATGAGACATATTGTGTGGAGTCACTCTGCACGTGCTCAATTTGGTGTGTATTGCTAGAGAGGTTTTTTTTTTTTTTTCTTGGGAGAGTGCTTGTGATTAGCACAGGGGCAATCAGCACTATCCAGACAGAGGTCAGGGGTTCTGCATCCTCCTAGAGCAGAAGGAAAACTCCTCCTACATGCTTTAACCAGTGCTCTGCTGGACACTGATAGAAGTCACAAGACTGCTATATACTGCTGATGAGAAAAGGTATTTAGCGGTTTATATTTACTAAAATAATTGCATTTCCATGTTGTGTGTACTGTGGGAGACCAGATATAGTGAATGCAGGGTCCGGGGAGAGCGGATATAGTGAATGCAGGGTCCGGGGAGAGGGGATATAGTGAATGCAGGGTCCGGGGAGATCAGATATAGTGAATGCAGGGTCCGGGGAGATCAGATATAGTGAATGCAGGGTCCGGGGAGATCAGATATAGTGAATGCAGGGTCCGGGGAGATCAGATATAGTGATTGCAGGGTCCGGGGAGATCAGATATAGTGAATGCAGGGTCCAGGGAGATCAGATATAGTGAATGCAGGGTCCGGGGAGAGCGGATACAGTGAATGCAGGGTCCGGGGAGACCGGATATAGTGAATGCAGGGTCTGGGGAGACCAGATATAGTGAATGCAGGGTCTGGGGAGACCAGATATAGTGAATGCAGGGTCTGGGGAGACCAGATATAGAGAATGCAGGGTCGGGGAGACCGGATATAGTGAATGCAGGGTCCGGGGAGACTGGATATAGTGAATGCAGGGTCCGGGGAGACTGGATATAGTGAATGCAGGGTCCGGGGAGAGCGGATATAGTGAATGCGGGATCCGGGGAGACCGGATATAGTGAATGCAGGGTCCGGGGAGACCGGATATAGTGAATGCAGGGTCCGGGGAGAGCGGATATAGTGAATGCAGGGTCCGGGGAGAGCGGATATGGTGAATGCAGGGTCCGGGGAGAGCGGATATAGCGAATGCAGGGTCCGGGGAGACCGGATATAGTGAATGCAGGGTCCGGGGAGAGCGGATATAGTGAATGCAGGGTCCGGGGAGACCAGATATAGTGAATGCAGGGTCCGGAGAGACCGAATATAGTGAATGCTGGTCCGGGGAGACCTGATATCGGCACCTGTGCACCCCCAGACGGTGTTTCTCCAACCTTTTAAAAAGGGGGTGTACCATTTATAATGAAGTAGTAAAATTATATACTTCAGAATACATCTCTTGGGGCGTTTTCAGATAGGCGACCAGGGGATGGTAAAAACAGGAAAGTGAGCCCTGGCTTTACAGCCCACCCCGAACTGTAACAATACAGCCAGACATGCCGCAGCTGCGATGCTTTGCTTTACAGATGCAGCATTTGTATCCTGGGGTGTCAGAGTATGACAGAGAGCACCGCCTGCCATACATGCCCTTTGAGGTCATTGAGGCCGCACCACATGCTAAGCCCTCGGATGACGCACGGCCCCGCAATGTAAAATTGTCATTCAGAAATGATAGTATTGATCTAAGTTTTCTGGTTGCCCAACTCCAATCATGAACCTCTGAAATGGACATGTGACTTAAAAAGTGCACCAAAAATAGCAGGACGCGTTTCCCATTCATTTCAATGGGGAGGTGCGATTTTTAAACATGGACCACAAACGCAGCATGCGGGGCTTTCACATCCACGTGTTTTTTCCCTTGCTAAAAATGTCAGAAAAAAGAAAAACGCAATAAAAATATTTCACTTTACATCCTATAGGACTCTTGACACCACCGCGCTGCGTTTTGAAACGTCCTGCATGCTGCATCTTTGGTGCGCTGTTCAAAACCGCGTCCACGGCGCAGCTCCCCAATAGTAAACGCACCAACAACACGACTGCAGTGTGTTTTTGGGTCACTCCTCCATGTTTCTCAGGTGCATGCTGGGAGTCGGCACGTTGGTGTGAAGAGTTCCATAGGATTTAAAGGGATACATTTTTCATGAATTTTTAGTTCTACTTTTTAAAAAAAGTGCCTAAAAATGATCGGTGTGAAAGGAACCTAAAAGTAAAAAAAAAACAAACAAAAAAAAAATAATGAACACAGGCACTCAGGAGGCAACAGTAGTGCCACCTTTATTCCTGTCAGCTGCTGCTATACCTCTGAAAAGCCATCCGCTGTGGATCACTTTTTAGAGGGCGCTATGCGGTACCACAAGTCTGACAGAAGCTCGGCTTCGTTTTCGGGGGCAAACACATGGGCTTGTTTCTGTACTTATCTTATATACAATGTACATCAATGACAAATATTCCTGCACTCTCATAACCCGCTCTGTGCCAATCACACCTGATTTACTGTGCCAGACCATAGTAATACAGTCATACCCTGTCATCCCCTCCGCACTCCTCTCCTGTACATACTGCCCACTGTCATCTCCTCCGCACTCCTCTCCTGTACATACCGCCCACTGTCATCCCCTCCGCACTCCTCTCCTGTACATACTGCCCACTGTCATACCTCCACACTCCTCTCCTGTACATACTGATCACTGTCATCCCCTCCGCACTCCTCTCCTGTACATACTGCCCACTGTCATCCCCTCCACACTCCTCTCCTGTACATACTGCCCACTGTCATACCTCCACACTCCTCTCCTGTATATACTGCCCACTGTCATCCCCTCCACACTCCTCTCCTGTACATACTGATCACTATCATACCTCCACACTCCTCTCCTGTACATACTGATCACTATCATACCTCCACACTCCTCTCCTGTACATACCGCCCACTGTAATCCCCTCCGCACCCCTCTCCTGTACATACTGCCCACTGTCATCTCCTCCGCACTCCTCTCCTGTACATACTGCCCACTGTTATCTCCTCCACACTCCTCTCCTGTACATACTGCCCACTGTTATCTCCTCCACACTCCTCTCCTGTACATACTGCCCACTGTCATCTCCTCCGCACTCCTCTCCTGTACATACTGCCCACTGTCATCTCCTCCGCACTCCTCTTCTGTACATACTGCCCACTGTCATACCTCCGCACTCCTCTCCTGTACATACCGCCCACTGTCATACCCTCCGCACTCCTCTCCTGTACATACTGCCCACTGTCATACCCCCCACACTCCTCTCCTGTACATACTGCCCACTGTCATCCCCTCCGCAGTCCTCTCCTGTACACACCGCCCACTGTCATCCCCTCCGCACTCCTCTCCTGTACACACCGCCCACTGTCATCTCCTCCGCACTCCTCTCCTGTACATACTGATCACTGTCATACCTCCACACTCCTCTCCTGTACATACTGATCACTGTCATCCCCTCCACACTCCTCTCCTGTACATACTGCCCACTGTCATACCTCCACACTCCTCTCCTGTACATACTGCCCACTGTCATCCCCTCCACACTCCTCTCCTGTACATACTGCCCACTGTCATCCCCTCCACACTCCTCTCCTGTACATAGTGCCCACTGTCATCCCCTCCACACTCCTCTCCTGTACATAGTGCCCACTGTCATCCCCTCCACACTCCTCTCCTGTACATACTGATCACTATCATACCTCCACACTCCTCTCCTGTACATACCGCCCACTGTAATCCCCTCCGCACCCCTCTCCTGTACATACTGCCCACTGTCATCTCCTCCACACTCCTCTCCTGTACATACTGCCCACTGTCATCTCCTCCGCACTCCTCTCCTGTACATACTGCCCACTGTCATCTCCTCCACACTCCTCTCCTGTACATACTGCCCACTGTCATCTCCTCCGCACTCCTCTTCTGTACATACTGCCCACTGTCATCTCCTCCGCACTCCTCTCCTGTACATACTGATCACTGTCATCCCCTCCACACTCCTCTCCTGTACATACTGCCCACTGTCATACCCTCTGCACTCCTCTCCTGTACATACTGATCACTGTCACACCCTCCACACTCCTCTCCTGTACATACTGATCACTATCATACCTCCACACTCCTCTCCTGTACATACTGATCACTGTCATCCCCTCCGCACTCCTCTCCTGTACATACTGCCCACTGTCATACCCTCTGCACTCCTCTCCTGTACATACTGATCACTGTCACACCCTCCACACTCCTCTCCTGTACATACTGATCACTATCATACCTCCACACTCCTCTCCTGTACATACTGATCACTGTCATCCCCTCCGCACTCCTCTCCTGTACATACTGCCCACTGTCATCCCCTCCACACTCCTCTCCTGTACATACTGCCCACTGTCATACCCTCTGCACTCCTCTCCTGTACATACTGATCACTGTCATACCTCCACACTCCTCTCCTGTACATACTGATCACTGTCATACCTCCACACTCCTCTCCTGTACATACTGATCACTGTCATCCCCTCCGCACTCCTCTCCTGTACATACTGCCCACTGTCATCCCCTCCGCACTCCTCTCCTGTACACACCGCCCACTGTCATCTCCTCCGCACTCCTCTCCTGTACATAGTGCCCACTGTCATACCCTCCACACTCCTCTCCTGTACACACTGCCCACTGTCATCCCCTCCGCACTCCTCTCCTGTACATACTGCCCACTGTCATCCCCTCCACACTCCTCTCCTGTACATATTGTCTACTGTCACACCCTCCACACTCCTCTCCTGTACACACTGCCCACTGTCATCCCCTCCACACTCCTCTCCTGTACATATGTCCACTGTCACACCCTCCACACTCCTCTCCTGTACATATGTCCACTGTCACACCCTCCACACTCCTCTCCTGTACACACTGCCCACTGTCATCCCCTCCACACTCCTCTCCTGTACATAGTGCCCACTGTCATCCCCTCCACACTCCTCTCCTGTACACACTGCCCACTGTCACACCCTCCACACTCCTCTCCTGTACATATTGTCCACTGTACAGTATCTGTTCCTCTATACTCATCACTTCTCCCTGCAGAGTATCACTCCTCTGTACTGATCACTTCTCTGTGCAGAGTATTACTTTCCTTGCAAATCATACTTCTCTTTGCAGTATATCACTCCCTTACTGATCACTCCCTCCTGCAGAGCATCACTCTTCTACTTACCAATCACTTCTCCGTGCAGACTATTACTCCTGTCCATACGGATCACTTTTTGCAGGGTATCACTTCTTTATGTACTGATCACTTCTCTCTGCAGAATATAATTTCCTTGATACTGATCACTCCTCCCTGCAGAGTATGACTCCTCTCCGTACTCACCACTTCTCTCTGCAGAGTATCGCTGTCTTCCATACTGTTCACTCCTCCCTGTAGAGCATCACTTCTCTACTTACCAACCACTTCTTTCTGCAGATTATGACTCCTCTCCGTACTCACCACTTCTCTCTTCAGAGCATCACTCCCTTCCGTATTGATCACTTCTTTCTGCAGAGTATCATTTCTCTCCCTACTGATCACTTCTCTCTGCAGAGTATGTCTCCTCTCCGTACTCACCACTTCTCTCTGCAGAGTATGTCTCCTCTCCGTACTCACCACTCCTCCCTGCAGAGTATGACTCCTCTCCGTACTCACCACTCCTCCCTGCAGAGTATGACTCCTCTCCGTACTCACCACTCCTCCCTGCAGAGTATGTCTCCTCTTCGTACTCGCCACTTCTCTCTGCAGAGTATGTCTCCTCTCCGTACTCACCACTTCTCTCTGCAGAGTATGTCTCCTCTTCGTACTCACCACTCCTCCCTGCAGAGTATGACTCCTCTCCGTACTCACCACTCCTCCCTGCAGAGTATGACTCCTCTCCGTACTCACCACTTCTCTGCAGAGTATGACTCCTCTCCGTACTCACCACTCCTCCCTGCAGAGTATGTCTCCTCTTCGTACTCACCACTCCTCCCTGCAGAGTATGACTCCTCTCCGTACTCACCACTCCTCCCTGCAGAGTATGTCTCCTCTTCGTACTCACCACTCCTCCCTGCAGAGTATGTCTCCTCTCCATACTCACCACTTCTCTCTGCAGAGTATGTCTCCTCTCCGTACTCACCACTTCTCTCTGCAGAGTATGTCTCCTCTTCGTACTCACCACTCCTCCCTGCAGAGTATGACTCCTCTCCGTACTCACCACTCCTCCCTGCAGAGTATGACTCCTCTCCGTACTCACCACTCCTCCCTGCAGAGTATGACTCCTCTCCGTACTCACCACTCCTCCCTGCAGAGTATGACTCCTCTCCGTACTCACCACTTCTCTCTGCAGAGTATGTCTCCTCTCTGTACTCACCACTTCTCTCTGCAGAGTATGTCTCCTCTCTGTACTCACCACTTCTCTCTGCAGAGTATGTCTCCTTTCCGTACTCACCACTTCTCTCTGCAGAGTATGTCTCCTCTTCGTACTCACCACTCCTCCCTGCAGAGTATGACTCCTCTCCGTACTCACCACTTCTCCCTGCAGAGTATCGCTGTCTTCCATACTGATCACTCCTCCCTGCAGAGCATCACTTTTCTACTTACCAACCACTTCTTTCTGCAGATTATGACTCCTCTCCGAACTCACCACTTCTCTCTGCAGAGCATCACTCCCTTCCGTATTGATCACTTCTTTCTGCAGAGTATCATTCCTCTCCCTACTGATCATTTCTCTCTGCAGAGTATGACTCCTCTCCGTATTCACCACTTCTCTCTGCAGAACATCACTCCCTTCCGTATTGATCACTTCTTTCTGCAGAGTATCATTCCTCTCCCTACCGATCACTTCCCTCTGCAGAGTCTCAGTTCCTTGGTGGGGGGTCTGAATTTTGGTATCTTCACCTTGGGTGGCACAGGACCTTGTGGCGGCACTGCATGGAGTAGACGCAACCTCCAGGAACCCGGAGTGCATGTTGTGGGCGGGCGTTAAAGGGCTCACATGTATGTTGTTGGATGGTGGAAAGCGGCGTCTGTGCCAGGCAGTACCAGTGCCGCCCAGGCCTATGTGGGCGCTATAGCCCGTGCCGTGTATTACACACCTACATGGTTTACAGCCCGTCCTGATCCCGATTAGATACTCCGGGACATCTGTATAGGGACGGGGTTATGGGTCCAAATTCTACCGAGATAACGGCGTTATTTTCAGAATGCGATAAGAAGACGATCTATAATAGTGGGAGTCACCTCCTTATCTATGGGAAAGCTGCCCCCCCCCCCATGATAACTGACCTGTAGTCAGGGACAAAGGAGGAAATATTCACAATTGTGGTTTCCCTGACTGATAGGGACTGCCAGGAATTTTCCACATTACCCAAGTGCCATGAAAGAAAGTACCTAGGCTGCCATTGCTCATCCCCCCCCCCCTCCTAAAATGAAGGTTACCTGGACCATCATGTTCATCCCCTGGCTTGAGTGCCCCCGCCTTGGTGCATTTATGTCGATAAAAGGAAGCTGGCAGCTCAATTTTCCATCATGAATACATTTATTAATCCAGATGAGGTATAAAATAATGCAGGTCTTACGTGTTTTGGTGCGCAATGCTAAGCCTACATGTCGAAACGCGTAAGCCCTGTTATTTTTGTACCACATCTGGATTAACCGCTTCCTGACCGCCCTATAGCAGGAATACTGCTGCAGGGCGGCGCGAGTGCGCAAAATCATGTGTATATACGTGATTTCGCATTTCTGGGTAGGGGGCGTGCGCCCTCCCATTTCGCCATTCGCGGCCACTGATGTCAATTACCGGGTCCTGGCGCCCGGTGATTGCCGAGCATCTCCGATGGGGGAGGGAGAACTGTTTGGGAACAAAACAGTTCTCCCCCCTGTCAGCTTCTGCACACTGCTTTGGATGGCTCTGCACAGCACAGCCATGCAAAGCAGTGTGCTTACAGTGAAGCACGCAGACATAGTTCTATAGTAAAACAGCACACAGTTAACCCTTTGATCGCCCCTCATGTTAACGCCTTCCTGCCCAGTGCCATTAGTACAGTGTCAGTGCTTTTTATTAGCACTGATCACTGTATTGGTGTCACTGGGGATGTGAGGGACACCAAGTCAGTCCCCCCCCCCACAGTGTCAGAATGCTCGCCGCAGTCCCGCTATAGGTCGCTGATCGCCGCCATTACTATTAAATAAATTAATTGATTAAAAAATTCCCGTATATATACCGCCATTTGTAGACGCTATAACTTTCACGTAAACCATTTACACGTATTGGGATTTTTGTAGCAAAGACATTTCGCCCTAAATTTATGATGACATTTGATTTTTACAATTTTTTTTACTGGATATATTTATTAGGAAAAAGTCCAAAACATTGTTTTTTTTTCTCAAAATAGTTTTTTTCTTCATAGCGCAAAAATATAAAAAACGCACTGGCGATCAAACACCACCAAAAGAAAGCTCAATTTGTGTGGAAAAAAAGACATAAATTTAATTTGGGCGCAGCGTTGCATGACTGCTCAATTGTCAGTTAAAGTAACGCAGCGCCATAACGCAAACAATGACCTGGTCAGGAAGGGGGGAAATCCTCTGGAGGGGGAGGGGTTAAAGAATACATAAACCCAACATTTCATATTCCTGACATGTGCCAGCTGTACCATGTACTGGAATGAAGACGTCTCCTGTACTCTTTGTATTGCTTCCTTTGTGTGAAGTCCCTGGTGATCCTGCCAGTCCCTCTGCTTTCCTATTAAAAACTGACCATACTAGGCATGAGAGCACAGCGTGGTCAGTTCTCTAGCTGTGTCCTTTTATCTACATGTTTGTTTGGGTGCCAGGTTCACACCAGGGTGACTTTTCATGCAACTTGCGAGTTCGAAGACGCATCTAATATCTTTCAATAGAACCATTCTAATGACTGCGGCTCAAGTCCTCGAAAAAAGGTTCCTGCACTAATGTTGTGCGACTTTGTTGCGATTTGCATTGACATCTATTAATGAAGTCGCACCGAGTGGCAGCAAGTCGCAACAAAGACATACTGCATAGTCACATGTTAAAGTTGTGCGATTGTAAAGCCACATTGATGTGAACTGGGGCTGAATCTACACATAGGAATGGGCAGCGCAGTCTCTAAATGGTTAGCACTCCGCCTGGCAGTACTCAGGTCGCTGGTTCGAATCCCAACTACGGCACCACCTTCCTGGAGTTTGCATGTTCTCCCTGTGCCTGCGTGGGTTTCCTCCAGGTACTCCGGTTTCCTCCCACACTCCAAAGACATGCTGGTAGGTGAATTGGCTCCTGTCTATATTGTCCCTAGTATGTGTATATATGAATGTGAGTTAGGGACCTTAGATTGTACGCCCCTTGAGGGTTAGGGACCTTAGATTGTATGCCCCTTGAGGGTTAGGGACCTTAGATTGTACGCCCCTTGAGGATTAGGGACCTTAGATTGTACGCCCCTTGAGGGTTAGGGACCTTAGATTGTACATCCCTTGAGGGTTAGGGACCTTAGATTGTACGCCCCTTGAGGGTTAGGGACCTTAGATTGTACATCCCTTGAGGGTTAGGGACCTTAGATTGTACATCCCTTGAGGGTTAGGGACCTTAGATTGTACGCCCCTTGAGGGTTAGGGACCTTAGATTGTACGCCCCTTGAGGGTTAGGGACCTTAGATTATACGCCCCTTGAGGGTTAGGGACCTTAGATTGTACGCCCCTTGAGGGTTAGGGACCTTAGATTGTACGCCCCTTGAGGGTTAGAGACCTTAGATTGTACGCCCCTTGAGGGTTAGAGACCTTAGATTGTACGCCCCTTGGGGGTTAGAGACCTTAGATTGTACGCCCCTTGAGGGTTAGGGACCTTAGATTGTACGCCCCTTGAGGGTTAGAGACCTTAGATTGTACGCCCCTTGGGGGTTAGGGACTTTAGATTGTACACCCCTTGAGGGTTAGGGACCTTAGATTGTACGCCCCTTGGGGGTTAGAGACCTTAGATTGTACGCCCCTTGAGGGTTAGGGACCTTAGATTGTACGCCCCTTGAGGGTTAGGGACTGATGTGAATGTACAATATATATGTAAAGTGCTGCGTAAATTGACGGCGATATATAAGTACCTGAAATAAATAGTGTCAGTTAAAGCTGAACTCCAGGACCCGCCAATATCGTCTAAATCCATTGGTTGTGTGTACTCTTCCTCAGATTTCAGTGAGCTTTGTGCATTTCTTCCAGATCTGGGCAGTAATCCAGTGTGAGACTTTTATTTCCTGTAATAAAGACCGGCCACTGCTGCTCTCTCATTTGTGCAGGGTGTCCAGTCTTGTCTCCGCCCCCTCCTGTAGTTTTCTGCACTCAGCCTGTAGTAGGTGGAGTCTGCTAAGCTCCTCCCACAGCTCTGCTCTCTTTCTCTGTTCAGGTGTCCAGTCTTTTCTCCGCTCCTTCTTGTAGTTTTCTGCACTCAGCCTGTAGTAGGTGGAGCCTGCTGAGCCCCTCCCACAGCTCTGCTCTCATGGCTAGAATACATTAATAGAATGCATTAACCCTCGACGCACTAATGCGCATTGACACACATAAAAGCGCATGCAAAAACGCTGCTTTTACGAAGTGTCTAGAAGAATACGGTGTGCAAGGGGCCTGAATTCCTCCATTTGCTGTTTCTGTGGTGTGACAAAAAAAATACACAAACTTTAAATAAAATACTTTATATGATTTGTAACCAATTTCTCCATATTTTGTATCAGGAACACAATTGTAGTGTCATTATACACGGGGCCAAATCCCAGAATCACTTCTACACCTTCTAACAACAGCAATGGTCTCCAAACTGCGGCCTGTGAGCCGAATGTGCCCTACACTCGCCTTTATTGGCCCTTGGGGCACTATTCCTCCCACTGACACCAATGATGGGGCACTATTCCTCCCACTGACACCAATGATGGGGCACTATTCCTTCCACTGATACCAATGATGGGGCACTATTCCTCCTACTGATACCAATGATGGGGCACTATTCCTCCCACTGACACCAATGATGGGGTACTATTCCTTCCACTGACACCAATGATGGGGCACTATTCCTTCCACTGACACCAATGATGGGGCACTATTCCTTCCACTGACACCAATGATGGGGCACTATTCCTTCCACTGACACCAATGATGGGGCACTATTCCTCCCACTGACACCAATGATGGGGCACTATTCCTCCCAGGGATACCAATGATGGGGCACTATTCCTCCCAGGGATACCAATGATGGGGCACTATTCCTCCCACTGACACCAATGATGGGGCACTATTCCTTCCACTGACACCAATGAAGAGGCACTATTCCTTCCACTGACACCAATGAAGAGGTACTATTCCTCCCACTGACACCAATGATGGGGCACTATTCCTTCCACTGACACCAATGAAGAGGCACTATTCCTTCCACTGACACCAATGAAGAGGCACTATTCCTCCCACTGACACCAATGATGGGGCAGTATTCCTCCCACTGATACCAATGATGGGGCACTATTCCTCCCACTGATACCAATGATGGGGCACTATTCCTCCCACTGACACCAATGATGGGGCACTATTCCTCCCACTGATACCAATGATGGGGCACTATTCCTTCCACTGACACCAATGATGGGGCACTATTCCTTCCACTGACACCAATGAAGAGGCACTATTCCTCCCACTGACACCAATGATGGGGCAGTATTCCTCCCACTGATACCAATTATGGGGCACTATTCCTCCCACTGATATCAATGATGGGGCACTATTCCTCCCACTGATACCAATGATGGGGCACTATTCCTTCCACTGACACCAATGATGGGGCACTATTCCTTCCACTGACACCAATGAAGAGGCACTATTCCTCCCACTGACACCAATGATGGGGCACTATTCCTCCCACTGATACCAATTATGGGGCACTATTCCTCCCACTGATACCAATGATGGGGCACTATTCCTTCCACTGACACCAATGATGGGACACTATTCCTCCCACTGACAGCAATGATGGGACACTATTCCTCCCACTGACACCAATGATGGGGCACTATTCCTCCCACTGACACCAATGATGGGGCACTATTCCTCCCACTGACACCAATGATGGGGCACTATTCCTCCAACTGACACCAATGATGAGGCACTATTCCTCCCACTGACACCAATGATGGGGCACTATTCCTCCCACTGATACCAATGATGGGACACTATTCCTCCCACTGACACCAATGATGGGGCACTATTCCTCCCACTGATACCAATGATGGGGCACTATTCCTCCCACTGACACCAATGATGGGGCACTATTCCTCCCACTGACACCAATGATGGGACACTATTCCTCCCACTGACACCAATGATGGGACACTATTCCTCCCACTGATACCAATGAAGGGGCACTATTCCTACCACTGATACCAATGATGGGGCACTATTCCTCCCACTGACACCAATGATGGGGCACTATTCCTCCCACTGACACCAATGATGGGGCACTATTCCTCCCACTGACACCAATGATGGGACACTATTCCTCCCACTGATACCAATGATGGGGTACTATTCCTACCACTGACACCAATGATGGGGCACTATTCCTCCCACTGACACCAATGATGGGACACTATTCCTCCCACTGACACCAATGATGGGACACTATTCCTCCCACTGATACCAATGAAGGGGCACTATTCCTACCACTGATACCAATGATGGGGCACTATTCCTCCCACTGACACCAATGATGGGGCACTATTCCTCCCACTGACACCAATGATGGGGCACTATTCCTCCCACTGACACCAATGATGGGGCACTATTCCTCCCACTGATACCAATGATGGGGTACTATTCCTACCACTGACACCAATGATGGGGCACTATTCCTCCCACTGACACCAATGATGGGGCACTATTCCTCCCACTGACACCAATGATGGGACACTATTCCTCCCACTGATACCAATGATGGGACACCATTCCTCCCACTGATATCAATGAAGGGGCACTATTCCTCCCACTGACACCAATGATGGGACGCTATTCCTACCACTGATACCAATGATGGGGCGCTATTCCTCCCACTGATACCAATGATGGGGCGCTATTCCTCCCACTGACACCAATGATGGGGCGCTATTCCTCCCACTGACACCAATGATGGGGCGCTATTCCTCCCACTGATACCAATGATGGGTCGCTATTCCTCCCACTGACACCAATGATGGGGCACTATTCCTCCCACTGACACCAATGATGGGGCGCTATTCCTCCCACTGACACCAATGATGGGGCGCTATTCCTCCCACTGACACCAATGATGGGGCGCTATTCCTCCCACTGACACCAATGATGGGGCGCTATTCCTCCCACTGACACCAATGATGGGGCGCTATTCCTCCCACTGACACCAATGATGGGGCGCTATTCCTCCCACTGACACCAATGATGGGACACTATTCCTCCCACTGACACCAATGATGGGGCACTATTCCTCCCACTGACACCAATGATGGGGCACTATTCCTCCCACTGACACCAATGATGGGGCACTATTCCTCCCACTGATACCAATGATGCGGCACTATTCCTCCCACTGATACCAATGATGGGGCACTATTCCTCCCACTGACACCAATGATGGGGCACTATTCCTCCCACTGACATCAATGATGCGGCACTATTCCTCCCACTGATACCAATGATGCGGCACTATTCCTCCCACTGACACCAATGATGGGGCACTATTCCCCCCACTGATACCAATGATGGGGTACTATTCCTACCACTGACACCAATGATGGGGCACTATTCCTCCCACTGATACCAATGATGGGGCACTATTCCTCCCACTGACACCAATGATGGGGCACTATTCCTCCCACTGACACCAATGATGGGGCACTATTCCTCCCACAGACACCAATCATGGGGCACTATTCCTCCCACTGATACCAATGATGGGGCACTATTCCTCCCACTGACACCAATGATGGGGCACTATTCCTCCCACTGACACCAATGATGGGGCACAATTCCTCCCACTGATACCAATGATTGGATGCTATTCCTCCCACTGACACCAATGATGGGGCACTATTCCTCCCACTGACACCAATGATGGGACACTATTCCTCCTACTGACAATGATGAGGCACTATTCCTCCCACTGACACCAATGATGGGGCGCTATTCCTCCCACTGACACCAATGATGGGACACTATTCCTCCTACTGACAATGATGAGGCACTAATAATTCCCCTTTTACCAATTATTGGGTATTGTTTTCTCCCACTGATGTTAGGACATTTTCTATTGCTGGCTACAGTCCGCTCCCCCTAAACTCTGAAGCTCAGTAAACTGGCCCTTTGTCTGGAAGGTTTGGTGACCCCCGATCTACAGGAACACTAGTCATCTTAAACAGAACTCTGGTAAGGTAGAATTTTTATGTATTTTGTTTTTTAATCAAATTTTTTCTATTTTGTTGCATGCTTCTTCCTGTAGATCCCAAAGAAATAAAAAGATTGTTTTTTATGGCCAAAATAATTCTTGTGAATGTATTACTTTGTAATGTTTTGTATTTCCTGACCCTCCTACTTGGATTGTAATGAGCAGGGCCCTCTGATTCCTCCTGTATTCAGTTGTGTTGCAATTGTACGGTCCGCCGTCATGTTCTAAAGCTCTGCGCAAACTGTCCGCGCCGTATAAATCCTGTATAATAATAACCCTAACCCCTCACCCTCCAGAGGATTTCCCTTCCAGACCAGGCCATTTTTTGCGTTACGGCGCTGCGTTATTTTACCTGACAATTACGCGGTCATGCAACGCCGCATCCAAATGGAATTTACAGTATCTCCCAGAAGTGAGTCCACCCCTCACATTTCTGTAAATATTTGATTCTATCTTTTCATGTGACAACACTGAAGAAATGACACTTTGCTACAATGTGACGTAGTCAGTGTACAGCTTGTATAACATGGAAATTTGCTGTCCCCTCAAAATAACTCAACACACCGCCACCCTATTGAGCATCTGTGGGGCATCCTCAAACGGAAGGTGGAGGAGCGCAAGGTCTCTAATATCCACCAGGTCCGTGATGACGTCATGGAGGAGTGGAAGAGGACTCCAGTGGCAACCTGTGAAGCTCTGGTGATCTCCATCCCAAGAGGGTTAAGGCAGTGCTGGAAAATAATGGCGGCCACACAAAATATTGACACTTTGGGCCCAATTTGAACCTTGTCACTTAGGGGTGTGCTCACTTTTGTTGCCAGCGGTTTAGACATTAATGGCGGTGTGTTGAGTTATTTTGAGGGGACAGCAAATTTCCATGTTATATAAGCTGTACACTGACTACGTCACATTGTAGCAAAGTGTCATTTCTTCAGTGTTGTCACATGAAAAGAGAGAATCAAATATTTACAAAAATGTGAGGGGTGGACTCACTTCTGGGAGATACTGTATACTGGAATTTTTTTTTTTAACACTAGTAATGGCGGCGATGAGCAACTTATAGCAGGACTGCAGCAGGCATTCTGACACTGGGGGGGGGGACTGACTTGGTGTCACTGACATCCCCAGTGACACCAGTACAGTGATCAGTGCTAATGCAAAGCACTGACACTGTACTAATGGCACTGGGCAGGAAGGGGTTAACACCTGGGGTGGTCAAAGGGTTAACTGTGTGCTGTGTGTGTTGTACTATGGCACTGTGTCTGTGCTACAACTGTAAGCACACTGCTTTGTATTGGTCTGCTATGCAAAGCCATGCAAAGCAGTGTGCAGGAGCAGAGAGGGGAGAGATCTGTATTGTTTACATACAGTTCTCTCCTTCCGTCGGTAATGTTCCTCGATCACCGGGTGCTGGCGATTAATCACCGGCCAGCCAAGGCCATGAATAGCGTCGCTGGCAAGGCGCTCATGCCTTACCCCCTGCCCAGAAATGCAAAAATACGTATATCTACTATAGGGCAGTGGGAAATCGGTTTTAATGGCCTCCCAGTCTCAATATTGAGTTGGCCCCGCCCTTTGCAGCTATAACAGATTCAACTCTTCTGGGAAGGCCGTCCACAAGGTTTAGGAGGGTGTCTATGGGAAGGTTGGACCATTCTTCCAGAAGCACATTTGTCAGGTCAGGCACTGATGTCGGGGGAGGAGGCCTGGATCACAGTCTCCGCTCTAATTCATCCCAAAGGTGTTCTATGGGGTTGAGGTCAGGACTCTGTGCGGGACAGTCAAGTTCCTCCACCCCAAACTGGCTCCTCCATGTCTTTATGGACCTTGCTTTGTGCACTGGTGCGCAGTCATGTTGGAACAGGAAGGGGCCATCCCCAAACTCTTCCCACAAAGTTGGGAGCATGAAATCATCCAAAATGTTGCCTTAAAAGTTCCCTTCACTGGAACTAGGGGGCCAAGCCCAAGCCCTGAAAAACAACCTCACACCATAATCTCCCCTCCACCAAACTTTACACTTGGCACAATGCAGTCAGGCAAGTACTGTTCTCCTGGCAACTGCCAAACCCAGACACGTCCATTGGATTGCCAGACAGAGAAGTGTAATTGGTCCCTCCAGAGAACATGTCTCCCCTGCTCTAGAGTCCAGTGGCGGCGTGCTTTACACCACTTCATCTGACACTTTGCATTGCACTTGGTGATGGAAGGCTTGGATGCAGCTGCTCGGCCATGGAAACCCATTCCATGAAGCTCTCTACGCACTGTTGTTGGGCTCATCTGAAGGCCACACCAAGTTTGGAGGTCTTTAGCTATTGACTCTGCAGACAGTTGGCGACTTCTGCGCACTGTGCGCTTCAGCATGCGCTGACCCCGCTCTGTCATGTGACGTGGCCTACCACTTGGTGGCTGAGTTGCTGTTGTTCCCAGTGGCTTCCACTTTGTTATAATCCCACTAACAGTTGAGCGTGGAATATTTAGTAGCCAGGAAATGTCACGGATGGACTTATTGCCCAGGAGGCCACCTATCACGGGACCACGCTTGGAGTCACTGAGCTCCTGAGAGCGACCCATTCTTTCACCAATGTTTGTAGAAGCCGTCTGCATGTCTAGGGGCTTCATTGTATACACCTGTGTCCATGGAGGGGATTGGAACACCTGAATCACATGATTTGGAGGGCGGGGCCAATACTTTTGGCAATATAGTGTATTTGGTAGTAATAGTCTTGTGTCTTGTCTAACTTCACCCATGCCGGTGGTTCACAAAAGCATCCGCCTGAACTGCCATTTCTATCTCCTGGCTGCATACGTGTTTGAGGAGGATGAAGTCACTTTATTGAGCTGATAATGCGCTTCTGCGATAATGGGAAAGACCATATGCGGAGATCGGGGTGCTCTGAAGGAGCCCAGGAACCATTTAGCTGTCCTTACCCTTACCATTCATTATATATATATTTTTAAGATCTCTTTTTTATGAACTGATTTTGCTCTTGTTATCTGTCAATAATAATTATTCATTGTCACCATTGTGTGATCTCTCCTCGTCATCCATCCCCCTCCCCTGGACCTGTCCCTTAACAGGGACTGATAATTTCCATGAACTTTGCCCATCTCCCTATCATTAAACCAACATACAGCGAGTGGAGAAAGCACACACCGGATTTACAGAGAACTAACATTGAGTTCTCCATCTTGGAGGAGCCTCCAGAATGTGTACGGGAAAATGTTCACGATTCATTGGCTTGGCGCTATTGCCCATGGCGTTCATATGCATCATCGCCAACGTGTTACTGATATTTCCTAATGGGGAGACCAAATGGACCGACCATATCACTATGCAGGTCTGGCTGATGGCGGGTGTAGGAGGCGCCGGATTATCTGTGAGTAACAGGTTATCTTTTTATATATAATGACAGAGATAGAAGGGAGCTAGGAGTCTGTTCTCCTCCTGCAGGGTGATACAGACAGAAGGGGGCTTTGAGTCTGTCCTCCTCCTGCAGGGTGATACAGACAGAAGGGGGCTATGAGTCTGTCCTCCTCCTGCAGGGTGATACAGACAGAAGGGGCTATGAGTCTGTCCTCCTCCTGCAGGGTGATACAGACAGAAGGGGGCTATGAGTCTGTTCTCCTCCAGCAGGGTGATACAGACAGAAGGGAGCTAGGAGTCTGTCCTCCTCCTGCAGGGTGATACAGACAGAAGGGGGCTATGAGTCTGTCCTCCTCCTGCGGGGTGATACAGACAGAAGGGGGCTATAAGTCTGTCCTCCTGCAGGGTGATACAGACAGAAGGGGGGCTATGAGTCTGTCCTCCTCCTGCAGGGTGATACAGACAGAAGGGGGCTATAAGTCTGTCCTCCTGCAGGGTGATACAGACCGAAGGGGGCTATGAGTCTGTCCTCCTCCTGCAGGGTGATACAGATAGAAGGGGGCTATGAGTCTGTCCTCCTCCTGCAGGGTGATACAGATAGAAGGGGGCTATGAGTCTGTCCTCCTCATGCAGGGTGATAGAGACAGAAGGGAGCTATGAGTCTGTCCTCCTCATGCAGGGTGATAGAGACAGAAGGGAGCTATGAGTCTGTCCTCCTCCTGCAGGGTGATAGAGACAGAAGGGGGCTATGAGTCTGTCCTCCTCCTGCAGTCTGATACAGATAGAAGGGGGCTACGAGTCTGTCCTCCTCCTGCAGGGTGATACAGATAGAAGGGGGCTACGAGTCTGTCCTCCTCCTGCAGGGTGATACAGACAGAAGGGGCTATGAGTCTGTTCTCCTCCTGCAGGGTGATACAGACAGAAGGGGGCTATGAGTCTGTCCTCCTCCTGCAGGGTGATAGAGACAGAAGGGGGCTATGAGTCTGTCCTCCTCCTGCAGGGTGATACTGACAGAAGGGTGCTATGAGTCTGTCCTCCTCCTGCGGGGTCATACAGACAGAAGGAGGCTACGAGTCTGTCCTCCTCCTGCGGGGTGATACAGACAGAAGGGGGCTACGAGTCTGTCCTCCTCCTGCGGGGTGACACAGACAGAAGGGGGCTACGAGTCTGTCCTCCTCCTGCGGGGTGATACAGACAGAAGGGGGCTACGAGTCTGTCCTCCTCCTGCAGGGTGATACAGACAGAAGGGGGCTACGAGTCTGTCCTCCTCCTGCAGGGTGATACAGACAGAAGGGGGCTGTGAGTCTGTCCTCATCCTGCAGGGTGATACAGACAGAAGGGGGCTGTGAGTCTGTCCTCCTCCTGCAGGGTGATACAGACAGAAGGGGGCTGTGAGTCTGTCCTCCTCCTGCAGGGTGATACAGACAGAAGGGGAGTATGAGTCTGTCCTCCTCCTGCAGGGTGATACAGACAGAAGGGGGCTTCGAGTCTGTCCTCCTCCTGCAGGGTGATACAGACAGAAGGGGGCTAGGAGTCTGTCCTCCTCCTGCAGGTTGATACAGACAGAAGGGGGCCAGGAGTCTGTCCTCCTCCTGCAGGTTGATACAGACAGAAGGGGGCCATGAGTCTGTCCTCCTCCTGCGGGTTGATACAGACAGAAGGGGGCCATGAGTCTGTCCTCCTCCTGCAGGGTGATACAGACAGAAGGGGAGTATGAGTCTGTTCTCCTCCTGCAGGGTGATACAGACAGAAGGGGGCTACGACTCTGTCCTCCTCCTGCGGGGTGATACAGACAGAAGGGGGCTATGAGTCTGTCCTCCTCCTGCAGGGTGATACAGACAGAAGGGAGCTACGAGTCTGTCCTCCTCCTGCAGGATGATACAGACAGAAGGGGGCTATGAGTCTGTTCTCCTCCTGCAGGGTGATACAGACAGAAGGGGGCTATGAGTCTGTCCTCCTCCTGCAGGGTGATACAGACAGAAGGGGGCTATGAGTCTATCCTCCTCCTGCAGGGTGATACAGACAGAAGGGAGCTATGAGTCTGTCCTCCTCCTGCAGGGTGATACAGACAGAAGGGGCTATGAGTCTGTTCTCCTCCTGCAGGGTGATACAGACAGAAGGAGGCTAGGAGTCTGTCCTCCTCCTGCAGGGTGATACAGACAGAAGGGGCTATGAGTCTGTTCTCCTCCTGCAGGGTGATACAGACAGAAGGGGGCTATGAGTCTGTCCTCCTCCTGCAGGGTGATACAGACAGAAGGGAGCTATGAGTCTGTCCTCCTCCTACGTAGAATACATTTTGTCATATGGTATTTTACAATGTTTTCTGATTCTCATCTTGTATCCTTGCAGATGTTGTGTCCATCTTGCAATGCCATTCGGGCAGGTGGTAAAGGTTGCTGTGGTAAGGGATGTTGCGGAAATCGATGCCGGGTACGTCTTAACAAAATACATTTTTCATTTTTCTGGGAATTTACTGAGTAATTTAAAGCAGAATATAGAAATCAGGAAGATACTGTAATTGGTGACGCTTCTGTCTAGATCCCTATTTAAAAGTCTGTCCTTGTAAGTATCAGTGCTTGTATGCCGGCCATTGCTGGGCCAGGTCTCTGGCAGGAGGAGGCAGTATGGTAACTCACTAGCTGGCACTGTGACCTTGCAGCACAGGGGTCCTGGCTACAGCTCCCTACAGGACTGTCTATGAAGCCGGAGTAATCTCCCTGAGTTTGTGTGTGTTCCTCTGTGTGTCCTGCTTTCCCCCATTGGCCAAAAATATACTAAAAAAAAAAAAAGAAGTAAATTACCTACTACCAAAAATAGTTCTTCAAAGTTCAGATGGGATACAGAGAAAACCAACAACATCGCCATCTGCTCAGCGGATTTTTATTTGCAAAAAAATGAGTGCAGTACTGTTTCAGACCACACGAGCTTGGTGCTAATGAATTCGTCAATGGAAATGCTCCATGGAAAAAAAAAATTTTGGTTATTTATTAACTCTTCTTTATTTAGGTGATTATCGGTTACCCTGTGATGGGTGAGATCATCAGATTAGGCAGGCCTGATTACATAGGTACTAAAGATATGGGGAATAACTCGATCTGACCCCTTCCTGTACAGATACACGTCACAAACGATTCATGTGGATAATGATATACCCGATGACTCTCAATAATAAATAAATAATGTGATTACTAAGAACTTCTTTTTATACCAAAGGAGCTTACATTCTAATGTCTCACCACAGTCACAGACGATTTTTATTATACTTTTTTTATAGCTCTGACATATATCACAGCACTGTACACAGAACACTGAGCAATTCAAATCAGTCTCTGCACCAGAGGAGCTTACACTCTAACATCCCCATCACAGTAACACACTATCATTATACATACAGTTGTGTTCAAAATAATAGCAGTGTGTTGAAAAAAGTGAATAAAGCTGAAAATCCTTCTAATAGCTTTTATTTCCATCCACACAAATGCATTGGGAACACGACACATTCTATTCCAAATCAAAACATGAAGAAAAATACATCAAATTTTTGTTGTTCCTCTAAAAGAATTGAAGAAAAGTGAATATTAGACGGTTCAAAAAAATAGCAGTGTTTGTATTCTTCTTTACAAACTCAAACATTCACTATATAAACTGAGAAATGTTTGAAGATTTTGCTTTCCTTTGAATGACTTCATGAATATTTGGTTGTAGTCGCACTGTTTCTGAGAACTGCTGTACATCTGTGTTGCATGGAGTCACCCAACTTCTGGCCCCTGTGATCAGGTATTCCAGCCCAGGATGATTGGACCACATTCCACAGTTCTCTATTTCTTGGTTTTGCCACAGAAATGGCATTTTTGATGTCACCCCACAAGTTTTCTATTGGATGAAGATCCGGGGATTGGGCTGGCCACTCCATAACGTCCATCTTGTTGGTCTGGAAGCAAGATGTTGCACGTTTACTGGTGTGTTTGGGGTCGTTGTCTTGTTGGAACACCCATTTCAAGGGCATTTCCTCTTCAGCATAAGGCAGCATGACTTCTTCAAGTATTCTGATGTATTCAAACTGATCCATGATCCCTGGTAAGCGATAAATAGGCCCAACATCGTAGTATGAGAAACATCCCCATATCATGATGCTTGCACCACCATGCTTCACGGTCTTCACAGTGTACTGTGGCTTGAATTCAGTGTTTGGGGTCGTCTGACAAACTGTCTCCGCCCACTAGACCCAAAAAGAACAATCTTACTTTCATCAGTCCACAAAATGTTGCGCCATTTCTCTTTAGGCCAGTCAATGTGCTCTATGGCAGATTGTAACCTCTTCAGCATGTCTTTTTCCCAACAGTGGGACTTTGCGGGGGCTTCTTGCAGATAGCTTGGCTTCACATAGGCGTCTTCTAATTGTAACAGTCCTCACAGGGAACGTCACACCTTCTTTCATCTTCCTGGAGCTTATTGTTGGCTGAGTCCGCACCGTTTTGGCTATTCTTCTATCCATTCGAATGGTAGTTTTTCGCTTTCTTCCACATCTTTCAGGTTTTGGTTGCCATTTTAAAGCATTTGCAATCATTTTAGCTGAGCAGCCGATCATTTTTTGCACTTCTTTATATGTTTTCCCCTCTCCAATCAACTTTTTAATCAAGGTACGCTGTTCTTCTGAACAATGTCTGGAACGACCCATTTTCCTCAGAATTTCAGAGAGAAATGCACTGTAACCAGCATGTACAACATTTGCTGCCTTCCTTCCTTAAATAAGGGCAATAATTGACACCTGTTTTTCAAAGAATGAATGACCTCACTAATAGAACTCCACACTGCTATTATTTTGAACACGCCCCTTTCAATGAGTGATTCAATGACACAGAATCAGCAGCATGCATGTCATGACTGTTGGGTCTGTTGGATTTCTATTACTCTACTACACCTGCTAGTAAATTATTTGCCATGTAGAAATATCATTTCTACCAAAAACAGCGATTGATCCGGTTAGTGATGTCTGACTGCTATTATTTTGAACACAACTGTACATGCAGCTCTGACATATACCACAGAGGAGCTTTCATTCTTATGTGCCATGAAGACCTTATACAGGGGGATGAAAGCTTCGTCCTTGTGAATGGTTGGATTGGATGGCCCTTTGAGGTTGGCTCAGGTGTGCGTCAGGGATGTCCTATTCGTATTCTGCTATACACATTTACAATCTAAGTTAGAGAATATGTGTGGGAATGTGTGTGGAGTGCATTTGGCTTTGCTGATGAGCCTACCTTGAGGGTCATGGCCTGTGCTGATGATGTGGCTGTTTTCATCTCTGGGATGAAGGAGGATGAGGAGGTGGTCTCAAGGATGAGGCATCTAGCTCATAGATCAATCGGGATAATAGTGAGGTTTTCTGGATGGGAGAGGAGGGTGAATACTTTGAGCTTCTAGATGTATTTCCAGGGCCCCAACAGGAAATCAAGATTTTAGGCATCAAATTTAGTCCTGGCAATTATGGCCTTGCTAATTAGGTAACTGGGACTTTATTTTTTTTACTATGTAAATGAATATGTCCAAAAATTTTGAAAAAAAGTGTTTTTTTAAATAAAATTTTGCAAATAAATAATATTTCATCATAAATCTTGGCCAAAATTTATTCTGTTATTTTTTTAGTAAAAAAATCCAAATTAGTTTACAACCAAAAATTATAATTTTTAAACATTTTTTTTTACATTTTTATTTTATTTTTTTTATATTATTATTTTTTATTTATTTATTTATTTTTTTTACATACTGTCACCCTAGCAGTACAGTGTCACCGTGGTGACACTGTACTACTTGTGGGGGGTGATGAAGATTTTTTTTTTTTTTTTTACACTGATTGCTTTTACACCCATATAGGATGTAAAAGCAATCATTTCTCTTTCTCTTTGTCTGCATTCTTGCAGTCATTGAGAAGTACTGAGTGAGCTGTGATTGGTCACAGCTTGTCACATGGTACAAGGCTGTTGTGAATAGCCTTGTACCATGTGACCTCTGTGATCATTCACAGATTTCACACGTAGTAAGCAATGATGTCACAAGTGACATCTTGCTTACTACTTTGCATGTGATCACTGATTCGCCAATCAGTGATCACATGATCGGGACCTCGTACAGAGGTCCCGTCCGACGATCAGTGTTTCACTGTGTCCGGAGGACACAGCGGGCACCGGATCGCGGTGCTGCGCGCTCCCAGGGAGCGCGCACAGCTAGAAAAGGCGGGTACCGTTTATGAACGGCAACCCGGCCCTGGACTGCCACCACCCTGCCGTTTATAAACAGCAGGCGGATGGCAAGAGGTTAAATAAACAAAATGTAAACTCTACTGTTCCACCACAGTCACATACTATTATTATTATAATACATTTATATAGCGCTGACATACACTGCAGTGCTGTACAGAGAACACTGAGCCAGTCACATCAGTCTATTGACTAGAAGAGCTTACACTCTAATGTCCTTCCACAGTCACACACTATTATTATTATACATTGATGTACAATGTATGAGAGTGCAGTAGTAGCAGATCAGGAGAGATACAATGGACTCTCCCTGTGGAAACCCTTCTATTATTATCTATCTGTAGGATGTTTCTGTGCGATACTTCCCCAGCATGTCTATAATTAGGTGATATATTCACAACCACCGGCCACTTTATTAGGTACACCTGTTCAATTGCTTTGTAACACAAATTGCTAATCAGCCAATCACATGGCAGCAACTCAATGCATTTAGGCAGTGGTCGGCAAGCCGCGGCTCGCGAGCCACATGCAGCTCTTTACACACTTTAATGCGGCTCTTCTGTGTGCCGGGCGCCCGCTCCCCTCCCTCCTCTCGGGCGGCCGCCCCAAAAGTCAGGACTCTGCAGCTAGCCCAGCAATGGGCAAACTACGGCCCGGCGGACCTTTTAATCCGGCCCGCGGAGCGCGGCAAACATTGGCTGTCAGGATGTAGGCGGGGCAGCGTGACGAACTCCTCTCCTCTCACAGTCCGCCCTGAAGACCGGAACGGCGCGGGAACACGGCGAGAGGAACGCGCGGAGCAAAGGTAAGTGAATTGACACAATATGGGGAATGAATTACTATATGGGGGATGAATTACTATAGGGGGGATGAATTACTATATGGGGGATGAATTACTATATGGGGGATGAATTACTATAGGGGGGATGAATTACTATAGGGGGGATGAATTACTATATGGGGGATGAATTACTATGGGGGATGAATTACTATATGGGGGATGATTTACTATATGGGGGATGAATTACTATGGGGGATGAATTACTATATAAGGGATGAATTACTATGGGGGATGAATTACTATATGGGGGATGAATTACTATATGGGGGATGAATAACTATGGGGGATGAATTACTATATGGGGGATGAATTACTATGGGGGATGAATTACTATATGGGGGATGAATTACTATGGGGGATGAATTACTATACGGGGGATGAATTACTATATGGGGGATGAATTACTATGGGGGATGAATTACTATATGGGGGATGATTTACTATATGGGGGATGAATTACTATGGGGGATGAATTACTATATGGGGGATGAATTACTATGGGGGATGAATTACTATATGGGGGATGAATTACTATATGGGGGATGAATTACTATGGGGGATGAATTACTATATGGGGGATGTATTTTCAGTTTTAAAAATGAGGCTCTCAAAATAAATTTCAATCGTGGTTTTGGCGAGATTTGGCTCAGTTGAAAAAAAAGGTTGCCCACCACTGCATTTAGGCATCTTGAGTGGTGAAGACAACCTGCTGACACTCCCCCTCATTGAGATGCGCTCCATTAACCGGAAACGTTACCTCAAGCAGGAAGTGGAATTGGGTAAACCTCAGAAAGGAACTCCTCGTTGGGATTACCAGGAAACGCTACCTCCAATCGGGAGTACGGTTAACCCAAGTTGCCAAGGGCCAAATAAAATATTTAATATGTTATAGACACTGAAAAGGCTTTAATAAAAAAATCTACGATGTAAATTGAAACTCTATCATACAACATCTTAAATATTAAAAAATAAACCATCAATGATAAAACCAGGGACAGTGCCATCTTGTGTTATAAACATAATTTTCAACACATATAAATACAAAACAATAATTAAACAATATATAAAAACTCAAATAAATCAATTAAATAAAATTAAATAAAAATCAGCTATTATATAAAGCATTTACATCCCACTCAATATTAAGGCCAAAGGAGACATAGGCCGTAAGGGAATAAATCCATAAAGTTTCTAGTTCAGAGATTTCTTGTCTCACATGGTTACCCCTCCAATTCGGTATAAACCTACCAATGGCAAGGAACAAAGTGCCATCTGGATTTTTATTATGGTGTGTTGCATAATGTTTGGACAGGTTATGATTAGGAAACCCTCTACAGATATTCCTAATATGTTCGTCCAACCTAGTACGCAACATGTGCACCATATGCCCTACATATTGTAACCCACATGGGCATTGAATCAGATAGACCACATTCTTAGTGTTGCATGTGATAAAGTGTCCCATGCTATAGGCTCTGTGTGAACCCAGACTGAAAAGTGATAAATTTCCTAGACTTCTGAACATTAATACTAGCCTTACACTTCTTTCATGGATAATACTCCTTCATATTCTGAAAAGACAAATGTTTTTTTAGGGGGATCCAATACGTTCGGGGCTACACTCGATCTCAATGGTGGAACACCTCTAAATACAAATGAGGGGGCTTCTGGCAAAAGGGGGCCCAAAACTGTCATTTTTCAACTCACCCCAGTGTTTGTGGAAAATATTTTTCACTGCATAATTTTGCGTAGAGTAAGTAGTAAAGAATGCATAATTGAAAGAATAATTAACCTCAACCAGCTGTTTTGGCCTCAACATATCATCGTCATAACTTGAAGAAAGGCCTCTTCTAAGGCCTCAGATTTATAACCCCTATCCAGGAACCGTTCTTTAAGAAAATCAACCTCCCGCAAAAAATTGTCACGATGGGTACAGTTCCTTTTCAATCTATAATACTGGCTCTTTGAGACTAACCTAAGCCATGCAGCATGATGGCAGCTCTTAACATCAATATAACCATTATGGTCCGTTTCCTTAAAAAAAATTAGAAGTCACAATCTTCCTATTCTGGATTCTAACAGTGAGGTCTAGAACATGGATCTCAGTATTACTTTGTTTCTGATTGTTTGGTCAGAGACATTCACACCAGTGGTCTGTTGGAGATCATTTTGTAGGGCTCTGGCAGAGCTCATCATGTTCCTCCTTGCACAAAGGAGCAGGTACCAGTCCTGCTGATGGGTGAAGGACATTCTACGGCCCTGTCAAGCTCTCCTAGAGGAACTGCCTGTCTCCTGAAATCTCCTCCATGCTCTTGAGACTGTGATGGGAGACACAGCAAACCTTCTGGCAATGGTACGTATTGATGTGCCATCCTGGAGGAGTTGGACTGCCTGTACAACCTCTGTAGGGTCCAGGTATGGCCTCATGCTACCAGTAGTGACACTGACCCTAGCCAAATGCAAAAATAGTGAAAAACAGAAAAGATGAGTAGGGAAAAATTGTCAGTGGCCTCCACCTGTAAAACCATTCCTGTTTTGGGGGTCATCTCATTGTTGCCCATCTAGTGCACCTCTTAATTTCATTACCACCAAAGCAGCTGAAACTGATTAACAACCCCCACTGCTACTTCACTGACCAGTTCAATGTCCCAGGAGTTTCATTGACTTGATGCTAGACTCTGATTTAATAAGTGTTCATTTTATTTTTTTGAGCAGTATATATATATATATATATATAGATATACATACACAGTTCACAGTACAGGCTGACAGTCTAACACAGGGGTAGATGAATGATGTGTATGTGTCATCCATAGTAAGTATAGTAATATTCCCCCATAGTAAGCATAGTAATTAATCCCCCATATAGTAATTCATCCCCCATATAGTAATTCATCCCCCATAGTAATTCATCCCCCATAGTAATTCATCCCCCATATAGTAATTCATCCCCCATAGTAATTCATCCCCCATATAGTAATTCATCCCCCCTATAGTAATTCATTCCCCATATTAATTCATCCCCCATATTAAGTCCCCCCTGTGTCAATTCACTTACCTTTGCTCCGCGCGTTCCTCTCGCCGTGTTCCAGCGCCGTTCCGGTGTAGCATGAAAATCTGTCTCCTATGAGGATCTGTCCCCCTCGACGTATCTGCGCATGTGCCAGTTTCAGGCATTAGCAGCCGATCGGCGATCTCCGGCACATGCGCAGATACGTCGAGGGGGACAGATCCTCATAGGAGACAGATTTTCATGCTACACCGGTCTTCAGGGCGGACTGTGAGAGGAGCCTAGCGGAAGCCTAGCTCCGCGGGCCGGATTAAAAGGTCCGCCGGGCCGTATACGGCCCGCGGGCCGTAGTTTGCCCATTGCTGGTCTAACATGTGTTCTGTGTACCTGTTCATTGATTCTAGCTGTGCTGGTGGTTGTTCTGATTACTATTTGATGAGCCCGTCTCTGTAGGAGATTGAACTGTGTGTGTAATGTTTTACTAGCGACCAGTTGACAGCTGTTTGCACAGTGTGGGGCCAGGAGGGGGCCACCAGATATTTGGCCCCCACCTTCATGGATGAGTAAGGGGCACATACTACCCCTGGTCACTTATTCAGGAAAAAAACGAAATAAAAAAACCGACACATTTTAAAATAATTAATTTTAAAAAATAAAGTCTGTTATTAACCCCTTCCTGACTGAGGGTGAAACAAATGTGAACACAATTTTGTAACTTTGACATATCATCGCAGCTACTTTGTGCATTCAGGTGAATTATACTGCGTTTCTTTCAGGACAAATTGGGCTTTCCTTTTCTGGTAGTGAATGGTAATGAAGATCTCTTGAACTTTTCTTTTAGTTGCAGTGTGGCATCATGCAATGCCTTGAGTGCCCTTCCAGTACCCAGACAACACAACCATGCTCTGGGGCCATGGTGTCATCGTGTCTTGCGGTCTTCTGCTTCCTGAGGACCTGCTCCCAATGCCAGCCCGCAGGAGAACAAAACGTTCGGTGGTTTTGCCATTTGCCGTCAGGCCTGTCACTCCTTTTTGCAAGGGGTTTATCTCCTTCTGATGGTGGAATATTTTTTTTCACGATTCAGCCCTTGCAGCAGAGTTCATACGGGGGGATGTTATTTGCCTGTTTTTGAAAATACGGATTTGGAAATCAGTCACCTGGTACACCTACAAAGGATAAAAAAGTCTATTCATAAGGATGCGGAAAACTGTGAAACGCGTAGCCATGGTCCCCACAGTACTCTTGTATTATCTGCTATAATCTTTGGACCACATCCTTATGTTTTTTTTTTTTTTCAATCTTATGCTTATACCCACTTTGTATGGGGGGCTTATTAATCCCTTCACGCTGACGTAACACAAATTTTTTTTCCGAGGGGCCGCATATTTGCGTACCTGTCTTTGTGCTGGGATCGTGCCGCACAGTGCGCTCCCAGCACAAAGACTGTGGTGTCACTGAGAGCCCTGGGTCCTGTTCTAACGATCGGGACCCGGGACTCCCGATTCCGGGTCACATGATTGCTGTGATAGCCTCTGATTGGCTATCACAATGATCAGCAACTGTACAGCCCGGCCCCCTTGTTGTTTTTATTCTCTATGAATGGAGGAGAGAGTTATGTTGTATCTCTCTCCTTGCATAGAGGGGAAAAACTGTTAAAAAAAGATAAATAAATACTAAAAAAAAAAAAAAAAGAAAGAAAAAATATCTAGATCAAGGTTTGATCTAGTTAGGTACTGCAAGGTGACACAAAAAAGAGCTCTGATGAAGAAGGGACGCCCTTCGAAACGCGTCAGCCGTACTCTGGGTTGGTATCCCCTCTGATGATGTGCTTTGGCACGAAAGGCCTTAGGAGGAACCGACAGAGCATGACGTCATTTCCCGCCCCGGAGCCACGAGATAGCCCGGCGGCCATTTTAACTTAGGGTCAGTATCATCGCTGCATACTCTGCTGTATATCATATACTTCACACAGCCATACTACCCTGTATTCACCACTATATTTGGTCTAATAAACTTGTTTGAAATACTACACTATGGGCACCTGTCTTTTTGGTTCCTATTGGGAGCTAAATCAACTTGCAGGATCCCTGTAGTTTTCACCTACTACCACCAGAGGGACGGAGCTTTGGATTCTGGCTGAGTACCATACCATCCTTAAAAGGACCTCCGGACTTCCCATATACCTTCCCAGGCTGATTGACCTACAGATTGAAGTTTCCCCTCTTCATCTACTATAAAGATTCCAGTGGATATTCATTATATGCGCATTTTCCATGCGCGTCCGGTGAGTGCGCATTCTTTCCATTGTTTCCTGGTTTCATCAGCTATCTTTTTGGGACTTACTCATATGAATCAATTTATTAACCACGGACTATCTTCTTTTGCAGTTTATATTTTTTAGCGCTGCACTCTGTTTTTATTTGTCATTTTATGGGTACACTGTGATTACCTTTAGCTGCTTAGTCAGGAGCGCTCACTTTATACCATTTTTATCAGCTGTACTCTGAGTGTCTACCCCTATGATGGGGCGCGCACAGGCTTCACAATTCTAAAGTTCCTTTGAGGACTTACATGCTTGATTTACTTGTTTGTGAGTATCATTCTGTATTTAATAAAATTATAGTTTCACTTTGCAGTACTGGTCGGGCTTCCCCAGCCTTGTTTGGAGCTGCACAACCCTATATGAATTGGTGGTCGAATTTGTCAAGTTCTGGTTCCATCCATCCACCCTTATTGTGGGTCATAGAGCGCAGGAGAGGTAGTTTATGGTTTTATTGATCTAGTTCAGTGCCAGGGTTAGTTTTGGGTCAAGGACAGGGTCAAGGTCAGGGTCAAAGGTCAGGATTTTTTTTTTTTTTTTTTTTTTTTTTTAAATTGGTGTCAGTGTGTTTTAGATGAAAAAAAAACAAAAAAGAACCAAAATACACTCCATTCTTTCTGGGCTGTACTCCGGGTACAACCAACCAATAACATACACATAGATGGTATCCCTGCGATCGTCAAGAGCTAGAAAATGTATTTTGGGTTGTTCTTTGGTGGTAGGTTATGGTAGTAACAAGAAACACACAGCTAAATTTAAAATAAAATAGTTTTTTTTACTATTTTGGGCCAGTTTTCCTTTGATAAAAAAAAAAATCAGGAGATATCCATTACCATTTACTACCAAATAAAAGCCCAATTTGTCCTGAAAAAAGTGCGGTATAATTCACCCGGATGTACAAAGTGATGAGCTGGACGGTTTTACTAACACAGGTCAAAGTTGTAAAATTGTGCTTAGGCATTAAGATTTGTTTTACCTTTAGGAGTGAAGGGGTTAAATGTATGTCACCATTGTATTACAATGTAATAGTAATGACAATTATGATTTTATATTTACTGGTTATATGATATGTACAATCTTTCATACCACATACAAAGTAAAACCCCCCCTCCCCCCTGTGGTCTAGCAATGTGTAGGACAGTGGTATTCTAGGTTGATGCTCTATATCAGGGGTGAGCAAACTTTTTGACTTGAGGGCTGCAATGGGTTCATATATTGGACCCGGGGGCCGGACCAAGAGTAGATGAATGATGTGTATGTGTCATCCATAGTAAGTATAGTAATATTCCCCCATAGTAAGCATAGTAATTAATCCCCCATATAGTAATTCATCCCCCATAGTAATTCATCCCCCATATAGTAATTCATCCCCCATAGTAATTAATCCCCCATATAGTAATTCATCCCCCATATAGTAATTCATCCCCCATATAGTAATTCATCCCCCATAGTAATTCATCCCCCATATAGTAATTCATCCCCCGTATAGTAATTCATCCCCCATAGTAATTCATCCCCCATATAGTAATTCATCCCCCATAGTAATTCATCCCCCATATAGTAATTCATCCCCCATATAGTAATTCATCCCCCATAGTAATTCATCCCCCACATAGTAATTCATCCCCCATAGCAATTCATCCCCCATATAGTAATTCATCCCCCATAGTAATTCATCCCCCATAGTAATTCATCCCCCATATAGTAATTCATCCCCCATAGCAATTCATCCCCCATATAGTAATTCATCCCCCATAGTAATTCATCCCCCATAGTAATTCATCCCCCATATAGTAATTCATCCCCCATAGTAATTCATCCCCCATATAGTAATTCATCCCCCATAGTAATTCATCCCCCATATAGTAATTCATCCCCCATAGTAATTCATCCCCCATATAGTAATTCATCCCCCATAGTAATTCATCCCCCATATAGTAATTCATCCCCCATATAGTAATTCATTCCCCATATTAATTCATCCCCCATATAGTAATTCATCCCCCATATAGTAATTCATCCCCCATATAGTATTTCATCCCCCATATAGTAATTCATTCCCCATATTAATTCATCCCCCATATAGTATTTCATCCCCCATATAGTAATTCATCCCTCATATAGTATTTCATCCCCCACAGTACTATTCCCCCCCAAGTAGTAAGCCAAGTCCCCCCTGTGTCAATTCACTTACCTTTGCTCCACGTGTTCCTCTCGCCGTGTTCCCGCGCCGTTCCGGTCTTCAGGGCGGACTGTGAGAGGAGCCTAGCTCCCCTCACGTTCCTCACGCTGCCCCGCCTACACACATTCTGACAGCTGATGTTTGCCACGCTCTGTGGGCCGGATTAAAAGGTCCGCCAGGCCATTGCTGCTTTATATCCTGCATTTATCATTGCTTAGCAATTACCAGTATTATTATTACATATACAGGATGTACTGTATATGACGCCAACAGTTTGAGCTGTGTGTTTTACAACATGAGGGCAGACAGTACAGTTACAATAGCATTCAATACAGGAGGAATCAGAGGGCCCTGCCCGTTAGTAGACACGTGCAATTAGTGTAGTTATGAATCGAAATTCGGATGAAATTTTAGTTGTTCAGATGTATCCGAATTTCTGAATCACAACAGTAATGAATTTCAACGAATCTGAAACAAATTATAATGAAAGAAAGTATCTGAAATTACCCTGACCTATAAGGCCATTCACAATGCCGCCCCGAACTACATAACTGACCTGATACCCAAATGCTACCCTACCCGTGCCCTCCGCTCCTCACAGGACCTCCTGCTCTCTAGCTCCCTGGTCTCCTCCTCCCACGCCCGATTGCAGGACTTCTCCAGGACTTCCCCCATCCTCTGGAACTCCCTACCCCAATCCATCAGACTGTCACCTACCCTCCTCACCTTCAGGCGCACCCTGAAAACCCTCCTCTTCAGGGAAGCCTACCCCAACCTCACCTAACAACCTCCTCCACTCCTCCCGCCACTCCATCCCCCACAGCCATCTCCTCCTGTACCACCTTCCCCTCCCTCCTAGATTGTAAGCTCGAATTGTAAAATTGCAATATGGAAACATATTGCAATAAATAAAGTAAGGTATAAAAGGGAAATAAGATGATGATTTCTACTTAGACTTAATTATTTCAGGTACTTGTATAGAACTGTCAGTTTACGCAGCACTTTACATATATATTGTACATTCACATCAGTCCCTAACCCTCAAGGGGCGTACAATCTAAGGTCCCTAACCCTCAAGGGGCGTACAATCTAAGGTCCCTAACCCTCAAGGGGCGTACAATCTAAGGTCCCTAACCCTCAAGGAGCGTACAATCTAAGGTCCCTAACCCTCAAGGGGTGTACAATCTAAGGTCCCTAACCCTCAAGGGGCGTACAATCTAAGGTCCCTAACCCTCAAGGGGCGTACAATCTAAGGTCCCTAACCCTCAAGGGGCGTACAATCTAAGGTCCCTAACCCTCAAGGGGCGTACAATCTAAGGTCCCTAACCCTCAAGGAGCGTACAATCTAAGGTCCCTAACCCTCAAGGGGCGTACAATCTAAGGTCCCTAACCCTCAAGGGGCGTACAATCTAAGGTCCCTAACCCTCAAGGGGCGTACAATCTAAGTTCCCTAACCCTCAAGGGGTGTACAATCTAAGTTCCCTAACCCTCAAGGGGTGTACAATCTAAGTTCCCTAACCCTCAAGGGGTGTACAATCTAAGGTCCCTAACCCTCAAGGGGGGTACAATCTAAGGTCCCTAACCCTCAAGGGGAGTACAATCTAAGGTCCCTAACCCTCAAGGGGTGTACAATCTAAGGTCCCTAACCCTCAAGGGGTGTACAATCTAAGGTCCCTAACCCTCAAGGGGCGTACAATCTAAGGTCCCTAACCCTCAAGGGGCGTACAATCTAAGGTCCCTAACCCTCAAGGGGTGTACAATCTAAGGTCCCTAACCCTCAAGGGATGTACAATCTAAGGTCCCTAACCCTCAAGGGGTGTACAATCTAAGGTCCCTAACCCTCAAGGGGTGTACAATCTAAGGTCCCTAACCCTCAAGGGGCGTACAATCTAGGGTTCCTAACCCTCAAGGGGTGTACAATCCAAGGTCCCTAACCCTCAAGGGGTGTACAATCCAAGGTCCCTAACCCTCAAGGGGTGTACAATCTAAGGTCCCTAACCCTCAAGGGGTGTACAATCTAAGGTCCCTAACCCTCAAGGGGTGTACAATCTAAGGTCCCTAACCCTCAAGGGGCGTACAATCTAAGGTCCCTAACCCTCAAGGGTAGTACAATCTAAGGTCCCTAACCCTCAAGGGGCGTACAATCTAAGGTCCCTAACCCTCAAGGGGGGTACAATCTAAGGTCCCTAACCCTCAAGGGGTGTACAGTCTAAGGTCCCTAACCCTCAAGGGGTGTACAATCTAAGGTCCCTAACCCTCAAGGGGTGTACAATCTAAGGTCCCTAACCCTCAAGGGTGTACAATCTAAGGTCTTTAACCCTCAAGGGGTGTACAATCTAAGGTCCCTAACCCTCAAGGGGAGTACAATCTAAGGTCCCTAACCCTCAAGGGGAGTACAATCTAAGGTCCCTAACTCACATTCATACATACACATACTAGGGACAATTTAGACAGGAGCCAATTAGATTGTACGCCCCTTGAGGGTTAGGGACTGATGTGAATGTACAATATATATGTAAAGCGCTGCGTAAATTGACAGCACTATATAAGTACCTGAAATAAATAAATAATACATTTTTTAATTGCACGCAAATACGCGGCCGCTTGGCGTCAAGGCCCAGACGCCGAGAGGCCATATATTTGCGTGCGCTCGGCAGCAAGGGGTTAATTTTGTATGGGCTCCAATCGCACCGCAAAGGTATTGGTACTCAGTACTCGCTGATACTACCTGATATTGGTACTCATACTCGCTGGTAAAAAATACCCTACTGAAAGCTAGCGATCCGCAAATATCACCGCCATGAAAATGGGAAACAATTGTGGCAAACACGTGAAAAGGAACAGAAACAATTACTTTCAAGTAAACTTTCAACTACTAACCCAAAATGTGTTGATAAAATGTACAGTAATTACCCATTAATCTTTATTCATCTATTATTTAATTCACTGTATTATTTAATAATCATTTATTATTTTTATTTATATTTATAATTAGTTTTGAAACCGGAAATAAAATGTTGCCATGTACAATACACTTTGCACTGATGTACCGATACTCCTGTCCCGTTTCAGATGTTTCGATCAATGATCTCTTCAATCTTTGGAGGTCTGGGGAGCTTCTACTGCCTGGCGGTCTCTGGGACAGCTCTGAACGATGGACCATTGTGTAACTTCAACAATCAGACCGGCAAAGCGTCAGATTGGGGTTACCACTTTAAGGAGATGGAGTAAGGACACAACTCTGATAATTGTGAAAGAGACCCTGTCATATCGTTAAACTGTTCAAGCAAAGAAGAGACTAAGTAGTTACCTATCCTGCTGCCCATAGTCCTCATTCCTCTCTGGTCCTAAGAAATGGTCCTCTGAGGTCTGCTGGGAAACTAACATTTTATCGATCTCTTGCGTCCTCCACAGCTCTCACAGGTTTCTTCTGACAACCTCCGCCTCACTGCTTTATCCTGTAATAAGTGGAGGTCATCGAGAGGAACCTGCGAGCACTGCAGGGGACCATAGATATGGACTCTTCTAAAGGAGCTTCTAAAGACCTATGTAGCCCATAGATCAGCGTTTCTCAACTAGGGTTCCTCCAGAGGTTGCTAGGGGTTCCTTGAGTAATGAGCAATATGTGCCTCTCAGATAGGTTCCCATTGATATTTCCCATTGACGCCATTGATATTTTTAGCTATCTCTGAGGAGGTCATTCTTCCCAATGACCACACGTGTAAGGAACATTCTTCTCTCTGACCATCACACGTATGTATCACGAGCTGTAGATACAATCATTTTTAGCCGGGGTTCCCTGAGACCAAAAAGTAATTTAAAGGGTTCCTCTGTGTTGAAAAGGTTGAGAAAGGCTGCCATAGAAGGTCTTATTTTCTTTCCTTCCACCACTGATGGAAGGAAAGAAAATCACTCAATTCCCCTATCAACGCAGTCAGTGGGGGGATGCCTCCCGCAGCAATGGCGTCACTATGGTTGTTTCCAGCTGGTGCAGTAAAACATGATGTCAACCCCCCCCCCCAATAATTTGTTTAAAATAACATATTACACCATATAACACCGACAGTACTCTGGAGAGCATTATGTATAGAGTGCAGGGTTCTGGAGTGTGTTATGTACAGGGTGCTGAGTTTCTGGAATGCATTATTTACAGGGTGCAGGGTTCTGGAGTGCATTATGTACAGGGTGCAGGGTTCTGGAGTGCATTATGTACAGGGTGCAGGGTTCTGGAGTGGGTTACATACAGAGTGTAGGGTTCAGGGGAGCTCTAGGAACAGAGTGCAGGGTTCTGGAGTGTGTTATGCACAGAGTGCTGGGGTTCTGGAGTGCATTATGTACAGTGTGCAGGGTTCTGGAGTGTCTTACATACAGAGTGTAGGGTTTAGGGGAGTTCTAGGAACAGAGTGCAGGGTTCTGGAGTGCAATATGTCCAGAGTGCAGGGTTCTGGAGTGTGTTATGTCCAGAGTGCATGGTTCTGGAGTGCGTTATGTACAGAGTGCAGGGCTCTGGAGTGCATTATGTACAGAGTGCAGGGTTCTGGAGTGTGTTATGCTCAGGGTTCTGGAGTGCATTATGTACAGAGTGCAGGGTTCTGGAGTGTGTTATGCTCAGGGCTCTGGAGTGCATTATGTACAGGGTGTAGGGTTCTGGAGTGTGTTACATACAGAGTGTAGGGTTCAGGAAAGCTCTAGGAACAGAGTGCAGGATTCTGGAGTGTGTTATGTACAGAGTGCAGGGTTCTGGAGTGTGTTATGTACAGGGTTCTGGAGTGCACTATATACAGGGTGTAGGGTTCTGGAGTGTGTTACATACAGAGTGTAGGGTTCAGGGGAGTTCTAGGAACAGAGTGCAGTGTTCTGGAGTGCATTATGTACAGAGTGCAGGGTTCTGGAGTACTGTTGGTGTCAGTGGAAGGAATAGTGCCCCATCATTGGTGTCAGTGGGAGGAATAGTGCCCCATCATTGGTGTCATTGAGAGGAATAGTGCCTCATCGTTGGTGTTAGTGAGAGGAATAGTGCCCCATCATTGGTATCAGTGGGAGGAATAGTGCCCCATCATTGGTGTCAGTGGGAGGAATAGCGCCCCATCATTGGTATCAGTGGGAGGAATAGTGCCCCATCATTGGTGTCAGTGGGAGGAATAGTGCTCCATCATTGGTATCAGTGGAAGGAATAGTGCCCCATCATTGGTGTCAGTGGAAGGAATAGTGCCCCATCATTGGTGTCATTGAGAGGAATAGTGCCCCATCATTGGTATCAGTGGGAGGAATAGTGCCCCATCATTGGTATCAGTGGGAGGAATAGTGCCCCATCATTGGTGTCAGTGGGAGGAATAGTGCCCCATCATTGGTATCAGTGGGAGGAATAGTGCCCCATCATTGGTGTCAGTGGGAGGAATAGTGCCTCATCATTGGTGTCAGTGAGAGGAATAGTGCCTCATCGTTGGTGTCAGTGGGAGGAATAGTGCCCCATCATTGGTGTCAGTGGGAGGAATAGTGCCCCATCATTGGTATCAGTGGGAGGAATAGTGCCCCATCATTGGTATCAGTGGGAGGAATAGTGTCCCATCATTGGTGTCAGTGGGAGGAATAGTGCCCCATCATTGGTATCAGTGGGAGGAATAGTGCCCCATCATTGGTATCAGTGGGAGGAATAGTGCCCCATCGTTGGTATCAGTGGGAGGAATAGTGCCCCATCATTGGTATCAGTGGGAGGAATAGTGCCCCATCGTTGGTGTCAGTGAGAGGAATAGTGCCCCATCGTTGGTATCAGTGGGAGGAATAGTGCCCCATCGTTGGTGTCAGTGAGAGGAATAGTGCCTCATCGTTGGTGTCAGTGAGAGGAATAGTGCCTCATCGTTGGTGTCAGTGAGAGGAATAGTGCCTCATCGTTGGTGTCAGTGAGAGGAATAGTGCCTCATCGTTGGTGTCAGTGAGAGGAATAGTGCCTCATCGTTGGTGTCAGTGGGAGGAATAGTGTCCCATCGTTGGTGTCAGTGGGAGGAATAGTGCCCCATCATTGGTATCAGTGGGAGGAATAGTGCTCCATCATTGGTGTCAGTGGGAGGAATAGTGCCCCATCATTGGTGTCAGTGGGAGGAATAGTGCCCCATCATTGGTATCAGTGGGAGGAATAGTGCCCCATCATTGGTGTCAGTGGGAGGAATAGTGCCCCATCATTGGTATCAGTGGGAGGAATAGTGCCCCATCATTGGTATCAGTGGGAGGAATAGTGCCCCATCATTGGTGTCAGTGGGAGGAATAGTGCCCCATCATTGGTATCAGTGGGAGGAATAGTGCCCCATCATTGGTATCAGTGGAAGGAATAGTGCCCCATCATTGGTATCAGTGGGAGGATTAGTGCCCCATCATTGGTGTCAGTGGGAGGAATAGTGCCCCATCATTGGTGTCAGTGGGAGGAATAGTGCCCCATCATTGGTATCAGTGGGAGGAATAGTGCCCCATCATTGGTGTCAGTGGGAGGAATAGTGCCCCATCATTGGTATCAGTGGGAGGAATAGTGCCCCATCATTGGTATCAGTGGGAGGAATAGTGCCCCATCATTGGTGTCAGTGGGAGGAATAGTGCCCCATCATTGGTATCAGTGGGAGGAATAGTGCCCCATCATTGGTATCAGTGGAAGGAATAGTGCCCCATCATTGGTATCAGTGGGAGGATTAGTGCCCCATCATTGGTGTCAGTGGGAGGAATAGTGCCCCATCATTGGTGTCAGTGGGAGGAATAGTGCCCCATCATTGGTATCAGTGGAAGGAATAGTGCCCCATCATTGGTATCAGTGGGAGGAATAGTGCCCCATCATTGGTATCAGTGGGAGGAATAGTGCCCCATCATTGGTATCAGTGGGAGGAATAGTGCCCCATCATTGTTGTCAATGGGAGGAATAGTGCCCCATCATTGGTATTAGTGGGAGGAATAGTGCCCCATTATTGGTATCAGTGGGGGGAATAGTGCCCCATCATTGGTATCAGGGGGAGGAATAGTGCCCCATCATTGTTGTCAGTGGGAGGAATAGTGCCCCATTATTGGTATCAGTGGGAGGAATAGTGCCCCATCATTGGTGTCAGTGGGAGGAATAGTGCCCCATCATTGGTATCAGTGGGAGGAATAGTGCCCCATCATTGGTGTCAGTGGGAGGAATAGTGCCCCATCATTGGTATCAGTGGGAGGAATAGTGCCCCATCATTGGTGTCAGTGGGAGGAATAGTGCCCCATCATTGGTATCAGTGGGAGGAATAGTGCCCCATCATTGGTGTCAGTGAGAGGAATAGTGCCCCATCATTGGTGTCAGTGAGAGGACTAGTGCCTCATCGTTGGTATCAGTTAGAGGAATAGTGCCGTTGTTGATGTTAGTAGCTGGAATTATGCCTCACTGTTGGTGTCAGTGAGAGGAAAAGTGCTCCAAGGGCCAGATAAAGGCAAGCAAAGGGCTGCAGTTTGGAGATACAGTTCTAAATGATTGAGAATTCATCAGGCAAGGGGGGCGCCATCATTTGTCTTTGCAATTGTGATGGGGCTTCATCTTCACACATCAATATATATGTTATTATTTGGGGTAGATCAGTCCTTGAAATACTTCTGTGAGGCTGGAATGACAACAGAATATCATTCCTACAATTAGTATAATTTTTTTCTAACATTAAATCTGCTATCATACAATTTTGTAAATTGACACAATATGACGTCATTTTGTTTAAATATTTTTTTTTCGGGTGGGAGGGGCATTATTGGTACTTCTCACATATTTGCTTCCAGAGGACAGACATGTGACTAACCCTTTTTACTTTCTATTTTCTTCTTAGAAATAATTATCTTTTTAACCAATCCTCATGGGATCTCTGCATCCAGCCCCCGAACATTGTCCTGTGGCACATCGTTCTCTTCTCTATGCTCCTGGGGTTGGGAGCCATCGAATTTGTCCTCTGTGTCATTCAGATTATCAATGGCCTCATGGGGATCATGTGTGGGGACTGCCGGAAGAAAGGAAATGTAAGTAAATTGAGCCGGGTTCAGTTCTGACCATACAGTACACCAACATGGACATCTGTTGATAACCCCCACGACACCATATGGCCAAAAGTAGGTGGATACCCCTCTAGATTGTTGGGTTCAGGCAGTAGTGTTACTACCAGGGTTGCAAAGGTCACACATCATGGTTTCTTGCATCGGGGCTGTGACGGGAGTGACTTTGGGTGGGGGGCCCATGGAACACAGCCCCCTTTGGAGAGGTGGGGAGACCCCTATCCCCTGTCATTGATATTACATCAATGATGTCACAAGCATCCCCCCTCCTTGTGTAGGTGAAGCTGTGGTGCACATAATGCCTTGACCATAGCTGATTGGGCCAGCACTGACAGCTTCATTCTGGGTTTGGAGCAAACATGGGTATGATTGGAACTCAAGCTCATCGCTAGTGTAAAAGAACTTGAGTGGCCTACATGGAGCCATAACCTCAACTTTACAGACCACCATCACCATCTCATCCAACACCAGGATCTGACCTTGGGTTCAGCTCCCCCATATCCCTATTATGTGTAAGTCACCCTGTGCCTGTTAGGGGTGCAGGGTGAAATGTCCTGCTATTGTGTAGACATATATAGGTGAGGTGTAGGGGTTGTTCATTGTTTATTGTCATGTGGTCCCATTGTTCTATTGTTTCTTGCTTGCTAGCAAAATATTATGGGATGTATGTGTTTATGTGTATTGGCTTGGTGGGAGGTGTCTGCTGTGTGTCTCTTGTTACTAAATGTTTTGCCCCGCCCTATGTATATATCTTGTGTCTATGTTAAAATAAAGCAGTCCATTTTCTGTTTTAATACGAGTCTGGTGCTGTCTCGTCCTGTTGGGTCAGCGGTGGTGTCCGTGGATCTGTGTTCGGAGAGGGAAGTGAGAGTCTAATGGAAATACCCTAGTGCAGTCGGGGTCCGGTTCCGTTACAGGGGCCCTTCTAGATTCTGGGTTTACTGTAGGTGTTTCCAGTGAAAAGTACTGTTGATGTTACAACATACAAACACATTGTACACAATTGTGCTCTTTCAACCTTGTGGCAACAGTCTGGGGAAGGCTCTTTCTGTTCCAACAGAACTCTGCCCCTCTGCACAAAACAAACTCCATAAAGACATGGTTTGATGAGTTTGGCTTGGCGTTATGGTGGTCTTGGGTTCAGTCCAAATCCAGAAGGAAGTTGCCAGTGCAATGTCAGTCAGCTGCAGCCAATGTCTTTGACCTAATATGGCCATGTGACCATATTACATCAATGATGTCACAAGCACCCCCCTCCTTGTGTAGGTGAAGCTGTGGTGCACATAATGCCTTGACCATAGCTGATTGGGCCAGCACTGACAGCTTCATTTTGGGTTTGGAGCAAACATGGGTATGATTGGAACTCAAGCTCATCGCTAGTGTAAAAGAACTTGAGTGGCCTACATGGAGCCATAACCTCAACTTTATTGACCACCATCACCATCTCATCCAACACCAGGATCTTACCTTTCAAATATTCTTTTGGCTGAATGAACTGAATTTCCCAAAGACATACACCAAAATCTTGTGTAAAGCCTTCCCAGAAGACTAGGAAGTTTTAGTCGCAAAGGGAGAACCACCTGCATATTAATGCCCATGGGTTTGAGATATCCATCAAGCTCTTCTAAACGATCAAGCATCCACAAACCGTTGACCATATAGTATACTAAATATTATGACACCTTTGTGGCCACTGCAGGTATTTGATCCTTTAGGTAGGCTTGAGCTGCATGCAGTGGTTCCCCCCACTGGCTTGTATGTTCTGTAGTGAGGAAACCACAGTGGGAGGGGCAGTTATTCATAAACCTGAAATACCCCCAGTGGCTGGGGAGCATTGAAGTGGCAGAAAACCAAGACATGGTAGTTGGGTAATTGGTTTTCAAGTCAGTAATTGGGTTTCTTTTACAAGAATGGCCCTCTTATATAAGTTACCCTGTGGTGTCGGGGTCAGTTTAATGCAGTGCATGATAAAGCACCATGTAAGGCGTTTCAATGCACTGTGATGTAGAATACAGGTCTGAATGGGTCTTAAAGGATAGAAGGTGCTAAACCAAAGGTAGGAAAATGGATCTGAGATACAGAAATATACACTATATTGCCAAAAGTATTTGTTGGCCTGCCATTACACGCACATGAACTTTAATGGCATCTCAGTCTTAGTCTGTAGGGTTCAATATTGAGTTGGCCCCGCCCTTTGCAGCTATAACAGCTTCAACTCTTCTGGGAAGGCTGTCCACAAGGTTTAGAAGGGTATCTATGGGAAGGTTTGACCATTCTTCCAGAAGCACATTTGTCAGGCCAGGCACTGATGTCGGGGGAGGAAGCCTGGCTCACAGTCTCCACTCTAATTCATCTCAAAGGTGTTCTATGGGGTTGAGGTCAGGACTCTGTGCAGGCCAGTGAAGTTCCTCCACCCCAAACTCGCTCATTTATGTCTTTATGGACCTTGCTTTGTGCACTAGTGTGCAGTCAGGTTGGAACAGGAGGGGGCCATCCCCAAACTTTTCCCATGAAGTTGGGAGCATGAAATTGTCCAAAATGTCTTGGTATGCTGATGCCTTAAGAGTTCCCTTCACTGGGCCAAGCCCAACCCCTCAAAAACAACCCCACACCATAATTCTCCCTCCACCAAATTTTACATTTGGCATAGTGCAGTCAGGCAAGTGCCGTTCTCCTGGCAACCACCAAGCTCAGACACGTCCATCAGATTGCCAGACAGAGAAGCAAGATTCATTACTCCAGAGAACACGTCTCCATTGCTCCAGGGTCTATGTAGCTGCTTAGCCATGGAAACCCATTCCATGAAGCTCTCTACGCACTGTTGTTGTGCTATTCTGAAGGCCACATGAAGTTTGGAGATCTTTAGCTATTGACTCTGCAGACAGTTGGCGACTTCTGCGCACTGTGCGCTTAAGCATGGCTGACCCCACTCTGTCATGTGACGTGGCCTACCACTTGGTGGCTGAGTTGCTGTTGTTCCCAGTTGCTGCCACTTTGTTATAATCCCACTAACAGTTGAGCGTGGAATATTTAGTAGCCAGGAAATGTCATGGATGGACTTATTACACAGGTGACCACCTATCACGGGACCACGCTTGGAGTCACTGAGCTCCTGAGAGCGACCCATTCTTTCACCAATGTTTGTTGAAGCAGTCTGCATGCCTAGGGGCTTGATTGTATACACCTGTGTCCATGGAGGTGATTGGAGCACCTGAATCACATGATTTGGAGGGGGGTCTCAATACTTTTGGCAATATAATGTATCTGAGATAGAAGCACCACATCACAATTTAATAACTCAGATACACATTTTTCCATTATAGATGCCAATGTGTTCTGGGGGCCCAACAATGTCCCCTTCATCAGGGCTATAATTGAGCCATCCTGTTACCTAGCCTTCCTGACAACCCCAACACAACCCCACCTCCCCCGAATTGGGGTTTCACAAAATAAGGGAGCCAGAGCGGTGTCCACAAGTGCTGGATAACTATGTTGGATCCCTGATGAAGGCGGCAATGCTGAGTCCCTGAAACGATAGCAATACCAGCAGGACAACCCTAGGGTTCACAGCTATCTATCGAAGGTGAAGAAATAGTAATCAGCACAACTACTAGCTCCAGGTTCTGGAACAGTCTGGTAGTGGGTGACGATTGTTAGGGTGACTTTAATTGGGGGGTCCGTATGGCACTAAGGGCAAGCTCCCAGAAGTACTGTAGCAGACTCTGTGTTGAGAGGAGAAGAAGCGCCTCTAAGTGCAGCACAACACTTTAATGAAGATCAAAAGTATGAACGCTCACATTTGAGAGGTTAAAATTAGGCATGTAATATGGTGTAACATCGGACAGGAATGGGCTGTCATCTGTGTCACTGAGTCCACGTCCCGCTGGAGCAGCGTGGTGGCTGGAAGGAGACAGCTGTGGAGCCGGCCGGCGTGCACGTACTCCTCAGAGCCGGGTGGAACGCTTGCTAGAGTGCAGCGTCGGCGTGATGACGTCAGTGGACCAAGGTGCAATTCGACGCATTTAGTTTTTGCCAGCGCATGCTCCGTAACGCGTCACATTGCACCTTCATGCCGACACTGCGCTCCAGTGTGCGTTCCACCCGGCCAGAAGTACTGTAGCAGACTCTGTGTTAATGAGAGAAGGAGAAGAAGCGCCTCTAAGTGCAGCATAACACTTTAATGAAGGAGCGCAGTGTCGGCATGGACGTGATGACTTCACAAGGTGCAATGCGACGCGTGACGGAGCAAGGGCGGACTGACAACTCTCGGGGCCCCCGGGCAATAGGGGATCATGGGGCCCCTGTGTCCTCGCCCACACTCAAACCACACCCAAAAAAAGCCTATGAAAGGTACTGGGGGCATCTCATGGGGCCCCCTACTGACCCTGGGCCCTCGGGCAGTGCCCGAGCGCTCAAATGGTCAGTCCGCCCCTGTTACGGAGAATGCTGTGGCAAAAACGAAACATGTCGCATTGCACCTTGGTCCACTGACGTCATCACGCCAACGCTGCACTCTAGCGTGCGTGCCACCCGGCTCTGAGGAGTACGTGCACGCCGGCCGGCTCCACAGCTATCTCCTTCCAGCCACCATGCTGCTCCAGCGGGACGTGGACTCAGTGACACAGATCACAGCCCATTCCTGTCCGATGTTACACCATATTACATGCCTAATTTTAACCTCTCAAATGTGAGTGTTCATACTTTTGATCTTCATTAAAGTGTTGTGCTGCACTTAGAGGCGCTTCTTCTCCTTCTCTCATTCACAGCTATCTATCCACTGTCCCAAGTATCCAAACCAAAAGTAGGTCTGCGGCCAAAAGGAAAGCCAACACTTCGGGGATTTCCACTTCATCAGGGCTTATAAAGTCTGAAGCAGAAAGGATACTTGGACCAGGGGAGGACTGACAACTCATGGGGCCCCCAGGCAATAGGGGATCATGGGGCCCCTGTGTCCTCGCCCACTCTCAAACTACACCCAAAAAAGCCTATGAAAGGTACCAATGGGCATCTCATGGGGCCCCCTACTGACCCCGGGCCCTCGGGCAGTGCTCGAGTTCCCAAATGGTCAGTCTACCCCTGACTTGGACTATACCATGTTCTGATCCCTCTAGCAGCTGGTATGACAGTATTATGTTTGATGTCATATTTCACAAACATGTTACGGTTTATTGTGATCTAATTGGAGTGACCTGCACAGGGGCGGACTGACAACTCATGGGGCCCCCGGGCAATAGGGGATCATGGGGCCCCTGTGTCCTTGCCCAAACTCAAAAAAGCCTATGAAAAAGGTAACAGGGGCATCTCATGGGGCCCCCTACTGACCCTGGGCCCTCGGGCAGTGCCCGAGTTTCCAAATGGTCAGCCCACCCCTGGACCTGCATATACCATGTCCTGTGTGTTTGCTCGATCCCATACATATTGTGCTCCAGTATTAATCCTACTTTGTTTTGTTCCTCTGCAGGATGAAGCCTGAACTTGAAGAAGCTCCCTCCACGTATTTCGACCCCTTCCTCAATCTGCACTGAAAACTCTTTTTCCGATCACTCTACTCCTTCGCACTTTATGGTGAAACGACTCCTCCAATGGGATTTTGACGAGTCTCTTGACTTTTTTTTGTAATTTAATTTAAGTCCACCCCAACGTTCAGTTTTGGATGGAGGGCAGTGGGCCAACCTTCACTTCCATCAGGACTTGCAGGATGAGGTCTCTGCAGCTGAGCTCTCACCTCCCCAGTCATGGTGAGAAGTCTTCTTCCATATGATGTGAACTAGAGTCTTGAGTCCAGCAGGGAGGAGACCTCTTCACAATGGCAATGGTGGAGGGATAGAGCTGGGAACTCAGGTACAGAGGTGTCACTGGCGCTGTAGGTTCAATGGGTTATATGTTTACATACAGTCATGGCCAGAAATATTGGCACCCTTGCATTTCTGTCAGATGAGTCCAGATCTCAATCCCATAGAGCTCCTGTGGAGAGATCTCAGACCAGCAGTTGGGAAAAAGAACCTTTCCAGTCTGAGAGACCTGTAGCAGTTGGCGAAAGAAGAGCGCTCCAAAATTCCAGTAGAGAATCTGACGCATTCCACGCAAAAACCCCCAAAAATGGACTGGACAAAATTATTGGCACCCTCAAATTAATATTTGGTAGCACACCCCTTGGAAAAAATACCTGAAATCAATGGCTTCCTGTAACCATCAATGGAAGAAACTCATTGATCTTTACAGGAAGCCATTGATTTCAGGTACTTCTTCCAAGGGGTGTGTTACCAAATATTACATGGAGGGTGCCAATAATTTTGTCCAGTCCATTTTTGGGGTTTTGCGTGGAATGTGTCAGATTTGGCTTTTTGTTTCTCCACTTTTTTGTGTCACACTGATACAAACAGAAGTATTAAACATGAGAATGCTGAAACATTTGTAATTGCAACAATTTTCCGGGTGAAGTGGCGCATTATCTGAGAGAAATGGCGGAGGGGCAAGATTTTTGACCATGACTGTATACTTGTGACACACATTATATTAAAATATATATATACACACCATAAAAAGGTTGTTTAAAAAAATAAAAATCTATCAATATATATTTGATTAACCCTCCTCACAATGTTTACCTTACACCCTAAATAATGTTTGGTGAGGCTAAAACTAACTCAGGAAGATTCCAAGTGAGCAACATTTCTGCAACACAAGAGTGGAGAGCAGCTAGATTTAAAGTGTTACTAAACCCTGGACCCTGCATTCACTATATCCACTCTCCCCGGACCCTGCATTCGCTATATCCGCTCTCCCCGGACCCTGCATTCACTATATCCGGTCTCCCCGGACCCCGCATTCACTATATCCGGTTTTCCCGGACCCCGCATTCACTATATCCGCTCTCCCCGGACCCTGCATTCACTATATCCGCTCTCCCCGGACCCCGCATTCACTATATCCGGTCTCCCCGGACCCCGCATTCACTATATCCGGTCTCCCCGAACCCCGCATTCACTATATCCGCTCTCCCCGGACCCGGCATTCACTCTATCCGGTCTCCCCGGACCCCGCATTCACTCTATCCGGTCTCCCCGGACCCCGCATTCACTCTATCCGGTCGCCTCGGACCCCGCATTCACTCTATCCGGTCTCCCCGGACCCCGCATTCACTATATCCGGTCTTCCCGGACCCCGCATTCACTATATCCGCTCTCCCCGGACCCCGCATTCACTATATCCGGTCTACCCAGACCCCGCATTCACTATATCCGGTCTCCCCGGACCCCGCATTCACTATATCCGGTCTCCCCGGACCCCGCATTCACTATATCCGGTCTCCCCGGACCCCGCATTCACTATATCCGGTCTCCCCGGACCCCGCATTCACTATATCCGGTCTACCCAGACCCTGCATTCACTATATCCGGTCTTCCCGGACCCTGCATTCACTATATCCGCTCTCCCAGGACCCTGCATTCACTATATCCGGTCTCCCCGGACCCCGCATTCACTCTATCCGGTCTCCCCGGACCCCGCATTCACTATATCCGCTCTCCCCGGACCCCGCATTCACTATATCCGGTCTCCCCGGACCCCGCATTCACTATATCCGCTCTCCCCGGACCCCGCATTCACTATATCCGCTCTCCCCGGACCCCGCATTCACTATATCCGCTCTCCCCGGACCCTGCATTCACTATATCCGCTCTCCCCAGACCCCGCATTCACTATATCTGCTCTCCCCAGACCCTGCATTCACTATATCCGCTCTCCCCGGACCCCGCATTCACTATATCTGCTCTCCCACAGTACACACAACATGGAAATGTAATTATTTTAGTAAATAATAAACTGCTAAATACCTTTTCTCATCAGCAGTATAAAGCAGTCTTGTGACTTCTATCAGTGTCCAGCAGAGCACTGGTTAAAGCTTTCTTTCTGCTCTTCCTGCTCTAGGAGGATGCAGAACCCCTGACCTCTGTCTGGACAGTGTTGATTGGCCCTGTCCTGATCACATGCACTCTCCTAAGAAAAAAAAAAAACCTCTGTAGCAATACACACCAAACTGAGCATGTGTAAAATGCCTAAGGTTCAGCCTGTCTTATCAGGAGAACAGAGGTGGTTACTTGAAAAAGGGGAAGAACAGAGAAGACAGGATCAAAGGGCCTTTTTACACAATGCAGAGGATTAACCCCTTAGGTCCCACAGTGAGTATAACAAGCATGCTTCCCTGCATCTACAGACTGATTGTACTGTTGTGGGTTCAGTAACACTTTAATGTCAGGTTATTATTGCTGTCTGGGTCCCTGTTGGCTCTACACATCTCTGTGTGATCTCCCCCATGGGGGTCTCTGAGTTCAATATTTCTTCACCTATGACCACTTTGGGCTGATGCCGAGGTATACATGTTAGTCTGTGTAATAAAGTTGAACCCCGGGTCTAGCATCCTCAATCCCGTCATGTGTGTTCTCCCTGGAATCTCGCTGTGCTTTGTGTATTTCTTCCTGATCTGGGCTGTAATCCAATGGGAGGCTTTTCCTTCCTGTAATACAGACCAGCCACTGCTGCCCACTCCCCTTCTGCAGGGTGACTGGTCTTGTCTCCGCCCCCTCCTCCTGTAGACAGCCTATAGGGAAGCTGCTGGGCCCCTCCCACAGCTCAGCCCTCTGCACAGGCTCTGTACAGCACAGGGATGATGCCACGGCTACTTTGACAAGGTAATATCTGGGTTTTTAAAGGCACTGGAGCAGAAAAAAGTGGATTTATTTCCTGCGTGTATATTGAGGAATATACTTGGATGAAACTTTTATTTGCTTTAAAAAAAAAAAAAAACAGGCAATTTGCAACTTGTGTACATTTGCCTGGCTAGTACAATAGTATTTAGTGCCCGGTCATAGCAGTGCAATTTGGGGATTGAAATCGCACCTGAAATCGCATCTAATGAATGTGAATGTCAGTGTCCTAACCTGTGCGATTTGCTGCAGCACGATTCCTAAAGTAGCTTTTGCATTACTTTTTTTGCAGTTTTGTTGCGATTTCACATGCATAGAGTATACTGGAACTGGACACTCTCATTCACATTCATTAGATCCGATTTCAGGTACCATTTCAATTCCAAAATCGCAGCGGTGTGAACCAGGACTAAAGTAGTTCTTGCATGACTTTTTTTTTGCAGTTTTATTGCGATTTCACATACATAGAATGCAATGGAAATTAAGACATTCACATTCATTAGATCTGATTTCAGGTATGATTTCAATTCCCAGAACGCACCTGTAATCGCATCTAATGAATGTGAATGTCAGTGTCTTAACCTGTGCGATTTGCTGATTCCTAAAGTAGTTCTTGCATGACATTTTTGCAGTTTTGTTGCGATTTCACAGACATAGAATACAATGGAAATTAAGACACTCACATTCACGTTCATTAGATCCAATTTCAATTCCCAAATCGCACCTGAAATCGCAGCGGTGTGAACCAGAGCTAAAGTAGTTCTTGCATGACTTTTTTGCAGTTTTGTTGCGATTTCACAGACATAGAATACAATGGAAATTAAGACACTCACATTCACGTTCATTAGATCCAATTTCAATTCCCAAATCGCACCTCAAATCGCAGCGGTGTGAACCAGAGCTAAAGTAGTTCTTGCATGACTTTTTTGCAGTTTTGTTGCGATTTCACATACATAGAATATAATGGAAATTAGGACTTTCACATTCACATTCATTAGATCCGATTTCAATTTTCAAATCGCACCTGAAATTGCGGCAGTGTGAACCTAGGCTAAAGTAGTTCTTGCATGACTTTTTTGCAGCTTTGTTGAGATTTCGCATACATAGAATACAATGGAAATGAAGACATTCACATTCATTAGATCCAATTTCAGGTACCATTTAAATTCCCAAATCGCTCCTGAAATCGCATCTAATGAATGTGTATATCAGTGTCTTAACCTGTGCGATTTGCTGCAGCGCGATTCCTAAAGTAGCTTTTGCATGACTTTTTTGCAGTTTTGTTGCGATTTCACATACATAGAATATAATGGAAATTAAGACACTCACATTCATTAGATCCGATTTCAATTCCCAAATCGCACCTGAAATCGCAGCGGTGTGAACCAGAGCTAAAGCAGTTCTTATATGACTTTTTTGCAGTTTTGTTGCGATTTCACAGACATAGAATATAATGGAAATTAAGACTTTCACATTCATTAGATCCGATTTCAGGTACCATTTCAATTCCCAAATTGCACCTGAAATCGCATCTAATGAATGTGTATATCAGTGTCTTAACCTGTGCGATTTGCTGCAGCGCGATTCCTAAAGTAATTCTTGCATGACTTTTTTGCAGTTTTGTTGTGATTTCACATACATAGAATATAATGGAAATGGCACTGAAATTGCACACAAATCATGCGATTTTAAATCGCAGTGGTGTGACCGGTGACAGTATATGAAAAGCATTAATGAAAAGCATTCTGGGTGACAGTCCTGATATGATGCTCCCTGTATACCCCCAACAAGGTGGTTGGCTCAATGCTGTGTGAAGGAGAATGGAGCAGCTTGGGAAATGCTGTGCTCGGTGTCAGGGGGATCGGTTCTCCACAGGGGCGGACTGACCATTTGGAAACTCGGGCACTGCCCGAGGGCCCGGGGTCAGTAGGGGGCCCCATGAGATGCCCCTGGTACCTTTTTCATAGGCTTTTTTGAGTTTGGGCAAGGACACAGGGGACCCATGATCCCCTATTGCCCGGGGGCCCCATGAGTTGTCAGTCCGCCCCTGCAGGGGCCCCATGATCCCCTATTGTCCGGGGGCCCCATTAGTTGTCAGTCCGCCCCTGGATCTCCAGTTCTCAAGACTCGGAGGAAATGGTTCCCAATGTCTTATTGATATAGAAACCAGCCAAGGAGGAAACAATATAAGTCACCATTCACATTGTGCAATTTGTGTGCAATTTCAGCACGATTTCAGAAGACTTTATTGCTACTTGTGAAGATTTTCAATGATTTCTTGCAATTTGAATTTCTGTGCGATTTCCATTGTATTCTATTTATGTGAACTGCAACAAAACTGCAGAAAACCAAATGCAAGAACTACTGCAGCAAATCGCACGTATTTGGACGCAGACATTCACATTCATCAGATGCGATTTCCGGAACCGAGCCAATATGAGCGCTCTAATCCCGGACAATAGGCTGCAATTTGCAAGTCGCATGGCATGCAAATCTCATCCAGTGTGTGGCCGAGGTCTTAACAAAAGTCAATGCAAGTCACGGTGAAATCAGAAAAAAAGTAGTGCAGGAGCTGTTTTTGAAATCGCACTACTTCAAATCGCTTTCATTAAGACGGTGCCATAGAAGTACATTGGATACAACTTCAGGTACGATTTGTAAATCACATGCCGCACCTAAAGTCGCACCGGTGTGACCGGGGATGTCAGCTGTAATCTGGTGGGTGTTTTGTCTGTGGAATGCCTTTTAAAGCAGAACTCCGGCCACAAATAACTAAATAAAAGGAATAATCCCTTCTAAAGTTAAAAAATTGAGACAAAAAAATTAAACTTCATTCAAGAGATTTCCCCCTCACAGCATTTTATTTTCTGACACGAGGTGTCTTCAGTTTGCAGACTAGCATCGTTCAACCCACTTCCTCTGAGCCCAGGTCTGCCTGGTCCCTTCCCCAGCCTGGACAAAGAAAGGAGAAGCAGCACAGTGATGAGCTGTATCTCTCCATCACTCTGCTCTCTCCTCCTATCAGCATGCTTCTTTGAACTGATTGGCTTCTTGTGCTGCTTCTTCCTTTCACACTCCAGCCCTGTTGTACGGAAACTGCAGAAGGCCGATACCAGGTAACACTGCTTGCATTTCAAAAAAATGTGTCTTGTGTCTTTCTACAGTATGTCTGCTTAAAGCCGGCCATACACGGGTCGAATTCTGAAAGAATTTTCTTTCGAAAATCTCTTCTAAGAATTTTTGGTCGAATTTCGCACCATTAGTGGGTCGTAGAAACGGATGATTTTCGTATGACCTTTGAATTTCAGTGATGGAAATTTTTTGAATAACGAACAAATTTCAAATCAATGATGGGAGAATCGTGCGAGAAATAGAAACATGAGCTGTGACCTGGAAAGAAAAGAAAATTGATGGCCATGAAAATTCTTTCCTGTACAAACATGAGGAGAAATTGAAGTCTTGGTTGGTTGAATTTCGAAATCAACGATGGCGCCATCGCATTACAAAACGCACAAAATTTCTGATTTTCTAAAGAAAATTCGTCTGGAATTGGACCCGTGTATGGCCTGCCTAGTCTATAAAGTCATGTTGATGTATCTGTTTTGTATCGATTTGTTACTCAATAAAGACTTCGATGTCCCAGGTGGAGAATGAACAGATCATCCGTGTTTTCTTCTGTGCTTCCATACTTTCTTTAATAATTTCATTTGTTTCATTTCATTTCAAAAATTGAATTTTAATGGTATAATTAACCCCTTAACGACGGAGGGTAAAACAAATGTTAACCTCTTCACGGCGGCGCCTCCCGGCCCTTTAAGGGGTTTCAGAAGCGGGAAGGGCGGGGCGGAGTTTTAGGGTCATGTGACCGCCGTGATTTCGCTGCCACACGATCGGAAAAGGTCCCGATCGCAAGAGGAGATCTGGATCTTTCCGTGTGACACTGACATACGTGCTGGGAATGTGCAGGGCGTGCGCTCTCAGCGCATATTTGTTTTCAAATGATACGCAAATATCGGCGTCAAGGCCCAGCCAACCAAGTTGGAACCGCACTGATATGACCGCTCTAATTGCGGACAATAGGCAACGATTTGGCATGTATGAAATCGCATGCCAATTCGCATCCAGTGTGACCGGGGTCTTCGGCTTGGTTCACGCTGGATGCGATTTAAAATAGTTTTATTTGAGATTTCACCACGATTTGTTTGATATTTCCCAACGATTTCTTGCGTTTTCCGTTGGGCTTTGCAGTGCGATTTCTATTGTAGTCTAATGTGAAATCCCAACAAACTGCAGAAATAGTAATACAAGAACAGGGGCGGACTGACAACTCATGGGGCCCCCGGGCAATAGGGGATCATGGGGCCCCTGCAGGGGTGGACTGAGAACTCATGGGGCCCCCGGGCAATAGGGGATCATGGGGCCCCTGTGTCCTTGCCCACACTTAAAAAAGCCTATGAAAAAGGTACCAGGGACATCTCATGGGGCCCCCTACTGACCCTGGGCCCTCGGGCAGTGCCCGAGTTTCCAAATGGTCAGTCCGCCCCTGTACAAGAACTACTTTTGAAATCGCGCTGCAGCAAATTGCGTATGTGAAGACGCTCACATTCACATTCATTAGATCTGATTTCAGGTAGGATTTCAATTCCCAAATCACACCTGAAATCGCGGCGGTGTGAACCAGGCCTTAACCACTTGCCATCCGGTCGCTGTATATAAACGACCGGACGGTGGCAGTCCAGGGTTGGGTTGCTGTTCATAAACGGCGCCCGCCATTTTGGACTATGCGCGCTCCCTGGGAGCACGCAGCACTGTGATCCAGTGTCCGCTGTGTCCTCCAGACACAGTAGAACACCGATCGTCATACGGGACCTCTGTGTGAGGTCCCGATCATGTGATCACTGATTGGCCAATCAGTGATCACATGCAAAGTAGTAAGCAAGATGTCACTTCTGACATCATTGCTTACTACGGTTGAAATCTGTGAATGACCACAGAGGTCACATGGTACAGGGCTATTCACAACTGCCTTGTATCATGTGACAAGCTGTGACCAATCACAGCTCACACAGTAGTTCTCAATGGCTGCAAGAATGCAGCCAGAGAGAAGGAGAAATGATTGCTTTTACAGCCCTTATGGGTGTAAAAGCAATCAGTGCAGAAAAAAAAAAATCTTCATCACCCCCCACAAGTAGTACAGTGTCACCATGGTGACACTGTACTGCTAGGGTGACATTATGGAGAAAAAAAACCCATAAATAATAATATAAAAACATAAAATAAAAATGTAAAAAAAATTTTTTTAAATTATAATTTTTGGTTATAAACTAATTTGGGTTATTTTTTTTTTTTTTTACTAAAAAGATAACTGAATAAATTTTGGCCAAGATTTATGATGAAATATTATTTATCAGTGCGATTTGAAGTAGCGTGATTTCAAAAATAGTTCTTGCTACTTCAAGTTAAGTCCGCGGTCGCACAGGGTGAGACTTGGCATGCGATTTTCATGCCATAAGGCTTGCAAATCGCATGGCAAGTCGTACCCTATTGTCTGCAATTACAACGGACATATTGGTGCAATGCTAACTTGGTCATAGCCGCACCGATTTCTAAAGTAGAAAATGAACTACTTTTGGTGCGATTTGCATAGACATCTGTGTCAGATGTCTTGCAAATCGCACCTCAAATCGGCATGTCACCTGACTTTGAAAACATGCAAATTCACTATAAATCGCACAATTTCAAAGTCGGAATCAGGGTGAACCAGGGCTTAAAGGTCCTGACCCTGCTGAGTGGAGCGGTGCACAGGAGATTCCCCCCAAGCCCAGCCCAGGTGTACAGAGTGACAGTGGGAGTACCTTGGTCCTGGCCTTGGTGAGTGGAGCGGTGCACAGGAGATTCCCCCCAATCCTAGCCGAGGTCCATGGAGGAGATTCCAGGAGACAAGCAGTTCCTCTAGGAGAGCTGGACAGGGCCGTAGAAGGTCCTTAACCCATCAGCAGGACCGGTATCTGCTCCTTTGTGCAAGGAGGAACAAGATGAGCCCTGCCAGAGCCCTACAAAGTGACCTCCAGCAGGCCACTGGTGTGAATGTCTCTGACCAAACAATCAGAAACAGACTTCATGAAGCCGTGGTCTTTCTTGCCGGCAAGGGGAAGCAACCACCACCCCCACCAGTACCTGCAGATTGAGGGGAAACCACCTGCACAGGGGGAAGAACCCCTGCCTCCTGCTCCCTCCTGTCCTGCCTCCTGTACCAAGAGAGGTAGCCACTGCCACCGGCACAGAGAGGGTAAGCCACTACCACTGGAACTGCTTCCCTGCTCCCCACCGTGTGCTACACAGCCGCCCCCCCCCCCCCCCATGCCCCTGCCATCGCACAGCCCTGAGCTCCGAGCCCTGAGGGGGGTCTGCCACGCGGCCCACTGCACCTACAGATGCTGGGCCCTATAGCACCCACAGATGCCGGCCCACAGCACCTACAGGCGCCGGCTTACAGCACCTACAGACACCGGGCCCTATAGCACCTACCGATGCCAGCCAACAGCACCTACAGATGTCGGCCTACAGGACCTATAACGCCGGGCCCTACAGCACCTACAGATGCCAGCCTACAGCACTTACAGATGCCGGCCTACAGCACCTACAGGCTCCAGCTTACAGCACCTACAGACCGCCGTGACTAACCATCAGATGACCCAACCACCCACCACTCTCCTTCTCCTCCCACAGATGAGCCTACGAGAACCGACCCAACCTTCCACGTCGTGGCCTGACCTGGCCCTGAGGCCCTCCTGCCTACCCTCGTGAGTAGCGAGACCTGCCACAGCCTACCAAGACCCTGACCCGAGGCCCCTCCATCCACCCCCCGAAGTAGACTTGGCGAGCGACCCTACCCCCGGAAAACGGCCCTGCCTCGGTGAGGCCTACCATCCCGGACCTCCTGTGCCCACTGGATGATCAACCCTATCCTGACCTGCAGCCCACCTGACAACCCCCTCATAACCCTCCAACCTGTGAGTCACGCAGACCGGAACTTGCTACCTGCAAATTACTGAACTGATCCTCATCCACCCAGATCCTACTCACTAGTACTCCTGCTACAAGAAGCTACTTCAACGGAATCCCCCACTGCACGACAGACTTTCCGCATCAATACGCCCTGAGGTGAAACCTTTCACCTCCCTCACTTGACCAGCACTCCATTCACCCTCCTACTATGCCACCTGTACTCTTCCTCATACTCCTCTCCTTTATTCACAAAATCTCCTCCCTCTACCCCCCTACTCCCCCAAAACAACTGTACATCGCACCCTCACTACTTCCATCTCCCCACTACAGCTCCCAACACCTCCTCCTAATACTCCACTCTCCCACCGACCCACACGCCACCACTAACAGATCCAAAGGATTTGCAACCAAGTATTAAAAAGTGAAAGTTTGATTTATGATTATTATTCTGTCCCATTATTTTTGATCCCTTAAGAAGTGGGAGGCACATATGCAAACTGTTGTAATTCCTACACCGTTCACCTGATTTGGATGTAAATACCCTCAAATTAAAGCTGACAGTCTGCAGTTAAAGCACATCTTGTTCGTTTCATTTCAAATCCATTGTGGTGGTGTATAGAGCCAAAAATGTTAGAATTGTGTCGATGTCCCAATATTTATGGACCTGACTGTATATGTATATATATATATATATATATATATATATATATATATTGTATATACCAAGGCCAAGCCTTAAATGAAAAGGTTTATTACTTATACCTCCCGCTACCTATTCCACTGTTATCTGCTGTTTTTGCAATCTAAACTGGCTGATAATCTTCTAAATCCCAAAATTCCAGGAGATTTGGAAAACTATCCCCTGTCCCCACTTCCCATTGCTGCACACTGTGCTCCCTACCTTTGCCCCATGTCACTCCTGTGCAGGGGCGGACTGACCATTTGGAAACTCGGGCGATGCCCGAGGGCCCGGGGTCAGTAGGGGGCCCCATGAGATGCCCCTGGTACCTTTTTCATAGGCTTTTTTGAGTTTGGGCAAGGACACAGGGGCCCCATGATCCCCTATTGCCCGGGAGCCCCGTGAGTTGTCAGTCCGCCCCTGATCCTGTGTTGTTTTTGACTCATTCATTACTATATGGGGTGTTCCTCATACACTCAAACTCTCCAACTTATTGATAAAGGATTTATTTCAAACATTAGAGTCTCTTAAAATATTTATTAAATATGTACAACAGGCCCATCAAGGACAAATCCCTGTAAATTTGAAATACTTGCAAAACCATTGCACAAGCTTCATCTGATATGAAGAGTTTTGCAAATGACTGTAAATTTTTTCCCGACATATGGTGGGTTCTTTGAGGATAATGATGTTGACTCTGCTCCAGGGAATGGGCTGCTTTTGATTTCCCCTGGGGGTTTGGTAAACTTCATCCACTGTTTTTAATTAATAAAAGAATTTCTATAAACTGTGAGACCCCTTATTCAGAAGACTTTTGTCCCTGGACTGCCACGTCGTGAGAGTTGGGACGGGAAGATCTGGTATTAGTTGCCAGAAGTAAGAGATACAACTTATCCAGGAAGAAAATGTCCCCGAGCAACTCATTGTTCACCCTTCTCGCTCTCCTCCCGATAGCTCTGGGAGAACACCCTACCATAGGTGTCCCTAATGGAGGCCCCTGGGGAGAATGGGGCCCAGTGGAATGGTGTCCTTGTGGTTTTCGTGCAAGAGGATTTGCCCTCAAGGTGAGCAGTCTACACTCCACAATTTTTTAAAAACGGTTCTTCATCCTAAAGGTTATGTCTATATTGCCACTTAAAGGGGTCAATCTACCCATTATTATTAATATTATTATTATACAGGATTTATATATTATTATTATTATTATTATTATACAGGATTTATATATTATTATTATACAGGATTTATATATTATTATTATTATTATTATTATTATTATACAGGATTTATATATTATTATTATACAGGATTTATATATTATTATTATTATACAGGATTTATATATTATTATTATACAGGATTTATATATTATTATTATTATTATACAGGATTTATATATTATTATTATACAGGATTTATATATTATTATTATTATACAGGATTTATATATTATTATTATACAGGATTTATATATTATTATTATTATACAGGATTTATATATTATTATTATACAGGATTTATATATTATTATTATTATTATTATACAGGATTTATATATGATTATTATTATTATTATTATACAGGATTTATATATTATTATTATACAGGATTTATATATTATTATTATTATTATACAGAATTTATATATTATTATTATTATACAGGATTTATATATTATTATTATACAGGATTTATATGGCGCCAACAGTTTGCTCAGAGCTTTACAATGTAACGAGTGACAATACAGCAACAATACAGTTCAATACAAGAGGGATAGGAGGGCCCTGATCCTGGGAGCTTACAATCTAGGAGGGAGGGGCTAGTGGTATAAAAGGTAGTAACTGTGGGGGATGGACTGGTTGGAAGAGTAGAAGATTCCATTATTAGCTGAGGGCAGGATAGGCTTCCCTGAAGAGAGAGGTTTTCAGAGATTGTCTAAAAGTGAGCAGAGTAGACGATAGTCTGGTAAATTGGGGTAGAGAGTTCCAGAGGATGGGGGAAGCTCTGGAGAAGTCCTAGAGACGAGCGTGGGAGGAGGAGAAATAATTCAAAATGTGTACTGAATTTTTTTAAAACATTTATTGGAATTGAATTGATTATTCTATTGAGCAATCAGATGTGGGTGGTTGGCGTTAGACCTCTAAACATCTCAGCAAACCTTGGAACCTTTGCATATATACCTGGGTATGTTCCCATTGAACCCCCAATGGCCCCATTCACATCTGTGAAGTTCAAATCTCCAAGATGCTCAACTTCCAAGATCACAAGGTTTTCAGTTATACCTGTTCACACCTGAGCTTAGTGCTACTTGAAGCTTGGGGCCCCATTCATACCTGAGTGTTTTGTAGCTAGGAGTTTCAAAATGCTCAACATCCAAAATCCCATTTCTTTCAATGGTGGCTGTTCACATATGAGCACCCAGACGCCAGTAGCTTGACACCTGATCTCCATCTTCTCCATCTTCTTAGAGGTCTTCATCTCTACATGGACTACGTTTGAGGTTAGTTGAAATGTTTTTGGCACCATACACTTCAATGGGAATGCCAGAATACACTGAAATCAAGTGATTTCAAACATTTTTCAGGTGTCTTTAACCCCTTCACGCCTAAGGGTAAAACAAATCATAAATGCCTAAGCACAATTTTGCAACGTTGACCTGTGTTAATAAAACTGTACATATCATCACAACTACTTTGTACATCCGGGTGGATTATACCGCAATTTTTTTTCAGGACAAATTGGGCTTTCATTTGGTGGTGAATGGTAATGGATATCTCCTGATTTTGTTTTTATTATCAAAGGAAAACTGGCCCAAAATAGTACAAAAAAAACATTTTTTTTATTTAGCTGTGTGTTTCTTGTTACTACCATAACCTACCACCAAAGAACAACCCAAAATGAATTCTCCAGCTCTTGACGATCGCAGCGATACCATATATGTGTATGTAATTTGTTGTTTGTACCCGGAGTACAGCCCAGAAACAATAGTGCGTATTTTGTTTTTGTCCTTTTTATTTTTTTTTTACCTAAAACACACTGACATTGACACTAATACCATTTTTTCTAAATTATGACCTTTTGACCTTGATTTTTGACCCTGACCTTGACCCAAACACTTTCCCTGGCACGGAACTAGATCAAACCTTGATCTAGGTATTTTTTCTTTATTTTTTTTTATTTTATTTTTTAATATTTATTTATTTATCTTTTTTTTTTTGTTACAAACATTTTTTTCCTCTCTATGCCAGGAATAAGAGAGATACAATGTATCTCTCTCCTCCATTCACAGAGAGTGTAAGAAACAAGGGGGTCGGGCTATACAGCGATCATGTGACCCGGAATCAATCGTTAGTACGGGACCCAGGGCTCTCAGTGACACCGCAGTCTTTTTGCTGGGAGCCCGCCATGCTCCCAGCAGAAAGACAGGTACGCAAATATGCGGCCCCCAAAAAAAGCCCAGTTCTGTGAGGTTGCATATTTGTGTTACAGTCAGGTCCATAAATATTGGGACATGGACACAATTCTAACATTTTTGGCTCTATACACCACCACAATGGATTTGAAATGAAACAAACAAGATGTGCTTTAACTGCAGACTGTCAGCTTTAATTTGAGGGTATTTACATCCAAATCAGGTGAACGGTGTAGGAATTACAACAGTTTGCATATGTGCCTCCCACTTGTTAAGGGACCAAAAGTAATGGGACAGAATAATAATCATAAATCAAACTTTCACTTTTTAATACTTGGTTGCAAATCCTTTGCAGTCAATTACAGCCTGAAGTCTGGAACGCATAGACATCACCAGACGCTGGGTTTCATCCCTGGTGATGCTCTGCCAGGCCTCTACTGCAACTGTCTTCAGTTCCTGCTTGTTCTTGGGGCATTTTCCCTTCAGTTTTGTCTTCAGCAAGTGAAATGCTCAATCAGATTCGGGTCAGGTGATTGACTTGGCCATTGCAGAACATTCCACTTCTTTCCCTTAAACTCTTTGGTTGCTTTTGCAGTCTGCTTTGGGTCATTGTCCATCTGCACTGTGAAGCGTCCAATGAGTTGTGAAGCATTTGGCTGAATATGAGCAGATAATATTCTCGAAACACAGAATTCATCCGGCTGCTTCTGTCAGCAGTCACATCTCCAAACTATGGTCCTCCAGGCGTTGAGGAACTGCAAGTCCCATGAGGCCTTGCAAGACTTTGAAAGCCACAGCCAAGACTCCCAGAGGCAGAGGTTAGGTGGGACTTGCAGTACTTCAACAGCTGGAGGGCAATAGTTTGGAGACCCCTACTCTAGAAGACTAGATGATGTGATGACATTGATACAATGGGACTAGTCTGTTCAGGCAGAGATTGCATTGTTGGATCACAAGTCTCTACTTGGCAGTCTAGCAGTGGGGTCCTCTCAGGCTCTAGAAGACTAGATGATGTGATGGCATTGATACAAGGGGGCTAGTTTGTTCAAGTAGAGATTGCATTGTTGGATCATAAGTCCCTACTTGGCTACTTGGCAGTCTAGCAGTGGGGTCCTCTCAGGCTCTAGGAGACTAGATGATGTCAAAACAGAGGGACTAGTCTGTGCAGACAGAGGTTGCATTGTTGGATCACAGATCTCCACTTGGCAGTGGGGTCCTCTCAGGCTCCAGAGGACTAGATGATGTGATGACATCAGTACAGGGGGACTAATCTTTGCAGGCACAGATTGTATTGCTGGGCCACAGATCTCTACATCCTTTTCATATCCTGAATAAAGCAGGCTATAACTGATTATGAATGAAATATTAGTTAAACCTACTGATGCTTTTTCAAGCTCTACTTTTCATTTATTCTCCAGGTTTGAAGGTTAGATTGGATGGACCGCTTAGTTTTTTTTCTGCCATCACTTTTCTCTGTTTGTTGAAAAACTAAGAATACGATAAACACCTTATCAATTAACTATTATGTTTATTTTTCAGTTGGTTCATCAGATAAAAAAAATTGGTAATTTGATGTTAAAAGGGAGACAGAATAATCTGGTTCCCAAGGGATAAAGAAGGTTTGGTGTTCTAAAGAGACACAGTGCCTATGAATGTCGAGAGCTATGAGTGTAGTCTTGATGAGCCCTGATATGCGAAGTATAATAGTGAATACAAAAGCCCTAGCTGGTAAATATGCTAAAAGCCACTGAAGACATCACAAAGTGATTAGACAAGCAGACCTAACCTGAGTGCCCTCAGGTTCATAAGCATCGTGTAGTTGTTTGTAAAAAGCTTTTGGATTGGGTGTAACATAATCCTTAGAAAATTGCAAAAGTGGATGCAACAAGATTCTCAGATTTTCAAAGTGGAGGAAAATTGGTTCAAAGATATGTCCTAATGGGTCAACGTAATTTTTGAAATAGTTGATTATACACTCACCAACCACTTTATTAGGTACACCTTGCTAGTTCCAGGTTGGACCCCCTTTTGCTTTCAGAACTGCCTTAGTTCTTCGCGGCATAGATTCAACAAGGTGTTGGAAACATTCCTCAGAGATTTTGGTCCACATTGACATGATAGCATGACACAGTTACTGCAGATTTCCTGAAGAAGCCACGTGATTTAGCGTGACGTAATGCGTAGGTACGCGGGGAGGAACTTCTGCTACGCGGTGATGTCACTTTTGGCATGGTTGTCATCTTGGTGTACCCTATACCCATGCAGTACACCCATAGTGTGTGGTGTAAAGGCGTTTATTGTACTACAAACAAGTGAGTGGGCATTTTTTACCAGTGTGTTTTTGGCTTCATTAAAAAAACGTTATCACACTATGGAGGATCTTTTTGTTTCATCGCTGGGGTCCTGTTTGGAGGGCTTAGAGTATTGCTGATGCCAGGGGCTGGAGGAGACGTAACAGGAAAGGAGAGAGTGCCACCATTGATGACCACAAAGAGTACTACCTGTGAGGATCGTGGGGGATCCTAAAAGCGTGCTGGCACTGTGGGGTCATTTTAAGGAGGTGAGGGGGCATTTTGGCCATTTGAGGATTTTGCACCTATGACCACAATCGCACGAATATCACCTGCATGAGTTTTGATCATTTGGAGCACGATTTGATGTGTTTTTGGACTTTATTTATTGCAGTATTTATGTGTGGGGGATTTTATTTGTATTTGGGGTTAGTGTGGATTTTTGTTTAGTGTTGCTCACAGTTCACATTTTTAGCGAATTCATCCCTGGTTAGAGATGCACACACGCATGTGCATTATTTATATTTTCCCTCAGCTGTGGATTGGAGGGGGATATTATAACATTTTTTGTGAATTGTTTGAACACGTGTATCACTGCATTATGCATATCATTGGTTTTTACACTGTTTGAGGGAATTTGTATATAGCGCTGCACTATTTTTATACATATTTTGCATCACATACACCTTGGGGTGAGGTATTTCAGTGCAAGCAGCTTAGAGATTAGGAATACCCATATAAGCGCAGGAGGACTTTATTATACCAGTTGCTGCAGGTTTGTCGGCTGCACATCCATGAACCATTGATACAAGGCAGGATGGATCCATGCTTCCATGTTTTTTACGTCAAATTCTGACCCCCACCATCTGAATGTCGCAGCTGAAATCCAGACTCATCAGATCAGGAAACGTTTTTTCAGTCTTCTATTATCCAATTTTGATGAACCTGTGTGAATTGTAGCCTCCGTTTCCTGTTCTTAGCTGACAGGAGTGGCACCTGGTGTGGTCTTCTGATGCTGTAGCCCATCTGCTTCAAGGTTCAACATGTTGTGCATTCAGAGATGGTATTCTGCTTACCTTGGTTGTAACTAGTGGTTATTTGAGTTACTGTTGCTTTTTTATCATCTTGAACCAGTCTGCCCATTCTCCTCTGACCTCAACAAGGCATTTTCGTTCGCACAGCTGTCACTCACTGGATATTTCCTCTTTTTTTCAGACCATTCTCTGTAAACCCTAGAGATGGTTGTGCATGACAATCCCAGTAGATCAGCAGTCAGACATGTCCATCTGTCAACAACAACCATGCCGCATTCAAAGTCACATACATCCCCTTTCTTCCCCATTCTGATGCTCGGTTTGAATGTCAGCAAGTCGTCTTCACCGCAACTGAACAGGTGTACCTAATAAAGTGGCTGGTGAGTGTACATTGGTGATTCCAATCCACTTTAAATTGTTTTTCATGGTCAATGAATGGAAGATTCATCTGTTGGGTTAATCATTTATGGCAAGATCCATGTGATTCACTAGAGGTTCTATGAGAAACTTAGGTGAGGGCTAAGCCAAAGCTGGCATAGAGCCTCCAGGTAGGCAGAATAAAACTATGATACTAAGTAAAGTCTGATATCTTCCAAGTCAGAACCAAATCTGAACATTCAGGAATCCTTGTGTTGGTTGATGAACCACATGCAGAACTTCCTTATGCCTGCCATTAGATAGGTAGGCCTGGAGCAAAAAAAAAAAAAAAAACCCTAAGCGCAGGGACGACATGATTGGGGGGAATAGAGGGACAACATATAGGGGTAAAAGAAGGTTTGGGAGTGTGGCTTACCTGATTGGATGGGGATGTTAGGGTGGGTTCACAAGGAGGAAAAAGAGTGTCCGATCTCAGGAAGTCCAGTGGGGAAGTTGGAAGAAGAAGAAGCTTCCCACCCTTCCTCCCCTTCGTGCTTTGGTTTGGATTGTCACGGAGGCCCTGGCGGTGGTTGGTCTTTGGAGGAGGAAAGAATTCTGTATGGAGACAATTTCGGGACCCATCAGTTGTATGGGGACCTCGGTAAATTCCGGTTAGCAAGGGGTTAACTCAGAATAAATAATGGTGGTCACTGCGGATAAGTAGGGTTACCTCCAAACCAGTGGATTGCGGCAGGGGATAAGTAGGATTGTCCCCGAGCTGGTGGGTTGCGGCTGGGGATAAGTAGGATTGTCCCCGAGCTGGTGGGTTGCGGCTGGGGATAAGTAGGATTGTCCCCGAGCTGGTGGGTTGCGGCTGGGGATAAGTAGGATTGTCCCCGAGCTGGTGGGTTGCGGCTGGGGATAAGTAGGATTGTCCCCGAACCGGTGGGTTGCGGCTGGGGATAAGTAGGATTGTGCCCGAGCTGGTGGGTTGCGGCTGGGGATAAGTAGGATTGTCCCTGAGCTGGTGGGTTGCGGCTGGGGATAAGTAGGATTGTCCCCGAGCTGGTGGGTTGCGGCAGGGGATAAGTAGGATTGTCCCCGAGCCGGTGGGTTGCGGCTGGGGATAAGTAGGATTGTCCCCGAGCCGGTGGGTTGCGGCTGGGGATGAGCAGGATTGTCCCCGAGCTGGTGGGTTGCGGCTGGGGATGAGTAGGATTGTCCCCGAGCCGGTGGGTTGCGGCTGGGGATAAGTAGGATTGTCCCCAAGCTGGTGGGTTGTGAAGGAATGTTTTCTGCAAAAGTTGTTGGGTTTATGGCGCTCAAATGAACACGTTTTTCCTCTGTTTATAATTTTTGAAATGTTTTGGAATTTATGTTGAAATAATTATTGGTTAATAAAACGCTGCTATGGCCATTTTGACTCCAAAAACTTGGTATGTGTATTTTGTATAGCTGGAACGGTGGAGGGTATGGCCAGCAGGCTTGGTTAGGTTGGAAGGTGTATATTCTAGCCTTGTCATGACATTTTTAGGCTGTTCTTATTCAATTGTATTCACAGGTTGAAGAAAGGAAGAACATTGAAGATGACACGGCTCTAAACGGGGTTCGTCTGCTCTGTGTGAACCGCAACAACACATCTTTGGAGGGTAGCAACGTGTACCCCATCCAGTCTGCAGAAGCACCGTGAGTAAACCACAACCTGATGGCCGAATGGGTTTTGGGCTTAGCTGAGATTTCCAGGCATTGACTTTTCCATCACAGTCAAAAGAGACAAAAATAAATTGGCTGAAAATTGGACCCCCCAGCATTCACTAAAAATGTCGTGTTGGAAGAGCCGCTTATGGGGCTTATTCATATCTGTGTGATTTTCAAGTAGACCAATGGAGAAGCATCAAAGTGTCGATGCCTATCAACCCATTGACATGGGTTTTGATGAGTTCGACTTTTTCATTCATTTGAAATGAAAAGTATGGGATGGCTTTCCCCCCCCAAATTCTACTTACCTAAGTGGATGCTACATTGGTCCCCTGCTGGCTCTAACTCAATGATCACATGACCGCTAAGTTCTCAGTGCCGCTGTGAGCAGAGAGCGGCGATCATCAGTCGCCCTGCTCTGCTCTGCCTCCCCCTGCACTCACTGGACCGCTGGGCTGTGGAGGGGGGAAGATGCAGCTGGCTCAGGCTCTCAGCAGATCATTGAGGGACTGAGCCAGGTGCCGCTCCAGACTCAGGGGTGGATCCTGACTTTAAAGTCGGGATCTTTCCCCAGCCTGGACAGCGGACTCCAGCCTGCTGTCACTTGGAACCGAGTCACAGGAGTGCAGAACGAACTGCACTCTTGTAATCTGCAGAAGTACAGACAAAAGAGCTTTGGCAACTACTAAAGTGAAGAGGCTGTCCATAGCAACCACTAAAGTGAAGCTGTTGCTCATAGCAACCAGTAACATTAAGCTGCTGCCCATAGTATCAACTAAAGTAAAGCTACTGCTCACAGCAGTATGTCCAATTTTGATCTGTCCATTTATGGATGAAAACCGGACCCCCATGTATTTCTATGGACTTGCAAATGTAAATGGATGAACATCTTTTCACATCCGTTAATATCCGCATCTGTTAACATTCATTTTTTTGAACAGAAGAAAACCCTATTTTTCTTCTGCAAAAAACCCAGAACGGACGAAAAACAGATGTAAACGGATGAAAATGGATCTAAAGGGACGAAAAACAGATGTATACAGATGGAAAAACAGATGTAAACCATTTTTTCTTTGAAAAAAACGTGACTGAACTGAAGAAAAAAAACGGAACGCCCGTGTGAAAGAGGTCTTAGTCCTCATACACACGGGGTAAAGTCACATTAAAAACAATTCTGAACTAGCATTTAGCGGCATTTTACCACGTTTTTTCAAATTTTTTTGTGTTTACAGTTTTTAGCATTTTTTAGAGTTTTTTTTTTTTTACAGGAAAAAAAATTTTTTTAGTCAAAAAGGTAAAAAAACACTGGTTTGCCGCGATTTACCCCTCATGCACACGGGGCGTTTTAATAACGCTGTTAACGTTAGTTGTGTAAAGTCATGTTAAAAACCGGAGTTTTTCACCTTTTTTTAGCGTTTTTACATTAGCGCCTAGTGGCGTTTTTCCGCATTCGCATTTTTTATCAATTTTTTTTTACCAAAAAAAAATTTTTTTGGGTCAAACAAAAGTCCAAAAACGCCGGCGTTGTCCAAAAACGACCCTGCATTCACTATATCCGGTCTCCCCGGACCCTGCATTCACTATATCTGCTCTCCCCGGACCCTGCATTCACTATATCTGCTCTCCCCTGACCCTGCATTCACTATATCTGCTCTCCCCAGACCCCGCATTCACTATATCCGCTCTCCCAAGACCCCGCATTCACTATATCCGCTCTCCCCGGACCCTGCATTCACTATATCCGCTCTCCCAAGACCCCGCATTCACTATATCCGCTCTCCCCGGACCCTGCATTCACTATATCCGCTCTCCCCGGACCCTGCATTCACTATATCCGCTCTCCCCGGACCCTGCATTCACTATATCCGCTCTCCCCGGACCCTGCATTCACTATATCCGCTCTCCCCGGACCCTGCATTCACTATATCTGGTCTCCCCGGACCCCGCATTCACTATATCTGGTCTCCCCGGACCCCGCATTCACTATATCCGCTCTCCCCGGACCCTGCATTCACTATATCTGGTCTCCCCGGACCCTGCATTCACTATATCCGTTCTCCCCGGACCCCGCATTCACTATATCTGGTCTCCCCGGACCCCGCATTCACTATATCCGGTCTCCCCGGACCCCGCATTCACTATATCTGGTCTCCCCGGACCCGGCATTCACTATATCCGCTCTCCCCGGACCCTGCATTCACTATATCCGGTCTCCCCGGACCCTGCATTTACTATATCCGCTCTCCCCTGACCCTGTACTCACTATATCCGCTCTCCCCGGACCCTGCATTCACTATATCTGGTATCCCACAGTACACAGACATGGAAATGCAATTATTTTAGTAAATATAAACTGCTAAACACCTTTTCCCATCAGCAGTATACAGCAGTCTTGTGACTTCTATCAGTGTTCAGCCCAGCACAAGCTAAAGCTTGTAGAAGGAATTTTCTTTCTGCTCTAGAAGGATGCAGAACCCCTGACCTCTGTCTGGACAGTGCTGATTGGTCCTATGCTGATCACATGCGCTCTCCCAAGAAAAATAAAAACCTCTCTACCAATTCTCACTAAACTGAGCATGTGCAGAGTGTTTCCACATGATATGTTTTATCAGGAGATAAGAGGGGGCCACTGGAAGAAGGGGAGGATCAGAGAAGGCAGGATCCAACAGCCTTTTTGCACAATGCAGAGGATTAACCCCTTAGGTCCCACAGTGAGTATAACAAGCATGCTTTACTGCATATATAGACTGATTGCACTGTTGTGGGTTCAGTAACACTTGAAGTTACAATCCTATAGCAGTTCTGACAAATCTATTTTTCCGCAGGTGGGGTGAGTGGACCGAGGTTTCGTGGTGCCCTGAAGGATTTATCATAAGGTTCGCCATGCAGGTGGAGGCCCATAAAAAAGGCGGAGATGACACCGCAGCCAACAATTTCATGTTCCTCTGTTCTGACACCACCGTTCATGTGGGGATGGGCACAACCTGGGGCCACTACGGGAAATGGAGCGGGCGCTGCCCCCACGGGATCTGCGGGATGAAGGCCAAAGTGGAACCTCCACAAGGAACCGGAGATGACACGGCCCTAAATGACGCCCAGTTTATATGTTGCAAGGATTAGACTGTGGGAAGCGGGCAGCAGATCAATGTCGGGGTTCAACACCGCCCTGTAATTGTAGAAACATGATTGTCTTTTTGATTTGAGATCTAACCAATAATCCAAAATAAACAAATGTAAAGCCAATCAATAATTCAGCAGCATCTCTGATCTTGTGTTCCCAACTCCGCCCATCTGCCAAAACCATTACCAACGTTTGCATGCATCCTAGTAAAACGGAACTCCGGACAATTTATTGTAAAATTTTAGTTTCTGTCAATTTTTTTTTATTTCTTTCCCCGTTGGATAGATTTTACCTGACTTCCTGTCCATGTGATACCAGCACAAGAAATGGGGGGACATTTATCAACCAAGACGGTAAGGTACGGTAAGGTACAGTCAGCAATAAAATCTCCCCAATGGGGGCCCAGATGACAATCAGGATCTGACACCCTGTAACCTTTCCCCAAGCAATTCAATAAAATACAAAGTGTTGGGCTTTAACCCTTTCGCTGCCAGAGCCGTTTTTTATATTTTTTTGCACACATTTTTAAAAAATCGTTTTAGGCTTGAAGATTCCACAAACCCCCCAAACATGATATATTTTCCAAAAGCAGACACCCTAGCCACTTGCCCTCCTTAGGATTTACCTCCTTCGTGACCAGGCCATTGTTTGCGTTACGGTGCTGCGTTACTTTACCGGACAATTGCGCGGTCATGCAACGCTGCGCCTAAATGAAATTTACGTCCTTTTTTCCCACAATTGAGCTTTCTTTTGGTGGTATTTGATCACCTGTGCATTTATTTTTTTTTCCCTTTAAAAAAAAAAAAGAGACTGCCAATTTTGAGAAAAAAAACTATATTTTTGACTTTTTGCTATTAAACATGTCCAGTAAGAAAAATAAAAAAATACAATTTTGTCATAAATGTAGGCAAAATGTATTCTGCGACATGTCTTTGCTAAAAAAAATTCCCAATAAGTGTAATTAATTGGTTTATGTGCAAGTTATAGCGTTTACAAATGGCGGTATATATACTGGGACTCTTTTTTTTTTTTGTACAAGTAATGGCGGCGATCAGCGACTTATAGCGGGACTGCGGCGGGCATGCTGACACTGGGGGGGAATGGACTTGGTGTCACTGACATCTCCAGTGACACCAATACAGGGATCAGTGCTAATTAAAAGCAATGACACTGTACTAATGACACTGGGCAGGAAGGGGTTAACATCTGGGGCGATCAAAGGGTTAACTGTGTGCTGTGTGTGTTTTACTTAGTGTGCTGTGTTTGTGCTTCACTGTAAGCACACTGCTTTGTATTGGTCTACTATGCAGAGCCATACAAAGCAGTGCGCAGGAGCTGACAGGGGAGAGAACTGTATTATTTACATACAGTAGCCCCCCCCCCCGTCCATCAGAGATGCTCGGCAACCACAGGGCACCGGCAACTAATCACCGGCCGGGACCTGGTGATTGACAGCCAAGGCTGCGAATGGTGACGCGGGCAGGGTGTGTGCACGCCTCACACGTGTCCCCTATCCAGAGCTGCAAAATCACGTGTATATATGTGATTTGTGCACCCGTGCCACTCTGTAGCAGTACTTCTGCTATAGGGCGGACGGGAAGCGACTAGAGAATAAAATGGTGGTAGTTGCAATTTTTTATACCACACGATATTATTGCAAAGGTCTAAGAAACGCAAAATTTCAGTAAGAATCACACTAAAGTGAATTTTGGGACAAACAAATGCAATAAATTACCCATATTTTAGTAAAATATATAAGATGAGGTTGTGCTGAGTAAGTAGATACCCAACATGCCAAACCTTAAATTTGTGTACGCCCATGAAATGGTGACAAACTTCAGTACCCTATATTTTCTATAGGCGATGCTTTAAAAGCTCCTACAGGTCATCAGATACGGAGGAGGTCTGGTGCCAGAATTATTGCACTCACTCTGGCGTGCGTGGCGTTATGTACCATGTATCGCTATCGACGTTTTCATGCGTAGGCGCCCTGACGTGTGCATTTACGTTCATATGTTTGTATGTGGGGGCGGGGCCCCACATGGAAGAAAAATATATTTTAAAAATATTCTTCCGGATTATATTGGCATATATTTGAAATACTACAATTTTGGCCATATTCAATATATTTCAAAATATATTTCAATAAATATATATATATATATATATATATATATACACTGCATGTTGAAATGCGTTTTTATTACAAAATATATGAAAAATATTTTTAAAAATACATTTTCAAATATGCTGTATGTCTTTAAATATACATTTTAGGAATGCATTACAAATATATGTAAAAATATATGTTAAAATGACTTTTTTTATATATTAAAAAAATGTAAATATATTTAAAAAAAATATATTTTTAAAAGTAATTTTCATATATTTTGTAATATATAAAAAAACGCATTTCAGCATGCAGTATATATATATATATATATATATATATATATATATGTGTGTGTGTATGTATTGAAACATATTGAATACGGCTAAAACTGTAATATTTCAAATATATGTCAATATATTTGGGAAGAATATTTTTAAAATATATTGAAAATATATTTTTCTTCCATGTATTTCAAATGTATTTTTCTTCCATGTGGGGGGACTCAAATTGTTTGGGGAGAGATGTTATGCGCTTGGTTAACTTTATTTTTTAGAAAAAAAAACCCCATTTTTTTAAACTTTTTTTTCATCACATAGGGACACAAAGTCCCCTATGTGATGATTTTTTTGGTGACAGGTTCTCTTTATTGAATCATGCAGGGTTTAAGAGACCCCCAATGTCTCCTCTGTGATCCATTAGATGTACTGCAATGCAAACCGCATTGCAATAAATCTTTCCCCGGCTATTCAAGCCGGGAAAGTGACAGCACCTGCCATGGCTCTCCCATGGCCCACATATGGACAAGCGGGGCCCGAATACACGGCAGGAGCGAGGGGTGTCACTGGAACTGAGGGCTGTTGAAGCAATCGACAGCTGTGGAGCCTCCTGACTGCTTCCGCGTGACAGGCAGGAGTCTGACTATCATTTATATACACAATCCTGGTGGCTGCAGTGTGTTGTGTATAAAACCCCCACTGTCAGGTCCGTACGGTGTACGGACTTGGCAGCGCAAGGGTTAAAGCTCCCTTTTTTCTTCTCCTGACTCCATACCAGGGGCGGACTGACCATTTGGGAACTCGGGTACTGCCCGAGGGCCCGGGGTCAGTAGGGGGCCCCATAAGATGCCCCTGGTACCTTTCATATGCTTTTTTGGGTGTGGTTTGAGTGTGGGTGAGGACACAGGGGCCCCATGATCCCCTATTGCCCGGGGGCCCCATGAATTGTCAGTCCGCCCCTGCTCCATACAGATGTACTGATGCTGTACTTGCAAGTATGGATGTGAAGGTTCTCATTGATCCCGATCATGGTATATCTGGTAGTAGTCAGTCACATTCATATCAACCACAACAGTGGTTCATATAGTGAACTCGGTGTAGTTATTCCCCCTGAGGTCATCACAGAGGACAAGGGGGCGCTCTTTACGTCTGGAGGAAAAGAGATTTAATCTCCAAACACAGAAAGGTTTCTTCACAGTAAGAGCTGTGAGAATGTGGAATAGACTCCCTCAAGAGTTGGTTCTGGCCAGCTTGGTAGATTGCTTCAAAAAAGTCCTGGATTCTTCCTTAGATACACAGAATATAACTGGATATAACATTTATAGGTAAAGTTGATCCAGGGAATATCTGATTGCCTCTCAGGGGATCAGGAAGGAATTTCTTTCCCTGCAGGAGCAAATTGGATCGTGCTTTGCTGGGTTCTTTGCCTTCCTCTGGATCATCTGTGGGTACATAATTATAACTTTTTCTATGGTTGAACTGGATGGACTTTTGTCTTTTTTGATTTCCTCTGGATCAACTGTGGGTGCAGGATTATAACTTTTTTTTTTTTAATGGTTGAACTGGATGGACTTTTTCAGCCATACTAACTATGTAACATTCACCTGGACTTGTTCCGTAATGTTGAAGACTTTTTGAGGCTTACCAAGCCACTTCTTCAGTTCCTCCGGGAATGTTGGGAAGATACCCTGGCCTTTATAGTCACACCTTAGGACACCTTAATCCAGTCACTATAGAACATATAATTAGACATTCCATGCTGATTGGATTAAGGTGTCCTAAGGCATGACTTACATGGTGGGATATGTTCCTGACACTCTAGGAACTGAAGAAATGACATGGAGAAGCTATGAAACATCTTCAACATTACTGAACAAGTCCATTTGAATATGGCCAACTACTACTAGACTTACCTTGGAAGAACTACTTTTCTAAGACGGGCCCTGTTTTTAGTGATTGAATAGCAGCAGTCAGTTGAAAGCAGAACTATGCTGTATCTGAGCGCCACAAACCAAAAAACATTTTTAACCACTTCCCGACCGGCCATTGCATATAAACGGCCGGACGGTGGCACTGCAGGGTCGGGTGGCCATTTATAAACGGCCTCCCCGCACCCTGCTTGTGACCTGGTGATCACCATGATCCGGTGCCCGCTGTGTCCTCCGGACACAGTGAAACACTGATCGTCGGACGGGACCTCTGTGAGAGCTCCCGATCATGTGATCACTGATTGGCCAATCAGTGATTACATGCAAAGTAGTAAGCAAGATGTCACTTGTGACATCATTGCTTACTAGGTGTGAAATCTGTGAATGATCACAGAGGTCACATGGTACAGGGCTCTTCACAACAGCCTTGTACCATGTGACAAGCTGTGACCAATCACAGCTCACTCAGTACTTCTCAATGAGTGCAAGAATGCAGACAGAGAGAAAGAGAAATGATTGCTTTTACATCCTATATGGGTGTAAAAGCAATCAGCGTAAAAAAAAAAAAAAAAAAAAAAAAATCTTCATCACCCCCCACAAGTAGTACAGTGTCACCATGGTGACACATGGTGAGTAATCACCATGGTGACACTGTACTGCTAGGGTGACAGTATGTAAAAAAAATAAAAAAATAATAATATAAAAAATAAAATAAAAATGTAAAAAAAAAAAGTTTAAAAATTATAATTTTTGGTTATAAACTAATTTGGATTTTTTTTTTTTTACTAAAAAGACAATGGAATAAATTTTGGCCAAGATTTATGATGAAATATTATTTATTTGCAAAATTTTATAAAAAAAACACTTTTTGTCAAAATTTTTGGACATTTTCATTTACATAGCAAAAAAAAATAAAAATCCCAGCGGTGAATAAATACCACCAAAATAAAGCTTTATCTGTCTCAAAAAAAATGGTAAAAAATTCATTTGGGTACAGTGTTGCATGACCGTGCAATTGTCATTCAAAATGTGATAGTGCTGAAAGCTGAAAATTGTCCTGGTCGGGAAGGGGGTAAAAGTGTCCAGTCTGGAAGTGGTTAATATTCAAAGTAAACTCCCTCATCCATCCATGTCTCCATGCTTGTTTTTGCTGAGTAATCACTTTGAATAACAACCCCTAGCATTTCTGGCCATGGTCATCTTGAGTATGGGCAGATGATTCTTGTAGCATTTACTTCCTGGAATCCATCTGCTCTTAGCTCAGGCATGCAGGCAGGAGGGTGTGCTTAGCTGAGAAAACTCCTCCTCCCCTCCTCCTGAAGACTCCTGGGATGTATGACATCATTTGCCTAAGCATGGAAACCAGGAAGTAACTGAAGAAATGTAAAAAACAGTAAATAAGATATTGTTCAGTCTCTCCAATCTAAGCATTGAAAGTGTGATCTCTGTAACTTACAGTTGTGATGAGATAGCGATAACTCCAATCTTAGTTGAATAACACAGGCAGTGACTCCAGAAGACATCTTGTAGATCTTGTGAAGTTTATTCTATAAACTGAGAGAATCTTACAACAATGAACATCGAATAGGTCAAAAGATCATAATGTGATCTGCTTCATGACATGAGGCTTGAAGCTGAAATGCATTTCTGGGAAAAAGGTGGGCTATCTATACAGCATTAACTAAACCAGAGGAAAGGGAGGAGCAGAGACAAAATATAGAGAACACTTAAAGGCATATGACAGTCATGTGAAACATGGCAGGTATACTTTCCTATCTATTTACTAATGCTATCAGCATAAGTATTCAAAATAGTCAATGTTAATTAATGACGTGAAGATCCATTTTAATGCTGACCATCTGTTCCTGAGCTGCCAAATCATCCCACATTCCCCGCACCAAGCCTTAGTAAACAACGAAATGTATGACTATACACACAAATATACAAAAAAATGGCAGGCATGCCTAAAAGCAGAGGCATCAACGGTTGAAATGGCAGTAATAGGGGTAATCGACTTCTGATGAAGGTTCTCACATGCCCACCAAAGTGGTGGCTGAGCCTTCTCATTACACCTTTCCTCCTTCTCCTACGTATAGCATAAAAAGCCCAAAATCTTAAAAAATATACCTTCCTTTGAGGTCTTTTATAAATCAATGCAAAAAAATTGTATGGTACCTCCTGCGATGGTATGGATAGACTAAAACATACTATTAAATAAGCTGCCAGCACTAAGATGCCTCAACCGAGGCACAAGAAGATATCAATATGTACCAGAGTAGTGCGGCGCTACTAAAAACCAATATAATGACAAGAACAAGTCGCAGATAAATAAATGCAATATCAGTTATAAATTTGTTCACAGTCCCACTCCTGGATCCTCAACTGAGGGATCATAAATACGTGCAAACACAGTGTGTGCATCCCCTGGGGGATGTGGTAATTAAGTGAACCGTGCCAAAAACTCTAATGGACCATACTACTGCACACTGTCTCCACATATATCCTAAATGCCGTAGTATAAATAGTCCACATAGATGGCATAACATCACATAGCATGCAAGTGATTCTCTGGTGCATGTGCTGGTATTGTGCCAAATCCTCAAAAGCTGGGGTGCCCCCTCACCTTCCTGCCCAGGTCCCGCGGCACCAATTATTATTATTATTTTACAGTATTTATAAAGCGCCAATAGTTCGCTCAGCGCTGTACATTACAAAGGGGGACAGAACATGTGACAGAACAATACCAATACAATGCAAAACATGAGGGGATCGAGGGCCCTGCTCTTTTGAGCTTACAATCTAGGAGGGAGGGGATGGTGGCACAGGAGGAGATAGCTGTGGGGGATGGAGTGGTAGGAAGAGTGGAGGAGGTCGGCAATTAGCAGGGGGTGGTGTAGGCTTCCATGAAGAGGTGGGATTTCAGGGTGCGCCTAAATGAGAGGAGAGTAGGTGATAGTCTGATGGATTGGGGTAGGGAGTTCCAGAGTATGGGTGACGCCCTGGAGAAATCCTGGAGGCGGGCATGGGAGGAGGAGACCAGGGAACTAGAGAGAAGGAGGTCTTGTGAGGAGCGGAGTGTGCATGCTGGGCGGTACTTGGATATTAGGTCGGTGATGTAGTTCGGGGCAGTATGGTGGACGGCTTTGTACGTCAGTGTTAGGATTTTGAATTTGATCCGTTGTGCAATCGGAAGCCAGTGGAGGGATTGGCAGAGGGGGGTGGTGGAAACGGAGCGGTTGGTAAGGTGGATGAATCTGGCTGCCGTGTTCAGGATTGACTGAAGTGGGGATAGTCTGTGGCGAGGCAGGCTGGTGAGGAGGGAATTGCAGTAATCGAGTTGTGATATGATGAGGGAGTGGATGAGCTGTTTAGTGGTTTCTGGGGTTAGGAACGTGCGGATTTTGGCGATGTTGCAGAGTCTGCATGAGTTAGTTATTGATTGGACTTGGGGCTGGAAGGATAGGTTGGAGTCTAGAATGACCCCAAGTACTCTGGCCTGCGGGGCGGGCCTGATAGTGGCATTGTTGGACGTGATGGAGAAGTCAATGGGGGGTGGTGTGCGGGCTGGGGGGAAGACTAGGAGCTCGGTTTTGGAGAGGTTCAGTTTAAGGAAGTGGAGAGACATCCAGTCTGATATGTCGTTTAGTAGGTTTGTGACTCGGGCGGAGATTGTGGGGGTGAGGCGAGGGGTTGAGAGATAGATTTGTGTGTCGTCGGCATAGAGGTGGTAGTTGAAGCCATGAGAGTGTATGAGTTGGCCAAGGTAGGAGGAGTAGATGGAGAATAGAAGGGGCCCGAGGACGGAGCCCTGAGGGACCCCAACAGAGAGGGGGAGTGGGGGGGAGGTGGTAGCGGTAAAGGTAAAGCTGAAGGATCGTTGTGATAGGTAGGACGAGAGCCAGGAGAGAGCGGAATCTCTGAGGCCGAGAGAGTGTAGTTTTTTGAGGAGGAGGGGGTGGTCGACTGTGTCGAAGGCCGCGGAGAGGTCAAGGAGTAGGATGTGGGTGAGGGAACGTAGGATGAAGGGGGAGGGAGATCGTAGGAGTTGTGAGGGGATAGGGTCGAGGGGGCAGGTGGTGAGGCGGGCATTAGAGAGGATCTTGGTGACCTCCTCGATGGTAGTAAGGTCGAAGGTGTGGAGTGTTGAGGGGGCTGCAGTGTGAGGAATGTTAGGTGGGGTGGAGGTCGGAGCAGTGGTGAGGTCGAGGGAGAGGGGGGATGAGGGGGTAACTGTGTGAGAGGGGACGGGTTTGGAGGGAGTTTGAGCAGCGGTGATGTCCTTGCGAATTGTGTCAATTTTGTTTTTAAAGTGATTGGCAATCTCAAGGGCGGTGAGTGAGGTGCTGGGTGGAGGTGGGGGTGGAGAGAGTAGAGAGTTAAAGGTGGAGAAGAGTCGGCGAGGATGGGAGGAGAGGGCTTTGATGAGGGTCAGGAAGTAGGCTTGTTTGGCAGCTTGGAGGGAGGAGGTGTAGGTGTGGAAGGCAGATTTATAGCGGGTGAAGGCTTGCTGGGATCTGGTTTTGAGCCATAGTCGCTCCAGGGCACGACTGTGTCGTTTGAGAGTTTTGGTGTGATCAGTCTGCCAGGGCTGGAGCGGTCGGGGTCGGGGTCGGATGTTTCGTGTGGTTAAAGGCGCTAGTGAGTCAAGGGCGGCTGACAGCGCATTGTTGTAGGCAGTCATAGCCAGGTCGGGGCAGGACAGGGGGAGGATGCTGTCCTGGAGTTGATCAGCTGCAGAGTGGAGGGGGGCAGGGTTCAGGTTGCGGAGGTTTCGGCTGGTAGTAGTATGGCATTTGGAGGGGTAGGGGTTAGAGGATGAGGAGACAGAGAAGGTGATAAGGTTGTGGTCAGAGAGAGGGAAGGGGGTTGCGGGGAGCGCAGAAGTGGGAGAAGGCAAGGTCTAGGATGTTTCCGTCGAAGTGGGTGGTTGATTTAATGCACTGTGAGAGTGCGAAAGAGGAAGTTAGGTGGAGGAGTTGGGATGAGGCCGGGTTGTCGATGTTGACAGGGATGTTGAAATCCCCAAGGATGATGGTGAGTAGCTTGGAGGAGAGAAAGAAGGGTAACCATGAGGAAAAGTCATCAAGGAAGTGGGATACGCATCCGGGAGGTCGGTAGATTACGGCAATCTTTAGGGGGGTTGGGGAGAATAGTCGGATGGAATGGGCTTTGAAGGAGGAGAAGGATAGAGAGGGGGGGTTTGGGAGGACTCGGAAGGTGCTCTGTGGTGACAGGAGCAGACCAACCCCACCACCTTTACGACCGTTAGGTCTGGGTGAGTGGGTCCAGATGAGACCTCCATAGGAGAGTGCAGCAGGGGAGGTAGAGTCTGTGGCCTGGATCCAGGTTTCCGTGATCGCTAGGAGGTTGAGAGAGCGGGAAACAAAGAGGTCGTGGATGGCAGTGAGTTTGTTGCACACCGGGCATTCAGGAGTGCACACGAAAACAGGGGGGTGGTTTTAGGGAGCAGGGGGACAGATATTAGGTTACAGGGGTTGCGGCAGGATGTGGAGCGGGAGGGTGCTGTGTGGGTGAGGGTGGTGGTGGAGGGCCAGGGTTCGGGGAGACGTCCCCCGCGGTTAGGAGGAGAAGAAGGGTGAGAAAGGTGGCATGGGAGCGGGATGTGTAGGAGCGCGTCAGTCTACCAGTGGAGGTGTTCGGGTCAGTGGGAGAGTAGAGTATTAGGAGGAGGTGGTGGGTGCCGTAGAGGGGTGAAGGAAGCAGTGAGGACACAATATACAGTTGTTTGGGAGGAGCAGAGGGGTGTAGTGAATAGATTTTGGGAATGAAGGAGAGGAATATGAGAAGGAGGAGTGGAAGAGGCATTTTAGGGAGGTGCACGGGGTGGCGGACAGGAGTGGTGGGAGGCTTGGCTGCCGATAGTCCATCGTGCAGTGGTGTATCTCGTTGCTGTGTCTTCTGGTAGCTGAAGTTAGGGGGGTAGGGAGAGGCGATCGGGTGTGGATGGATAGTTGCCAGGGGCGCTTGACTGGAGATAGTTCGGCGTGCGTGTCTACATCTAGGGTTCTAGTCTTTAGGTGAAGTTGAGCTGGGTCTCTGGGTGGTCGGGTCTGGAGCGTTATGCAGCTGTTTCTTGTTCGTTGGATCAAGCTGGGTCGGGGTTGGCATGAGTGGTGTCTGGGTGGTCGGATCAGGAGCATTGTGTGACGGTATCTTGCGGGAGGGTGCGCGTGCTCTTGCGGAGACTTGCTGGCAGGGTACAAGGACCAGGTGGAGGTCCCAGGCAGAAGGATGAGGGTAGGCGGATGCAGGGGACGCTGTAGGGAGCCTTGGGGTTCTCTGCTGTCCGGGTGAGGACCTGAGCGCCTGAGCCTGAGGTTGAGCGGCCGCGCCTGGCTGCGGGGTAGTGGCCACGGATGGTGCGGGGTCAGGTGGTAGTGATGCCGTGCTGGATCCTGTCAGGGGCTGCGGCAGCCTGGTCTTGCAGGGGTGGCTCTTTGCGTCGGCGGAGAGGGTCAGGGAGTCCGCTGGGGTGTCTGTGAGGTGTGCGGCTAGCCACGGAGTGGTGTCCCCAGGTGGTGTGGTTGTACCAGGCCGGGAGGTTGGTAGAGGAGTGGTGATGGTGTGTGGGGGGCCTGCCGGGTGCCGTGGCTGCCTGAGTGGTAGTGCTGCTGTGCGGGCACAGCTGCTTGGGTGGTGGTGTTGCCGTGCGGGTTGCCTGGTCGTACCAGGCAGGGAGGTTGGATGAGTAGTAGTGATGACGTGTGGGGCCCAGCCAGGGGCCATAGCTGCCTGAGTGGTGGTGCTGCCTGAGTGGTGGTGTTGCCGTGCAGGAGCAGCTGCTTGGATGGTGGTGCTGCTGTGCGGGTGCATTAGGTGGTCCTAGGTGCCTTCCCTTCCTTCTGAGCCTTATGTATCAATACTACGGTCCTCCCAGTCCTGGGTAGTCTTCTCAGCAATGGTGGTGGTACTCTTTAACTCCTTATATGTATTCCACCTCCAGCCACTCGTGCCACTCGTGCCACTCCTGCGTATGTACCTCTCCTTATACGGCCCCGATAGTAAGACAGAGAATGGCCAACATAGTGTAAAATCGTTTATTACTGCAGACTATATAAATAAAATTACCCACTCACGGTTTGAAAGATACAATCAGGCTTTTACACCACAGTATGGGTGTACTGCCTGGATGATCAAAAATGGGTGCACCAAGATGGCGCCTACGCCGGATGTGATGTCACCACGCACCGGAAGCTCCTTCCACTGGTGTACCTACGCGTTACGTCACGGTCTGTCATGTGACTTCCTCAGGGTATACCTATTTGTATTCAGCTTCCCGGAGTCAATACTTTGCAATACTGCACTTCCATCTACAAGTCTTTGGGAAAGTCTCTCCCAGCTTTGCACATCTAGAGAGGGACATTTCTGCCCATTCATGCAGAATCACTCAAGCTCTGTCAGATTGGATGGAGAGCGTCTGGGAACAGCAATTTTTAGGTCTGGCCACAGATTCTCCATTGGATTTAGGTCTGGACTGTGACTGGGCCATTCTAACACATGAATATGCTTTGATCTGAACCATTCCATGGTAGCTCTGGCTGGATGTTTTGGGTTGTTGTCCTGCTGGAAGGTGAACCTCCGCCCCGGTCTCAATTCTTTTGCAGACTCTAACAGGTTTTCTTCTAAGACTGCCCTGTATTTGGCTCCATCAATCTTCCCATCAACTCTGACCAGCTTCCCTGTCCCCACAACATGATGCTGCCACCACCATGTTTCATGGTGGTGTGTTCAGGGTGATGTCCAGAGTTTGTTTTTCGCCACACATAGCGTTTTGCTTTTAGGCCAAAAAGTTTTAATTTTTGGTCTCAACTGACCAGAGCCCCTTCTTACATGTTTGCTGTGTCCCCCACATGGCTTCTCACAAACTGCAAACAGGACTTCTTATGGTTTTCTTTCAACAATGGCTTTCTTCTTGCCACTCCTCCATAAAGACCAGATTTGTGGAGTGCACGACTAATAGTTGTCCTGTGGACAGATTCTCCCACCTGAGCTGTGGATCTTTGTACCTCCTTCAACTGTATTTTTGTATTTTTTATTACATTTTTGTTTACAATTTTTTTTATAAAACACTATGACCAGAGATGCCCCTTTCATAGGCTTTTTTGAGTTTGGGCAAGGACACAGGGGCCCCATGATCCCCTATTGCCCAGGGGCCCCATGAGTTGTCAGTCCGCCCCTGGCAACTATAGTAACATTTTACTACTCTGGGGAAGTGATCAGTATTTATTTTGCTTTTTCACATTATGATTGCCTATAGCAATGAATTTCACTGCTATAGGCAAGCATTTAACTGAGTGAACTCAATTCATTCAGTGTTTTTTGTTGTGAATAGCGGTGATTGGCCACAGCTAATCACAGGACACAGATGGTCTGTGATTGGCCCAGTCTGTACCATGTGATTACTGTGACCAATCACAGTGTAAGGGACCACCTGGCAGCACCTCTAGCAACCCACTGGCCAGGAGCGCGGAGTCTAAGTCCCGGAGCACTTGTTCACCAGAGCCCCTGATGGTGGGGATGGACTTGGAGCGCTCTGAGACCAGGTCGCAACTACCGGGTATACCCACCAGTGGTAGAGGAGTCTGCCAGAGGCTCTCGCCGGGTGAGAGTCTGATGTGAGGGGACCGGAAGATCCCAATGGGATGGATGGATGGATGAGCTAAAGCTAAGTCAAACAAGCTAGGGAACATGAGGATCACAGAAGGGTATTGGTCAAAGACTGGAGTACACAGGCTGGAATAACTGATGACGCTGGGAAATGCTGGGACCACTAGGACACACAGGAGCTGGGTACAGGCTGGACAGACACTAGGAACACTGAAAATCATGGAGACATTAGGAAACACTTGACATGTCATTGGGAACCCTGGAGGTCTTGGAGACACTGGGAAACACTTGACAAGTGATTGGGTACACTGGAGGTCATAGAGACTCTGGGGAACTCTTGACAAGTCATTGGGAACACTGGAAGGCACAGAGGCATTGGGAAACACTTGACAAATCATTGGGAACACTGGAGGTCACGGAGACACTAAGAAACACTTGACAAGTCATTGGGAACACTGGAGCTCATGGAGACACGAAGAAACACTTGACAAGACATTGGGAACACTGGAGCTCATGGAGACACGAAGAAACACTTGACAAGACATTGGGAACACTGGAGGTCATGGAGATACTGGGAAACACTTGACAACCATTGAAAACACTGGAGGTCATGGAGACACTGAGGAACACTTGACAAGTTATTGGGGACACTGGAGGTCATGGGAACACTTGACAAGACATTGGGAACACTGGAGGTCACAGAGGCACTGAGAAACACTTGACAAATCATTGGGAACACTGGAGGTCAGAGGCACTGGGAAACACTTTAAAAGTCATTGGGAACACTGGAGGTCAGAGGCACTGGGAAACACTTTACAAGTCATTGGGAACACTGGAGGTCATGGAGACACTAAGAAACACTTGATAAGTCATTGGGAACACTGGAGGTCATGGAGACACTGGGGAACAATTGACAAATTATTGGGAACGCTGGAGGTCATGGAGACACTAGGAAACAATTGACAAGTCATTGGGAACACTGGAGGTCACAGAGGCACTGGGAAAGACTCGACAAGTCACTGGGAACACCTGAGGTTACAGAGGCACTAAGAAAGACTCGACAAGTCACTGGAAACACTAGAGATCACAGAGGCATTGAGAAACACTTGATAAATCCCATGGGAACACTGGAGGGCACAGAAGCACTGGGAAACACTTGAAAAGTCCCTTGGGAACACTGGAGGTCACAGAAGCACTGGAAAATACTTTACAAGTCACTTGGGAACACTGCAGGTCACAGAGACATTGGGAAACATGTAACTAGTCACTGGGAACATTGGAGGCCACAGAGGCACTGGAAACACTTAAGGTCATGGAGACACTGGGAAACACTTGACAAGTCATTGGGAACACTGGAGGTCACAGAGGTACTAGGAACACTGAAGGTCATGGAGATACTGGGAAACACTTGACAGGTTAATGGGAACACTGGAAGTCACAGAGGCACTGGGAAACACTTGACAAGTCATTGGGAACACTGGAGGTCATGGTGACAGTAAGAAACACCTGACAAGTTATTGGGAACACTAGAGGTCATGGAGATACTGGGAAACACTCGACAAATCATTGGAAACACTGAATGTCATGGAGACACTAGGAAACACTTGACAAGTCACTGCGAACACTGGAGACACTCTCAGGGAGACACTGGGGAACACTTGACAAGTTATTGGGAACATGGAGGTCATGGAGACACTGGTGAACACTTGACAAGTCATTGGGAACACTGGAGGACACAGAGGCACTGAGAAACACTTGACAAGTCATTGGGAACACTGCAAGTCAGAGGCACTGGGAAACACTTTACAAGTCATTGGGAACACTGGAGGTCATGGAAACACTAAGAAACACTTGATAAGTCATTGGGAACACTGGAGGTCATGGAGACAATGGGGAACACTTGACAAATCATTGGGAACACTGGAGGTCATGGAGACACTAGGAAACAATTGACAAGTCATTGGGAACACTGGAGGTCACAGAGGCACTGGGAAAGAATCAATGAGTCACTGGAAACACTGGAGATCACAAAGGCACTGAGAAACACTTGACAAGTTTCTGGGAACACTAGAGGTCACAAAGATCATAAAAACACTGGGGGCCATGAGGACACTAGGAAACACTTGACAAGTCATTGGGAACACTGGAGGTCACAGAGACACTGGAAAACAATTGGTAAGTCACTGGAACACTAGAGGTCACAGAAGCACTGGGAAACACTATACAAGTCCATTGGGAACACTGGAGGTCACAGAAGTACTGGAAAACACTTGACAACTCACTTGGGAACACTGGCGGTCACAGAGACATTGGGAAACACATGACTAGTCACTGGAAACATTGAAGGTCATGGAGACACTGGGAAACACATGACTAGTCACTGGGAACATTGAAGGTCATGGAGACACTGGGAAACACATGACTAGTCACTGGGAACATTGAAGGTCATGGAGACACTGGGAAACACTTGAAAAGTCATTGGGAACACTGGAGGTCACAGAGGAACTGGGAACACTGAAAATCATGGAGACATTGGGAAACACTTGACAGGTTAATGGGAACACTGGAGGCCACAGAGGCACTGGGAAACATTTGACAGGTTAATGGGAACACTGGAGGTTACAGAGGCACTGGTAAACACTTGACAATTCACTGGAGGTCACAAACGTACTTGGAAACACTTTAAAAGTCCCCTGGGAACACTGGGGGTCCAACTGCTAGCGTGTGGACTTGTTTCTCAAATGGCGAACAACGCACATTCTGGTTTTAAGTCAGAGCTCAGCTGACAATTGGCTGAGGTGCTGGCAGACACTGATTGGCTGCAGCCAGTGGCCTTGCACAGGAGCAAAACATGGCCCTGGAGCATAGAACAGGCAAGTGTGGCAAAAAACAATATAAAGAAAAAGTAATGGTGGAAACAAAGAATTCTTGGTTTAATCAGTCATTTTTGGCATATACTGTAAGTTCCTAATGATCTACAGAACCGGGGTTGTGGTGGGGATATTTCCATTGCCTAATTACATCGTGTAAGAAGGTGTCCGTCTTTCTCATCCCAGACAGTTGGGAGATATTCCCCCAGCACTACAGCCATGTCCACACACACTCGCACAGGCATGGCCTACTTTTGTAAGCCAGTGAAGAGCCAATCAGAACTTGGAGGCTGGATTGAGTGCATATAAGCAAAAGTGGCCAAAATCGGCCTGCAGGAGATCCGAACACAGATGCAAAAAAGGATGCAAAAAATGAAATGGCAGCTGTCACAATACACAGTGACTTGGCAAACCCAATGTCATCCAGATAGGGTTTGGATCCATTTTAAAGGTGAAGGAAAATGGCTGGAGACAGCGCATCCCACTGGCTAGATGTGGTAATTATAAAACTAAAAAATGTTAAAAGAATTAACTTTTAAGTATTGCACCTAATAAATAAAATGCAATGGGTTGCCTTTTAACTCACACAGAGGGGACCTAGTACAGTGATCGGTTTTCCGCTGTGTCCGGCAGACAGCGGGTGCCGCGCGGTCCCAGGGAACGCGCACAGGCAGTGGAAGTGGGGGGACATTTAGAGACGTCCATCCTCTCCAGCATGGCTCCTGTCCAGCAGTTTATCTGCATGGGCCGGACGGGAGCCCTGCAGGTGTGGGTGAACGTTTCTAAATGCCCCTCTGCTTCCATTGCCTGCGAGCGCGCGGCACCCGCTATGTCCTCCGGACACAGCGGAACACCGATCGCTGTACAGGACTTCTGTGTGAGGTCCCGATCATGTAATCACTGATTGGCCAATCAGTGATCACATGCATAGTAGTAAGCAAGATGTCACTTCCTGACATCATTGCTTACTAAGTGTGAAATCTGTGAATGATCACAGAGGTCACACGGTACAAGGCTATTCACAACAGCCTTGTACCATGTGGCAAGCTGGGACCAATCACAGCTCACACAGTATTTCTCAATGGCTGCAAGAATGCAGCCAGAGAGAAGGAAAAATGATTGCTTTTACAGCCTTTATGGGTGTAACAGCAATCGGTGTAAAAAAAGAAAAACAAATCTTCATCAACCCTCACAAGTAGTACAGTGTCACTATGTTGACACTGTACTACTAGGGCGACAGTATGTAAAAAAAAAAAACCAACATGTAAAAAAAAATAAAAATGTAAACAAAATTAAAAAATTATAATTTTTGGTCATCAACTAATTTGGGTTATTTTTTTTTAACTAAACAGATAGATGAATACATCTTGGCCAAGATTATTTATTTGCAAAATTTTATAAGAAAAACACCTTTTTTTCAAAATTTTTGGATTTTTTCATGTATAAAAATAAAAATCCCAGTGGTGAATAAATACCACCAAAATAAAGTTTTATCTGTCTCAAAAAAATGCTAAAAAATTCATATGGGTACAGTGTCGCATGACTGTACAATTGTCATTCAAAGCGTGACAGTGCCGAAAGCTGAAAATTGGCCTGGACAGGAAGGGTGTGAAAGTGTCCGGACTTGAAGTGGTTAAAGTAGCAAAATGTTTTGGACTTGTACTAATAGAGAAAAACAAATGGAGGGCGCACCAGCCTTGTGCATTGCCTTTAAAAGTATGGCCCTCCTATCCCTCTTGTATTGAACTGTATTGTTGCTGTACTGTCTCCCGTTATATTGTAAAGTGCTGAGCAAACTGTTGGCGCCATATAAATCCTGTATAATAATATTATATAATATTATATAAATCCTGTATAATAATAATATATAAATCCTGTATAATAATAATAATATATAAATCCTGTATAATAATAATAATAATATATAAATCCTGTATAATAATAATATATAAATCCTGTATAATAATATTATATAAATCCTGTATAATAATAATAATAATATATAAATCCTGTATAATAATAATAATAATAATAATATATAAATCCTGTATAATAATAATAATATATAAATCCTGTATAATATATAAATCCTGTATAATAATAATAATAATAATATATAAATCCTGTATAATAATAATAATATATAAATCCTGTATAATAATATTATATAAATCCTGTATAATAATAATAATATATAAATCCAGTATAATAATAATATATAAATCCTGTATAATAATAATAATATATAAATCCTGTATAATAATAATATATAAATCCTGTATAATAATAATAATATATAAATCCTGTATAATAATAATATATAAATCCTGTATAATAATAATAATAATAATAATAATAATATTTATTAAATTTAAAAGAAGGTATTCTACTCACAAAAGTACATGAATATAAGCACATCATATGAGACCGCTCTGTCCAATTCGCACTGCGTTTCTGAATGGTGATGAGAATGACAGACATCCAAAGTGGCTGATGCGTTTCGAGGGCTAGCCTCTTCCTCGGAGCTCTAGGCGCCCTCTGTTTTGTTTTTCTCTATTAGTATTTTTCGACTCCCAGGTTCTTTAAATCTTCTTACGTTTGGCAGCTTTTAGAGTTCCATGCATGGCTTCAAATAAATTGGCACATTGGTCATCATTAAAAAATACCAGGGGCGGACTGACCATTTGGAAACTCGGGCACTGCCCGAGGGCCCGGGGTCAGTTGGGGGCCCCATGAAATGCCCCTGGTACCTTTTTCATAGGCTTTTTTGAGTTTGGGCAAGGACACAGGGGCCCCATGATCCCCTATTGCTCAGGGGCCCCATGAGTTGTCAGTCCACCCCTGAATAATACACCAAATTTCACTTTCTGTTTCCCAAGAAACATTATATTCCAAGACATTCCTTGTGTGATCCCTATTATTATTATACAGTATTTATATAGCGCTAAAAAGTTTGCTCAGCGCTGTACATTATAGTGGGGGACAGTACATGAGACAAGACAGTAACAATACAATACACAAGGGGATCAAGGGCCCTGCTCTTTTGAGCTTACAATCTAGGAGGGAGGGGATAGTGGTACAGGAGGAAGTGGCTGTGGGGGATGGAGTGGTAGGAGGAGCTCGGCTGTTAGGTGAGGGCAGGGTAGGCTTCCCTGAAGAGATGGGTTTTCAGGGAGCGCCTAAAGGTGAGGAGGGTAGGTGGACAGTCTGATGGATTGGGGTAGTGAGTTCCAGAGGATGGGGGAAGTCCTAGAGAAGTGCTGCAGTCGGGCGTGGGAGGTGGGGACCAGGGAGCTAGAAAGTAGGAGGTCTTGTGAGGAACGAAGATTTCGGGTAGGGTGGTATTTGGGTATCAGCTCAGTGAGGTAGTTTGGGGCAGCATTATGAATGGCTTTGTATGTCAGTGTTAGTAGTTTGAATTTAATGCGTTTGGCAATTGGGAGCCAGTGGAGGGAATGACAGAGGGGGGTGGCAGAAGAGAAGCAGTTGGTAAGGTGGATGAGTCTGGCCATTGAGTTCAGGATAGACTGAAGCGGGGATAGTCTGCGACGAGGTAGGCCAGTGAGAAAGGAGTTGCAGTAGTCCAGACGTGAGATAATAAGGGAGTGATCGAGCAGTTTAGTAGTGTCTGGGGTTAGGAACGAACGTATTTTGGAGATGTTGCGGAGGTGGAGCCTGCATGAGTTTGCCAACGATTGGACATGGGGCTGGAAGGACAGGTTTGAGTCTAGAGTGACGCCTAGGACTTTGGCTTGTGGGGTGGGACTGATGGTGGCGTTGTTGGTCATAATGGAGAGGGTGGGGGGGCACGGGCTGGGGGGGAAAATCAAGAGCTCGGTTTTGGAAAGGTTCAATTTGAGGAAATGGAGCGACATCCAGTCTGATATGTCGTTCAGTAGCTGGGTGATACGGGCGGAGACTGAAGGGGTGAGGCGAGGGGTGGAGAGGTAAATTTGCGTGTCATTGGCGTAGAGATGATAGTTGAAGCCGTAGGAATGTATCAGTTTGCCGAGGAAGGAGGTGTAGATGGAGAAAAGAAGGGGCCCGAAGGACCGAGCCTTGGGGGTCCTCAACAGAGAGGGGGAGAGAGGGGGAGGTGGTAGCGTTATAGGTAACGCTGAAGGAGCGTTGGGATAGATAGGAGGAGAGCCAGGAGAGAGCGGAGTCTCTGATGCCGAGGGAGTGTAGATTGTTAAGGAGGAGGGGGTGGTTGACTGTGTCAAAGGCCGCGGAGAGGTCGAGGAGTAGGAGGACTGGATAGTGGCCATTAGCTTTGGCGGTTAGCAGGTCATTAGTGATTTAAGTAGGGCGGTTTCGGTGGAGTGTAGGGGACGGAAGCCAGACTGTAGGGGATCAAGGAGGTTGTTGTCATTGAGGTGGGAACTTAGGCGATTGTAGACTAAGCGCTCAAGGAGCTTGGAAGTAAATGGCAGCAGGGAGATGGGTCTAAGGTTGTTCAGGTCGGTGGGGTCCAGGGAGGGTTTTTTGAGTATGGGGGTGATGTGCGCGTGCTTTAGGGGGGTGGGGAATGCGCAAGTAGAGAGGGAGAGATTGAACATGTGGGTGAGGGAGTGTAGGATGGAGGAGGAGGGTGACCGGAGGAGTTGTGTGGGAACAGGGTCAAGGGGGCAAGTGGTGAGGCGGGCTTCTGAGAAGACCTTAGTGACCTCCTCAGTGGTAGCAAGGCTGAAGGAGCGGAGTGTTGGGGAGGTTATAGTGTGCGGGACGTTAGGTGTGGTGGGGGGTAGGGCGGTTGCGAGGCTCTATGACATAGAGTCCATCCCTAAGCGCAAGAGTATCTGGGTTTTGGACTTGTACCTCTGATATTTTAGTAAAGGCTTGTTGACTAGCAAAGCACAAAAAAAAAATCAATAACGGCCAAAGTTCTTTCTGTGACTCGGTGCTGCAAATGTGGAAAGCCTGCAGTCAGTTCCCAAAAGCTTTTCCAGAATTCAGTGTACTTCAGGAGCCCTTCTATAGAATATGATTCGGGTGTTGGTGATCCTCTGCCTGCTACAAGTCACCCTGACCTGCGAGGAGACCATCTATGTGGACAACGGTGGAATCTGGGGCGAGTGGGGTCACACAGAATGGTGTCCTGCCGGAACCTCCGCACGGGCTTTTAGATTATTGGTAAATAACACGATAAAAATGGCTTTAGTATCTAATGATGAATAATGAAAAATGATCATATTTATATGTTTGCTTTGCTGACACTTCAGGTGAAGTTCCACCGTCTCGCCTAAAGACATGAATGAGAAAAGCAAAATAAAAAGCATAAAAAGATTTTTAAGAGTGCAGTTGGCTATAAAAGTCTCCTAATTTTGTTTTTTAATTATTTGATGTTTTTTCTCACAGATTAAAATACATAAATATAATAAAAATACATTCTTCTTTACCTTTTATTTAATTTTTTTTTTACTTTACAATTGTTTTTACTTTTTTCTTAAAGTGATACCCTCTGTTTTTAATCGCTTATGAAGTATGCAGCCTCTTTATCTTTCACTCCTTGCTTATGTTCCTGTTTAACCACTTGAGCTTCAGAAAGTTTTACCCCCCCTTTATGACCAGTGATATTTTGCTATTCAGCACTGAGCTGCTTTAACTGGCAATTGCATGGTCATGCAAACACTGTACCCAAATGAAATGTATATGTTTTTTTTTTACACAAATGGAGCTTTCTTTTGTTGGTATTTGATCACCACACTGAGGTTTTTTTTAAATTTTTCATTATATAATTAAAAAAAGGCCAAACTAAATGTTCTACTTTCTGTTATAAAACATTTCCAATAAAATCACATTTCATCAAAAATTTAGGCCAAAATTTATTCTGCTCCGTGTCTTTGCTAAAAAAAATCCCAATACGTGTAAATTAATTGGTTTACGTGAAAGTTATAGCGTCTACATATGGCGGTATAGATACCGGAATTTTTTTTTATACAAGTAATGGCGGCGATCAGCGACTTATAGCGGGACTGCGGCGGGCATTTTGACACTGGGGGGAGCTGACTTGGTGTCACTGACTTCCCCAGTGACACCAATACAGTGATCAGTGCTTATAAAAAGCACTGACACTGTACTAATGGCACAGGGCAGGAAGGGGTTAACATCTGGGGCGATCAAAGGGTTAACTGTGTGCTGTGTGTGTTTTACTAGGGAGACATGTTGTGCAGAGAGATACAAAGCAGCATGTCCTTGCTGTTAGGGCTCTCCTGGGACACAAGAAGAGGAATGAGTTTTGTTCTTCCCACCGTGTGACACCAGAAACCAGAAGCGATGAGAATTTAGTCACCTGTTTTCCATTACCGGCCAGTGAAGCAGCTGATCAGACCGATTTGTGTCTGATCGGCTGCATTGGAGGCCACAATAGAAATCTGGGGTCTAACAGACCCCAAATCTCTCCATAAAGAGGACCTGTCACGGCCCATGCTATCGCAAGGGATGTTGTTCATCTCTTGAGAAAGCAAAAAAGTTGATCAAAAAATAAATAAAGAGAGTGCAAAAAATGTTTTTTTTTAAATAAAATAAAATTGATATTCAAATATATAAATAAATAAAGCTCCCCTGTCACCCCTGCATGCATATGTAAACGCTGATCACATCACACGTGAGTTATTCTTGAGAATAATAATTCTAGCACCAGACCTCCCGTGTGACTCTAATCTGGTAACCTGTAAATGCTTTTAAAGTGCCACCTATGGAGGTTTTTAGGTATCGTAGTTCCATGGGCATTCACAATTTTAAAGCGTGACATGTTCGGTTTCTATTTACTCAGCATAACATCATCTTTTATATTTTACCAAACAACTGGGTATTATATTGTGTTTGTGTGCATTAAAATTCATGAAAGTGTATTTAAAAAAAAAAAAAAACAACTGCGCATATATCGTGTGACATAAAAATATGCAACACTCATCATTTTATTCTCTAGGGCATTTGCTTAAAAAATATATAACTTTGGGGGTTCTAAGTAATTTTCTAGTTAAAAAAAGAGATTTTTTTTTTTTACATGTAGGAGAGGTATGTCAGAATTAGCCCGGATTGGAGGTGGTTAATAGCTCATCTTCTTTCAGCTGTCAGTTTGTAAAAAAAACGTTTGGGGCAACCTTCATCCATGTAGTGTTCAGTATGATGGTCATCCCCAGCTAGAGGCTGATGTGCACTCTACTAAGTGCAATGGTATGCCACTGGAGGGCACGCATGCAGTCCCTGCACAAGGTTATCTAGTGCTCAGGGTGAAGATGCCAAACAGCCACCCCCCCCCAAAAAAAAATCCCCTCCCCAAATATCTAAACAATAATCTTCACACTCATCCTTAAGCATAAATTTACCTTGCAAGTCAAAATTATTCCAAAATAAAAATTCCCCCTCTTCCAGTACAAATCCCCCCTCCTAGCTCAAATGATCTCACTCCCCAATTACCCCCTCCTGGCACAAATCCACTACCCTTCAACTTTCCCCTCTGAATATAAATTCTCTCCCCCACCAAATTTCCCTCTCCCAGCACAAATCCCCTCCAGATCCCCTCTGCTGGCCCTAATCCTGCCCCAAAATGTTCCTCCTAGCACAAACCCCCCCATCCCCCACCCAAATGTCCCTACTAGCACAAATCATCCCCTCGAATCCCCCGTCTTAACACAAATCCACCCTCCTAGCACAAATCCCCCAAATCATACCTACAACTCCCCCGTCATAACACAAATCCACCCTCCTAGTACAAATCCCTCCAATCATCCCTACTAGCAAAAATCACCCCCCAAATCCCCCCATCCTAACAGAAATCTACCCTCCTAGTACATATCCCTCCAGTCATCACTACAAATCCCCCCGTTCTAACACAAATCCACCCTCCTGGCACAAATCCTCCCAATCATCCCTACTAGTACAAATGACCCCCCTCCCCCCCAAATCACCCCCGTCCTAACAAATCCACCATGATAGCACAAAACCCCCCCAATCATCCCTACTAACAAAAATCATCCCCCCAAATTCCCCCGTCCTAACAAAAATCCACCCTCCTAACACAAATCCCCCCAATCGTCCCTACTAGCACAAATTACCCCCCCCCCAAATCCTCTTCCTGTCCTAACAAATCCACTGTGATAGCAGAAATCCCCCCAAGCATTCCTATTAGCAGAAATTATCCCCCCAAATCCCTCTGTCCTAACAAAAATCCATCCTCCTAACACAAATCCCCCCAATCTTCCCTACTAGCACAAATAATCCCCCCAAATCCCCTGTCCTAACAAAAATACCCCCTCCTGTCACAAATCCCCCCAATCATTCCTACTATCACAAATCATCCCCTCAAATCCCGTCCTAAAAAAATTCCCCCTCCTGCCACAAATCCCCCCAATCATCCCTACTATCACAAATCATCCCCTGTCCTATTACAAATCCACCCTCCTAACACAAATTTACCCTTCTGGCACAAATCCCCCCAATCATCCCTACTATCACAAATCATCCCCCCAAATCCCCTGTCCTAACACAAATCCACCACCCCCCAATCATCTCTTTTATCACAATCCCCGAAATCCCCACTGCGTCCAGGGCAGCTGACCCTCATGCCCACCCCTTGTCCCAGCCCTGCGCGCACGAGAAGAAATTTTAAAGCTCGACATGTTGGGTATCTATATGCTCAGCACAGCCTCCTCTTTTATATTTTACCAACAACTGGGTCACTTATTGTGTCTGTGCGCACTATAATGCACTTTACTGAATGTTTCACTGAAATTGCAACTGACATTATTTACTTCTCCGGGGTCTCTGCAGTCATCGTAGTGGGGGGTTGTGTACTGGATCCATGGCAGTGATTTAGGGCCAGGGGCAGACTGACCATTTGGGCACTCGGACACTGCCCAAGGGCACAGGGTGTGTAGAGGGCCCCATGAAATGCCCTTGGTACCTTTCATAGGCTTTTTTGGGTGTGGTTTGAGTGTGGGCTAGGAGACAGGGGCCCCATGATCCCCTATTGCCCGTGGGCCCCATGAGTTGTCAGTCCGCCTCTGTTCAGGGCATGTCTATCTCCATTAACAATAACATATAAAGCCATTTATAACTCTGCCCCAAATTACATCACCGATCTTGTCTCCAAATATCACCCAAACCGTCCTCTCTGCTCCTTGCATGACCTCCCACTCTCTAGCTCCCTTGTCTCCTCCTCCCATGCTCGTCTCCAGGACTTCTCCAGAGCTTCCCCCATCCTCTGGAACTTTCTACCCCAATTTATCAGACTATCGCCTACTCTGCTCACTTTTAGGCGATCTCTGAAAACCTATCTCTTCAGGGAAGCCTATCCTGCCCTCAGCTAATAATGGAATCTTCTACTCTTCCTACCAGTCCATCCCCCACAGTTACTACCTTTTGTACCACTAGCCCCTCCCTCCTAGATTGTAAGCTCCCAGGATCAAGCCCTCCTAACCCTCTTGTATTGAACTGTATTGTTGCTGCATTGTCTCCCTTTATATTGTAAAGTGCTGAGCAAACTGTTGGCGCCATAAATCCTGTATAATAATAATAATAATAATAATCTCTTTTCCATCAGAACCAGCACATGAAACAGTCAAGGATTAATAGCTGCTTCCATCAGATCCTTCTCACACAGGTGTCCCCCCCATTAAAATTTGGCTTTTGTGTACTTTTAAGGTGGAAGAGCCCCAAGGACAAGGAGATGACACGGCTCTGAACGGAATTGAACTGCACTGCGCTGAACCCGGCAGTGAGGACATTAAAGCCACCATTACTTCTACAAAGGGGATGTGAGTCTATACTGTGTCTAGTGTCCATGTAAACGCCTGTTGTGGAGACGCCCAGAAATCCCTCCATTTAAAGACCAATGGAAACACTTGACTTCCACGTTGTGTAAGAAGGGTGGACTTTGACACCCAGCTGCCACACATATGGGTCCAGGGCAGCCTGAGAGCGTGCCCAGTGCGCGCCCCTGGCACACTGCTCCCGGTTCATGGCTTCTGATTGGGAGTCAGTGGGAAGGACCCCTGATCATGTGACTGCTGTACGAACCAACCACAGCAATCATGTCATTTAGAAGTTAAATGGAATGATGTCTTTTTTTTCAGAAAGTACATTAAATTTACTTATGTGTTTTCAACCAAGATGAGAAATTCTCTTCGCCTCCATTCGAGAGCGCACGTGTAGGGTTTCCCATGCACGTGCAAAGACTGCTGGCAGGAGAGTCCAAAACCTTCCTTGTCTTGGCACGTGCGCAAATGTGCTGATCTGCCTGGCAGTACTAGGGTCGTTGGTTCGAATCCCAACCACAGCACCACCTGCCTGGAGTTTGCATGTTCTCCCTGTGCCTGTGTGGGTTTCCTCCGGGTACTCTGGTTTCATCCCACACTCCAAAGACATGCTGGTAGGTTAATTGGCTCCTGTCTAAATTGTCCCTAGTATGTGTATGTATGAATGTGAGTTAGGGACCTTGTACACTCCTCGGGGGCGGGGACTGATGTGAATGTACAATATATATGTAAAGTGCTGCTTAAATTGACGGCGCTATATAAGTACCTGAAATAAATAAATAAAATAATTGGGTTCTGCTAGGACCCAAAGGCTGGGCAGAGCCAGACAGCAATCTGCGCCATGCTGGTGGTGTGGAGCTGCCAAGGGGGACAGACTAAAGTGACCCTTTAAAACCCAATTAAAGGGCCACAGGTAGGTGGCGTTAAGGGGTTAAAGCCCAAACTTATTTATTTAATTTATATATATATATATATATATATATATATATATATATATATATATATATATATATATAAAATGGCCCATGCCAGGTTTTTATTGCTGTCTGCATTCCCACTGGGGAGATTTTCCTTCTCTATTTATCCTGATGATCTTTGTCATTCGGGCAGAAAGTGATGAAAGCCCAAAAATGAAAACTGTGAATGGAAAAAGGGAAGAGCGGGGAAATCTTCCAATGGGGACACAAGGTTCCATGTGAACGGCCTGACAATTTCCTATTTATAATCCAATTGTAATATATTATCCGAGTGATTTCGCTCTCATGCCTCCTTCGCTGTCATTGCCTTTTAGCTCATCCTATAGGAAGTTGGCATTAAAGTCAAAACTCCAATCAGATTTTAATAAACACAAATGAATACAACTTTGTATTTATTAATAAATAATTCACTTTATTTTTTCAAAACTGTAGCTGTAGAAGTACCTGCGTTTGACCTGGCTGTCTAGACAGAAGTCAGGTGTTCTACATCCTTCTAGAGCAGAAAGATAGCTCCTTCTACAAGCTTTAACCAGTGCTCAGCCGGATTCTGATAGAAGTCACAAGACTGCTATATACCGTATTTTCCGGCATATAAGACGACTTTTTACCCCTTGAAAATCTTCTCAAAAGTCGGGGGTCGTCTTATACGCCGGTAACGGCATGCTGACACTTTTTAGGGGGTCGGCGCGGTCCCGCCACCGCCCCCCCCCCCTTCCAACAGAAGGGAAACTAAGTACAGGGGTGGGCAGGGGCTGCTGTCTCTTACCTGGCTCCGGTCCCACGACGATCCGGTCCAGGAAGCGCGGCTGCTCCTTCCTTCGGTTCGTCCACTGGATGTTCGCACGGCTGCTCGGCTGCGCCTCCTCACCGGTGATTGGCCGCCAGAACTGTAGCTCAGGAAAGGCACACAGGCAGCCAATCACCGGTGAGGAGGCGGAGCTGAGCGGCCCCGCGAAAATCGAGTGGAGATGCAGGTAAGTGTGCCGTGCTTAGGTGCTGCTGCAACCACATATGCTGGCTGCAGCAGCACCGTACTGGAACAGGGGTCAGCAAGTGTCAGTGGGAGGAATAGTGCCCCATCATTGGTGTCACTGATACCAATGATGGGGCATTATTCCTCCCACTGACACCAACGATGGGGCACTTTTCCTCCCCCCCACTGACACCAATGATGGGGCACTATTCCTCCCCCCCCCACTGACACCAATGATGGGGCACTATTCCACCCCCCACTGACACCAATGATGGGGCACTATTCCACCCCCCACTGACACCAATGATGGGGCACTATTCCACCCCCCACTGACACCAATGATGGGATACTATTTCCCCCCCCCCCCACTGACACCAACGATGGGGCACTATTCCTCCCCCCCCCTCACTGACACCAATGATGGGATACTATTCCTCCCACTGACACCAAAGATGGGGCACTATTCCACTGACACCAATGATGGGGTGCTATTCCCCCCAATGATACCAATGATGGGGCACTATTCCTGCCACTGATACCAATGATGGGACACTATTCCTCCCACTGATACCAATGATGGGGCACTATTCCTCCCACTGACACCAATGATGGGGCACTATTCCTCCCACTGATACTAATGATGGGGCACTATTCCTCCCACTGACACCAACGATGGGGCACTTTTCCTCCCCCCCACTGACACCAACGATGGGGCACTATTCCTCCCCCCCCCACTGACACCAACGATTGGGCACTATTCCCCCCCCCCCCACTGACACAAATGATGGGGCACTATTCCACCCCCCACTGACACCAATGATGGGGCACTATTCCACCCCCCACTGACACCAATGATGGGGCACTATTCCACCCCCCACTGACACCAATGATGGGATACTATTCCTCCCCCCCCACTGACACCAACAATGGGGCACTATTCCTCCCCCCCCCCTCACTGACACCAATGATGGGATACTATTCCTCCCACTGACACCAAAGATGGGGCACTATTCCACTGACACCAATGATGGGGTGCTATTCCCCCCAATGATACTAATGATGGGGCACTATTCCTGCCACTGATACCAATGATGGGGCACTATTCCTCCCACTGATACCAATGATGGGGCACTATTCCTCCCACTGATACCAATGATGGGGCACTATTCCTCCCACTGATACTAATGATGGGGCACTATTCCTCCCACTGACACCAATGATGGGGCACTATTCCTCCCACTGACACCAATGATGGGGCACTATTCCTCCCACTGATACCAATGATGGGGCACTATTCCTCCCACTGATACCAATGATGGGGCACTATTCCTCCCACTGATACCAATGATGGGGCACTATTCCTCCCACTGATACCAATGATGGGACGCTATTCCTTCCACTGACACCAATGATGGGGCACTATTCCTCCCACTGACACCAATGATGGGGCGCTATTCCCGCCACTGATACTAATGATGGGGCACTATTCCTCCCACTGACACCAATGATGGGGCACTATTCCTCCCACTGACACCAATGATGGGGCACTATTCCTCCCACTGACACCAATGATGGGGCACTATTCCTCCCACTGACACCAATGATGGGGCACTATTCCTCCCACTGACACCAATGATGGGGCACTATTCCTCCCACTGACACCAATGATGGGGCACTATTCCTTCCACTGACACCAATGATGGGGCACTATTCCTCCCACTGACACCAATGATGGGGCACTATTCCTCCCACTGATACCAATGATGGGGCACTATTCCTCCCACTGACACCAATGATGGGGCACTATTCCTCCCACTGACACCAATGATGGGGCACTATTCCTCCCACTGACACCAATGATGGGGCACTATTCCTCCCACTGATACCAATGATGGGGCACTATTCCTCCACTGATACCAATGATGGGGCACTATTCCTCCCACTGATACCAATGATGGGGCACTATTCCTCCCACTGACACCAATGATGGGGCACTATTCCTCCACTGATACCAATGATGGGGCACTATTCCTCCACTGATACCAATGATGGGGCACTATTCCTCCCACTGACACCAATGATGGGGCACTATTCCTCCCACTGATACCAATGATGGGGCACTATTCCTCCACTGATACCAATGATGGGGCACTATTCCTCCCACTGGTACCAATGATGGGGCACTATTCCTCCCACTGATACCAATGATGGGGCACTATTCCTCCCACTGATACCAATGATGGGGCACTATTCCTCCCACTGACACCAATGATGGGGCACGATTCTTCCCACTGGTGTGCACTGGAAGAGGGGTAGTCTTACACGGCGAGTATAGCCCAAACACTACATTTTAAACAGGAAAAGTAGGAGGTCGTCTTATACGCCGGAAAATACGGTACTTCTTACCGTTCATAGCCAGTTCTAATGTATTTATCATGAATGCTATATGCTTTCTCTTTAAGGGCCCATTCTACACCCTCTATAGCATCATTCTGCTTGAAATTACTGTATAATGACTCTACATCATTACTGGCCAATATGCAATTGTTGTTTATGTTTTTCTTTCTTAGTAGATTGATCCTTTACAGTAAAAACTGTTGAAACTGTGATCAGGAGCAGGATTTTGAAGAACAAGCAAACATAGCAGAAAGATTTTTTGGAACAAGGGTACAAAAGACACATTTTGGATAGAACTAAAGGGGAAGTAAAAAATATGAATAGAGAAGATCTGTTAAAAACAAAACAAACGAAAGAAGTAGAGGATTACGGGATCACATTCTGTACGGGATATAATAGACAATATAAACAGATGGAAGAAGCGATAAACAAAACATTGGCCAATTCTTAAAAAATAAATTAATATAAACAAGTATAGAATTACATTCTCAGCTATATATGATAGGAAAAAGGTCAATTATTTGCATTTAGAGATATTTACCCTGAGAGAACGCCTCAACACACGTACATATTTTAGGAGACAGATAGGAATGGTTACATTCCTATCAATAGTGGACACCACCCAAAATGGTTGGGAACCATACCAAAAGGTCAAATCATACGTATCAGAAGAAACTGTGATCAGGAACAGGATTGTGAAGAAGAAGCCAACATATTAGCAGTAAGATTTTTGGAAAAAAGGGTACAAAAGAAACATGCTGAATAAAACCAAAGGGGAAGTAAAAAAATATGAATAGAGAAGATCTGTTAAAAACAAAACAAAAGAAAGACTGCAGTACGTAGGAAGAACCACTAGAGAACTTAAAACAAGATTAAGGGAACATGTTGGTAATATTAACCTCCCTGGCGGTGTTCCCGAGTGTAGCTCGGGGTAAAGTTTTAGTACCAAAAGCGGTAACCCTGAGCTACACTCGGGCTTACCATGCGGCGTTGCATAGGGAGTCCCTGCAGCACTTACCTTGTCCTTCGCTCCCACGATGTGTCCCCTGAAGCGTCCCCGGCCATCTCCTCCGGCTGATGCCGGCATCCGGCTTCTGTGTTCCGGTCCCTGTGACGTCGGGACGTACGGGCGGCGGCGGGAAATTTGAAAATTTTAAAAAATGTCATTTTTTTCAAAACACATTTTTCACAGTAAAACATTGCTGTTTCAACCCATTTCACATACATTTTGTCCCGAGTGCTTTGTCCGGCGCCCTGCCTACATTTTGTCTGTCTTTTTGCCTGGAAACTGAGAAACGTCCATGGTGTCCAAAAAGCATCCCTTTAGGTCAAAAGCGGTTTTAGACCGGCTAGAGAACAGCGATAGTAAATCAGAACCACTTGCAGAATTGAGTGATAATGATTCGTGGGGGAAATTCCTCATCAGACACTGAAAACGATTCTGTGACTGAGCTCAGCGCTGTGCGAACTTGGCGCTATATTTCACATTTCAGTGTTTTCTGATTATATTATTGAATTAAATGTATTATTATTATATTATTATTTTTTATGATTATTTATTAAATTATAATTTATGATTTAGTGTTTCAAATTGTATCATCCCCGGGATGTTTACTAGACTCTTGTTCGGACAGATTTCAGTGAGTTATTCCTAAATATTACAGGCCTACAATAAAAAAACTACATATTTCCATGCAAAATAATGGTACCGCTTTCAGCACCAAAAATCTGAAATAATCATACCGCCAGGGAGGTTAAAAAGGGGTTCCGCCAGCACAGTTTGTCAAATCATTTTACGATTCATCATAATAAAGATCCAAAGAAATTAAAATTCTGTGGTATAGATAAGAGTTGAAAATCATTGGAGAGGAACGAATATGAAACAATCTATTTCTCAAAATGAATTCCAGTGGATTTATCATCTCAGGGCTATGACACCGAGGGGATATTGACGTCAATTGTTTTATTTTGAATGTTTAATGTTTATCAATAATTAGCAGGTTGTGTATGCCAAATGTAGGATTCACTGCACTTTATGAAGAATTACTTGCACTTTAGGAGACTATAATTTATGAATTATTTGCTTATTTATTCCATTTGTTCACAATTACGTTGAGGGTGTATTTGCAGAGGAAGTACATAGAGTTTCATACATTCATAATATGTGTATTCGGAGGTATTTTGCACTCATATAGGGCAGCGCTTCATTGCTTTAACACTTTATCTAGAGGTCAGCACCTTTATAGAAGCAGCAGCTCTATTTTTTTGCATTGTTTGGCACATTTTTGACAATTATTGTTGGTACTCGAGTGCGGGTGTCAGGGCTCCCGGGTATGACCAGAGGTATGTGAACTGACGCAGGGAAACGCAGGCTTCAGATATGTTATAAACAATATAGTTTATTAACACTAACAATACATAAACGCAGTGCAATACTAAAACATAACACAGTGCAAACGAACCAAACCAAACCACCCACAGATAACAATACATACAATGCAAGCGTCGTCAGGCAGGCCGGGTCAATAACAATCGGGCAGGTAGGAACAGGAGGAGCAGGCAGAGAGTAGTCAGGTCACGAGCCGGGTACAGCAACTAACGGGCAGGTAGGTACAGGGGGGTCAGGCAGAGAATGGTCGGGGTCAGAAGCCAGGGATCAAACAGGAGAAGTCAGCAGAGGTCCGGATCAGGCAGGGTCGGCAACGAATCAGTCAGACAGGAACAGGGACAGGGATGCAGGTAACAAGATACAGGGGCCCATAGAAAAACACACACCAAGGCACAGACTGCAGGTCTGGCCATCCCTTAAATACACCTCCGTAATCAGCTTCAGGTGTTTGGCTGACTACAGGGTTGAGTCTCTGATTGCTGAAAGCACCCGCTGGCCAGCCCTGGTACTGCAGCCCACAAGGCAGGTGAGTCCCACCAATACTGGCAAGTACATTCCTGACAGCGGGTTATAAGTGATTACAAAGGGTAGGGAACCAAGTGGCAAGATGCTATCACAAGCCCACAGACCTGAACTTGTGATACTGTAAAAGCACCACAGCCAATCAGACCCAAGGGGATGGAACAGGCAGCACCACACCACTGCCTAGGAACAGGAACTCTGTGCAAGAGGTACACCACTGCTGGCCAATGGAAGTGGAGGAGCTGTCTCTTGAGCTGGGCCTATCACCTGGCAATGGAGATGCTGGCTGGGAGAGGACAGTGGTAACTGACGATGAGTAAAAACAAAGGGGGCGCCATCACCTACGTCTGGCAATGGAGATGCTGGGTGGGAGAGGACCGTGGTAACTGACGATGAGTAAAAACAAAGGGGACGCCATCACCTACGTCTGGCAATGGAGATGCTGGGTGGGAGAGGACAGTGGTAGCTGACGATGAGTAAAAACAAAGGGGACGCCATCACCTACGTCTGGCAATGGAGATGCTGGGTGGGAGAGTACAGTGGTAGCTGACGATGAGTAAAAACAAAGGGGGCGCCATCACCTACGTCTGGCAATGGAGATGCTGGGTGGGAGAGGACCGTGGTAACTGACGATGAGTAAAAACAAAGGGGACACCATCACCTACGTCTGGCAATGGAGATGCTGGGTGGGAGAGGACAGTGGTAGCTGACGATGAGTAAAAACAAAGGGGACGCCATCACCTACGTCTGGCAATGGAGATGCTGGGTGGGAGAGTACAGTGGTAGCTGACGATGAGTAAAAACAAAAGGGGCGCCATCACCTACATCTGGCAATGGAGATGCTGGGTGGGAGAGGACAGTGGTATCTGACAATGAGTAAAAACAAAGGGGGCGCCATCACCTAGGCCTGGCAATGAAGATGATGGGTGAGAGAGGACAATGGTAGCTGACGATGAGTAAAAACAAAGGGGACACCATCACCTACGTCTGGCAATGGAGATGCTGGGTGGGAGAGTACAGTGGTAGCTGACGATGAGTAAAAACAAAGGGGGCGCCATCACCTACGTCTGGCAATGGAGATGCTGGGTGGGAGAGGACCGTGGTAACTGACGATGAGTAAAAACAAAGGGGACACCATCACCTACGTCTGGCAATGGAGATGCTGGGTGGGAGAGTACAGTGGTAGCTGACGATGAGTAAAAACAAAAGGGGCGCCATCACCTACATCTGGCAATGGAGATGCTTGGTGGGAGAGGACAGTGGTATCTGACAATGAGTAAAAACAAAGGGGGCGCCATCACCTAGGCCTGGCAATGAAGATGATGGGTGAGAGAGGACAATGGTAGCTGACGATGAGTAAAAACAAAGGAGGTGCCATCACCTATGTCTGGCAATGGAGATGCTGGGTGGAAGAGGACAGTGGTAGCTGACGATGAGTAAAAACAAAGGGGGCGCCATCACCTGCGTCTGGCAATGGAGAAGCTGGGTGAGAGAGGACAGTGGTAGCTGACGATCAGTAAAAACAAAGAGGGCGCCATTACTTACGTATGGCAATGGAGATGCGGGGTGGGAGAGGACAGTGGTATCTGACGATGAGTAAAAACAAAGGGGGCGCCATCACCTACGTCTGGCAATGGAGATGCGGGGTGGGAGAGGACAGTGGTATCTGATTATCAGTAAAAACAAAGGGAGCGCCATCACCTACATCTGTCAATGGAGATGCTGGGTGGGAGAGGACAGTGGTAGCTGAAGATGAGTAAAAACAAGGGGGGCGCCATCACCTACGTCTGGCAATGGAGATGCTGGGTGGGAGAGGACAGTGGTAGCTGACGATCAGTAAAAACAAAGGGGGTGCCATCACCTAGGTCTGGCAATGGAGATGATGGCTGGGAGAGGACAGTGGTAGCTGACGATGAGTAAAAACAAAGAGGGCGCCATTACCTACGTCTGGCAATGGAGATGCTGGGTGGGAGAGGAAAGTGGTAGCTGAAGATGAGTAAAAACAAAGGGGGCGCCATCACCTGCGTCTGGTGATGGAGATGCTGGGTGGGAGAGGACAGTGGTATCTGACGATGAGTAAAAACAAAGGGGGCGCCATCACCTACGTCTGGCGATGGAGATGTGGGGTGGGAGAGGACAGTGGTATCTGATTATGAGTAAAAACAAAGGGAGCGCCATCATCTACGTCTGGCAATGGAGATGTGGGGTGGGAGAGGACAGTGGTATCTGATTATGAGTAAAAACAAAGGGGGTGCCATCACCTACGTCTGGCAATGGCAATGAGGCCTGGACAAGGCAACGGTGGAGCGGAGTAGGAAGAAAAACCAATAACAGTTTACAAACTTCTACACCAATTATAAAAAGGTTGGCCAATATCATTATGCTTTCCATTTGAAATCCATTGTATTAAAATGAATCCAGCTGACCGGTATTTATACAGGAATTAAATAGGGCAAGAGGGTTCCCGGTCTACCAGGCAGGCACCTAACATGTCACCCTGTTTTTCTCTCTACAGCTGGGGAAGTTGGACCAAAGTCAGGTGGTGTCCTTCTGGTGATCTCATCAGCTTCTCTCTGAAGGTTGAGCCGCCCATTGATGGTGACGATACCGCAGCCAACAACATCATGTTCCAGTGTTCCGATATGAAAATCTTTAAGGGACATGGCGGATCCTGGGGTGATTTTGGAGACTGGAGTGAAATCTGCTACATGGGAATATGTGGCATCAGAACCAAGGTGGAGGAACCCCAAGGAAAAAGAGATGACACGTCTCTCAATGATGTCCAGTTCTGTTGCTGCCAATCTCAATAAAGAGTAATCTATATACATTGCAGGGATTTGAACAAACTTTGTTGCAGATTCCTACCTTTTGTTATCCTGAAGAAGTAGATGTTTGTTTGACTGTGTCCATGTGCGGAGTGAATGGGAGTGGTTTTATATTTATCAATCAGCTATGGCACCTGCAAGGGCACTAATAAGGAAATTTGCACCCATTTAAAACGTGATTTCCCTTTGGGAGTATCTCACCAAAAATGACATTTTTGCTGCAGGGGATACCAAAAATCTGACTTGTATCTTAGTGCAGACTTCTGGGAAAATCAGTAAGCCAATCACACTTCCAGGTAGCCATTTTGCATTGCATTTTACAGAAAATTACAGCACTGCAGATTAAAAGGGAAAGGTAATGTTTAACCTCATCACGCCGCATACAAATGTGCGGCCTCCCGGCATCTGGGCCTAGACGCCGAGCGGCCACACATTTGCATTCTATTAAGAAAAAACAAATGTGGTGAGAGCGCGCGCCCTGCATGCTCCCAGCACACATGTCACTGAAAGGTCCCGGTCTCCTCTTTCGATTGGGACCTTTCCCGGTCATGTCACATGATCCCTAAACCCTGCCCCTCCCGCCTCCTGGCTTCTGAGACTCTTAAAGGGCCGGAAGGCGCCGGCGTGAAGGGGTTAATAACATTCAATTACAATATGACTTGACTTACAATTGTAAACATTATATAGTTTTTGGTTATTTGCTCTCCCCCCCCCCACAAAAGTGGAGTTACCCTTTAGCTGCCAAGAAAACATATTATATAGTTGTGATTTCATTTTCATTGAAAAGACTACTCCAGCCAAACAGCTGCTAGTTGCACTTCCCTTGTGCATGCAATCGGGTGCAAACTGTAAGCATCCGCAGGTGACATTTAGATCAGGGGTCTCCGAACTTTCTAAACAAAGGGCCAGCTTACTGTCCTTCAGACATTAGGGGGGCCGCAATGTGGCCGTTGGGAGTAGTAAAGGTCCTGACATCAGTGGGAATAGACAACGCCCCATCTTTTGTGTCAGTGGGAGGAGTTGGACCCCAGTTTTGGGGTCATTGAGAGGAATTACACCTCATTATTGGTGTCATTGGGCCCCTTTACTGGCGTCATTGGGAGGAATTGTGCCCCATTGTTGGGTGTCATTGGGAGGAATTGTGCCCCATTGTTGGGTGTTATTGGGAGGAATAGTCCTCATTGTTGGGTGTTATTGGGAGGTATAGTCCTCATCGTTGGGTGTTATTGGGAGGAATTGTGCCCCATCGTTGGGTGACACTGGGAGGAATAGTCCTCATTGTTGGGTGTTATTGGGAGGAATAGTCCTCATCGTTGGGTGTTATTGGGAGGAATAGTCCCCATCGTTGGGTGTTATTGGGAGGAATAGTCCTCATCATTGGTGTTATTGGGAGGAATAGTCCTCATCGTTGGGTGTTATTGGGAGGAATAGTCCCCATCGTTGGGTGTTATTGCTAGGAATAGTCCTCATCGTTGGGTGTCATTGGGAGGAATAGTCCTCATCGTTGGGTGTCATTGGGAGGAATTGTGCCCCATCGTTGGGTGTCATTGGGAGGAATTGTGCCCCATCGTTGGGTGTCATTGGGAGGAATTGTGCCCCATCGTTGGGTGTTATTGGGAGGAATAGTCCCCATCGTTGGGTGTTATTGGGAGAAATAGTCCCCATTGTTGGGTGTTATTGGGAGGAATAGTCCCCATCGTTGGGTGTTATTGGGAGGAATAGTCCCCATCGTTGGGTGTTATTGGGAGGAATAGTCCCCATCGTTGGGTGTTATTGGGAGGAACAGTCTTCATCGTTGGGTGTTATTGGGAGGAATTGTGCCCCATCGTTGGGTGTCATTGGGAGGAATTGTGCCCCATCGTTGGGTGTCATTGGGAGGAATTGTGCTCCATCGTTGGGTGTCATTGGGAGGAATTGTGCTCCATCGTTGGCTGTCATTGGGAGGAATAGTCCTCATCGTTGGGTGTTATTGGGAGAAATTGCGCCCCATTGTTGGGTGTCATTGGGAGGAACTGTGCCACTTCAGTGGTATCAGTGGGTGAAATAGTGCCCAAAGGGTCAAATAAAAGAAAGCAAAGGGCCACATCTGGCTCCCAGGCCGCAGTTTGGAGACCACTGATTTAGATGATGGTTATTAGGGATGAGTGAAATGTACCTGGATTTGGTTCAAAGCTGGTTTGGCAAACATTATCTGAACCCCAAGTCAATCGGCAAGAGATTGTCAAAAAAAAGGTCACGATGAGCTGTGCAGTGGTCTGGGGGACATAAATTAAATATATTTTTTAGTGCCGAGAAGGTCTTTCAGGCAGCTTAAAAGTTAACACTGAAAATACAAAAATCTTTCAAATTGCAAGCTTGGGTGATGCCTTTCTGTAGTTGATTCTAAGCTTTCTTAGATTATTTGGTGTAAAAGTGATCGGCTAATTGGAAGCCACAGGAACAATATAGTTCAAATCTATTGCAATGTATATAAAAATAAAACAAATATAAGAATACAGCTAAAGCAATCAACTTCATACACATTGCCAAACAGCTTCAAAGCAAGCCATGTACCATAGACTGTAAGGACCCTTTCACACGGGCATTCCTTTGTTTTCATCAGTTCAGTCCAGGGGCGGACTGACAACTCATGGGGCCCCCGGGCAATAGGGGATCATGGGGCCCCTGTGTCCTTGCCCAAACCCAAAAAAGCCTATGAAAAAGGTACCAGGGGCATCTCATGGGGCCCCTACTGACCCCGAGCCCTTGGGCAGTTTCCAAATAGTCAGTCCGCCCCTGGTTCAGTCAAGCTTTTTCCAAGAAAAAACAGATCAATTCACATCAGTTTTTCATCAGTTTACATCCATTTACATCCGCTTTCGTCCATTTACATCCGTTTACATCAGTTTTGTCCGTTTATATCTGTTTTCATCCATTTTTCATCTCTTTATATCCGTTTGCATCCATTTTTGTCTGTTTACATCTATTTTTGTCCGTTCACATCTGTTTTCAGCCGTTTTTCATCTCTTTATATCCGTTTACATCCATGTTTTGTCTGTTTACATCAGTTTTTGTCCGTTCACATCTGTTTTCATCCATTTTTCATCACTTTACATCCGTTTACATCCACTTTTTGTCTGTTTACCTCAGTTTTTGTCCGTTTACATCTGTTTGCATCCATTTTTTGTCTGTTTACATCAGTTTTTGTCCGTTTTCATCAGTTTTTGTCCATTTACATCTGTTTTAATCCATTATTCATCTCTTAACATCCGTTTACATCCATTTTTTGTCTGTTTACATCCGTTTTTGTCCGTTTACATCTGTTTTCATGCATTTTTCATCTCTTTAGATCCGTTTACATCCATTTTTTGTCTGTTTACATATGTTTTTGTCCGTTTACATCTTTTTTTGTTCGTTTACATCCTTTTTTGTTCATTTACATCTGTTTTCATCAGTTTTTCATCTGTTTACATCCGTTTTCATCAGTTTTTGTCCATTTATTTTATTTTTTTATTGTCGGCCTGTAATTTTTAGGAATAACTGCCTGAAATCTATCCGAACAAGAGTCTAGTAAACATCCCGGGGATGATAAAACTTGAAACACGAAATCATAAATTATAATTTAATAAATAATCATAAAAAATAATAATATAATAATAATAAATGTAATTCAATAATATAATCAAACCAAAAACACTGAAATGTGAAATAGAGCGCCAAAGTTCGCACATCGCTGAGCAAAGTCGCAGAATCGTTTTCAGTGTCTGATGAGGAATTTCCCCCACCAATCATTATCACTCAATTCTGCAAGTGGTTCTGATTTACTATCGCTGTTCTCTAGCCGGTCTAAAACCGCTTTTGACCTAAAGGGACGCTTTTTGGACACCATGGACGTTTCTCAGTTTCCAGGCAGAAAGGGCGGTAAAAATGCAGGCAGGGTGCCGGACAAAGCACTCGGGACAAAATGTATGTGAAATGGTTTGATACAGGAATGTTATACTATGTGATTTTAGTGTATTTAGTGAATGTCACTTTTTCACATTTTCAAATTTCCTGCCAGTTCTGTCCCCCGTACGTCCCGACGTCGCAGGGAACGGAACCCGGAAGAGAGATGCTGGCATCGGCCGGAGGACATTACAGGGGACACTGCAGGAGGGACATCGCTGGAGCGCAGGACAAGGTAAGTGCTGGAGGGATCCCGGAGCAACGCTGCAGTGTATTCCTGAGTGTAGCTCAGGGTTACCGCTTGTGGTGCTGAAACTTTACCCCGAGCTACACTCGGGAATACCCCCAGGGGGGTTAAAGAAGACAAGGATCATCTTTACCGTTTTTAGGACATTTACACATTTAGACGCTAAAAGGCTTGGACTTTCGGGGGAGAAAGTGTATTATTTTGGCGTTTGGGGTTTTTGTAGACACTATTGGTACAGCGATATATTCACTTATATTAAAAAAAACCCTGCCTACCATAATATGGTGCCCTTTACACCTCGGCAGTAAAGTTGGCTCTTATCCAGACTTAGTTTGCAAACTGAGGAGGGCACCATAGTATGGGAGGCAGCGCACTCGCTGATTTTTTTTTTTTTTGTAGCCTTTTGTGACATTGTACAATGTGACGTAGGTCTTTGACGTGGTGACGTGTTTCCGGCGTGGTGGCCATCTTGGTACACCTGTGGATTCAGCTGTACACCCAAACAGATATATCCTCATCTGAAAGCATGAGGTTTTTTTCTTGAACTGGCTGCTACGTAAGTGTAATGCAAAAAATGCTGTTTGTCCCTATGGTATAATTAAATATACTACACTATGGGAGGATTCCTTTGTCTCATTTGAGAGATTGATACTACAACTTTTCCTGGAGAAGAGCCAGTGTGGGAATATTGGTCTGAGAAAACTGCCCTTGGAGTGTTTCATTACCTGGAGGATCCGTGAGAGGGATCCACTACTGCTCTTTGATCCGCAAGGGTCGAAGGGATGAGGTGAGAGGCTAATCCAGATGGTGGTTGGATTCTCAGATTTGGACGCACTCAGAAATTTGCACGAGTTTCACCTATGGTCACTAACAGTATTATTTGGAAGCACCATTTACTGTTTTATCACCATTAGTATATATATTTTTTTGGACTTTGAGATTTCATTTTTGTACTATTATTACCATCATTTCACTTCACAATAGGCACGTGGGATTGCACCATATATATGTGTATTTTTGCTTCATTCATATATATATGGATGGTGTTTTTCATACATGTTTTTCACAAGTTTTGAGCTATTTACTTTATTTGTGTTAATGATATTTAACGAGCACTTATTGATATGTATTATTAATGTTGCCATTGTTATCTAATTTCACTTAATTTGTTGATTTAAGATCCCTCATTCACATAGTTGCATTATTTGAATGTAGCGCTGCATCCCTTATTACTTTCATTGTATATGGCTCTGCTTTGCATAGTGTGCTGGAGCTGACAGGGGAGAGATCCCAACCTGTTAAGCCATCCAGCTTGACCTGCAGTAACCTGAATCACAGACTCTCACACTTACCATGAGTAACAATAGATTTGCCTACACTATGTTAGTAGCACACTAGAGGGTGCTACAGGTAGAATGTATCTCTGACCTATGACAGGTACACGTTAATGAAAAAAAAAAAAGAATTTATCTATAAAACATTTACTGTCCTAGCTTCTGTTTAGAGGGTATTCTGTGATCTCTGCCACCTGATCTCCATTCTTCTATCCTGTTCTACAGATGACAGCAGGAATGGACCAGAACAAATTACCAGCAGAACATCAAGCCAATAACAGGACAATGCAAAGCCTTCCCTGTCCGCCAAATGAATATTCCCACAATGGACGGTGCTGCATAAACTGCCCCGCTGGTAAGACTCTGCATAATTATTACTCAATACAATTCCACTGGCGGGTCTAATCTATCTATCTATCTATATTATCTATCCTATATTATCTATCTATCTATCTATCTATCTATATTATCTATCCTATATTATCTATCTATCTATCTATCTATCTATATTATCTATCTATCTATCTATCTATCTATCTATCTATATTATCTATCCTATATTATCTATCTATCTATCTATCTATCTATATTATCTATCTATCTATCTATCTATCTATCTATCTATCTATCTATCTATATTATCTATCCTATATTATCTATCTATCTATATTATCTATCCTATATTATCTATCTATCTATCTATCTATCTATCTATCTATCCATCCATCCATCCATCCATCTATCCATCCATCCATCTATCTATCCTATATTATCTATCTATCTATCTATCTATCTATCTATCTATCTATCTATCTATCTATCTATCTATCTATCTATCCTATATTATCTATCTATCCTATATTATCTATCTATCTATCTATCTATCTATCTATCTATCTATCTATCTATCTATATTATCTATCCTATATTATCTATCTATCTATCTATCTATCTATCCATCCATCCATCCATCCATCCATCCATCCATCCATCCATCCATCCATCCATCCATCTATCTATCTATCTATCTATCTATCTATCTATCTATCTATCTATCTATCTATCTATCTATCTATCTATCTATCTATCTATCCATCTATCCATCCATCCATCTATCCATCCATCCATCTATCCTATATTATCTATCTATCTATCTATCTATCTATCTATCTATCTATCCTATATTTTCTATCTATCTATCCAGCTATCTATCGTTCTCCCCCCCTAAAGTAATCAACCCCCAGATCACCAGCCAATCACATCTGTAAATGCAAAACAGTCTTTTACTGCTGAAAATTCAACCAAAACAGCTTGCTTGTAGCATAAAATAAACAAAACAGTCCACACTCCTGGTACAAATAAAACTTCTTGGCTCACTGCCCAAAAACCTGTCCCTTAACAGGGTTATGTGCCCCCCTGCCTCAGGGGTCCTGAAGGCCAGGTTACTAGCAACTTAGCCGTGTCTCACTCACAAGCAGTCCACCTCTCTTGCTCCTAAGTCTGTTCTGCTACATACTCCACTTCACAGACACCTGCTGGCTGTTTCTTGTTGCCTTTCAAGACTCCCTTGCAGGTGGTTTAACCCCTTTGGGACCCTCCTTGCATTTTGGGTTTGGAGGCTCTTTCCCACCTGAGAGTCTCCATGAGCCCCCGAATTCTGGATCCCAAATGAGAATTTACCTCTCTAGATGGTACTGTAAATCAGTTCACTCCTGTCCAAGCTGACTACCCCAGAACCCCTCACCCTGCATAAGAGAGAACCCCTGAGCACTAAAAATGTCCTATATAGTCCCCATTAGAGGGTCTATTACCCGAATAACAGGAAACATACCAGCCATCAAGGACACTCCTGGCATCCTGTACAATGTATACATTTTATGTTTCTATCCACTAATCCTATAATATCTCTCTAGTTATCTAGATATTCATCTTATCTACAGTGCATTCAGAAAGTATTCAGACCCCTTTCACTTTTTGTTGTTATGTTGCAGCCTGATACTACATTTGTTTAAAATCTATCTATCTATCTATCTATCTATCTATCTCTCTCTCTCTCTCTCTCTCTCTCTCTCTCTCTCTCTCTCTATCTATCAGGGATGCACCGATCTATCGGTGGCCAAAACATATCGACCAAAAATTGTGTTATCGGCATGCCAATAGAAAAAAAAGGTGCCAATAATGGCTTCTCTGTTTTATTATAAAAGAAATGTGTCAAGACAACTCACATGTAAAGTCGCATCGCATAGACTTTCATGCAAAGTCTCGTGCCCATAGATTTCAATGCAAAAACGCTCCCTAGTGAATTCAATACAAAATCGAGTCCCATAGACTTTTGTGCAAAATCGTATCCCTTAGACTTTCATGCAAAATTGCGTCCTATAGAATTTTGTGCACAATTGCCCCATAGTGACTTCAATGCAAAGTTGCATCACATAGACTTTCATGCAAAATCACTTCCCCATAGACTTCAATGCAAAACACCTAGTGACTTTAATGAAAAATCGCGTCCCCATAGACTTCAATGCCAAAACTCCTCCCCCCCCCCCTCAGTGACTTCAATGCAAAATCGCGTCCCCCTAGACTTCAATGCAAAAACACCCCCTAGTGACTTCAATGCAAAATCGTGTCCCATAGATTTCATTGCAAAATCACATCCCATAGACTTCAATGCAAAAACTCCAGCCACATTAATAAAATAAAAACTGTCCGTATCAGTTTCGGTTTTCGGCCACATGCATCCTGAATTTTCGGTTTTGGCACCACAATTTTCATGCACCATTACTATCTATCTAAATATCTATGTATCTATGTTTCTGTGAATCATTCTGTAGATCTATTGATCTCTTACTCTACCCAAATCCATAAATGCATCCACTCCACTATCTTTAAATCTATCTATCTATCTATCTATCTATCTATCTATCTATCTATCTATCTTATATTATCTATCTATCTATTCTATATTATCTATCTATCTATCTATCTATTATCTATCTATCTATCTATCTATTATCTATCTATCTATCTATCTATCTATCTATTATCTATCTATCTATCTATCTATCTATCTATCTATCTATCTATCTATCTATCTATCTATCTATCTATTATCTATCTATCTATCTATCTATCTATCTATCTATCTATCTTATATTATCTATCTATCTATCTATCTATTATCTATCTATCTATCTATCTTATATTATCTATCTATCTATTCTATATTATCTATCTATCTATCTATCTATCTATCTATTATCTATCTATCTATCTATCTATCTATCTATTATCTATCTATCTATCTATCTATCTATCTATCTATTATCTATCTATCTATCTATTATCTATCTATCTATCTATCTATCTATCTATCTATCTATCTATTATCTATCTATCTATCTATCTATCTATCTATCTATCTATCTATCTATTCTAGATTATCTATCTATCTATCTATCTATCTATCTATCTATCTATCTATCTATCTATTTAATATAGTTGTCATTTATAAAATATGAGTCCTTTATTTCTTGAACCCTATGATTTGGCTATGATCTCTTCCAGGCACCTATGTCTCCACTCATTGCACTGAGAACCACGGTCCGGGGTCATGTTCACCATGTACTCCAGGGAAGGAATTTGCTGCCGGATCCAATGGACTGGACTCGTGCTTGCCATGTCACCCCTGTAGATTTGATGGTAGATTTTCATTGTTATGTCTTCTTTTCCAGTCACCAGGATTACTCACTTCATGATAACGTCTGTCCATATTTTATTCTATTATTATGACTATTTACTGTTTCTTCTTTTATAACTCCCTTTCGCTGCCATGCCCCATGCTCCAATTTTAAAACTTGGGTGGTCAGACCATTTTTGCAATTTTCCATTTACAGCTTTCAGAGTTTGTTAAAGGCCCCCTAAAGTAAACCATACATTTTCTGAAAGCATAAGACCAGTAGAATAAATAGAAGGTGCTAATGATTTTTTAGGCCCCGTGATATTTGCGCAAATGTTAATCAAATCAATACTTTGCTAAAAATACACTAAAATCATTATTAGTGGACACAAACACAGCAACAAAAAACACAATTCTGTCTAAATCCCTACTAAATATAAAATCTAAAACTGCGTTGATTTAATAAATAACAAATATTTGTAAATCTTAAACTGCACCTTTTTTGCGAAATGGTGGAAACCAAAGATACTCAAAATTGTAAAAAAAAACAATTTATTTAAAAAATCTGGAGGTTATAATTTTTACTTTACAGCTGATTTTACCATACATTTTCTGAAAGCACATGACCCATAAAATAATGGGTGAAGGGTGCAGTAAATATGTCACATTTCCTGAATGGATACAGTGAGTGATCAGTGCCGATCGCTCACTGTGTTCATTCATAAACTGTAGCATAGTAAATTTGGGAAGGGCCCTGTCAGGCTGCCGGGCAGCAGGTAGGGGAGGGAGAAGGGGAAGCCAGCTAGCACTGCAGCAGTGATTGCAAGGGTGCAGTGGATCTGTGCTGCTAGGGGGGGGGGGGATTCCAGGTTGAAGAACCATGTTTGGCCCAGTTTGTGTCCTCTGAGATTACCCTGCTGTAGCTGAAGTCAGCAGGAGGGAGAGGAGGGAAGCCAGTCAGCAGTGCTGCAGGGAAGGGGCACCGGAGGATGGGTGAGGGTGGGGCCAATACAGGGGGGGGGTGTCAGAGTAGCTCAGGGGATCTACTTGCAGAGCTAAATCCCCTGTCCCCTATCAGAGCCCCCACTTACATCAGGTTCCCCATCAGAGCCCCTCTTGCAACAGGGTCTCCATAGATCCACATGTCACATTCCCCCCTTGCAACAGGGTCCCTATAGCAGCCCCCCAACATTAGGGCTCCTCTTATGACAAATAATGCTCATACATTTTTCGGGGGGGGGGGGGGCATTTGGCATCTTTGCCTGGGCTCTAGATGACTTTGTAGGGATTATTTTTGTAGAATGAGGACATGTCACATTAGAGAAGCATTGATAAGAACCGATGCTCACCTTTCGTACCCTCCTTTCATTGTAGAATGTTTGCCGTGAAATGACAGGTGCACTTTAAGAAGAATAGATCAATGAGCCTGTGTGAGCGTATTGAATGTGTGTTTTCTTCATAGATCAGGTACAGATTGCAGATTGTACAGCCACTGAAGATTATCGATGTCAGTGCAAACCGAACACCTTCTGCACCAGTAACTGCCACCTCTACTGCAAGGACTGTACAAGGTAACCCTAACCAGGGGTGATCATAGACGGCCAAATGGCTCACGAGATATGTCTATCCTTGGACTCGTGGGGACCCACTGAGCTGATAAAAGGCAAAAAATGCATCAAAATGCATCAAAAACGCTGTCTTTAGTCCCCTAGATTCTCCTTACATGGAGAATTAGAGCGGTATCAGTGCACTTATCTAGTAAAACTAGGGATAGATAAAAAATAAAACTTTTCTTTTCTCTGAAATTTCAGCAAAAATCAAGAAATTTTGCCATTTAGTGAAAGGCATTAGAGCCAATGGAAGGGGAAAGTTTCACCTGCTTATCTTTTGCCTTCCCAGGTTCATTCATCTTTCCCTCATCAAACCACTAATGAAAACTTAAATAAAACATTTTTTTTTACATTGCATACCCAGTTTAGACCCAGAGAGGTTATCACTGTGCTTCTCTATGCCATGAAGGCAGATTATGGCTGGTGGGAGGAGTCAGCAGGATGTAGATTTGTTGTATACTTGCTCCAATGTCCGTGCAACCTTCAGTATGTTGGGCGTACTACTAGACGCCTTAGAGACAGACTGAAGGAGCACGTTAATAACATTAAAAAGGGATACAAAGACCATTCCTTATCACAGCATTATAAGATCCATCACAATAGCGATCCCTCGTCACTCAAATTTATGGGCATAGGTATTGTAAATGCTCATTGGCGGGGAACAAATAGAAAACGGGCGGTATCTCAGCTGGAATCGCGGTGGATCTATGAACTTGGGTCTCTATACCCTAAAGGATTGAATATAGATTTTGATCTAAATTGCTTTTTAGACAATAGATAACAGACGGATGAAGTTTACCAACCCTTTTGGGTCCATACGGAGATATATAGATTTTTATTTGAATTGTATAAGTATTTTAAGATTAAACACCAAATCATTATGAATGTAAACATATACATGGTATTAACATACAACATCGGGTGTTTTTCTTATTATTATTTTTAACGGGATGTTTCTTCACATTTCTCGTCATCGTTTTTTAAGGCATTTTTAAGGCATTTTTAAGGCATTTTTAATCTGATATAATATTGTGATATATGAATTTAGTATCACATCATATGTTTCTATTATGTATTTATGAGATTTTGCATTGTATTGAAGTTTATGACCATATGTTTCCATATAAATTATACTCCTAGATTGTAAGCTGGAAAGAGCAGGGCCCTCGATCCCCTCATGTTTTGCATTGTATTGGTATTGTTCTGTCACATGTTCTGTCTCCCTTTGTAATGTACAGCGCTGAGCGAACTATTGGCGCTTTATAAATACTGTATAATAATAATAATAATAATACACATATATCGTATTTTTATCTGACCATATATTACAGTGCTATTTATATTTGTATACCCTTAGAGAATATCTATGCCGGGTTTCCAATGATTTTGAGTAAAATAGTATGGATTTTATGTATATTATATAAGGTCCTTTTCCTTTTTATATATATATATATATACACAATTATGAGTAATCTCCAGGTCTTCTAGGTTCAAATATAATATCCCTTAAGTATTAGATTGGATCCTAGGAGTGTGAGCAGTCTCTCTCCTTTTTTCATACAGAGGCGCTATGTGTAAAGGCTTTCTGGCTGAATAATGTTCTGAGCAGTTAACACTGCTCCTATATCCCTTTACCCTGCCAACAAAATGGCGCCGCACTGTAGGAGACTTTTTACTGCTGATCGCATTTGCGATCCACGACAAAATGGCGCCGATCGTTCGCGCATGCGCAGTAGCGCGGGAAGACGACGCCGACGTTCTGCGCATGCGCGGATAGCCGAGAAAATGGCGGGCGCATTAGGCAGAATTGCCATTCACATTATAAATAGCACAGATGAGGATGTCCTGGCTAGCCCTGGACCCTATGAATATGTGCATCGCACGAAACGCGTCAGGGGGGCAGCAGCAGCAGGACACCTAACCACCTTATGAATACATATGGTCAGTAAACTCTTTGTTATATTCTTTTATGTACCCCACACCAACCAACCCTGAATAAAGGCATCTAAAGCATTATCACGCTATGAGGTCTCTTATTGGGCACTCTGTGTGAGTGCTATCATTCGCAGTGCCCATCTGGAGGACTCAGGACCCTGGTGGTGATACCTGGTAGCGGTTTCGGATGACCTTACGTCCGTGGAGCCGGGATGGTGATCTGGGTACAATCTGATCTGGGATCTGATGATCGTTTCTTTGCCCGGTGACGCAGGATTACATATTGCGTGTATTAAACGCACATCTGGTGAGTGCGTTTTTCACCTATTTGTGTGATCACACCTATTATCACACCTTGGATCAGGACGTCCACTCACCTTGAATTAGGATCTTTACATGATCCGCACTATTGCATCGAACTTTTATGCATTTGATCACCTTTAGAGTGATATCACGCATGTATATGAACTGTACTCTAGTATTTAGCGCTGCACCATTTTACTTAACATATAGGATGATGTATATCCTTCCCGAAAACATCAGAGCACCCTGCCTCAGTACTTCTTTCAGAAGGAGAGGGGTGTTGATAGCCAGGCTGCATTTGCATGCAGAGCACCCTAGGTAATGCCCACATGAATCTGAGCTTCCACGATCGAAAGAATGAATATCCATTGAATGAAAGAGGCGGGTCAGGGACAGCCAGGCTGGGGTGGAAAGTGCTAGATGATTGTGGACGTCCTCTAACTAGGAAATGAGGTGGGCTCTGCAATGCGTTTTCAGTGCATTTGCTGTATGTCATGCAGTAAAACGCATAAAAAAAGTCCCAAGTACATGCATTTTTCATGCGTTTTCAATGCCCGTTCCATTGAAGTATATTGAACCAAAAATGCAATCTGCTGCGGGCAAAAAAGTCCCTGACCCTTTCCAAAAAACGTACTAGTTGAAAACTCACAGATGTGAACGTGACCCATGAGACCAGGGGCATATTTACCACAAGGCAAACAAGGCATTTGCCTAGGGCGGCATTTTTCAGGGGGGGGCAGCAGCATCCTTCAGAGGGCAGAGGCATTTTTCAGGGGGGGCAGCAGCATCTTTCAGGGGGCAGAGGCATTTTTCAAGGGGGCAGTGCCACCCCCCAAAAGAAGGCATGGAAGAAGGGACACATGCAGCATGGGAACCAGGTGGGATCTGAGAGAAGCTGCGGGCTGCTTGATGGTGTATGCAGAGCCCGACTCTCGTTCCCGGGGATGTCCGGAGCTGTGAAGGGGAGTGTCTTCTCTCTGGCAGGGTCGGGGGGGTTGCCAGTATATGGGGGAAGGTGGTAGTTGAAGGCTCTCTCGGGTGGGGGCTGGGGTGTTGTTGGTCAATGTCAGGCTCTCTTCATGGGGGAGGGTGTTGGTCGGTGTCAGGGTCTCTCTGTGGGGGGGGGGGGGCAATTTTTGTGTTGCCTAGGGCAGCATGAAACCTAAATACACCACTGCATGAGACATCATGTTAAAGTGACCATAGTGCGTTTCTACAAATCTGAAAACGCACAGCAAAGTGCATAGGTGTCAGTCTAGCCTTAGAGAGTGCCCATTAGGCAGGGTTGGCCAAACATCGGTTCTGAGTAACACAGATCCTCCCCTTTTTGCAGATCGTGCAATCAGCTGCCACAGCAGTGGTACCAGTGACCAATGGCAGCCTAGATCAGCTTTCGGTCCAGTGAATTCCGTTTTCTGCATTGTACGCATGATGACAATTACATTGTAACAATCCCATTGTTAGTATATAAATTAGTTGGATTAAGAGGACCATACACTACTTGACCAGTCTGTCCTCGTCTGGTTCCAGATGTCCCGAAGGGCAGTACGAGAAGCATAGGTGTACACCGACCTCCGACACCGTGTGTGAAGATATCGGCTCCCTTCACCCCAACGCCAAGGGGGATCCCGATGATTGTACGTACTCGGCGATTTTCATATCATCTCATTTATTGTCAGCTGACTGCTCACTAATGATTGTTCTATGTTTTCAGCCTCAACCCAGACGTGGGATGGAAACAGCCAAGGTACCAATTCATTTCAGTATCTTACCAAAACACTGTAATGGTTTTGGGTTCATTTTAATTTTTTTAATATATATCTGTTTTCCTATATTTAGTCCTTTACACTGGTTGTACTTATCTGTAGTCAAAAAATGCTGCGCTAGAATTATTTATTTCAGGTACTTATATAGCGCTGTCAGTTTACGCAGCACTTTACATATATATTGTACATTCACATCAGTCCCTAACCCTCAAGGGGTGTATAATCTAAGGTCCCTAACTCACATCCATACATACACATACTAGGGCCAATGTATTCAGGAGCCAATTAGCCTACCAGCATGTCTTTAGAGTGTGGGAGGAAACCCACACAGGCACAGGGAGAAAATGCAAACTCCAGGCAGGTGGTGCCATGGTTGGGATTCGAACCAGCAACCCTAGTACTGCCAGATGGACAGGCTAACCATTTAGCCACTGTGCTGCCCCATTAAATATCAAAGTGGAAAATTGGTGATGATTGCGCAAACTGATGCGCTAATAAGTGATAAGAGTGTTGTCTTATTGAAGACAGCAGATATTATAAAGTGACAACCATATCATATAAGTGCATTATAAGTCATACACAAAAGAAAATCAATAAAGAGTCCATAAATATGCCGAAAAGGTGCGTCAGCTTTTCAAAGCAGGAAGATAACGAACATTCTCTTAAACTTCCATCGTACAATCATAGGTTCACGTGACTTCCGTGATTAGAAAGAAAAGGGGTGTGCTTGCACTCACCAGACGTAAAATGATTTTACGCATGTAGTAAAAGGGACACTGATGGTCATCTGGAACCTGGTTGGAATATGGCACTTGGTATACCCAGGGACAATCCTCCGGACCACTCAATGGACCCTCATCAATGGTGGGAACCAGGGGCGGACTGACAACTCATGGGGCCCCCGGGCAATAGGGGATCATGGAGCCCCTGTGTCCTTGCCCAAACTCACAAAAGCCTATGAAAAAGGTACCAGGGGCATCTCATGGGGCCCCCTACTGACCCCGGGCCCTCGGGCAGTGCCCAAGTTTCCAAATGGTTAGTCCGCCCCTGGTGGGAACAGCTTACAGGTTTTAATTACACCCGGCAATAGGTGCGTTCAGCAACAATAGGACATCCACCTTTGAGTAGCTCAAAACAAAGCCACCAGGACAAAAAGCTGATATAGTGTAGTAATTTATTCAGGCCAATGATGGTAGTCACCAGGGGCGGACTGACAACTCATGGGGCCCCCGGGCAATAGGGGATCATGGGGGCCCTGTGTCTTTGCCCACACTCAAAGCACACCCAAAAAAGCCTATAAAATGGTAACAGGGGCATTTCTTGGGGCCCCCTACTGACCCCGGGCCCTCGGGCAGTGCCCGAGTGCTTGAATGGTCAGTCCGCCCGTGGTAATCACATATTAAAGCAACAAGCGTAATAACAGGCATGTAGCAACAGATGGCAATTGCTCCAAGCAGTGGATGCAAATAGCATAAGTACATTTGTGATAACAGATAGCTAATTGCTGTATCTGATGTGCCAAAAATAACATCTCATGCATGTAGATAGATAAGTAAATCAAGATAGCTGCTGGCCAAACACGTGGCTACAGCAGGTAGAGGTGACGTCGGCAAGGCAGGCTGGTCCTCTGACGCGTTTCGTGCAATGGCACGTTGTCAAAGGGACCCTATTCAGATTCAGAGGGGAAGGCAGCAACATGCACGTTCCTTCTTACCTCCCTTTAAATCAGGTTGATGACTTGTCTTCCTCTTTGGGCAAAAGAAGCACTAGTTCCTTTATAGGCCTGAAGTAAAGGTGTGCAGAACCTTCTTTCATGGTGGATATAGCCAAGATGTGTCCCAAAATGCAGTAGTAGGTACTGCATGACTGCCACAGTCAGCAGGGTTGAGGCTTGTGGGAACAGAGTGCCATTCTTCAGACGTAGAGAAGACATGAATCTCTCTTCTGGTGGCATTCTTTAAGAATGCTTGGGTGTAAGAGCGTGGTATCTGGAGTTGTTCTAATGCTTTTAGAGACTGTTTCCAGGATTCCCACCCTTGTTGTTTCTGCTTGGGTAAGGGGGTATCCCAGTCTGAACTTTCAGAAGTTGTCTCAGCAGTATCTTACCCTGAACGGTGAGAGGTGTAATGAAACCTAATGGATAATAAATGCTGTTCACTGTAGTCAATACTCTTAGCTTTGTGAAGGGCTTGTCACAGGCTGATGCTTGAAATGTGAATGTGTCTTGTTTAACATTCCAAAGCAATCCAAGACTGTGCTGTGTAACAGAAAGGTCAGATCCTACTTGGAATTTCTTCACACTGACAGCATGGTCATCAGAAGGAAAGGCTATCATGACCTTGTCGCTGTTAGAGATGATTTTGTGAAGTCTGAGGTTTGCAGTGGCAAGCATGTTCTGGGTTCATAGAAATTCCTTTCGACGAACTGTCTTGCATCAGATCCAAATTCTTTCTCACCCTCTTGAGCTGTTTTCCTCAGTCCATAAATTGCTACTGCAGGAGAAGGACTGTTACCGAAAACATGTACCTTCATTCGATAGTCTATGACTTCATCGTTGACATCATAATTGCGGTACCATCGGAACCTGAGGAAGTTTCTGTAATCTTCACGGATGATGAAACAGTGGAACATCTGCTGAATGTCAGCCATAACAGCAATTGGTTCTTGTCTGAAGCGAAGTAAAACTCCTATGAGATTGTTGTTCAGATTAGGTCCAGTGAGAAGATTGTCACTGAGGGAGACGCCTTCATGATGAGCACTTGAGTCAAAGACCACCCTAATCTGATCAGGCTTGCGAGGATGGTAGACACCAAAGCATGGTAGATACCAACATTCTTCTCCTTCCATAAGAGGAGGTGCAGGCTCAGCATGATCTCTCTCAAACACCTTCAGCATAAAGTCCATAAAGTGCCTTTTCATCTCAGGCTTCTGGTTCAAACTGCGATTTAAAGAAACAAACCATGATTCTGCATGTACCCTGTTTTTTGGTAGTCTCTTTCTTTGGGTATGAAATGGTAGAGGAGCTACCCAACTGTTAGAATCATTTTGGTAGAACTCTTTACTCATGGTTTTCAAGAATTCTTTGTCTTCTATGGTAGCTGCCAACTCATTGTCTTTAGTGGTTACCTCGAACACTGTGTTGCTGATGTTGTCATCCCAAAGATTAAGAGCTTTCTTATTGTCTTGTATGATGTGCTGTTGTGCACCTTTTTCAAACAGTCTTTCTTTCACAATATATTTATTTGGTCGTTGTGCAGAACAAGTTGTTCGTCCATTTGACAGGAGATGTGTTTTAAAGGAAGAGACTGAGTAGGACCTCCTGTACTTGTCTAGGCAGACATTAACCCTTCCTAGATCCAGACGCTGAGCATATGGTGCATTATGTGGACCGTTAATTTGATGAGGAACTTTGTGCACCCTTAGGATGTCTTGACCAAGTAACAGCAGGATATCAGCATTTTCATTGAGGGCTGGTATTCAGTTGGCTATGTGCTTTAAGTGAGAATGGTGAAAATCAGCTTCAGGAGTAGGGATCTCCTCTTTGATGCTTGGAATCTGGTTCCACTCATTGATAGTGGGAAAAGATATTTCCACATTGTCATTCAGAGGAGCAACTACAAGACCACTGGCTCTCCTACCTAAGACTTCTGTAGTGCCAGAACAAGTGCTTAGAGTGTAAGGCAGAGCATCTCCAGTTATGTTCAACAGTTCAAAAAACTGAGTTCTTGCAAGAGATCTGTTACTCTGATCATCCAGAATAGTATACAGTCTTATGGCCTTTTCAGGTTGACCTTTGGGGTATTCATGGACCAAGCATATCTTTGCACAGGATTTGTCACAGAATCCTTCTCCTCTGTACATGTAGAGAACACTGGGGTGGTAGGTGCTGTTTGATCTGGGTGCTCCCCACCTTGCTTTGCCTCAGGAAGATTGTTTGTGATCATAGTAGAGTTGTGCGAATGTTGATGAAGAGCTTGCACATGGTCATCACTGTCACAATCTATACATTTGATGATCACTTTACAGTCCTTTGCAAAGTGTTCTATGGAGGCACAGCATTTGTAGCAAACCCCAAATTTCTTCAAAAGTTCCTTACGTTCTTGGAGGGTTTTCTTTCTGAAGCAGATACATTTCTTAAGTGGATGTGGTTTGTTATGTATTGGACACTGGCGATTTGGGTCCTCAATTCTCTTGTTTTGATCAGTCTTTTCAAGAACTGTAGCAGATGCGGGTAGAACATTAGTCCTTTTCACTAATGCTGGACCTCTACGGTCTCTGTGCGACATATGTGTGTTCATAGGTCTTGGAGAGAGTGTACTGAGAGGGTTACAGTCCCCATATGAGAAACTTGGGTCATTCTTAGTGTCTGCAATTCTTTTGATGAACTCGCAGAAGTAGGAAAACGGAGGAAAGGCAACTCTATGTTTTTCCTTATACTTTGATCCAAGCACTGCCCATCTTTCTTGAATTCCATATGGTAGCTTGAGAACAATAGTTTTGATGCCATGAGAGGTGTCAAGGTAACTGAGTCCAGGTAGGTTGATGTCAGCCTTAGCAAGTTGAAGCTCTAATAGAACATCGCTGAGTTCTTGAAACTTTAGATTGTCGCTAGCAGAAATCCTTGGGAAGCTTTGCAACCTTTTGAATAAAGCATCTTCAATGGCCTCTGTGCTGCCAAAGGTATGTTCAAGTCTGCCCTAAGCAGCATTAAGGCCTGCAGCAGGGTTGTCAATATGAACTGCTTTGAGCCTCTTGATGCGTTCAGTAGACTGGGGACTGATGAGTAGATCTAATTCCTCTGTGGCATTGATGTCTAGGTCACTCATTGTGGCCTTAAAAGTGGATTTCCAGCCTCTGTAATTTTCAGGCTTGTAATCAAACTTGGTGAGGCCTGTCTTAACAAGCTCTCTGCGAAGCACGTATTTAGTGAACTGTATGTCCATGTTTTCTGATTTTGGGTGCATGACTGCAGGTGGAACAGAGTTGGTTGTGACGGTTGGTGGACTTACGTGGAGTGACTTGGGAACATATGTTGCTGCTAAGGCATTCAATGCCGGAGCTGGCCTAGAGTCCATTGGCATGTTGGTTTGTAGAGTAGGGTGTTTGCTAGGAGGTACTCTGCTGGTGCCAAAGTAAGATGGATGGTCTATTAAATACACAGCAGTGTCTGCGGCTAGCTGAGATGTTGCAGTCTGATGTATTGGGGGATATAAGGGCAAATTGTCTTGAGGTACAGTAGGTGCAGAGAAGAGACTTTGAGTACTTTGGCTGCTGTGACAGGGAGTTGACGTTCTGGAGAGATGTGTGAAGAACAGGGGCGGACTGACCATTTGTAAACTCGGGCACTGCCCGAGGGCCCGGGGTCAGTAGGGGGCGCCATGAGATGCCCCTGGTACCTTTTTCATAGGCTTTTTTGAGTTTGGCCAAGGACATGGGGGCCCCATGATCCCCTATTGCCCGGGGCCCCATGAGTTGTCAGTCCATCCCTGGTGAAGAATCTGAGACATAAGATACAACTGAATGTCTGGAACTGTTGTCTCTTTCGTTTTCACTAGCGGCTTGTTCTAAGACCCTTAACTTTGCCATGGCTGAGGCATGCTCACATTGTTTTTCCAAAACTTTAATTTCTGCCTTTTGGCGTGTGGCTTCAGCTTCTTTGTCTGCTTTCTGGTGTGCGGCCTGAGCCTCCATTTCTGCTTTCTTATGTGCGGCCTGAGCCTCCATTTCTGCTTTCTTATGTTCGGCCTGAGCCTCCATTTCTGCTTTCTTATGTGTGGCCTGAGCCTCCATTTCTGCGGCCTGAGCCTCCATTTCTGATGTGCGGCCTGAACCTCCATTTCTGCTTTCTTATGTGCGACCTCAGCCTCCATTTCTGCGGCCTGAGCTTCCATTTCTGCTTTCTGATGTGCAGTCAGAGCCTCCATTTCTGCTTTCTGATGTGCGGCCTGAGCCTCCATTTCTGCTTACTTATGTGCGGCCGGAGCCTCCATTTCTGCGTTCTTATATGCTGCCTGAGGTTCTATTTCTGCTTTCTTTTGGGCGAAAGCTGCCTCAATTTTGGAAGTCTTCAGCATCAGCAGGCTTTTATTAGTTGTTGACTGAGTGTAGAAGACCTTGATTGTATGGATTTGGAAGATCTTGAGGAGCATCTAGTAGATGCAGAGCGATACAATCTGGATTCATGGAGCTGTGTTATTCTCACTTCTGCCTTTGTCTTTGTTTGCAGCACTAAATTGTCTCTTTCAAGATTGAGCTCCTCAAAACTCATTAATTCTTCCAATGACCTTTGAGTGTTGTACCGCTTTTTTAACAGAGCAATATATTTAACAAACAGTCTTTGATAATTCTCATAAGCAATATTCAGTTGCTAGATAGAGCCCTCTAGTTGTATTGGCTCATGAGATTGTTGGAGAGAGCAGACATGCATTTAACAGTATTAGACCATAAGTCATTAATATTAGACAGCAATTCTCCTTTGTCAGCATTAAGATTTTCTTGCACTTTCCAGGTTGGATTTCTTAAGCGTTTTTCTCTTTTATCTAAGTCCTGCTCTGGTTGAAGCTCTGATTGTGGTTGTGTATTACTGTAGTTTCCCCAGACTGTATATTACTTTCCTGAAATATCATGTTAGCAAGGAGAGGGGTTGATAGAAAGTTTACAGAGAAATGTATCACCTTTTCTGTGGATGAGTTCAGGTTTTTTAGGCAATGATTGCAGGAAGGTTTTCTTTTTCTTTATTATAAGTTCACAGGCAAGCCATGTAGTAATGTATACAGATGCAGTGAATAAACTTGCAGTTGTAAAACATCAATAATTTGTCCTGACACTGATGAGTGTTATGCTGGGATATACTTGGAGGCATGTACAGACTTGTATAGAGATGGCTGCACTCTCTAGCTGTTATATCCAGTGTCCATGTAACATCTCACTGTGTATTCTAGCTAGCAAGGATTCTTATGAAGACATTTCACTGATCCTTTGACTTGCAAGGATCCTATGAAGCATTCCACTGATCTTTTGACTAACCAGGATCCTATGAAGCATTCCACTGATCCTTTGACTGTTCTGTCTCTCCAATCTAAGCATTGATAGTGTGATCTCTGTAACTTACAGTTGTGATGAGATAGCGATAACTTCAACCTCAGTTGCATGCCACTGTCAGTGACTCAATCGATAAGACATCTTGTAGATCTTGTGAAGTTTATTCCATAAACGGAGAGACTCTTACAACAATGAACATCTGATAGGTCAAAAGATCATAATGTTTCCTGCTCCATGACATGAGGCTAGAGCTGCAGTGCATTACTGGGAAAGGGGGAGGGCTATCTATACAGCATTAACTATATGACAGCTATATAAGCACATGACAGTACATATGACAGTCATGTGAAACATGACACTCCCCTGTCACCATTTTTCTGTTGGTGTCAGGAAAATTAATCAGAAGTGACTTATGTTTATAGCAGAGAAAGGAGGCAGCAGACAGAAATGACAGTTAGTGCTCGGGACTGAGACAAGTACACACTTTAAAGGCATGCAATGCCAAGCTGCGGTTTCTAAAGCAAGCAAAAACCTCTCTTGTATTAGGAGAGGTATAGACTCCAGAGAGAGAGATATCATCCCCCCCCCCCCCCAGGTACAAATCATTAGTAATACCTCATCTGGAATATGCAGTTCAGTTTTGGGCACCAATTCACAAAAAGAACATTGGGGAACTGGAGAAAGTACAGAGATGGGCAACCAAACTGATAAGAGGCATGGAGGAGCTCAGCTATGAGGAAAGATTAGAGGAACTGAATTTATTCTCTCTTGAAAAAAGGAGATTAAGGGGGGATATGATCTCCATGTATAATACATAAGGGGGGATATGATCTCCATGTATAATACATAAGGGGGGATATGATCTCCATGTATAATACATCAGTGGTGTATATAGTGAACTCAGTGTAGAGCTATTCCCCCTGAGGTCATCAGAGGACAAGGGGGCGCTCTTTACGTCTGGAGGAAAAGAAATGTAATCTCCAAATACGGAAAGGTTTCTTCACAGTAAAAGCTGTGATAATGTGAAATAGACTCCCTCAAGAGTTGGTTCTGGCCAGCTCCATGGATTGCTTTAAGAAAGTCCTGGACTCTTTCTTAGATGCACAGAATATAACTGGATACTAACATTTATAGGTAAAGCTGATCCAGGGAATATCCGATTGCCTCTCGGGGGATCAGGAAGATCTTTTTTCCCCTGCAGGAACAAATTGGATCGAGCTTTGCTGTTTTTTTTGCCTTCCTCTGGATCAACTGTGGGTGTAGGATTATAACTTTTTTTTCTATGGTTGAACTGGATGGACTGTTGTCTTTTTTCAGCCAGACTAACTATGTAGCTATGTGCTTTGTTCAAATTTCATGTCTTAGGTTTACAGCCAATTTAAGTAGTGGGTGTGTATGGATTATCTATGGAGAATAAGGATATCGTTTAGCTTCCCTTTAAGGCAGAAATCTGTTGTGGTAATCATTGTGTACACAAACAGATGCTACCATGGATGACCTCATTGGCCAACTACCATTATTATTGTACTTTATATTTACATGTTACTCCATAACCCTAAATATTCAGTTCATGTCGTTAATCAAGGATCTGTATTTTTTCTGTTTGCAGCTCTGACTGTTGCATTACCCGTTTCCATCTGCGTTGCTGCGGTCATCGTTTTTGGTATTGTCTTCTTAATATATTGGAAAAAAAAACAGAAAGGTAAAGTGATCTGTTAAACTATTTTTTTTAATTGTAGCAGTAACCCCTTAGGGGTCGCTGGTTTTGAATTGGCTCCCCCTTTGCTCTGCACAGCCAGGCAACACACATTTTCACACTTTGCACACTGGAGTCAGTAAATAGTCCTTAAGCTTTGTTTCGTGAATTTTTTTTTTTAAGGGGGTTAAGAACTTGGATGGGGTCTAGAGGTATATGGGATGCCTGAGGAGCTGTATAACTTGAGGACAACTCCTTAGCAGCTATGTACAAAAAATTCAGATAGCAGCAGTATTTCCATGAAGAGCACTTTGGTGTACCTCCTCAGATCCCGGTTGATTCTTCCTTTTCACCCAGCTGCCTGATGGTATTCCTGGACAAGGGGGCCCAAGAGCTGTTAATTTAGAACAGTCTCAGATGAAAAGCTAGTTGGGTCTTGCACCTGATTGCCTTCTCCCCTTATCTGGCCCAGGGGGTGTAAGAGTACTCACATTGTCCTCTCCTGTTGGCTTGGTGGGTTGGTGGCTGCCTTCAGGCCTTACGCTGGGTTGGCTCCTTCCTTGCTTCAAAGGCCATCCTTCCCAGGAGACGTTGAGGCAGTGGAGATCCTCTTACCCAGTGACTTGCCTGTACGTAGGCTCCCCTCCCAGTTTCTACACTCCAGTCTTCCTCAATCAATCTTCCACCCAACACTCCACACCTCTCTACAGGCTCTCTGATATTTTAGGGTTGCCTTGGTCATCATGTCCAGCCTCCTGCCAGGGGATTGGCCAAGGTCCCTCAAACATGCAGATCTGGGCCTCCTCCCCTCCTCCGCTCCAGAAGCCCTGACCTGTTAGAGCCTCCCAGCCTGCCCAGAGGTAACCTCACTCCCCAGGCTGACTCATTCCCAGGCTGCTACTCAGCCTCTATCAAACAGTAAAGCTACCTAACTAACCTGGAGGGCATTATATAATTATCTTTCTGAACAGATTACAGAAATTTGGATTTATAGTCTAAACTTTCACATAGATTCTGTAACCCTCATATGAATTGGGTCTGGAAGGTGCACAATTAGGTAATACTGTATCTAAATAATAACAGAAAGCAGCGGTAAATCCAATAAACAAATGACATATAAACACCAAAAAACTTGATATCTAAATATTACTTCACAAATAAAAGCAAAACAATGTGTGAAATATAAAGAAAATCTGACAATCCAAATAAAAGTCCCAAAAGGTGAAGAAACGTGAAATCAAAAGAAAGTCCTTTCACAGTCCATATATTGCTGAAGGTGTCTCCACACTTCTACTTGTTGTTATAAAGAACCTGCATCCACCACAAAGTGACACCGTTTAGGAAGCCTCTAATCAGACAATGTGGACTATCAAGATATGAATGGTCAATGGCCAATGGTGCTTGGACATATCCTTGAACCACAATTCCCCAGGCACAAGGCAAGTCCTCCATTGGGATCCCTCCACCACCAGTCTTTATTTCCAATGGTTGCCACCTTGAGCCAGATCCCCTAGCAAAGCCGAACTCTACTAGATGGACCACAGCCCTGTCTCCTGGTCGGCCAGTCACAAACAACTACCGCTATGATATGTTCAAGCACTTTTGACCATTCATATCTTGATGGTCCACATTGTCTGGTAAGGGGCTCCCTAACTGGTGTCACTTGGAGGTGGATGCCTGGTCTCTCTAACAGGAAGTAGTAGTGTGGGTAAACCCCACACATGCAGCTAAACCCACCTATTCTGCAATAAACCAGAAAAGCATGCAATCAATGTAAGAACATGCAGAAAACACAATAAATAGTTATGCTATAGATGGCGATAAGTGATTCTCACCAGCGATGCTGCCTTTAAGGGATACAAAGGGATAGAAGTCTTAGTCCAACATGTGATAGCTGGCTCCTTCTCTCCCAGTTTCTAAGTTGGAGCCTGAGCTCCCAAGATGCATCTCTTAACTTTCTTTCAGAATTATGGGAATTTTTATTAATTCTTATCTAAGCAGTCTCTAGTTTCTGTAAAACAGTATATTGATGACCTTCTCCATCTAGTGGTCAAATTTGATATTGCAGGCAGGACAGGCATAATATATTCCCCTTCTGGAGACAGAACAGGAAAGATTGGCTCTATGAATTAGCCAGCATCACCTAGAACTACATAATACAATTTAAAAGTGTAATTTCTTAATTGTTGATTGTTGTTTCCTTGCAGACAAAGAGAAACTAGCTGATAGTAGAAATGAAGTTGATCAGGTAAGAGGATATACTGTATGTGTGTGTATATATATATAAAAAACTTAATCATTTAGGACTTACTGTATATTTAGGACTTATATGTATATACAATATACTGTAATTTTCTGAAAAACATAAATACTTACATTTCTATATTTATTATTTATTACAGGTATTTGTATAGCAGTCAATTTACGCAGCGTTTTACATACTATATATATATTGTACATTCAATCAATGTTTTTTTTTTTTACAAGTACAGAAAAACTGCTGTTGATCGTGCCAAAAAGTTTGAGAGCTTTAGATATACGGTAGTAAGATGACAATGCTGCCTTTGCTGCACTAAAATTTCAGTGTTGTCAGCCCTGCCTGGATTTTCCTATGTGAACTACAGAACAGCTCTCCCCTATGTTATAGAACTGAGAGGGGAAGGTGACCTGTAGTCCTTACACATTTACTGTCTATGGGAGACAATGCTGCTCCTCCACAGGCACAGTACAGGGAGTGAAGGTTGTCACTCAGGACATGAAATATGTCACTGGCAGGATCACTTGTGATAGGTCAGGCTGATGACAGGACTACAGGCATGCTTTGTATCAACACAGCGTCCTGAAAATCCCAATTAAAGGAGCAAGGACACAGACTGACCATGCTACGATGGATATGAAAAGAGGAATGCACATTGACAGTTTTATTTTTTGGGGTTAACATACACCTAGAGGTCTATTTCTTGAAAAAAAAAATGCTTGTGAGTGTCACAAAATTTGCACAGCCATCAAGAATAATGTGTCCAAGTTGTTTATTTCCTGTGATTGTCAGCTCCATCTAGTGGTCATAATGTGGTATTTTGCTGCACTACCTCAATCAGGCAGGGCTGCTGTTAGAAACCGTGGGACCCCATACAGACAACCTGACAGGCCTCCCTCCCAAAAAAAAAAAAAACACAGTTTACTATGCTTCAGGTATGAATGAAGACAGTGAGTGATCAGTATTGATCACTCATTGTGTTCATTCAGGAAAGGAAGGGGCTGGTAAATGTGACATGCCAGACCCTTCCCCCACTCTCCATCTTCCATCAAGGATTCTATTGTGTGCTTGCAGCTGCTGGTGGAAAGGAGAGGAGGGAAGCTGGCAGCACTGAGGAGGCACACAGGGGGGCCTGAGCAGGGTGAAAAGTATGGTGCACAGGGAGGGTAAAAGGTGTGACAGGGGGGCGGGGGAGGGTTGCTAATCACTGGAATTGATCCCCTATATGGCTTTTTGCTGCAGAGAGAGCCATACAGGGGATCATTTCCAGTAATTGCCCCCCTGCCGTTCCAATCACCATCCCCGTCCACATCCGATTCACCAAGCTGCCTGGACCCCCCCCTGCTGGCCCGGGCCCCATACAGGAGGACTGCTGGTACCCCCTTAGCCACGGCCCTGCAATCAGGTAAATGCAACATTATGTCCACTAGATGGAGCTGACGATTATAGGAAGTAAACATAGACACATTCCAGGGATTATTCGGGTGGGCAAACACTGTGACATTCAAACAGCAATTTTTTAAATATTAAATATATTAAAATAATCAAAAATTGTATTAAATATTAAAATAATTAATATAGAAACATTAAATATTAAGATAATAATAGTGGTTGTAGAATGTGCCCTAACCCCTATTAATCTCCTTGCAGAGGCCATCTTTAGAAGACTCTCTGGAAACTGTCAGCGTTGTAGCTGTCCTGACCAAGCCAGCTCAGGAGCGAGTGGACAACCTTGGAGCTCAAGTTGTATGTTACCCCTACAAACCCATATATGTCATGTACTTGTATTAGCTCAGGTCTGTTTCTGGGTGCAGGTGAACCTACCTAGATTGCCATCAGCAATCAACAGCTTGGAGTGAGAAACAGCCATCTTCAATGTAATGGTCAGTCATTAGGTGGGTCTATGAGTATGGGAAGACAGATGGACACCTTACAATGTGGGCTTGAGTCCTACAGACAGGCAAGGTTCATACATTTTACAAGCAATTTTGCGCAATGTCACCATCACCACTTGGTCCTGCACCGCCATCTTCTTCTGATATCATCAGGGGCCGCTGGCTCTTTCTTGCAGGTTATGCAATGGCCTCGTGATAATATGCATATATAGACTGCCAGCCTCCTGATGATGCGGCGCTGTAGAGTGACCCGTGGTATCCTGGAACCTGTCATATGGGTATGCCAGGAGGCTAAGGGCACTGCACAGGCCATTCTTGCCTAGCCCAGAAATATTAGCTCAGGTCTGTTTCTGGGTGCAGGTGAACCCAGGAGGCCATCTAGATTGCCATCAGCCATGAACAGCTTGGAGTGAGAAACAGCCATCTTCAATGTAATGGTCAGTCATTAGGTGGGTCTATGAGTATGGGAAGACAGATGGACACCTTACAATGTGAGCCTGAGTCCTACAGACAGGCAAGGTTCATACATTTTACAAGCAATTTTGCACAGTGTCACCACCACCACTTGGTCCTGCACCACCATCTTCTTCTGATATCATCAGGGGCCACTGGCTCTTTCTTCCAGGTTATGCATTGGCCTCGTGATGATTTGCATAAAAAGACTGCCAGTCCCCTGATGATGTGGTGCTGTAGAGTGTCCCGTGGTATCCTGGAACCCATGATATGGGTATGCCAGAAGGCTGAGGGCACTAAACAGGCCATTCTTGCCTAGCCCAGAAATATTAGCTCAGGTCTGTTTCTGGGTGCAGGTGAACCCATGAGGTCATCTAGGTCCTGCACTCCCATCTTCATCAGGGACCACTGGCTCTTTCTTCCAGGTTATGCAATGGCCTCGTGATGATGTGTATAAATAGACTGCTAGCCCCCTGATGATGCGGCGCATGCGTGTAGAGTGTCCCGTGGTATCCTGGAACCCGTGATATGGGTATGCCAGGAGGCTGAGGGCACTGCACAGGCCATTCTTGCCTAGACCAGAAATAAGTGAAGAGAGAGTGTCACGGATCCAACCACACGCCACGCCCGCAGAGACTAGCTAACTGAGGTGCGCACGTGCGGCCGTGACTTGGGGTAAAAGGGAATAAGGGGGACTTAACTTTGAATATATAAAACAGTATATAAGACCGGCCGTGATACTATTCACAGCCCGCACTACCTCTTGGCCACCACCAGAGGGAGACTCCACTCCAATCCAGATGGCTGACCACACACTGGCAGATACAAATCTTATATACAATCTGGTGCACTGCTTAGAGTTGAGGAGCAGCTTAGCAATCACACACCCTTCTAGGATCCCTCCAGCTATCCAACAGCTAGAACCCCGGCGTTAATCACTCTTCCACTGTCCACACACCCCCACACCAGACACACCACAAATGGTAGCTGGCCAGCACCCAACAGTTTATCCGCAGAACGGTCTGTTGGGACACCACACACACCCAGATCTCCGTCTGGTAGATCTGTTACCGTTTACAATCTGCACGCAATCTGCCAACACGCAGCGCAATTGCATACAGATTGGCAATGAGCTTGACCGAGCATATAAAGGCACTAATATACAATCCAATCTAATCTCTCCGAAGATATGAGCCCGTGCTTAAATACACAGAAGTCACTTATTAATTTTAAGATTTAATATTCCGAAAGTGGGCGGTGCATAAAATATGTACAAAGTATAAAAAGTTATAAAAAATACAAAAAATACGAGAAGACACACATAGACTATTCACTATCAAATAAAAGGGAATAAAAAACAGAAATAAAACTTTTACCAAGATTTATCCTGCGACTGGAGCAAGTCAGAGAGTCAGCAATCCGTCAGTCAAATAGAACCGACTCCATACGACTCACAATGTCCATATCTCCAGTCCTCAATTTATGGGAACATGGACATGGGCTGGACATGAGTCCTGGGCCAATTACCTCTGGGGGGTGTTCCTGTACCTGCCCACAGGCTGTTCTGGGTGCTGAACTGCCCAAAGTCAATTGGACCAAGACCAGCTTGAATCACCAAGTCGGGGATTGAATTTCCGACACCAGCGCATCAGCCCAATAGCAACAGTACCAATCGCTGTTCCGCTATCGCACTCCAGCGCCACATAACCATTTCCTGCATTTTCCTGGCATTCTACATATGCCACAAATATAGTTTTTATATGCTGATGCAGCCCACAGAGTGCCCCATCAGAAGAAAGTATTTTCATCTCTCTGCAACTAATATTTTAGCTTGTATGAGGGATGAAACATACTCCTTTGATGTATGTATATACTTTAAAGTTCTGGTCTCCTGCTGTCATGAAGCCAACCTGTCTCCAGCCGTTTGCTCTTTTACTTCAGGAAGGTGGCAAAGTCTGATTATAGAAAAAATCTTATTGGCACTTAGGTGTCACATCCAGAGGAAGCTAGATCACTTCAGATGCTAATTAGTGACCATCTGTGTCTGAATACCTCTGACTGAATATTTCTTTAATGACAAGGCATGCAACTACATTTACGACTATATATTGCTACAGGTCACATCTTATCTACTGAAATCTGTACATTTATGTCACATTTATGTCACAGAGAGGTCCCCAAAAAATTAAAAAAAAATATCCAAATTTGTTAGAGGGGGGGGGGGGGGAATAGGAGATTGATATAAAGTTGATTGTGGGAGTAATGTCCCATGTGACACAGTTTACAACTTAAGGGGAAGGGGGCTGCTTTTTGGCCTTTTCACCTTGAATGCTAGAGGTCTGTGGCCCGGAACTGCTGTCTGTTCCTGTACAGCAGAGTTCTGAGAGGGGGACGAAGAAGCAGCACAAAGAGCAAGTCTGGTGTACTGCATACCAAGGAGGATGCTGACAGGAGAAGAGAGCAGAGTGAAAGATGAGCTCAGCAATGTGCTGCTTCTCCTTTCACTGTCCAGTCACAGGGTGGAGGTGGGGAGACCTGTAAGTGAAAGTGAAACTGCAGCTGAGAAAGATCAGGTCCCCTGCTACAAAGGGCTGTGCTATGAGGCAGAACGTTGTAAACTTCAGAACTGGATGGACAGAAATGCAAATCCTTTGGCAGGTGAAACAACTTTCATATATGCATTTAATCTCTGTATTTAGCTGTTTACTCAGAGTTTAGTTTTAATGTAGCTCCATTCCTTTGTCAGCTCTTCTGCCTGTTAGTAATCCCCATAGGTTTTATAGATGTGACACTTCCTATAGGTGAGAGTTGCAGGATAATGGGTCCTGGAAGTTTATGGGTCCTGGAAGTTTATGGGTCATGATGTATAAGAGGTGAGTCACTTTACTCAAGGGACGAAGTGCTGCTCACCCCTCCTCCACTCATGATTTAGCTCTCCTTATGTGTTTGCAATCCTTTGAAATGTAAAATGAATAAAGCTTATCCTTCTATAATGTGTACTTGCCTCCATCCAAAGCACCTAGTGTGAATTCTGTCTCCTCTCTCTTCCTCTGTTATCTGCATGAGTCACTGCTGACAGTCTATGCCAACACCAAGGGGTCCTGGGACAGCCCAGCCCCCCCCCCCCCCAGGACACAGCAGGTGATTGAAAGCCCAAAATTTACATCCTTTTTTTCATACAAATGGAGCTTTCTTTCGGTGGTATTTGATCACCTGTGCGCTTGTTATTTTTCACGCTATAAACAAAAAAAGACCAAAAATTTTGAAGAAAAACGATATTTTTTACTTTCAGCTCTAAAAAATATATAGTAAACTCAAAGTTAGTTATAAATTTAGGCCAAAATGTATTCTGCTCCATGTTTTTGGTAAAAAAAATCCCAATAAGTGTATATTGATTGCTTTGTGTGGAAGTTATAGCGTCTACAAACTATGGTATAGATACTGCAATTTACACCATTTTATTGCTATACAGCGCTGCGCTAGTTTAACGGACAATTGCGCGGTCATGCAATACGGTACATAAATGAAATTTACATCCTTTTTTTCCCACAAATTGAGCTTTCTTTCGGTGGTATTTGATCACCTGTGCGGTTTTTATTTTTTGCGCTATAAAAAAAAAAGCCTGACAATTTTGAGGAAAAAAAACAATATTTTGGACTTTTTGCTATAAAACATGTCCAGTAAAAAAAAATGTAAAAATCAAATTTAGTCATAAATTTCTGCCAAAATGCATTCTGCGACATGTCTTTGCTAAAAAAAAAACCCAATACGTGTAAATTAATTGGTTTACGTGAAAGTTATAGCGTTTACAAATGGCGGGAAAGATACTGGGATTTTTAGTTTTTTATACTAATAATGGCAGCGATCAGCGACTTATGGCGGCGATCAGCGACTTATGGCGGGACTGCGGGACTGCGGCGGACATTCTGACACTGGGGGGGAATTGACTTGGGTTCACTGACGTCCCCAGTGACACCAATACAGCGGTCAGTGCAAAAAAAAACCACTGACACTGTACTAATGGCACTGGGGAGGAAGGGGTTAACTTTATTATTCAGTGAAAGGGTTAACTGTGTGAGGGGAGTGTTTTACTAGGGGGCGGGGGTGTGTACTGCAGGGAACATGCTGATCGGGAGAGATAAACTCTTCTCTCCCGATCAGCCAGTCAGGAGCTGACAGGGAACTGGCAGAGAGCAGAGCTACTGCAGCCCTGCTCTCTGTCAGTGATTGCCGCTAATCGCCGGGACACAGCCGGTAACGACCGCCTGTGACCCAGCGACTGACATCAGCGGCCGTGATCGGCGGGACAGGTAGGGCAGAGGCGCGCCTTGCGCACGCCCCCTACCTGTTTTGAAAAAAACACACGTTTTAAAACGTGGTTTTGCCCAGCCGTGCCACCCTGCCAACGTATTTCTACAGTGGCTGGGCGGCATGTGGTTAATCATTTCTCTGGGTACATGGAAGGGTTTACAACCACTGTAATTAGCTTTGCAGGCAAAGTTCAGATTATATACCGTGTGCGCACAAGTGCGCATTCATAGCGGCCATTTAGAACTTGTGATAAGGCTTATATTTCTGGTTAGTCAGTTCTTTGATCCAGGGTGTGGGTTTTGTATTCATTGTTTAACCACTTGCCCGCTGCCCTATAGTAGAACTACTGCTACAGGGCAGCAGGGCTGCGCAAAATCACATATATATTAGTGATTTACATTTCTGGGTAGGAGGCGCCAACTGCAGTCCCGCTATAATTCGCTGATCGCCACCATTACTAGTAAAAAATAAATAAAATTCCAGTATATATCTCCCCTGTCAGCTCCTGCACACTGCTTTGTATGGCTCTGCATAGCAAAAGTAAAATAAAAATTCAAATTATTATATGCAGGTGTTTCCAGAGAAGGATAATATGAATGCTATAGCATACAAGGACATTTAAACAACTGTATTCCTCAAAGATTATGATAACAGTTTGGGGAAGACCCTTTCTTGTTCCTCCATGACTGTGCCCCTCTGTACAAAGCCAGCTCTGTAAAGACACGGTTTGATGAGTTTGGTGTGGAGGAACTTGAGGGTCCTGCATATAGCCCAGACCTCAGTCCTACTCAACACAAAGAAGAGGAGATCCCAGATGGGGGGTATGAGTGTGGTTAAAGGTGGGCTTAGACATTAGGGTATCCCCGGACTTCATTTGGAAAATCTGGTAACTTCACCCTACTCTGGGGTTTCCAAGCAAAGGGCCATTTACTGTCCTTCAGACTTCAGAGGGTGCAGGCTGTGGTCAATGGGAGTAGAAACCATCTTGGTGTCAGTGGGAGCAAGCAATGCCTCAGGCTTGGCAATCAGTGGGATTAAAAAAAAATTACATGGCACCTGTGGTTGGTAGGAGGAGTAGTGACCTATCCTTGGTGTCAATGGGAGGGATAGTGCCTCATTGTTCATGTTGGTTGGAGGAATAGTGACTCATTGTCCGTGTCAGGGGGAGGAATAGTGCCCCGCTATTGATATTAGTGGAAGCAACAGTTCCATGTATAAGTGGGAGGAATAGTGCCCCAAGGGACGAATAAAGGCAAGCTAATCCACATGGAAGAAAAATATATTTTAAACAAAGTTTAAAAATATTCTTCCCAAATATATTGACATATATTTGAAATGCTACAATATTCAATATACTTATATAGCACTGTCAATTTACACAGCACTTTACATATATATTGTACATTCACATCAGTCCCTAACCCTCAAGGGGTGCACTATCCAGGGGCGGACTGACCATTTGGTAACTCAGGCACTGCCCAAGGACCCAGGGTCAGTGGGGGGCCCCATGAGATGCCCCTGGTACCTTTATCATAGGCTTTTTTTAGTTTGGGCAAGGACACAGGGGCCCCATGATCCCCTATTGCCCAGGGGCCCCATGAGTTGTCAGTCCACCACCAGTACTATCTAAGGTCCCTAACTCACATTCATACATACACAGGACAATTTAGACAGGAACCAATTCACCTTCCAGCATGTCTTTGGAGTGTGGGAGGAAACCCATGCAGTCACAGGGAGAACATGCAAACTCCAGGCAGGTGGTGCCGTGGTTGTGATTTGAACCAGTGACCCGAGCACTGCCAGGCGGAAGTGCTAACCATTTAGCCATTGTGCTGCTCACATTTAGCCAGAGTGCTGCCCATATATATATATATATATACACACTGTATGTTGAAATGTGTTTTTTTTTTTTAAATATATATTTTTTAAATATATTCTTCAGATTTTTTTTAACATAGAAAAAAGTCATTTTACCATATATTTTTACATATACTTGTAAATGCATTCCAAAAATGTAGATTAAATGTATTTTTAAAGACATACAGTATATTTGAAAATATATTTTACATTTTTTTAAATATATTTTTTAAAATATATACAAACACACTTCAATATATATATATATATATATATATATAATTTTTTTTTTTTTTTTCAAATATATTGAATACAGTCAAAATTATAGTATTTGAAATATATGTCAATATATTTGGGAAGAACCAGGAGCTAGATGTCCCCTCACATATTGTCTAGTTGATGGGTGTCAAAAGGTCTGGGCTGGAGTTAGGTTTTAACCCTTTTATAATTCATAACTGCAGTTCTTTTTATTTCAGCCATATATTCCTCTGGGACAGCAAGATAAAGAGGATTTTATTCAAGTTAGAAAAAGTAATCAGTGCGGTGTGATGGAACCCGGCTGTGAAGAGGAAGAACCATTGACCATGGATCCTACAGATAAAAATGGACCCAATTTAGAGACTTGTACCTGTGTCTGCCTTAGAGTAAGTGACTTTACTGTCCTCTGTATGGACCAAGTGTCATTAACCACTTGAGCCCTGGAAGATTTTACCCCCTTCATGACCATAGCATTTTATTTCTATTTGGCACTGCGCTACTTTAACTGTCAATTGCGCGGTCATGCAACACTGTAAATTTAGATCTTTTTTTTTCACTCAAATAGAGCTTTCTTTAGGTGGTATTTGGGATTTTTAGTATTGATATTTTGATCATTGATATTAGTTGGAGGAAAAGTGCCTCATTGTTGGTGTCAGTAGCAAGAAATAATGCCTCATTTTTGGTGTCAGTGGGAGGAATAGTGCCCCAAGGGCCAGATAAAAGCAAGCAAAGAGCCACATCCAGCCCCCGGGCCGCAGTTTGGAGACCACTGCTTTAGTAGGTTGGATTAGTCAGCTCTTCGACTTCTCTCCAACTTGACATGCTTTACTTATCTACAAAGAGACTGGTTCCTCTAGAAGGGATGGATTAGAACCCCTGACTGATTTGTCCTCTCTATTCATGCTGATGACCACTGACACAGAGTGATGGGAAATCCAAACTTTTCCAGTAAGGGACAACTGGGGACAACTGTTCCTGTCTATTATTTACCATGTTGTCCAGCAAAGAAGGAACTCCCGGGGGAATGACAAAAACTAACCAATTATGAGATTTCCACTGAAAAAAAAAATGCAGGGAAGTATCATGACATGTAAATATTATTATTATACAGGATTTATATAGCGCCAACAGTTTGCTCAGCACTTTACAATATAAAGGGAGACAATACAGCAACAATACAGTTCAATACAAGAGGGATAGGAGGGCCCTGATCCTTGGAGCTTACAATCTAGGAGGGAGGGGTGAATGGTACAGTAGGTAATCACTGTGGGGGATGGACTGGTTGGAAGAGTAGAGGATTCCAGAATTAGCAGAGCGCGGGATAGGCTTCCCTGAAGAGATAGGTTTTCAGTGAACGCCGAAAGGTAAGTAGAGTAGGTGATAATCTGATAGATTGGGGTAGGGAGTTCCAGAAGTTCCAGAGGATGGGTGACGCCCAGGAGAAGTCTTGGAGACTTAAATATGAAGTTTGATATAATATCTTACTTGTTTGAGTGTTTTTCTTTTGATTATTATATTGAAGACTTGATGACTTTTTACTCTAAATCTAAACAATACTTTTTCTTTCTTCTGAATTTGTAGATGGAATTCAAAAGTGACAAAATACTAACTGACGAAGGTGAGCAAAATACATGTGGATTCTTTCCTAACATTACTGTATACATAGGGGTGATTTACTAAAGGCAAATAGTCTGTGCACTTTGCAAATGCAGTTGCTCCAGAGCTTAGTAAATGAGCAGACACCAACAATGGGGCATAATTCCTGCCACTGACACCAACAATGGGGCATAATTCGTGACACTGACACCAACAGTGGGGTACTATTCCTCCCACTGACACAAATGCTGGGACACTATTCCTCCCACTGACACCAACGATGGGGCACTATTCCTCCCACTGACACCAATGATGGGACACTATTCCTCCCACTGACACCAATGATGGGGCACTATTCCTCCCACTGACACCAATGATGGGGCACTATTCCTCCCACTGACACCAATGATGGGCCACTATTCCTCCCACTGACACCAACGATGGGCCACTATTCCTCCCACGGACACTAACGATGGGACACTATTCCTCCCACAGACATGGATAATGGGACAATATTCCTCCCGCTGACACTGATAATGGGACACTGTTCCTCCCACTGACACCACGCTGGGGCACTATTCCTCCCACTGACACCAATGATGGAACACTATTCTAATGGGGCATTGTTACCACCACAAGTACATTTTCTACTCCCGCTGGTTACACTCCGGCCCTTCTGAAGGATAGTAAATTGGCCCTTTGTTTAGAAAGTTTGGAGACCCCTGGCTGCAGGCAGACCTTGGCTTTGGCCTGTACTTTATGAACTCAGGTAAATACGAAATTTTGGATATGAATAGAATGTAGGCTTCTATCCAGCCAGCAGGTGGATTACAGAGCTCAACAGCTCAAGCTGAAAGTAAATAGGCAACGATCGTACCCTTTCACTGAACAAACCAGACCAGATGAAGAGAGGATTGCCTTGTTTGCCATAACTCAGGTTCAGGTTAAACCACCCCAATTCTTCAGAAGCTTTGACTTGTGGAAGCCAGTTAGTTCATCACTGTTAGCTGTACTATATGTTATTTTCTATTTTCTTATAGAATGGCTCGAATGCTACAGCTGTCTCAAAGAACATGTTCCCCCGGTCAGGTGGAAAGACATGATGAGGCGTCTGGGACTAAGTGAAGCAGATATTGAATTAACCCTCCTAGATCACAAGACCTTTCGAGAAGCTAGCTATCAAATGTTCCTCCTGTGGAGAATTCAGAATGGTCAGAGTGCCTCTATGAGGAAGGTCTTCCATGTCCTGGACAAGATGGACCTTAGGGGATGTAAAGAAAATGTTGCTAACGATTTAATATGTAATGGAATCCCTATTGCATGAGACCAAGTTGGTGAGATGCTGGACTGTTGGAGGGACTGGTAACCTCTTTACTTTGTCCCATGGAACTCTTTCATGGGACGTTTATTAGCTTCTTTCCTTTTCCATTTCTGAATGTGTCAGATTTTCTTATGCAGGGAATAAGGCCATCTGCACCTTACTCATGCTTTTGCCAGGCCAGCATTTCTACATGCTAGTCAGGTATTCTTCTAAAATTTTTCCCTGCCCAATATTTTACTTACCATATTGTCCACCAAGTAATGTTGATTTGCATCCACTCGGAAAGATGTGTCAGATGTAGGACTATGAAAAAAAGGTTTTCAGGTTCAACAGCTGGCCAATTCCTAAGCAACCCAAAAAGGTTAGGCCAGGTTGGAAAGGTATAGCATAGCAGATACATGAACCGCCAGAGGCTCTCAAGTCTGACTAAATCCGGAACCTTTGGTTGGAGCAGGCACTGCAACCTCTAGAAGCTCTCAAGTATGACAAAATCCAAATCCTCAGATTGGAGCAGACACTGGAACTTCCAGAGACTCTCAAGTATAACCAAATCCAAAACCTCGATTTGGAACAGACACTGGAACCTTCAGAGGCTCTCAAGTATGACAAAATCCAAAGCCTCAGCTTTGAGCAGGCACTGCAACCTCTAGAAGCTCTCAAGTATGACAAAATCCAAAGCCTCGGCTTGGAGCAGACACAAGAACCTCCAGAGGCTCTCAAGTATAACCAAATCAAAAACCTTTGGGTTGGAGCAGACACTGGGAATCTCCAGAGGCTTTCAAGTATGACAAAATCTGAAGCCTCAGGTTGCAGCAGACACTGGGAATCTCCAGAGGCTTTCAAGTATGACCAAATCCGAAGCCTCTGGTTGGAGCTGACATCTGGACCTCCAGAGTCTCCTAAGTCTATGCAAATCCTAAGCCTCAGGTAAGATTGGAGCAGACACAAGAGCCTCCACGTTTAGATGGTTAACCTGCATGAGTGTGTTGGAGTCGCTGGTTGTGAGGAGCATGCTCTAGGATTGGATTTTCGCCATTGGGAATTCGGAAATCTGCCTTTCTTTCTACTGCTTCTATCCAAATTATTGGACTGTTCAACTATTCAAAAGAATTAGAAAACAGGTGCTGATTGTAATTCATCCACCTGAAGCAAATGTCTGTTTTACTGGGGTGTATTTACAAAAAAAGCACTTTATCCAGTGAAACTTCTGGTACATTCCTTGTGTGTGAAATAGAGTGGTTTAGGAAAATGCTGCATTGTGGCCACTAGCTGGAGCTATGGATCATAGCAAATACAGAAAGCATTTCTTACTTTGACCATCAGTTTCATCTAGTGACTCTAGTGACCATAATGTGGTATTTTCCTGAACCATGCTATGTTTTATGAAAGAATAATATTGTTTTTACTGTTTCCTGGCTGGCGGTGTGAAAGAGTCCTAAAGCTGCCTGTCTGACCACCTTATACCCATCATAGAAACAATTTTTTTTTTCTTTCGGAGAATGAAGAACAAATGGATTAGTCTAAAATATTATCCATTATTTTATTTGAAATGTCTCATGTTGAAATGTTCTCAACCTTGTGACTTTGAAGGGATCTAAACAAAGACGTCTCAGGATGACATTTGTAAGAGGGGCTTAGTGATTGGCTAGAATTGCACAAATCCCTACTTCCACTCCTGTCCTGCTAGAACACTGCATGTCCTGATGAGGCCGAACCCTCCAACTTATTGTACTCCATTCCAGGCCAGTAGCCTCCACACGACATTCCGTCCGTTGACCTTTATATCCCGAGGAAGGAATCTCCACACATGAGTAGATTTGCTGCACTTTACTGATGGGATTCAAGGAATGGCATAACAGTCACATAACATTCCTTAGACAATACATTGTCAATCACATTTAATGGACGGTCCACAGTAGTTGCATGTGAAAGCATATGCAGTACTTTTAGCAGCCATCTCCCACGAACAGTCTCTCCTTCCACCTGGGGTCATTAGGGCTGTGGTCACCTCCTCCATAGGTACACCCTCCCGGGAAGCAGCCTCACTCAAGGAACTCTTGGCCTGGCCTAAAAGGCCTTTTTACAATCTACCCTAGCCCCCACCTTCATAAGGGGCAGAAAGTCTACAGACGGCTCTTCTGGGTGCAGGTCTGCTCCTCCCCGGCTTCCTGCACTGTCCAGGGGCTACACATGCTGGTTATATCCTTGCTGATGTGGGGTATCTGGCTCCCATGCCCCAAGAGACCTACCCAGCCTGACTTCTAAGTGGTTACTGAGTCACCCATGACATCACTGCAGGAGGGCTGTACTTAAACGGGGCCTAGCACCTGGTGACACTGGCTGCTGCAAACAAGCCAAACAATCCACCTTAGTTTACCCAATTCCATGCCAGAAGCCTCCACACGACATTCCGTCCGTTGACCTTTATATCCCAAGAAAGGAATTTCCACACAAGTAGATTTTCTGCACTTTACTGATGGGATTCAAGGAATGGCATAACAGTCACATCACATTGACATACATTCCTTAGGCAATACATTGTCAAGCACAATTAATGGACGGTCCACAGTAACTGCATGTGAAAGCATATGCAGCACTTTTAGCAGCCATCTCCCACGAACAGTCTCTCCTCCTTTCCTCCAGGGAAGCAGCCTCACTCTGGGAACTCTTGGCCTTGCCTAAAGTGCCTATCTACTGCAGCCTCCACCTTCATAAAGGACAGAAAGTCTACAGATGGCTCTTCTGGGTGCAGGTCTACTCCTCCCCAGCCTCCTGACCTGTCCAGGGCCTACACATGCTGGTTATATCCTTGCTGATGAGGGGTATCTGGCTCCCATGTCCCAAAAGACCTACGGCTCCTCCCAGCCTGACTTCTGTGTGGTCACCCATGACATCACTGCAGGAGGGCTGCAACCAAAGGGGCCTAGCACCTGGTGACACTGTCTGCTGCAAGCAGAGAGTATTCTGATACAGAGCCACCTAGTGGCAAAGTAGCTAACTGCAGCTGCCTACACATAGAGGACCTTTGGCAGTCTGCAGATTGTAATCCTCCGTTCCTCAGCCAATATTAGTCTTTTGCTAATAGGTACTTTAGGCGCTTTCAGTATTTTAAGAAAGTCGATGAGCATATTAAGAAGGTTGAGAACATCAAACGTTACCTGTGAATATTATGACTTTATACATACTGTGATAGAAAGCATGTTCTGCCTTACCTTGGAAATATATTTAAGTTATTGCTAAGTTATTTTAAGTAGAAGTACAATATATTTTAAGGGCCAGTTCACACTCCTTGCCTTTCAGTTGCTTTTTTCCTGCATTCAAAATGCACAGAAAGTAGGTTATATAGTTGTGAATAGAGAAGAGAGAAGGCAGCGCCACACTAAGTGTAGACCAGTGGTTCTCAACCTTCCTAATGCCGTGACCCTTTAATACAGTTCCTCATGTTGTGGTGACCCCCCAACCATAAAATTATTTACCCAGTAATTATAATTCATGAGTGTCGTTTTACCTCCAACACTGCTGCTTTCAACACAGTAGCTGCTTTTAACACAGCAGCTGCTTTCAACACAGTAGCTGCTTTCAACACAGTAGCTGCTTTCTACACAGTAGCTGCTCTTTACACATTAGAAATATGTGTTTTCTGATGGTCTTAGGGGACCCCTGTGAAAGGGTCGTTCGACCCCCAAAGGGGTCACGAGGTTGAGAACCACTGGTGTAGACGGTTAAAATCTGGCAGATTTAATGGTAAAATTGAAGTCACTTAGGTAGGTAACAAGTAGGCATGTCAAGTTATGGAGGTCCAGTGGGAGCATCAAGTCCTTTTCCAAGATGGCCATCTTGGAAACCCGGTCCATGCGGTGACATCATCCCTGCGATGACATCATCCCTGCCCCTCTGCTACCCCCCGAGCCGTGGACACCACCGGAGCAGCGGAAAAACACCCAGAGCGCGGCCAAAGGACCTGATGCTCCCACTGGACCTCCATCACTTGACATGCCTACTCGTTACCTATCTATGTGAGTGCAATTTTACCATTAAATCTGCCTGATTTTAACCATCTACACTTAGAGTGGCGCTGACGTCTCTTCTCTACCTGCAATAGGAGTATCTACAAGCTCTTACAGCCGGCTGCCTCCTTGGACAAGTCCATACTACTACAAGCCCCCCCACTACAGATGGACTTGGACACCACCTCCAAATGGATATTCTACTAACCCCTATTGCTGATGGTCCATCCCCAAACGCACACAGGGTAGATGCGTCTTAGCGCTCCCTCCACCCACTCACCTCTATATGGTTGTGAATGTCATAGTTCAGTGCTTGCAGTTCCAGTGCATTCTGCTTGCAGAAAAAAAAGAATAACAGTCTGTATTTTTTCTGCACAGAACTGCACTGGAACGCGGTAAAATGCATCAAAAACGCACTGGAATGCACCAAAACACACCTAAAACGCACTGTAACGCACATGTCCCTATTTGGATTGAAGAAAAAGATAGGGGAAAAAATTAACTGGAATGCATTAAAAAACGCACTGGAATGCATCAAAAACACATAAAAAAATGCACCGTAACATGCCAAAACGCGTCAAAAACATGCATGCAAAAACACGTCCTGAACACATCTGGACTGCGTTTCTATAGTGTGAACTAAAGCAAAACTAAACTCTCTCAGTCAACATGAACTGTTTTTAATCATTATGCTGCTAGCATTAGTAAATGGATAGGATAATATACAATATATATATATAAACGTTTTGTTTTTACATTTCATCAGTTGCTTCCTGGTTTCTGGCCTAGGCCAAAATGATGTAATACCTCCTTTGAAGTCTTTCTGAACAGTTTTTCTTCTTTCATCTGTAATTGGAGAGGGGGGGGGGCTTTCTCAGCTAAGCACACCTTCCCACCTGCATACCGGAGCTAAGGGCAGATGGATTCCAGGAAGTAAATGCTAGATGAATCAACAGACCTTTTGTAAAGGAGAAGTTTGAGGTTACTGAAAAAACATGCATTCTCATCTATATGCTGCAACTGTCCTCCACCAGCTCTAAGACCAAGAACTCTGCAATCACATAGTTACATAGTTAGTCTGGCTGAAAAAAGACAAAAGTCCATCCAGTTCAACCATTAAAAAAAAAAAAAAGTTATAATCCTACACCCACAGTTGATCCAGAGGAAGGCAAAAAAACCCAGCAAAGCATGATCCACTTTGCTCCTGCTGGGGAAACAATTCCTTCCTGATCCCCCGAGAGGCAATCGGATATTCCCTGGATCAACTTTACCTATAAATGTTATATCCAGTTATATTCTGTGTATCCAAGAAAGAATCCAGGACTTTCCTACAGCAATCCACTGAGCTGACCACAACCAACTCTTGAGGGAGTCTTTTCCACATTTTCACAGCTCTTTCTGTGAAGAAACCTTTCCGTGTTTGGAGATTACATCTCTTTTCCTCCAGACATAAAGAGCGCCCCCTTGTCCTCTGTGATGACCTCAGGGGGAATAACTCTACACCGAGTTCACTATATGAACCACTGATGTATTATACATGGAGATCATATCCCCCCTTATGTATTATACATGGTGATCATATCCCCCCTTATGTATTATACATGGTGATCATATCCCCCCTTATGTATTATACATGGAGATCATATCCCCCCTTATGTATTATACATGGAGATCATATCCCCCCTTATGTATTATACATGGAGATCATATTCCCCCTTATGTATTATACATGGAGATCATATCCCCCCCTTATGTATTATACATGGAGATCATATCCCCCTTATGTATTATACATGGAGATCATATCCCCCCCTTATGTATTATACATGGAGATCATATCCCCCCTTATGTATTATACATGGTGATCATATCCCCCCCTTATGTATTATACATGGTGATCATATCCCCCCCTTATGTATTATACATGGAGATCATATCCCCCCCTTATGTATTATACATGGAGATCATATCCCCCCTTATGTATTATACATGGAGATCATATCCCCCCTTATGTATTATACATGGAGATCATATCCCCCCTTATGTATTATACATGGAGATCATATCCCCCCCTTATGTATTATACATGGAGATCATATCCCCCCCTTATGTATTATACATGGAGATCATATCCCCCTTATGTATTATACATGGAGATCATATCCCCCCTTATGTATTATACATGGTGATCATATCCCCCCTTATGTATTATACATGGAGATCATATCCCCCCTTACGTATTATACATGGAGATCATATCCCCCCTTACGTATTATACATGGAGATCATATCCCCCTTATGTATTATACATGGAGATCATATCCCCCTTATGTATTATACATGGAGATCATATCCCCCCTTATGTATTATACATGGAGATCATATCCCCCCTTATGTATTATACATGGTGATCATATCCCCCCTTATGTATTATACATGGAGATCATATCCCCCTTATGTATTATACATGGAGATCATATCCCCCTTATGTATTATACATGGTGATCATATCCCCCCTTACGTATTATACATGGAGATCATATCCCTCTTATGTATTATACATGGTGATCATATCCCCCCTTATGTATTATACATGGAGATCATATCCCCCTTATGTATTATACATGGAGATCATATCCCCCTTATGTATTATACATGGAGATCATATCCCCCCCTTATGTATTATACATGGTGATCATATCCCCCCTTATGTATTATACATGGTGATCATATCCCCCCTTATGTATTATACATGGTGATCATATCCCCCCCTTATGTATTATACATGGTGATCATATCCCCCCCTTATGTATTATACATGGAGATCATATCCCTCCTTATGTATTATACATGGAGATCATATCCCCCCTTATGTATTATACATGGAGATCATATCCCCCCTTATGTATTGTACATGGAGATCATATCCCCCTTATGTATTATACATGGTGATCATATCCCCCCTTATGTATTATACATGGAGATCATATACCCCTTATGTATTATACATGGAGATCATATCCCCCTTATGTATTATACATGGAGATCATATCCCCCCTTATGTATTATACATGGTGATCATATCCCCCCTTATGTATTATACATGGAGATCATATCCCCCTTATGTATTATACATGGAGATCATATCCCCCCTTATGTATTATACATGGAGATCATATCCCCCTTATGTATTATACATGGAGATCATATCCCTCTTATGTATTATACATGGTGATCATATCCCCCCTTATGTATTATACATGGAGATCATATCCCCCTTATGTATTATACATGGAGATCATATCCACCTTATGTATTATACATGGAGATCATATCCCCCTTATGTATTATACATGGAGGTCATATCCCCCCTTATGTATTATACATGGTGATCATACCCCCCTTATGTATTATACATGGAGATCATATCCCCCCTTATGTATTATACATGGTGATCATATCCCCCTTATGTATTATACATGGAGATCATATCCCCCCTTATGTATTATACATGGTGATCATATCCCCCCTTATGTATTATACATGGAGATCATATCCCCCCTTATGATTATACATGGAGATCATATCCCCCTTATGTATTATACATGGAGATCATATCCCCCCTTATGTATTATACATGGAGATCATATCCCCCCTTATGTATTATACATGGTGATCATATCCCCCCTTATGTATTATACATGGAGATCATATCCCCCCTTATGTATTATACATGGAGATCATATCCCCCCTTATGTATTATACATGGAGATCATATCCCCCCTTATGATTATACATGGAGATCATATCCCCCCTTATGTATTATACATGGAGATCATATCCCCCCTTATGTATTATACATGGAGATCATATCCCCCCTTATGTATTATACATGGTGATCATATCCCCCCTTATGTATTATACATGGAGATCATATCCCCCCTTATGTATTATACATGGAGATCATATCCCCCCTTATGTATTATACATGGAGATCATATCCCCCCTTATGATTATACATGGAGATCATATCCCCCCTTATGTATTATACATGGAGATCATATCCCCCCTTATGTATTATACATGGAGATCATATCCCCCTTATGTATTATACATGGAGATCATATCCCCCCTTATGTATTATACATGGAGATCATATCCCCCCTTATGTATTAAAGCATGTGCAAAAACACAAAACACATCGCAAAAAGCACTGCAGAAACAGATGAAATGCAAACTGCATAGGTGTGAACCTGGACTAAGGCTGGAACTTGGCTTTAGGTCAATCTGAGATCCGTCTGACACTGGCATGCAGGAAATGATAACCTCTTCGGGCTGTGAGACCGCATATATGGCGGGCGGGCTTTGACAACGAGATGCCGCAAATATGTGCACCCAAAGAAAAACAGAAGACGGTGCACATTCTCCGCACAGTTACAGAAACCCCTTAAAGGGCTGGGAGGCGCCGGTGTTAAGGTGTCAAAGTGACAAATTCTGGTAAATATAGATTCTATTCAAGTATGTATTCTTAACTCAGAAAACTTCCTTCTATTGCTCTCAGCCTCCTCCAAATCTACAAATTCCTTTTTTTTGCTTCTGTAATTCAACTTCCTGTTAGAGGGTGGCTACGTTCGTTCTCCATGGCCCCACTGTATGTAGTCACCCTATCTTGCTTCCTGTTAGAGGGTGGCTACGTTCGTTCTCCATGGTCCTACTGTATGTAGTCACCCTCTCTTCCTTCCTGTTAGAGGGTGGCTACGTTCGTTCTCCATGGCCCCACTGATGTAGTCACCCTCTCTTGCTTCCTGTTAGAGGGTGGCTACGTTCGTTCTCCATGGTCCTACTGTATGTGGTCACCCTCGCTTGCTTCCTGTTAGAGGGCGGCTACGTTCATTCTCCATGGTCCTACTGTATGTGGTCACCCTCGCTTGCTTCCTGTTAGAGGGCGGCTACGTTCATTCTCCATGGTCCTACTGTATGTGGTCACCCTCGCTTGCTTCCTGTTAGAGGGCGGCTACGTTCGTTCTCCATGGTCCTACTGTATGTAGTCACCCTCGCTTGCTTCCTGTTAGAGGGCGGCTACGTTCATTCTCCATGGTCCTACTGTATGTGGTCACCCTCGCTTGCTTCCTGCTAGAGGGCGGCTACGTTCATTCTCCATGGTCCCACTGTATGTAGTCACCCTCTCTTGCTTCCTGAGGGTGGCTACGTTCATTCTCCATGGTCCCACTGTATGTAGTCACCCTCTCTTTCCCAGTCTTTTGGTGGACTATGGGATGTGTAGTATGCATAGAGCAGTGCACATGACCGCAACTAACCTGCATTGCTTCTTCCAAACAAATGGAAATGAGTGAGAAAAGGAGAGGTTCTGGAGCTCAGGAGGAGGCAGAAAAACACAATAAGCCCTGGTGTACACAGTTTGACAGTTCCAAATCGCATGAGAAGTCGCACCCTATTGTCAGCAATGGAATCGTTCAGCCTGGCGGAGTCGCACCAATTTTGAAAGTAGTTCCTGCACTATTTTCTGTGATTTCAGGTGCGACTTGCATAGACTTCTGTGCATGGATGTCAGGCAAATCGCACCGGTCCGCAGCTTTGAAATCGCTTTGAAGTAGCATGATTTCAATGTCACATTCGGTAAGAAACACTTTCATGAAAAGCTGATTACAGGACCATTAAGTAATGGAGGTAGATGGGTTAATTTTGGAGAATAAAGATATTGTTTAGTGTCACTTTGAAGTCAGTTGAAGATACAGTTTGGCAGAAATTATGGAGCCATTCCAGATCCATTTAAGTCGAATTTGAGGTCAGACTGAGATCAGAGTTGCAAGCATTTGAGATGCATCAACACCGACTTGTAAGGAGGAGTAAAAAGTCGAGCAACATGATGCATGTACATGAAAAGTACATCAAAATGAAGCCACACACAAATCCTGGGTACACTGGCTCTTATGCAGGCCATACGTGGTTCGAATTCCGAATGATTTTTCGTCCACGAATCGAAAACGTCATTCGATCGGTAATCCAATGGTGCCATCATTGAGTTCGAAAATCGGCCAACCAAGTCATAAAGTTCACCCCATATAACAGGCAAAACTTCTGTTGCTTCCAGGTCACGGCTCATGCGCATATTCTTTTTGGAAAAACGAACGTACGATTTGACCATCATTGAGTTGAAAATCGGTCGTTTTTCATGAATTTTCCAACATGCCCGATCACCGAAAAGGGGAGGAACCATGAAAATCGTCCGGTGCCATTGACCCCACTAACAGAGCGAAAATCAGCCGATTACTCTTAGGTCTGAAAAGTTCGGACGAAAAATCGGTTGAGTTTCGACCCATGTATGGCCGGCATTACTCATTGATTCTGATTTAGCTGAGTGGTTCAGTTTTCACAGTGATCTGTATTCTCTTCAGTCACCAGATCACGTATAAATATGTCCTCTAAATCTGTATTTGGTGCCCCATTTTCTTTGCGTTTCTGTTTAGTCTTTTGTGCTTGTCATTGTTTTATGTATTTCTGATTGTGAAATGTACTGTAAGAACAGACTTTGTAATTTATCACTGTAATTTATTTAGTAAAACATTTAAAGATCTCTCTTTTGTCTGAGATATTTTGTTTTTACATACTTTTAAAACTGAAGCTGAATTTGCTTATGTTTTGCCTTCTCTGGTTAATTCCCCCCCCCCCCCCCCCTCATCAATAATATGTAGATTAAATTAATAATAAAACATTTCTTTTGTTTAGTTTTTTCACCTACCCTATTTTAGACCCAGTGACATCATCACTGGGTCTCCATGCTTCACTATGCATTACTGGCAGTTTTTGGCTGGTGGGAGGGGCTGACAGGGTGCTGTACATAGCTTCCTGAAAACAATACAGAACTCTGGGCATAACACTGTTCAGAGGAGTACTGATAGCATAGAGACTGCGCTGGCAGATCTAGAAAAGCCCCTGACGACGTGATCTGGGATGAAACACATAGGGTGGAGCTTATGCTCAGTACATCATCACATTGTTCACTCCGAGGATACAACACAGATCGGCTCTCAGGATCGGATGCGGTACTGCGGTGGGAGAAATAGTGCCTCATCATTGTTGTCAGTGGAAGGAATACTGTCCTATTGTTAGTATCAGTGGGAAAAATAATACCCCAACATTGGTGTCAGTGGAAGAAATAGTGTCCTATTGTTAGTATCAGTGGGAAAAATAATACCCCAACATTGGTGTCAGTGGAAGAAATAGTGTCCTATTGTTAGTATCAGTGGGAGAAATAGTGCCCCAACATTGGTGTCAGTGGAAGAAATAGTGTCCTATTGTATCAGTGGGAGAAATAGTGCCCCAACATTGGTGTCAGTGGAAGAAATAGTGTTCTATTGTATCAGTGGGAGAAATTGTGCCCCATCGTTGGTGTCAGTGGAAGAAATAGTGTTCTATTGTATCAGTGGGAGAAATGGTGCCCCAACATTGGTGTCAGTGGAAGAAATAGTGTTCTATTGTATCAGTGGGAGAAACAGTGCCCCAACTATTGGTGTCAATGGAAGGCATAGTGTCCTATTGTTAGTATCAGTGAGAGAAATAGTGCCCCAACATTGGTGTTAGTGAAAGGAATAGTGTCCTATTGTTAGTATCAGTGGGAGAAAATTTGCTCCAACATTGGTGTCAGTAGAAGAAATAGTGTTCTATTGTTAGTATCAGTGAGAGAAATAGTGCCCCAACATTGGTGTCAGTGGAAATAATAGTGTTCTATTGTTAGTATCAGTGGGAGAAATAGTACCCCAACATTGGTGTCAGTGGAAGGCATAGCGTCCTATTGTTAGTATCAGTGGGAGGAATAGTGCCCCATCATTGGTGTCAGTGGAAGGCATAGCGTCCTATTGTTAGTATCAGTGGGAGAAATAGTGCCCCAACATTGGTGTCAGTGGAAGGCATAGCGTCCTATTGTTAGTATCAGTGGGAGAAATGGTGCCCCAACATTGGTGTCAGTGGAAGGCATAGCGTCCTATTGTTAGTATCAGTGGGAGGAATAGTGCCCCATCATTGGTGTCAGTGGAAGGCATAGCATCCTATTGTTAGTATCAGTGGGAGGAATAGTGCCCCAACATTGGTGTTAGTGAAAGGAATAGTATCCTATTGTATCAGTGGGAGGAAATTTGTCCCAATATTGGTGTCAGTGGAAGAACATGGTACCCCAGCACCCCATTGGTGTCAGTGGCAAGAATAGTGCCCCATTGATGGTATCAGTTGGAGGAAAAGTGGCCCCCCTTAAGTCTTAGTGAGAGTAATAGTGTTCTATAGTTAATATCAGTGGGAGAAATTATGCCCCGATGTTGTTGTTAGTGGAAGGAATGGTGCCTCATCTTTGGTGACATTGGGAGGAGTAGTGCCTCATATCAGTGGGAGGAATAGTGCTCCAGGGGCCGGATAAAGGCAAGCAAGGGGCCACATTTGGCCACTGGTGTACAGCATTACTGTGACTATTTATTTATTTTTGAGCTTTTTATGTTGAATATTTGGACATCGCTATATTCTCTTCTTTTTTATGCATTGTTTCTGTAGTCACATATTTCAAATGGGATTAAATTCTCGTCACTTTGCCTAGCGTGGTAATCTTTATATATAAGACTCCTCTTAAGAGTCCTCAGCCCTTAAGCAAGCAGTGGGCTGGCTCCTCGGAGGAGTTACGCAAAAATAAAATGTCTTGGGTGAATGTCAGTGTGAAGGAGTGGGTGTTCCTAGGCAGGCTGCATTTGCAGGAAGACCATTGAACCCGCGTCTCTTTGGTAAGTGAATGGGCAGGCAGGCTGTTGGGCAATTGGTGGGGCATCTTAACCACCCTTACCCCCCAGACTCACCTTGCTCTATCTGAGCCCGCTGTACTGAGGATGGCCGAAGGTTGGAAAACATTGTGAACAGGGGCAGACTGACAACTAATGGGGCCCCCGGGCAATAGGGGATCATGGGGCCCCTTTGTCCTTGCCCAAACTCCAAAAAGCCTATGAAAAAGGTGCCAGGGGCATCTCATGGGGCCCCCTACTGACCCCGGGCCCTCGGGCAGTGCCTGAGTTCCTGAATGGTCAGTCCGCCCCTGATTGTGAACCTTCATTCCCAATCTCCTCCTGAATAAACACAAAAGGGTTCAGTTCTGAGCACTTCCCGGGCCAGAGCTGCCAAGACCCCTGTTTTCTCCACAAAGGGTAACTGTCATTTATATCACACAGGGGGCTTAACAATTCTCATGTGATAGTAGCAAATAGAGAAAATTGTATTTTAAAAAATGCTTTTAACAAAAATAAAATAAAAAAATTATGATAGTGTTCCTTTAATTAGGAGAGTGGAGGAGAAAAGAGAATATGGGCAAAGATTAAGGGGAGAAAAAGAGAGATCATGGGCGCAGGGAGAGAGGAGGAAGAAGAAAGAGAAGAGAAAGAAGATATGGGCAAAGAGAGGAAGGAGAATGAGAGGAGGAAGGAGTGAGAGAGACGAAGGAGGAGAGAAAGAAGGAAGGAAGGAGAGAGAGGGAGAAAGAGGGGGGGGGGCAAGGAAAAAGGAGAGAGAAACAGAGGAAGGAGTGAGAGGAGGAAGGAGGAGAGAGAGAATGAAGAAGGAGAGGGGGGCGAGGAAAAAGGAGAGAGAAACAGGGGAAGGAGTGAGAGAGAGAGGGGGGGGGAAGGAAAACAGAGGAAGGAGTGAGAGGAGGAAGGAGGGGGAGAGAAAAGGGAGGGAGAAGAATGGAGAGAGAGGAATAAGAAGGAGGGGGAGTGAGAAAGTAAAAAAGAGAAAGGAAACAGAAAGTAGAGAAAAAAGGAGGGGGAAAGAGAGAGGAGGAGGAAATAGAGAGAAATAGAAGGAAGGGAGAGGAGACAGGAGAGAGAGGAAGAAGGAGGTGAGAGAGAAGGAAGAAGAGAGAGAAAAAGAAGGGAGAAGGAAGGAGGGAGAGAGAGGAAGAAGAAGGGAGAGAAAGGGAGGAGTAAGAAGGAGAGGAAGAGAAAAAGTAAGAAAAGAGAAAGATGAGAGCGAGGAGGAAACAGGAGAAAGAGAAAGATAGGAGGAAGGGAGGGGAAAGGAGGCAGAAGAAGTGTGAGGGAGAGTAAAATTTGGAGACAGAGAGAGAAGGAGGGAGAAAAAGGTGAAAGATGGGGGTGAGAGAAGGAGGGAGAAAAAAGGTGAAAGATGGGGGTGAGAGAAGGAAGAATAAAGAAAGAGAGGAAAGAGGGGGTGATAGAGAGAAGAAGGAAGAGAGAGGGAAGTAGAAGAAGGAGGGGGAAAGAGATAGGAGGAAGGTAGAGGAGGCAGGAGAGAGAGGAAGAAGATAGAGAAAAAGAAGGGCTGAGGAAAGAGGGAGAGGAAGAAGAAGGGAGAGAAAGGGAGGGGTAAGAAGGAGGGGAAGAGAGGAAGTAAAAAGGAAGAAAAGAGAACAAGAGAGAGGAGGAAAAAAGAGAATGAGAAAGAAAGATGGGAGAAAAGGAAGGAAGAGGGAGAAGGAGGAGGAGAGATGGAAGAGGGAGAAGAGGAAGAGGAAGCAGAAGGAGCAAGAGAGAAGAGAGTAAAAGGGGGAGAGAGCGAAGGTTGGGAAAGATTGAGAACTTCAATTCCCAATCTCCTCCTGAGTAAAAAACACAAGTGTTCAGTTATGAGCACTTCCAGGTTCACAGCTGTCAAAGTGCTGGAAAAAATAAGGATAATGATTCTTTAAACAGGAGAGAGGAGAAGAAAAGAGAATATGGGCAAAGAATGAGAGGAGATAAAGAGAGATCATAGGAAAAGGGAGAGAGGAGGACGAAGAAAGAGAAGAGAAAGATAATATGGGCAAAGAGAGGAGGAAGGAGTGAGAGGAGGAAGAAAGAGAGAAGGAGCGGGGAAGAGGAGAAAGGAGAGAGAAAGAGAGGAAGGAGTGAGAGAAAAAGAAGAAGAAGGGGGTCAGAGAGAGGAGGAGAAAGCAGAATGGAGAAAGAGAGAGAGAAGGGGGGGGTGATAAGAAGGAGGGGGAGCAAGCAAGTCTTAAAAAAGAAGGAAAGAGAGAGTGGAAGAAAAAGGAGGGAGAAGGTGAGAGGAAGAAAGAGAAAGAAATAGGAGGAAGGGAGAGGAGGCAGGAGAGAGAGGAAGAAGGAGGTAGGAGAGAGAGTAGACTGAAGAGAGAAAGATGAAGTAGGGAGAGAGAAAGAAGCTGGAGAAGGGAGAGAGAGGAAGATGAAGGGAGAGAAAGGGAGAAGTAAGAAGAAGGGGGAGAGAGGGAGGATTAAAAAGGAAAATGAGATAAAAAAAAAATGAAAAAGGAGGGAGAGAGGAGGCAGGAGATGGGAGAAAGAGAGAAAAGGGGAGAGAGAGGAAAGATAAAGGGGGAGAAAGAGAAAGGAAGAAGGTGGGGAAAGAATCAATATGGGGAGAGAGGGAAAGAGAGGCAGAGAGACAGAGGCAAGGGAGATAGAGAGAGAGAGAGAGAGAGAGAGAGAGAGAGAGAGGAGGAAGAAAAAAGAGAGAGATGGGGGGTGAGAGAAACAAGAAAGGAGAGAGAGAGGGAGGTAGAAGAGAAAGAAGGAGAGAGCGAGAAGTAAAAAGGATGAAAAGAGAGAGGAGGAAGAAAGGGAGAAAAAAACGAAGAAGGTAGAGGAAGCAGGAGGTGAAGCGGTGGAGAAGAGAGAAGGAAGAAGAGAGAGAAAAAGAAGAAGATAGGAAGGAGGGAGAGAGAGGAAGAAGGGAGAGAAAGGGAGGAGGAAGAATGAGTATAAAGGAAGAAAAGAGAGAGGAGGAAAAGGGGAAAACGAAAGATAGGAGGAAGGGAGGGGAAAGGAGGCAGGAGTCTGAAACAGAGAGAGAGAGAGAGAAGGAGGAGGGGGAAGATGGAGGGGGAGAAAGAAAGGAGGAAAGAAAGGAATATATGGAGGGAATGAATAAGAGAGAGCAAAGGGAGATAGAGTGAGAAGGAGCAGGGAGAGAGGGAAAGAGAGAGAAATAGGAGGAAAGGAGAGGAGGTGGGAGAGAGAGGAGGAAGAGAAAAAAAAGATGTGAAGAGGAGGGGTGTAAGAAAAAAAACCAGAGAGTGTGGAAAGAGGGGGTGAAGGAAGATAAAGGGGGGGGGATAAGGAAGAAGAGAGAGAAAAAGAAGTGTAGAGGAAAGAAGGTAGGTCTAAGAATAAAAGAAAGAAAGAAAGAAAGAAAGAAAGAAAGAAAGAAAGAAAGAAAGAAAGAAAGGAGAAGGGAGAGAGGAAAAGATAAGAGGAGGGGGAGGGTGGGGAAGGAGGAGAGAGAGAGGAGGAAGAAAAATGTGAGAGAATGAAGGGGGGGGAGATACAAAAAGAGGGGAAGGAAGGGTAAGAAAGAGAAGGGAGAGAGAAGTAGAAGGAGGGGGAAGAGGAAAAAATAGAAGAAGAGAAAGAAAAAGAAGGGGAGATGAAAGAGGGAGAGAGGGAGGAGGAAGAAGGAAGGAAAGAGAGAGGAGAGGAGGAAGAAGGAGAGGGAAAGAATAAATGGGGGGGGGGGAGAGAAGAATAAAGAGTGGAAGAAGGGGTGAGAGAAAGAAGAGGGGGGGAGAGAGGGAAGGTGTAAGGAATGTCGAGAGAGAAAAGGTGGAAGGAATGGGGGGAGAGGGAAGGTGGAAGGAATGGAGAGAGAGAGAGAGAAGGTGGAAGGAATGGGGGGAGAGAGAAGGTGGAAGGAATGGGGAGAGAGAGAAGGTGGAAGGAATGGGGGGAGAGGGAAGGTGGAAGGAATGGGGAGAGAGGAGGAAGGAATGAGGGGAGAGAGAGGGAAGGTAGAAGGAATGGGGAGAGATGGAAGGTGGAAGGAATGGGGAGAGGGAAGGCGGAAGGAATGGGGAGAGAGGAAAGGCGTAAGGAATGGGGGGAGAGGGAAGGCGGAAGGAATGGGGGGAGAGGGAAGGCGGAAGGAATGGGGAGAGAGGGAAGGCGGAAGGAATGGGGAGAGAGGGAAGGCAGAATGGAATGGGGAGAGTGAGGGAAGGCGGAAGGAATGGGGAGAGAGGAAAGGCGGAAGGAATGGGGGGGAGAGGGAAGGCAGAAGGAATGGAGAGGGAAAGCGGAAGGAATGGGGGGAGAGGGAAGGCGGAAGGAATGGGGGGAGAGGGAAGGCGGAAGGAATGGGGGGAGAGGGAAGGCGGAAGGAATGGGGAGAGAGGGAAGGCAGAAAGGAATGGGGAGAGTGAGGGAAGGCGGAAGGAATGGGGAGAGAGGAAAGGCGGAAGGAACGGGGGGGAGAGGGAAGGCGGAAGGAACGGGGGGGAGAGGGAAGGCGGAAGGAACGGGGGAGAGAGGGAAGGCGGAAGGAATGGGGGGAGAGGGAAGGTGGAAGGAATGGGGAGAGAGAGGGAAGGCGGAAGGAATGGGGAGAGAGGGAAGGTGGAAGGAATGGGTAGAGAGAGGAGGAGGAAGAGAGAGAGAAGTGGAGGGTTGAAGGGGAGATTGGGGGGGTATCAGAAAGAAAGAGATCAGGGTATATAGAGGGAGAAGGCAGAAAGAAAGGGAAGGATAGATCAGTATATGTGACAATGACTGGGATTATTAGATTGTCAGCTCCTGTGGCTCAGTGTTGTCAGTGGAGCACAGCTCATGGTGTGAACTTTGTACAATTGGTTCAGACAGGACCCAATGTCCCCATACACACAGCAGGAGACACATCAGGCCGACCTGACACCACCTCAAGCTCCTCAATCTCCCTGTAGCTGTGTAGGCCATAGCTGCCCGGTTGCCAGGTAACGGAGATCACCGGAAGTGAGAGCGGGCGGGGCTTCCGGACACGTTTTGTTGATGGTTGCATCAGAATCTGAGCAGTAGAAGAGGGACGGAGATGGCAGCAGCTAGAGGGGAGGCGGATGAGTGCCGGTGGGGTGTGTGTCCGGGTCCTCCGACAGATACCGACCTCCGGGGATGGGGGGGACACTGTCAGCCATAGAGCTCTGTCTGTGACAGCCACCCCCCCCCCTCCCCCCTCCTGTATTCGCCCCATGAGCACCACATATGTGCCCGTCATTAGGTCCCATACAGTGGGGTCCGGCTGGTAGCAGTGGACGGAGGACACAGGAGCACTGCCCAGCATGACTGCCAGGAGCCCGGCATGGTCTGTGGGAGTCTGGCAGCTGAGCGGTGCCCAGGGTGGTGGAGTAATATTCCCCCGGGGAGGAATGCTGGAACACAGGCAGTCTGTATTTCAGGCATTCATCCCCGGGCACATCTGCCCTCAGTGGGGCTACCTCCAGGTATGGGGCTTTGGTGTTAAAGCAGAACTCCACCCGGAAGGGTCTGCCTCCCCCCGCTGCCACATTTGGCACTTTTTTGGGTGGAGGTGGGAGCGGGTACCTGGTTTTGACAGCTACCCCTCCCACTTTCAGGTCAGATTGCCATGGCGATCTGAGCCATAAGTTCCCCCCCACCTCCTAACCCCCCGCAGCAGAAGACTGCGGCCCATTCACAAAGCGTGGCGTGCGCAGCGGGGAAGACTCAGGGCTACGCTTCCGGTTTCCCTTACTGAAGATGCCGCCAGCGCCCAAAGCCGATTGAAGGATGGGCTCGGGGGGGAGGACAGCGCTGGACCCTTCGGGACAGGTAAGTGTTCCTATAATAAAAGTCAGCAACTACATTTTTGGGGGGGAAGCCCAGAGCTGTGGATGGAGGGCACAGGAGCACTGTTCAGTCCCCTGCTGGCCGCCTGTCAGACTCTAAGGGCTCGTTTACACCAGCTTCATCTGCTCACTAGTAACCCCCAGCTCTGCTGATCCCCCCCCACTCAGTAGTATCCCCCGGCTCTCCTGATCTTCCACTCAGTAGTATCCCCCAGCTCTCCTGATCTTCCACTCAGTAGTATCCCCCAGCTCTCCTGATTCCCCCACTAAGTAGTATCCCCCAGCTCTCCTGATCTTCCGCTCAGTAGTATCCCCCGGCTCTCCTGATCCTCCGCTCAGTAGTGAGCCCCGGCTCTCCTGATCCTCCGCTCAGTAGTGAGCCCCGGCTCTCCTGATCCTCCGCTCAGTAGTGAGCCCCGGCTCTCCTGATCCTCCGCTCAGTAGTGAGCCCCGGCTCTCCTGATCCTCCGCTCAGTAGTGAGCCCCGGCTCTCCTGATCCCCCGCTCAGTAGTGAGCCCCGGCTCTGCTGATCCCCCGCTCAGTAGTGAGCCCCGGCTCTGCTGATCCCCCGCTCAGTAGTGAGCCCCGGCTCTGCTGATCCCCCGCTCAGTAGTGAGCCCCGGCTCTGCTGATCCCCCGCTCAGTAGTGAGCCCCGGCTCTGCTGATCCCCCGCTCAGTAGTGAGCCCCGGCTCTGCTGATCCCCCGCTCAGTAGTGAGCCCCGGCTCTGCTGATCCCCCGCTCAGTAGTGAGCCCCGGCTCTGCTGATCCCCCGCTCAGTAGTGAGCCCCGGCTCTGCTGATCCCCCGCTCAGTAGTGAGCCCCGGCTCTGCTGATCCCCCGCTCAGTAGTGAGCCCCGGCTCTGCTGATCCCCCGCTCAGTAGTGAGCCCCGGCTCTGCTGATCCCCCGCTCAGTAGTGAGCCCCGGCTCTGCTGATCCCCCGCTCAGTAGTGAGCCCCGGCTCTGCTGATCCCCCGCTCAGTAGTGAGCCCCGGCTCTGCTGATCCCCCGCTCAGTAGTGAGCCCCGGCTCTGCTGATCTCCCGCTCAGTAGTGAGCCCCGGCTCTGCTGACTCCCCCCCCCACTCAGTAGTAACCCCCGGCTCTGCTGATCCCCCACTCAGTAGTAACCTTCAGCTCTGCTGATTCCAGCCCCCAGTATGATTCCCACCCCCAGTAGTAAACCCCAGCTTTGCTGTTCCTTCTCTCTCTCTCTTCTCTCCTCTCCACTGGTCCCCCAGCTCTGCTGATTCCCTGTCGCTCAGTCCTTTCTCTCTGGTCCCCGCTCACCTTCCCCTGTAGCATTCCAGTGTTGCACACCATGCACCCCCCCAATAGGCTACATGTACACTGGAACTCCCCTAGACATTAAATCTCCTGGCAGCAGAAAAATGCTAAACGCTCCTCTCCTGAATGTGAGTCTTGTGCGTTCAGGAGCGGAACATTTAACTGCCTCTTAATTCGGCTGCTCCTAAATGCCTGTATGGACACACAGGTTTTTATTGTGTTGAGTTCAGGGGCTTTGAAAAAAAACGCATAAAGCTACTAAACCGCCGTCTAAAGAGCAGTCGTGTACATGAGGCCACAGGCTGCAGAAGCCAGGGTGTACACATACCACGGCTGCAATTCTTTGCAGGTATTAAACTTCTTGTTATGTTTGGTGGGTACAACTGCCCTCTGAATGTAACTCATTCAAGTGAATGAAGCCGTGCTGCAACTACGTGCAGTACTGCAGCATTTAGGGGGGTTATAGCAGATGGTGAGAAGGCAACACAGCGCCTCACTCCCTGTCAGACACCTCTGAAAAGTGATCGGACCACAGATCACTTTTCAGAGGTGTGGCATTCCGTACTGATAGTGTAAACGGGCCCTAACAGGCTGATTCCTAAGCATGTTGTGCTTTGGGGGGGTTTGGTGTCTGTGCAATATCTACTGTGTTGGGGAATGGGAATTTTTGCTGAGGGGGGTGCGGCCCGCACCGGGTGACACCGACCGCTCGGGGTGACAGCAGACCTGCTCCACGAAAAGGTAAGTTGTAAAGCAAGCCGATGATCCCCGCAGGATGGATCCGATCCATCTTGCGGGGATCGTCAGCTTTCTTTACAACTTACCTTTTCGTGGAGCGGGTCCGGTGTCACCCCGTATAGGTTGCATGCCGACGATCCCCGTAGGATGGATGGGATCTGCGGATTGGGGAGCATAATGGATCGGACTCCGATCCATTATGCTCGATCCTCAGATCTGAACCATCCTGCGGGGATCGTCGGCATGCAACCTATACGGGGTGACACCGGACCCGCTCCACGAAAAGGTAAGTTGTAAAGAAAGCTGACGATCCGCGCAGGATGGATCGGATCTGCGGATTGAGCATAATGGATCGGAGTCCGATCCATTATGCTCAATCTGCAGATCTGATCCATTCTGCGGGGATCGTCGGAGGGGGTGTCACCAAGTGTTACCACACCGGGTACACCAACCCTAGGGACGCCTCTGACTACACCCACCGATTTTGTAACATAATGCTAATAAAACCTTCCTTTCCATTAATATCTGCCTTCCTTTCAACCATGGCAAAAGTATTCAGTTTGTACGGGTGCCCTAGAAGCATGCACAGAGCTCATGTATGGCAAACTCCCAGCAAAGAGTGCCAAAGGTCTAAAACAGGGACCTCCAAACTCTCTAAACAAAGGGCTAGTTTACTGTCTTTCAGACTTTAGGGGGGCCTGACTGTGACCAGTGGGAGTAGAAAAGGTCCCAACATCAGTGGGAGGAATAGTGCCCCATTGTTGGTGTCATTGGGAGGAATAGTGCCCCGTTGTTGGTGTCATTGGGAGGAATAGTGCCCCGTTGTTGGTGTCATTGGGAGGAATAGTGCCCTGTTGTTGGTGTCATTGGGAGGAATAGTGCCCTGTTGCTGGTGTCATTGGGATGAATAGTACCCTGTCATTGGGGGGAATAGTGCCCCATTATTGGAGTCATTGGGAGGAATATATCCCATTCATTGGTGTCATTGGGAGAAATTATGCCCATTCATTGTGTGGAATTTTTCCCCATCATTAGTGTCGTTGGGCCCTACTTTTGGTGTCATTGGGAGAAATTGTGCCACATCATAGGTGTCATTGGGTCCCTTCATTGGTTTCATTTTGGGGGAATTATGTGCCCCAAAAGCCAGATAAAAGCAAGCAAAGGCAGGTTGCAGACCACTGGTGTAAAGGGATGCTGATCTGGGGCAGTGTTTACTTTTTTCAATTAAATGAGTTTTGTTAAGAGTTAAAGCAAAACTCCAGGCACAAAAACATTCATGTAAATCTATTCCCCAATAACCACAAATTTTTATATATAACCCAGATATTACCTTGTAAAAATTGCAGTGACATCATCACTGTGCTGTACAGAGCCTGTGCCAAGAGAGCAGAGCAGTGGGAGGGGCACAGCAGTCTCCACCTACTACAGGCTGCCTGCAGAAAACTACAGGAGGGGGCGGAGACTAGACCAGTCACCCTGCACAAGGAGAGAGAGCAGCAGTGAGCGGTCTTTATTGCAGAGGTAAAGTCTCACACTGGATTACTGCCCAGATCTGTAAGAAATACACAAAGCATTCCGAGATTCCAGGAGGAATACACAGGAACAATTTGCTGATCCCTAGCCTAATAGAAGAGAGAGGGCACAGAATGAGGTTCCCCAGTGTGTTGTATTCACTAGTAATCTACAGAGAAGACAGGGAAAGGACCGTGCAAGAATTTCAATCCGTGAATACTGTGGTTGCTGGCTTGTAATATTAGTGCACTTACCTGTCCAGGCATCCAGCGGTGTCCTCACTCCGAGCCGATTTTTCATTCGGCTGTTGAGTGCTGGCACCACCATCTTGACTAAGGGAAACCGGCAGTGAAGCCTTGCGGCCAACTTAATCCTGCACATGCTGCGCCTTGTAAATGGGCTGCAGTCCTCTGGGACCTTGCAAGTGTCCCAGAGGGCTGCGGGGGGGGGGGGGGGGGGGGGGTGCTTAACCTCCGGCTCAGTTCGCTGCAGCAAACTCAGCCGGAAGTTGGAGTGTGTACCTGCCAAAACCAGGTACCTCCTCCTTCCTCCCACCCCAAATCTGGCAAGGGGGGGGGTTTAGGCAGAAAAGTAGAGCTTCCACTTTTGGGTGGAACTTCCCTTTAAAGAGTTACTAAACCCCGGACCCTGCATTCACTGTATCCTCTCTCCCTGGACCCTGCATTCACTGTATCTGATCCCCGCAGGATGGATCTGCAGATTGAGCATAATGGATCAGAGTCCGACCCATTATGCTCCCCAATCCGCAGATGCGATCCATCCTGCAGGGATCGTCGGCTTGCAACCTTTACAGAGTTAACTGATCTTTTCACGATCTCCACAAAAAGGAAAGTTTAAAAGAAAGCTGACGATCCCTGCAGGAGAAGGAAGAAAAGAGAGAGGAGGAAAAGGAGAAAAAGAAAGATAGGAGGAAGGGAGGGGAAAGGAGGCAGGAGTCTGAAACAGAGAGAGGGAGAGAGAGAGAGAGAAGGAAGAAGAGAGAGAAAAAGAAGAAGATAGGAAGGATGGAGAATGAGTATAAAGGAAGAAAAGAGAGAGGAGGAAAAGGAGAAAAAGAAAGATAGGAGGAAGGGAGGGGAAAGGAGGCAGGAGTCTGAAACAGAGAGAAAGAGAGAGAGAAGGAGAGGGAAGATGGAGGGGGAGAAAGAAAGGAGGAAGGAAAGGAATATATGGAGGGAAAGAATAAGAGAGAGCAAAGGGAGATAGAGTGAGAAGACGAGGAAGCAAAAGGTGAGAGATGGGGGAAGCATAAAGACAAGAAGGAGCAGGGAGAGAGGGAAGGAAGAGAGAGAAATAGGAGGAAAGGAGAGGAGGTAGGAGAGAGAGGAGGAAGAGAAAAAAAAATATGGGGAGAGGAGGAGTGTAAGAAGGAAAAACAGAGTGTGGAAAGGGGGGGTGAGGAAAGATAAAGGGGGGGGGAGATAAGGAAGAAGAGAGAGAAAAGAAGTAGAGAGGAAGAAAGGTAGGAGTAAGAATAAAGGAAAGAGAGAGAGAGAGGAGGAGAAGGGAGAGAGGAAAAGATAAGAGGAGAGGGAGGGTGGGGCAGAAGGAGAGAGAGAGGAGGAAGAAAAATGTGAGAGAATGAGGGGGGGGGGGGGGGAGATAAAAAAAAAAAAGAGGGGAAGGAGGGGTAAGAAAGAGAAGTAGAAGGAGGGGGAAGAGGAAAAAAATGGAAGGAAGAAGAGAGAAAAAGAAGGGGAGATGAGAGAGGAAGCGGGAAGAATGAAGGAAAGAGGAGGAATAAGGAGAGGGAAAGAATAAATGGGGGGGGGGGGGTAGAGAGCAGAATAAAGAGTGGAAGGAGGGATGAGAGAAAAAAGAAGGGGGAGAGAGAGGGAAGGCGGTAGGAATGGGGAGAGAGAGGGAAGGCGGTAGGAATGGGGAGAGAGAGGGAAGGCGGTAGGAATGGGGAGAGAGAGGGAAGGCGGTAGGAATGGGGAGAGAGAGGGAAGGCGGTAGGAATGGGGAGAGAGAGGGAAGGCGGTAGGAATGGGGAGAGAGAGGGAAGGCCGTAGGAATGGGGAGAGAGAGAGGGTGGAAGGAATGGGGTGAGAGGAGGAGGAAGGAATGAGGGGAGAGAGAGAGAAGGTGGAAGGAATGAGGGGAGAGAGGGAAGGTGGAAGGAATGGGGAGAGAGGGAAGGTGGAAGGAATGGGGAGAGAGGGAAGGTGGAAGGAATGGGGAGAGAGGGAAGGTGGAAGGAATGGGGTGAGAGGAGGAGGAAGGAATGAGGGGGGAGAGAGGGAAGGTGGAAGGAATGGGGTTAGAGGAGGAGGAAGGAATGAGGGGAGAGAGAGGGAAGGTGGAAGGAATGGGGTTAGAGGAGGAGGAAGGAATGAGGGGAGAGAGAGGGAAGGTGGAAGGAATGGAGAGAGAGAGGGAAGGTGGACGGAATGGGGGGAGAGGGAAGGCGGAAGGAATGGGGGGAGAGAGAGAAGGCGGAAGGAATGGGGGGAGAGAGAGAAGGCGGAAGGAATGGGGGGAGAGAGAGAAGGCGGAAGGAATGGGGGGAGAGAGAGAAGGCGGAAGGAATGGGGGGAGAGAGAGAAGGCGGAAGGAATGGGGGGGGGGAGAGAAGGCGGAAGGAATGGGGGGGGAGAGAGAGAAGGAAGGAATGGGGGGAGAGAGAGGGAAGGCGGAAAGGAATGGGGAGGGAAAGGGAAGGCGGAAAGGAATGGGGAGGGAAAGGGAAGGCGGTAGGAATGGGGAGGGAAAGGGAAGGCGGTAGGAATGGGGAGGGAAAGGGAAGGCGGAAGGAATGGGGAGAGAGAGGGAAGGCGGTAGGAATGGGGAGAGAGAGGGAATGCGGTAGGAATGGGGAGAGAGAGGGAATGCGGTAGGAATGGGGAGAGAGAGGGAATGCGGTAGGAATGGGGAGAGAGAGGGAATGCGGTAGGAATGGGGGGAGAGGGAATGCGGTAGGAATGGGGAGAGAGAGGGAAGGCGGTAGGAATGGGGGGAGAGAGGGAAGGCGGAAGGAATGGGGAGAGAGAGGAGGAAGAGAGACAGAGATGGAGGGTTGAAGGGGAGATTGGGGGGTATCGGAAAGAAAGAGATCGGGGTATATAGAGGGAGAAGGCGGGAAGGAGAGATCAGTATATGTGACAATGACTGGGATTATTAGATTGTCAGCTCCTGTGGCTCAGTGTTGTCAGTGGAGCACAGCTCATGGTGTGAACTTTGTACAATTGGCTCAGACAGGACCCAATGCCCCCATACACACAGCAGGAGACACATCAGGCCGACCTGACACCGCCTCAAGCTCCTGAATCTCCCTGTAGCTGTGTAGGGCATAGCGGCCCGGTGTCCAGGTAACGGAGATTACCGGAAGTGAGAGCGGGCGGGGCTTATGGACACGTTTTGTTGATGGTTGCATCAGAATCTGAGCAGTAGAAGAGGGACAGAGATGGAAGCAGCTGGAGAGGAGGCGGGTGAGTGCCGGTGGGGTGTGTGTCCGGGTCCTCCGACAGATACCGACCTCCGAGGATGGGGGGGACACTGTCAGCCCTCTTGTATTAGCCCCATGAGAACACATATGTGCCCGTCATTAGGTCCCATACAGAGTGGGGTCCGGCTTGTAGCAGTGGACGGAGGACACAGGAGCACTGCCCAGCATGACTGCCAGGAGCCTGGCATGGTCTGGGCCTCCCCCCCCATTATATGTAGCTGCTGACTTTGAATTTTTGGGGGGGAAGCCCAGAGCTTTGCTTTAAGCTGTGGATGGAGGGCACAGGAGCAATTTTCAGTTCCCTGCTGGCCACCTGTCAGACTCTAAAGGCTCATTTACACCAGCTTCATCTGCTCACTAGTAGATCAGCTCTGCTGATCCCCCTGCTAAGTAGTATCCCCCAGCTCTCCTGATCCCCCCACTCAGTAGTGAGCCCCGACTCTCCTTATCTTCCCCTCAGTAGTGAGCCCCGGCAACATAGCGCCTCACTCTCTGTCAGACACCTCTGAAAATTGATCTGACCACAGATCACTTTTCAGAGGTGTGGCAGCAGGGTGGATTTGATTTAAATCAAACTGATTTAAATCACAATTTAAATCACTAGTCAGTAAGGCTGGATGTAAATCCTAGTTTTCTACATAAAGACTAATTCTTGCTGCTATAACTTTAATATACAAGTAGATGAAGATTTTTAGAATAACAACTTTTCATATTAGTTTTTTTATCCCCAGTTTAATAGGTTAATCATTCATATTTGGACAACTTTTCTGTTGTACTTAGGAAGGAGAAAAATAATCATTGCCTTAATAATAACAATTTAAATAGATTTATTCAACTGAAACAATAACATTCCAGCAGATGTAATTTGCTTAAACATCCATGTTTGGGAACTAATTTGGCTAAACAAAATATATATATTTTAATAAACTTAGACCCCCTCCTCCTCACACTTAGTTTCACTTTCTTCTTGTGCAGATCTATTCCACTCCAAACAATCAGAAAAATATTGTTTCTATTCTATTCACTGAACTTCTTGAAACTTAGCACTGAAGGGGTTGATTCTGTATTCATAGGTTTGTAGAAGTTAGGATGAAGGTCTTTTTCTTAACTCTGTTCATGTTATAACATTTTTGCTGTGAAGAAGAGGCATGTGATCTCCGCTGAGTCAAATTCAGTTTTGAGAACTGCAAAAGTAAACCGATCATCTGTGATAATATCTTGTAGGCAGAGAAACTGCCCAATAATCTTACAGAAACCTCTGGAAGAGCATGACATTGTGAATGGATGAATGGAATTTATTTACCAAAAAAATTAAACATATACAGCCTTATTCTACATAATTAAAAAACTAATCTTTATTTCATGATGGAATAACCTTTGGATGGTAATATATTTTCCTCAAAAAGCATTTTATTCAAAAAAATCCGATTTAAATCAAAAAAATCCGATTTAAATCAAAAAAATCCGATTTTGTTTTTTTTTTTTTTTTTTAAATCATTGATTTTTATCCACCCTGTGTGGCAGTCCTTACTGATAGTGTAAACGGGCCCTAACAGGCTGATTTCTAAGCATGCTGTGCTTTGGGGGGGTTTGGTGTCTGTGCAATATCTGTGTTGGGGAATGGGAATATTCGCTGTATTAGAGCATGATGGCGGAGATTCTATGCCCCCAGTCTTCTGTATTGTAAATGTTGTCATACCTGATTACAATTGCACCATCAGATTCAAAGATGTTCTTCTTTCACTTTTTGTTTTCTGGGCCAGAGTGTAGAATGTGAAGAAAACAAAAGTGTCCTATTACTCTATACTGATAGGGTGGTGCTTGGTTCCACAAGGAATCTAGGTTATAGATCGACTACACCCAGTGGTGTCCCGAGGCAGGTGAGGGGGGTGCGGCCCACACCGGGTGACACCGACCGCTCGGGGTGACAGCAGACCCGCTCCGCGAAAAGGTAAGTTGTAAAGCAAGCCGACGATCCCCGCAGGATGGATCCGATCCATCTTGCGGGGATCGTCGGCTTGCTTTACAACTTACCTTTTCATGGAGCGGGTCCGGTGTCACCCCGTATAGATTGCATGCCGACGATCTGCGGATTGGGGAGCATAATGGATCGGACTCCGATCCATTATGCCTGATCCTCAGATCCGAACCATCCTGCGGGGATCGTCGGTATGCAACCTATACGGGGTGACACCGGACCCGCTCCAAGAAAAGGTAAGTTGTAAAGAAAGCCGACGATCCACGCAGGATTGATCGGATCTGCGGATTGGGGAGCATAATGGATCGGAGTCCAATCCATTATGCTCAATCTGCAGATCCGATCCATTCTGCGGGGATCGTCGGAGGGGGTGTCACCAAGTGTTACCACACCGGGTACACCAACCCTAGGGACGCCTCTGACTACACCCACCGATTTTGTAACATAATGCTAATAAAACCTTCCTTTCCATTAATATCTGCCTTCCTTTCAACCATGGCAAAAGTATTCAGTTTGTACGGGTGCCCTAGAAGCATGCACAGAGCTCATGTATGGCAAACTCCCAGCAAAGAGTGCCAAAGGTCTAAAACAGGGACCTCCAAACTCTCTAAACAAAGGGCTAGTTTACTGTCTTTCAGACTTTAGGGGGGCCTGACTGTGACCAGTGGGAGTAGAAAAGGTCCCAACGTCAGTGGGAGGAATAGTGCCCCATTGTTGGTGTCATTGGGAGGAATAGTGCCCCATTGTTGGTGTCATTGGGAGGAATAGTGCCCCGTTGTTGGTGTCATTGGGAGGAATAGTGCCCCGTTGTTGGTGTCATTGGGAGGAATAGTGCCCTGTTGTTGGTGTCATTGGGAGGAATAGTGCCCTGTTGCTGGTGTCATTGGGATGAATAGTACCCTGTCATTGGGAGGAATAGTGCCCCATTATTGGAGTCATTGGGAGGAATATATCCCATTCATTGGTGTCATTGGGAGAAATTATGCCCATTCATTGTGTGGAATTTTTCCCCATCATTAGTGTCGTTGGGCCCTACTTTTGGTGTCATTGGGAGAAATTGTGCCACATCATAGGTGTCATTGGGTCCCTTCATTGGTTTCATTTTGGGGGAATTATGTGCCCCAAAAGCCAGATAAAAGCAAGCAAAGGCAGGTTGCAGACCACTGGTGTAAAGGGATGCTGATCTGGGGCAGTGTTTACTTTTTTCAATTAAATGAGTTTTGTTAAGAGTTAAAGCAAAACTCCAGGCACAAAAACATTCATGTAAATCTATTCCCCAATAACCACAAATTTTTATATATAACCCAGATATTACCTTGTAAAAATTGCAGTGACATCATCACTGTGCTGTACAGAGCCTGTGCCAAGAGAGCAGAGCAGTGGGAGGGGCACAGCAGTCTCCACCTACTACAGGCTGCCTGCAGAAAACTACAGGAGGGGGCGGAGACTAGACCAGTCACCCTGCACAAGGAGAGAGAGCAGCAGTGAGCGGTCTTTATTGCAGAGGTAAAGTCTCACACTGGATTACTGCCCAGATCTGTAAGAAATACACAAAGCATTCCGAGATTCCAGGAGGAATACACAGGAACAATTTGCTGATCCCTAGCCTAATAGAAGAGAGAGGGCACAGAATGAGGTTCCCCAGTGTGTTGTATTCACTAGTAATCTACAGAGAAGACAGGGAAAGGACCGTGCAAGAATTTCAATCCGTGAATACTGTGGTTGCTGGCTTGTAATATTAGTGCACTTACCTGTCCAGGCATCCAGCGGTGTCCTCACTCCGAGCCGATTTTTCATTCGGCTGTTGAGTGCTGGCACCACCATCTTGACTAAGGGAAACCGGCAGTGAAGCCTTGCGGCCAACTTAATCCTGCACATGCTGCGCCTTGTAAATGGGCTGCAGTCCTCTGGGACCTTGCAAGTGTCCCAGAGGGCTGCGGGGGGGGGGGGGGTGCTTAACCTCCAGCTCAGTTCGCTGCAGCAAACTCAGCCGGAAGTTGGAGTGTGTACCTGCCAAAACCAGGTACCTCCTCCTTCCTCCCACCCCAAATCTGGCAACGGGGGGGGTTTAGGCAGAAAAGTAGAGCTTCCACTTTTGGGTGGAACTTCCCTTTAAAGAGTTACTAAACCCCGGACCCTGCATTCACTGTATACTCTCTCCCTGGACCCTGCATTCACTGTATCTGATCCCCGCAGGATGGATCTGCAGATTGAGCATAATGGATCAGAGTCCGACCCATTATGCTCCCCAATCCGCAGATGCGATCCATCCTGCAGGGATCGTCGGCTTGCAACCTTTACAGAGTTAACTGATCTTTTCACGATCTCCACAAAAAGGAAAGTTTAAAAGAAAGCTGACGATCCCTGCAGGAGAAGGAAGAAAAGAGAGAGGAGGAAAAGGAGAAAAAGAAAGATAGGAGGAAGGGAGGGGAAAGGAGGCAGGAGTCTGAAACAGAGAGAGGGAGAGAGAGAGAGAGAAGGAAGAAGAGAGAGAAAAAGAAGAAGATAGGAAGGATGGAGAATGAGTATAAAGGAAGAAAAGAGAGAGGAGGAAAAGGAGAAAAAGAAAGATAGGAGGAAGGGAGGGGAAAGGAGGCAGGAGTCTGAAACAGAGAGAAAGAGAGAGAGAAGATGGAGGAGGAGGAAGGAAAGGAATATATGGAGGGAAAGAATAAGAGAGAGCAAAGGGAGATAGAGTGAGAAGACGAGGAAGCAAAAGGTGAGAGATGGGGGAAGCATAAAGACAAGAAGGAGCAGGGAGAGAGGGAAGGAAGAGAGAGAAATAGGAGGAAAGGAGAGGAGGTAGGAGAGAGAGGAGGAAGAGAAAAAAAAAAGATGGGGAGAGGTGGAGTGTAAGAAGGAAAAACAGAGTGTGGAAAGGGGGGGGTGAGGAAAGATAAAGGGGGGGGGAGATAAGGAAGAAGAGAGAGAAAAGAAGTAGAGGAAGGAAGGTAGGAGTAAGAATAAAGGAAAGAGAGAGAGAGAGGAAAAGATAAGAGGAGAGGGAGGGTGGGGCAGAAGGAGAGAGAGAGGAGGAAGAAAAATGTGAGAGAATGAGGGGGGGGGGGAGATAAAAAAAAAAAGAGGGGAAGGAGGGGTAAGAAAGAGAAGTAGAAGGAGGGGGAAGAGGAAAAAAATGGAAGGAAGAAGAGAGAAAAAGAAGGGGAGATGAGAGAGGAAGCGGGAAGAATGAAGGAAAGAGGAGGAATAAGGAGAGGGAAAGAATAAATGGGGGGGGGGGGGGTAGAGAGCAGAATAAAGAGTGGAAGGAGGGATGAGAGAAAAAAGAAGGGGGAGAGAGAGGGAAGGCGGTAGGAATGGGGAGAGAGAGGGAAGGCGGTAGGAATGGGGAGAGAGAGGGAAGGCGGTAGGAATGGGGAGAGAGAGGGAAGGCGGTAGGAATGGGGAGAGAGAGAGGGTGGAAGGAATGGGGTGAGAGGAGGAGGAAGGAATGAGGGGAGAGAGAGAGAAGGTGGAAGGAATGAGGGGAGAGAGGGAAGGTGGAAGGAATGGGGAGAGAGGGAAGGTGGAAGGAATGGGGAGAGAGGGAAGGTGGAAGGAATGGGGTGAGAGGAGGAGGAAGGAATGAGGGGGGAGAGAGGGAAGGTGGAAGGAATGGGGTTAGAGGAGGAGGAAGGAATGAGGGGAGAGAGAGGGAAGGTGGAAGGAATGGAGAGAGAGAGGGAAGGTGGACGGAATGGGGGGAGAGGGAAGGCGGAAGGAATGGGGGGAGAGAGAGAAGGCGGAAGGAATGGGGGGAGAGAGAGAAGGCGGAAGGAATGGGGGGAGAGAGAGAAGGCGGAAGGAATGGGGGGAGAGAGAGAAGGCGGAAGGAATGGGGGGGGGAGAGAGAAGGCGGAAGGAATGGGGGGGGGAGAGAGAGAAGGAAGGAATGGGGGGAGAGAGAGGGAAGGCGGAAAGGAATGGGGAGGGAAAGGGAAGGCGGAAAGGAATGGGGAGGGAAAGGGAAGGCGGTAGGAATGGGGAGGGAAAGGGAAGGCGGTAGGAATGGGGAGGGAAAGGGAAGGCGGAAGGAATGGGGAGAGAGAGGGAAGGCGGTAGGAATGGGGAGAGAGAGGGAATGCGGTAGGAATGGGGAGAGAGAGGGAATGCGGTAGGAATGGGGGGAGAGGGAATGCGGTAGGAATGGGGAGAGAGAGGGAAGGCGGTAGGAATGGGGGGAGAGAGGGAAGGCGGAAGGAATGGGGAGAGAGAGGAGGAAGAGAGACAGAGATGGAGGGTTGAAGGGGAGATTGGGGGGTATCGGAAAGAAAGAGATCGGGGTATATAGAGGGAGAAGGCGGGAAGGAGCGATCAGTATATGTGACAATGACTGGGATTATTAGATTGTCAGCTCCTGTGGCTCAGTGTTGTCAGTGGAGCACAGCTTATGGTGTGAACTTTGTACAATTGGCTCAGACAGGACCCAATGCCCCCATACACACAGCAGGAGACACATCAGGCCGACCTGACACCGCCTCAAGCTCCTGAATATCCCTGTAGCTCTGTAGGGCATAGCGGCCCGGTGTCCAGGTAACGGAGATTACCGGAAGTGAGAGCGGGCGGGGCTTATGGACACGTTTTGTTGATGGTTGCATCAGAATCTGAGCAGTAGAAGAGGGACAGAGATGGAAGCAGCTGGAGAGGAGGCGGGTGAGTGCCGGTGGGGTGTGTGTCCGGGTCCTCTGACAGATACCGACCTCCGAGGATGGGGGGACACTGTCAGCCCTCTTGTATTAGCCCCATGAGAACACATATGTGCCCGTCATTAGGTCCCATACAGAGTGGGGTCCGGCTTGTAGCAGTGGACGGAGGACACAGGAGCACTGCCCAGCATGACTGCCAGGAGCCTGGCATGGTCTGGGCCTCCCCCCCATTATATGTAGCTGCTGACTTTGAATTTTTGGGGGGGAAGCCCAGAGCTTTGCTTTAAGCTGTGGATGGAGGGCACAGGAGCAATTTTCAGTTCCCTGCTGGCCACCTGTCAGACTCTAAAGGCTCATTTACACCAGCTTCATCTGCTCACTAGTAGATCAGCTCTGCTGATCCCCCTGCTAAGTAGTATCCCCCAGCTCTCCTGATCCCCCCACTCAGTAGTGAGCCCCGGCTCTCCTTATCTTCCCCTCAGTAGTGAGCCCCGGCAACATAGCGCCTCACTCTCTGTCAGACACCTCTGAAAATTGATCTGACCACAGATCACTTTTCAGAGGTGTGGCAGCAGGGTGGATTTGATTTAAATCAAACTGATTTAAATCACAATTTAAATCACTAGTCAGTAAGGCTGGATGTAAATCCTAGTTTTCTACATAAAGACTAATTCTTGCTGCTATAACTTTAATATACAAGTAGATGAAGATTTTTAGAATAACAACTTTTCATATTAGTTTTTTTATCCCCAGTTTAATAGGTTAATCATTCATATTTGGACAACTTTTCTGTTGTACTTAGGAAGGAGAAAAATAATCATTGCCTTAATAATAACAATTTAAATAGATTTATTCAACTGAAACAATAACATTCCAGCATATGTAATTTGCTTAAACATCCATGTTTGGGAACTAATTTGGCTAAACAAAATATATATATTTTAATAAACTTAGACCCCTTCCTCCTCCTCACACTTAGTTTCACTTTCTTCTTGTGCAGATCTATTCCACTCCAAACAATCAGAAAAATATTGTTTCTATTCTATTCACTGAACTTCTTGAAACTTGGCACTGAAGGGGTTGATTCTGTATTCATAGGTTTGTAGAAGTCAGGATGAAGGTCTTTTTCTTAACTCTGTTCATGTTATAACATTTTTGCTGTGAAGAAGAGGCATGTGATCTCCGCTGAGTCAAATTCAGTTTTGAGAACTGCAAAAGTAAACCAATCATCTGTGATAATATCTTGTAGGCAGAGAAACTGCCCAATAATCTTACAAAAACCTCTGGAGAGCATGACATTGTGAATGGATGAATGGAATTTATTTACCAAAAAAATTAAACATATACAGCCTTATTCTACATAATTAAAAAACTAATCTTTATTTCATGATGGAATAACCTTTGGATGGTAATATATTTTCCTCAAAAAGCATTTTATTCAAAAAAATCCGATTTAAATCAAAAAAATCCGATTTAAATCAAAAAAATCCGATTTTTTTTTTTTTTTTTTATTTAAATCATTGATTTTTATCCACCCTGTGTGGCAGTCCTTACTGATAGTGTAAACGGGCCCTAACAGGCTGATTTCTAAGCATGCTGTGCTTTGGGGGGGTTTGGTGTCTGTGCAATATCTGTGTTGGGGAATGGGAATATTCGCTGTATTAGAGCATGATGGCGGAGATTCTATGCCCCCAGTCTTCTGTATTGTAAATGTTGTCATACCTGATTACAATTGCACCATCAGATTCAAAGATGTTCTTCTTTCACTTTTTGTTTTCTGGGCCAGAGTGTAGAATGTGAAGAAAACAAAAGTGTCCTATTACTCTATACTGATAGGGTGGTGCTTGGTTCCACAAGGAATCTAGGTTATAGATCGACTACACCCAGTGGTGTCCCGAGGCAGGTGAGGGGGGTGCGGCCCACACCGGGTGACACCGACCGCTCGGGGTGACAGCAGACCCGCTCCACGAAAAGGTAAGTTGTAAAGCAAGCCGACGATCCCCGCAGGATGGATCCGATCCATCTTGCGGGGATCGTCGGCTTGCTTTACAACTTACCTTTTCATGGAGCGGGTCCGGTGTCACCCCGTATAGATTGCATGCCGACGATCTGCGGATTGGGGAGCATAATGGATCGGACTCCGATCCATTATGCCTGATCCTCAGATCCGAACCATCCTGCGGGGATCGTCGGTATGCAACCTATACGGGGTGACACCGGACCCGCTCCAAGAAAAGGTAAGTTGTAAAGAAAGCCGACGATCCCCGCAGGATTGATCGGATCTGCGGATTGGGGAGCATAATGGATCGGAGTCCAATCCATTATGCTCAATCTGCAGATCCGATCCATTCTGCGGGGATCGTCGGAGGGGGTGTCACCAAGTGTTACCACACCGGGTACACCAACCCTAGGGACGCCTCTGACTACACCCACCGATTTTGTAACATAATGCTAATAAAACCTTCCTTTCCATTAATATCTGCCTTCCTTTCAACCATGGCAAAAGTATTCAGTTTGTACGGGTGCCCTAGAAGCATGCACAGAGCTCATGTATGGCAAACTCCCAGCAAAGAGTGCCAAAGGTCTAAAACAGGGACCTCCAAACTCTCTAAACGAAGGGCCAGTTTACTGTCTTTCAGACTTTAGGGGGGCCTGACTGTGACAAGTGGGAGTAGAAAAGGTCCCAACATCAGTGGGAGGAATAATGCTCCATCATTGGTGTCATTGGGAGGAATTGTGCCCTGTTGTTGGTGTCATTGGGAGAAATTATGCACTTTCATTGGTGTCATTGGGAGGAATTATGCACTTTCATTGGTGTCATTGGAAGGAATTGTGCCCTGTTGGTGTCATTGGGAGCAATTATACACTTTCATTGGTGTCATTGGGAGCAATTATGCACTTTCATTGGTGTCATTGGGAGCAATAGTACTCTGTCATTGGGAGGAATAGTGCCCCATTATTGGAGTCATTGGGAGGAATATATCCCATTCATTGGTGTCATTGGGAGGAATTATGCACTTTCATTGGTGTCATTGGAAGGAATTGTGCCCTGTTGGTGTCATTGGGAGCAATTATGCACTTTCATTGGTGTCATTGGGAGCAATTATGCACTTTCATTGGTGTCATTGGGAGCAATAGTACTCTGTCATTGGGAGGAATAGTGCCCCATTATTGGAGTCATTGGGAGGAATATATCCCATTCATTGGTGTCATTGGGAGAAATTATGCCCATTCATTGTGTGGAATTTTTCCCCATCATTGGTGTCGTTGGGCCCTACTTTTGGTGTCATTGGGAGAAATTGTGCCACATCATAGGTCTCATTGGGTCCCTTCATTGGTTTCATTTGGGGGAATTATGTGCCCCAAGAGCCAGATATAAGCGAGGAAAGGCAGGTTTGAGACCACTGGTGTAAAGGGATGCTGATCAGGGGCAGTGTTTACTTTTTCAATTAAATGAGTTTTGTTAAAAGAGTTAAAGCAAAACTCCAGGCACAAAAACATTCATGTAAATCTATTCCCCAATAACCACAAATATTTATATATAACCCAGATATTACCTTGTAAAAATTGCAGTGACATCATCACTGTGCTGTACAGAGCCTGTGCCAAGAGAGCAGAGCTGTGGGAGGGGCACAGCAGTCTCCACCTACTACAGGCTGCCTGCAGAAAACTACAGGAGGGGGCGGAGACTAGACCAGTCACCCTGCACAAGGAGAGAGAGCAGCAGTGAGCGGTCTTTATTGCAGAGGTAAAGTCTCACACTGGATTACTGCCCAGATCTGTAAGAAATACAGAAAGTATTCCGAGATTCCAGGAGGAATACACAGGAACAATTTGCTGATCCCTAGCCTAATAGAAGAGAGAGGGCACAGAATGAGGTTCCCCAGTGTGTTGTATTCACTAGTAATCTACAGAGAAGACAGGGAAAGGACCGTGCAAGAATTTCAATCCGTGAAAGTGTTGTCGCTCTCATTCATTGCTAGGTGTCCATATGGTACAGCAGAGGGGAATCCCCACTACGTCTATTACCGGACAGACATGTAAACCTGCTTTTGTTATCAAACATAATGCATGCGGCTTTCCCTGCGTAGCGCCTTTTACAGATCGGCGATACGGAAGGTGTGGTTGCTACATAGTTCATGGTCCTTGGCTGGTTAAGGATATGATAGGCTTGCTGGGAAAAGCTGTACTGTGGGCGGCTGGTAATTGATCGGACGTGCAACTGATTACAGAGCAAGGTCAGCTGAATGGGACCAACTACTACTAGCTATGCCATGACCCGGATACATGAGAACCTTTATTATTATCATTTCAGGTACTTGTATAGCATTGTGTATTTACATATATATATATATATACAGTCATGGCCGAAATTGTTGGCACCCTTGATATTTTTCCTGAAAATCAAGTATTTCACACAAAAAAGGTATTGCATTAACACATGTTTTGCTATACACATGTTTATTCCCTTTGTATGTATTGGAACAAATATAAAACAGAGGCAGAAAAGCAAATATGACATAATGTCACACAAAACCCCAAAAATGGGCTGGACAAAAGTATTGGCACCCTTAACTTAATATTTGGTTGCACACCCTTTGGAAAACATAACTGAAATCAGTCGCTTCCTATAACCATCAATAAGCTTCTGACACCTCTCACCCGGAATTTTGGACCACTCTTCCTTTGCAAACAGCTCCAGGTCTCTCTTATTGGAAGGACACCTTTTCCCAACAGCAATTTTAAGATCTCTCCACAGGTGTTCAATGGGATTTAGATCTGGGCTCATTGCTGGCCACTTCAGAACTCTCCAGCGCTTCTTTGCCATCCATTTCTGAGTGCTTTTTGACGTATGTTTGGGGTCATTGTCCTGCTGGAAGACCCAGGATCTTGGACGCAAACCCAGCTTTCTGACACTGGGCCCTACAGTGCGACCCAAAATCCTTTGGTAATCCTCAGATTTCATGATGCCTTGCACACAGTCAAGGCACCCAGTGCCAGAGGCAGCAAAACAACCCCAAAACATCATTGAACCTCCACCATATTTTACCGTAGGTACTGTGTTTTGTTCTTTGTAGGCCTCATTCCGTTTTCGGTAAACAGTAGAATGATGTGCTTTACCGAAAAGCTCTATCTTGGTCTCATCTGTCCACAAGACGTTTTCCCAGAAGGCTTTTGGCTTACTCAAGTACATTTTGGCAAACTGTAGTCTTGCTTTTTTATGTCTCTGTGTCAGCAGTGGGGTCCTCCTGGGTCTCCTGCCATAGCGTTTCATTTCATTTAAATGTCGACGGATAGTTCGCGCTGACACTGATGCTCCCTGAGCCTGCAGGACAGCTTGAATGTCTTTGGAACATGTTTGGGGCTGCTTATCCACCATCCGGACTATTCTGCGTTGCAATCTTTCATCAATTTTCCTCATCCGTCCACGACCAGGGAGATTAGCTACAGTGCCATGGGTTGCAAACTTCTTGATAATGTTGCGCACTGTGGACAAAGGCAAATCTAGTTCTCTGGAGATGGACTTGTAACCTTGAGATTGTTGATATTTTGCCACAATTTTGGTTCTCAGGTCCTCAGACAGTTCTCGTCTCCTCTTTCTGTTGTCCATGCTTAGTGTGGCACAGACAGACACACAATGCAAAGGTTAAGTGAACGTCTCCTTTTTATCTGCTTTCAGGTGTGATTTCTATATTGCCCACACCTGTTACTTGCCCCAGGTGAGTTTACAGGAGCATCACATGCTTGTAACATTCTTATTTATCCGCAGTTGTGAAAGGGTGCCAATACTTTTGTCCAGCCCATTTTTGGAGGTTTGTGTGACATTATGTCGAATTTGCTTTCTTTCCTCCCTTTTTTTGTTTTGTCCCAATACACACAAAGGGAATAAACATGTGTATAGCAAAACATGTGTTAATGCAATACGTTTCGTGAGAAATACATGATTTCCTGGAGAAATATCAAGGGTGCCAACAATTTCGGCCATGACTGTATATATATGTATATGTGTGTGTGTGTGTATATATTATTACATTCACATCAGTCCCTAACCCTCAAGGGGCGTACAATCTAAGGTCCCTAACCCTCAAGGGGTGTACAATCTAAGGTCCCTAACCCTCAAGGGGCGTACAATCTAAGGTCCCTAACCCTCAAGGGGCGTACAATCTAAGGTCCCTAACCCTCAAGGGGCGTACAATCTAAGGTCCCTAACCCTCAAGGGGCGTACAATCTAAGGTCCCTAACCCTCAAGGGGCGTACAATCTAAGGTCCCTAACCCTCAAGGGGCGTACAATCTAAGGTCCCTAACCCTCAAGGGGCGTACAATCTAAGGTCCCTAACCCTCAAGGGGCGTACAATCTAAGGTCCCTAACTCACATTCATACATACACATACTAGGGACAATTTAGACAGGAGCCAGTTAACTGACCAGCATGGCTTTGGAGTGTGGGAGGAAACCGGAGTACCCAGAGGAAACCCACGCAGGCACAGGGAGAACATGCAAACTCCAGGCAGGTGGTGCCATGGTTGGAATTCGAACCAACGACCCCAGTACTGCCAGGCGGAAGTTCTAACTATTTAGCCACTGTGCTGCCGTAACCTTTAGGCTACTTTTAGCCCGGGTTCACACTGATGCGGTGTGGTAGATCGCATGTTATTCGCACAAGAACCGCACCGCATTCCTGTCAAATCACATGTGATTTGTGTGCGGTGCGATTTGAGCCATGCATTTTGTATGTCTCAAAGCTCACCGCATCCACACCAAAAAGGTGCAGGATCCTTTTTTTGGTTCACACTAGAATCTGATTGCATGGGTATTCACACCCATTTACAAAGCGCAGCATGTGCAGTAGTAAGTCGGCAGTGTCCAGCCGAGCACTGGTTAATCTTGTAGGAGGAGTTTTCATTCTCGTCTGACTGTCCTATGAGACTGCATGACCCCTGACCCTCTGTCCGGACAGCGCTGATTGGCCCTCTGTCAATTACATGCACCCTCCCAAAAATGAAAACAAAAAACCTCTCCTAGAAAAACACATCAAACGCAGCATGTGCAGACTTGCCACTGCTGCTTTGTACTATGGAAGATGGATTGGGGTCGGGACAGTAGAAGAAGGGGAGGATCAGAGAAGACAGGATCAAAGAGCCTTTTTACACAGTTGGGGGGGGGGAATTAACCCTTTAGGTTCCACAGTAAGTATAACAAGCATGTTTTACTGCATATACAGACTGATTTTGACTGTTGTGGGTTTAGTAACACTTTACGTGATTGCATGCAATAGCATAGCATGCGTTTCTTATCCTCCTTTGAAGAATTTTCAGTTTCTTTTATTCAAAAATTGCGTGTATGTAACAATTTCTGAGTGGTTATGTGTGAAACATACCACACACACTACAATGTTTGTTCAGCTAAAGAGAATTTGCATTGCTTTTCCTCTAAAAGCCATACTAACCCATCGATTAAAGCGGAAATAAAGTCCTGATACTTACCTTTCCTATAATGGTCCGACCATTAAACTGGGTGCCAGGGTGCGACCGTCTTCGTTGGTACGGGATGACGTCATCAATCATTATGGGCTATTTTATTAGTTGCTCTGGGGCTTCTTCCATTGGTGCATTCATATTGGAAGGTTCAACTGTTGCTGTAACCACATAAACACATACAGGGATTGGACAGAATTATGGAAACACCGGGTAAAAACTAAATCCTTACCTAATATGGTGTTGGACCAATTAAAAAGTGAAAGCTTGTGAGCTGCTATGTGAGTGATGAATACTAGGAAGTGCTGATTTTGAATGGCCTGCACCTAACACATACTCATACTAGTGTGCCAAAGCAATACTATTTACCATAATGTGCCGCTCTTAACTTAAAATTGCTCAAAATAAATAAATATGTGCATCGGATTGCTACTATTTATAATGCATATCAAAATAAAGTTATAATCAGGGGCGGACTGACCATTCAAGCACTCGGACACTGCCCGAGGGCCCAGGGTCAGTAGGGGGCCCCATGAAATGCCCCTGGTACCTTTTTTATAGGCTTTTTTGGGTGTGCTTTAAGTGTGGGCAAGGACACAGGGGCCCTGTGATCCCCTATTTCCCGGGGGCCCCATGAGTTGTCAGTCCGCCCCTGGTTATGTAAATGAGGTGAAGCTTCCCTTTGCCAAAAATACCCAATCACATGCAAGAAAATGAAAAAAAAAAAACTGCATTTTTGCTCGCACATGATTGGATAATGGAAGTCAGCAGAACTTCTGCTCATTTGCTAAGTTTTGGAGCAACTGCACTTGCAAAGTGCACAGACTATTTGCCTTTAGTAAAGTAACCCCTATATGTACATGGACACATAGGAGTTGATTTACCAAAGGCAAATAGACTGTGCACTTTGCAAGTGCAGTTGCTCCAGAGCTTAGTAAATAAGGTACAGCTTCCCTCTGCCAAGAATACCCAATCACATGCAAGGAAAATGTTTTTTAAAAAAGCACTTCTGCTCGCACATGATTGGACGATGGAAGTCAGTGGAGCGTCTGCTCATTTACTAAGCTCTGGGTCAACTGCACTTGCAGAGTGCACAGACTATTTGCCTTTAGTAAATCCACCCCTATGCAGGGGCTGACTGACCATTTGAGCACTCAGGCACTGCCCGAGGGCCTAGGGTCAGTAGGGGGCCCCATGAAATGCCCCTGGTATCTTTTACAGGCTTTTTTTGAGTGTGGGCAAGGACACAGGGGCCCTGTGATCCCCTATTGCCCAGGGGCCCCATGAGTTGTCAGTCCGCCCCTGGTTATAATCCAATGAATCCACCAATATCAATTTCCAACAAAGTATTGTTTCGTTGGTATTGGGTTCCGGCTTGTTTGGCCCAAGTGAACCCGGCCTGCAGTGATCGCTATTTTCGGGGTTGTGACCATCGTGGCGATGTATTGCATATCTGGTGGTCACGCCCGAAACTGTTTCGTTTTTTGGTCTCGTGTGTTTGGCCTCCTTTTCACCTTGTTCCATTTCTCCAAGATACGCACATTCCTCACCCCAGACACCACCAAACAACTCGTACCCTCCCTCATCATCTCACGCCTGGACTATTTCAACTCCCTTCTCACTGGCCTACTCAAACAAACGCTATCCCTACTCCAGTCTATCCTGAACTCAGCAGTGAGACTCATCCACCTCACCAACCGCTCCACATCTGCCTCCCCCCTCTGCCAATCCCTTCATTGGCTCCCGATTGCCCAACGCATCAATTTCAAACTGCTAAATCTGACCTGCAAAGCCATTCACAACGCCGCCCCAAACTACATAACTGACCTGATACCCAAATACTACCCTACCCGTGCCCTCCGCTCCTCACAGGACGTCCTACTCTCTAGCTCCCTGGTCTCCTCCTCCCACGCCCGATTGCAGGACTTCTCTAGGACTTCCCCCATCCTCTGGAACTCTCTCCCCCAATCCATCAGACTGTCACCTACCCCTCTAACCTTCAGACGCACCCTGAAAACCCTCCTCTTCAGAGAAGCCTACCCCAACCTCACCTAACACCCGACCTCACCTAACAATTAACCTCCTCCATTCCTCCCACCACTCCATCCCCCACAGCCATTTCCTCCTGTACCACCTTCCCCTCCCTCCTAGATTGTAAGCTCGAAAGAGCAGGGCCCTCGAACCCCTCGTGTATTGTATTGTTACGGTCTTGTCTCATGTTCTGTCCCCCTTGCTACTGTACAGCGCTGAGCATACCCTTTGGCGCTATATAAATACTGTATAATAATCTCTCCATACGCCGGGATGCTCGGTACGCTTTGCTTCATTGTCCCATACTGGGCCTCTTGGCTCACCAGCAGAAGTTGGCTTCCTATTTGTTTTTGTCGGCCACTAGAACAATTGCTCAGGCATGGAAGAGCCCGTTTGTCCCTCTTCAGGGGGTGCGGGACCGTATGACCACTATGATGCTTAATGAACAGATGTCGAGTATCTGTAATGACTCCCAACGAAAATTCTTGAATATATGGGAGCCGTGGTTGCAATATGCCTTTCCCACGCTCCCCCTGGCTAGTCTGGGGTTGTGATGTTGCTTGGTATTGGCATTCTCGGACCCCTTCTCTTGGTCTTGTCATCTTTTTCCTTTTGTACTCCTCCTTCCTTTTTTTTCCTTTTTTGTTTGTTCTTGGTGTGGCAGTGGATAGCTGCCTTGGGTTTGAGTTACTGTCTGTGTTATACCAATGTTTTTGTCATTTATGTGCCATTGATGGCCCCTGCGTGGGCGCACCTTTTGCTCTGTTGGTGTTAGAGCACTGTTTTTTTTATTTTTTTTAATGTGCAATTGATGGACCCTGTGTGGGTGTGTTTTGTTGCTCCTGTCTTCTTAAACTCTTTATAAATTAATAAAAACATTGAAATACAATATCAAAAACAATGTCCATATAATTGTCAAAAAAGGGGTCCATATATGAACTTCTTCAAACATGCAAAGTTCACGGTAGGATAAAATTTATCCTGTGCTTCTTAATTGATTTTTTTGTGTGAAAAGATCTTGCATTTGTGTGCTCCCCCACCAGTTGTGCTCTCACCTCAAGTATATGACCAAACCGTTAAGTAAGGTCATATAACGCTTGTGTCCCTTTAAATGGGCCAAAGTATGGATGGGGTGGTATCTTGCTGTTCGGGGTCCTCCACTCAATTGATGGACTCCCCTTCCACGGTGGTTGATATAGAGGACTGAATCAAATCATAGTTGTAACAGAACCGACCCAGTCTGTGCTTGGGTACTTCCGTTATAATACTGCTTCCCTGTCCGAACACCGACCACAGACACCACTGCTGACCATACAAGACTAAACAACACCAGTCTGTCTGAACATGGAACTTTTTATTTGAAACTCGAACTGGCTTTTTATACACTCAAGGGAACAATCCCACCTCCCTGCATAATGTCACAGGGCGGGGCAATCTACATTTAGTTACAAGAGACACACCAACAGACAGTCCCATCAGGAGGGAGGGCTGCTGGAGACAGCCCCCACCAAGCCAATACACATAAACACATCCCATAATAGTTTGCTCCCAAGCAAGACACACAATAGAAAAATGGGATGCAACCACATGGCATTAAACATGGCATTAAACAATCTACAACCCCCCCACCCCAATATTAGGACAGATCACCCTGTACCCCTAACAGGCACAGGGTAACTTGCACATAATAGGGATATGGGGAGCTGAGACAGGGGTCTCCCCACCTCTTTAAAGTGAGCTGGGTTCCATGGGCCCCCCACCCAAAGTGACTCCCGTCACAATAGTGTATTATCCTTTTAAAACCGTTTTATTAATAAAAGTAATGCACTCACATATACTCCTGTATATAAACCGCTTTATGCACAAAATGTGTCCTCCAGATTTTTGTCAGTGGTGATAATCCTAAAATTGCCAGCTGGTGTCCGTATGGAACCATCAAGCGTCATAACATCAAAGCCCCTCCCCTACGCGTTACGCCACCGGTCACCTGACTTCATCAGGGGGAATGAATCTGCACCATGGGGTGCACATGGTCAGCCAAATTTTGTACAAAGTCACTGGCAGTGCCTCTACCTTTCAAGGTGATGATGGAGCCTGCAGAACACCAGGATATGGCTGCCCCCACCTTGCTGTAACCATTGCACAAGACAGTCCTGGTTGCACAGTTGGGACGGTGTTTGCACACGTAAGCACATCCGGTGGTTGGGAACAGTGTGAAGCTCGATTCATCGGACCATATTACAATCTTCCATTGATCGATAGTCCATGAATTATGGGTGTTGCACCACTCGCTCCTCTTCTGAGCATTAACATCGGTCACGAGTGGTTTCACAATTGCAGCTCGCCCGTGAATGTCTTGCTTATGGAGTGCCTTCTGTACAGTTTTTGTGGACACAGGCTTTGGAAGACTGAGATTGAGCTCTGCAGTCACTTTTGCAGCAGTTATTTTCTTATCCTAGGTCACAATCCTGCGCAATGTCCCTTTTTGTCTTTCGGCCAGTTGACCGCGTTGTATAAAACTGTATACGCCGTCATAACTTTTGATACTATACCTTGTGACACCACAAATAAATTGGTAACTTCAGTTACAGAGGCACCAGCTAAGCAGCACCAATAATTTGTCCTCTTTGAAGCTCAGTAGGGTCTGCCATGACTCCATATTACTAGCAGCGCAGGCAGTGAATGATGAAAGTGAGGCTTTTCACCTGTTGGCTAGGTGTCTCATCACACAGCGGAAGCAAAAGCACTTTCAATGCAAAACGTCGTGACTTTCAAACCTGCATTTTTTTTTGCAGAACCTTGCGGAGGGCTCTAAATGTAGATCGTTTTCAGTGCAGTAAACCAAGGGAGTCATCTGGAGATGCCGTATTGTGCATTAGATGTAAGGCGCAGCTTTGTACAGAAATATAACACAGTCAGTAACAGGAGTAGGGCAATGAGGATTCTGGGAGATTGTGAATACTCTGTTGGCATGTGTAACAGAACCGTCCCCAGACTGCAGTTGGGTACTTCCGTTAGGATACCGCTTCCCCGTCCGAACACCGACCACAGACCCCACAGCAGGCCATACAAGACTAGAGGACACCAGTCCTGAAGTAAACCAGGAAATAGACTATTTTATTTTAACACAGATACGAGATATATACATTCAAGGGAACAACCCCCCCCCCTCCCTGCATAATTATTATTATACAGTATTTATATAGCACCAAAGGGTATGCTCAGCGCTGTACAGTAGCAAGGCACAGTAATGACACAGGGTGGGACAATCTACCTTTTTAGTAACAAGAGACACATCAGCAGACAGTCCCATCAGGGGGAAGGCTGCTGGAAACATCCCCCACCAAGCCAATATACAAACACATACATCCCATAATAGTTTGCTCTCAAGCAAGACACAATAGAACAATGGGATGCAACCACATGGCATTAAACAATCAACAACCCCCCACCCCAATATTAGGACAGATCACCCTGTACAGGCACAGGGTGACTTACACATAATAGGGATATGGGGAGTTGAGACAGGGGTCTCCCCACCTCTCCAAAGTGAGCTGTGTTCCATGGGCCCCCCACCCAAAGTGACTCCCGTCACAGCATGATTGCAAGAAAGAAGAATTCATTTTTTTATTGGCCTTTTTTTATAAAACCCTTTTCTGTTCCAGCATGGCCATGGCCCTGTGCACACAGCCAGCTCCATAAAGACATGGGTTGTTGGGTTTGGTGTGGAGGAACTCTAGTGTTCTGCGCAGAGCCCTGACCACATTCCCTATGAACGCGTTTTGGATGAATTGGAAGGCAGACTGATAGCCGGGTCTTCTCATCCAACATCAGTACCTGACCTCACAAATGTTCTTCTGGCTGAATAGGCACATATTCCCCCAGACACCCTCCAGACTCTTTTGTAGAAAGTTTTCCTAGAAGAGTGAAGGCCTTTATAACTGCAAAGAAGAGGCCAGCAACATTTTAGTGCCCCTGACTTTGGAACAGGATAGCCTCAAACACTTGGCCTTCTAGTTTAAATCTGAGTTGTAACCTAAATGCGTTTTGGGGATATCACAAAGTCATAAATCAGCAAAACAAATATCAGACCTGGAACACCATTCCAGTGAAGAAGGCATAAAGTTTGTTTCCTGATCCGATAGTAACCAGTCTCGTTGGGCATACTCGACCTATAGGCACCCATAGAAGAGTATTTTAACAATGTGGACCAAAAATGGGAAGTTCTGCTTTACTGGTCCCTTGCTCCCTGTGAGGAACTGGCACCTTTGGGGAGCGGGGTGTAGGGGGTGGGGGGTAGCGGCGGGTACCTGATTTTGACAGGTACCAGCTCCCGTTTCGTAAATTGACTGCACTATATAAGTACCTGAAATGAAATAAATAATTAAAAAATAAACCTTGAAGCAGATGGGCTACAGCAGCAGAAGACCACACCAAGTAGCAAGGTGTACTTAAAGCGGAGCTCCACCCAAAAGGGGAAGTTCCGATTTAAGTCTTTGTCCCCCGCTCCCCATTAAGGATTGGCACCTTTGGGGAGCGGGTACCCAAATTTGACAGGTACCCGCTCCCACTTCCGCTGCCACCGCCTAGATCAGGGGTAGGCAACCTGTGGCTCTCTAGCTGTTGTGGAACTACATTTCCCATGAGGCATTGCAAAAGATTACAAAACTGACAGTTACAGCTATGACTTGCAGAGGCATGATGGAACTTGTAGTCCTGCGGCTCTCAGGTTGCCTACCCCTGGCCTAGGTGATCGGAAGCGGAAGTTGTCCTCCCCCCTCTCTCCCCGTAGCCTTCTGGGACACGTGACAGGTACCCGAAGACTACGGGGCCCTTCATAAGGTGCAGCGCTTCTCCCGCATGCACAGTGGGTATGCAAGCTGTCACCGCTGAACACCCACACTTAAGATGCCGGCGCTGGGGAGCGAGAACGGCCAGTGAAACCGGCTGCGTTGAGGACAGGTAAGTGTCTGTTTTTTAAAAGTCAGCTACAATTTTAGTAGCTGCTAACTTATTTTTTTTTTTAGCTTTGACTGGAGCTCCACTTTAAGCAAAAGGGTGCCGTGACTTCATTTGGACTCCAATGTAAGGGAAAGGAAACTGGGAACTGTCACTAAAGTGATTCTAACTATGTTTTTTTTTTTTCGACTTACACTTACCTACTAAGATGTCACACTTACCTACTATGTGTAATGGTTTTTCATAGAGCAGCCCCAATCCTCCTCTTCTCAGGTCCCCCGCTTGCGCTCCTGGCCCCTCCCCCCCCTGCTGAGCGTCCCCATAGAAAGCCGCCTTCTATGGGGACACTCTTGCAGGGTCGCTTCTGAGCTTCTGTGTGTCCATTGGCACATAGAGCGTGGCTTAGCCCCACCCCCTGCTCTCTCTTCACTGGCTGTGATAGGCAGGAGCAAATAGCTTGCTGCCTCTCTGTCCACTGAAGAGAGAGAAGACTGCTGTTCTTGTACACATTTCTGGATCATGATCGGGCTCAGGTGAGTATAAAGGGGGGTCTGGGGGGAGCTTTATGCAGAGGGGGGTTTTTTTTTTTACCTTAATGAAGAGAATGCACTGGGATAACAAAACCTTCTGCCTTTAGATCCACTTTAAGAACAGATATTTTGCTTTTGTGTGTTCTTTGTCTTATGCTCGCCATATGCATTACAATCCTTGTATGGTTTCTTTTGATGTACCAAAATGGCAGTTAGGCCATCAGACTATAGGGTTGATCTACTAAGGGTCCTTTCACATGGGTCAGACCTGTTTAGCAGATCGACTTGCTCAGCGGGGGATCTCTCCGCTGATCCCCACTGACCAAGCAGATGACAGCTCTGTGTCTGCTTCGCTTCTGCAGAGCAGACACAGAGCTGCTCGCTCTCCTCAGTGGGTGGTCAGATGAAAACGGGACCGCCTGCCCATTTTCATGCAACTCGATCCAGCGGACAGAAGGGGAATTGGATCCCCATCTGTCCCTTTTTGGCAGATCGGATGTCGGCGGGTGTAAACAGACACATATCCGTTTTAAACCCGCTGCTCCATAGAGGAGAACAGAGGTTCCGATCGGGTCCGCCTGAAAAACGCCCTAATGCCCCTTTCACACGGGTGTGCCGTATGTCTGCTTTTCATCTGTCCGTTTACGGATGAAAAAAGGACCCCCATGTATTTCTATGGACTTGCGGATGTAAACGGATGAACATCTTTTTACATCCGTTAATGTCCGCATCCGTTAACATCCGTTTTTTTGAATGGAAGAAAACCTTATTTTTCTTCCACAAAAAAATGGAATGGACGAAAAAACGATGTCAACGGATATAAACGGACCAAAATGGATGTCAATGGATGTAAACAGATGAAAAAAATTTATGTGAATGGATGAAAATGCGGATGTAAACTCATCCGTTTTTTCTTTGAAAAAACGTGACTGAACTGAAGAAAAAAACATAACGCCCGTGTGAAAGGACCCTTAGGGCTCGTTCACACTTGGCTATTTTACCAACGCTTGCCAAACGCCCCTATAGCGTTGGTCCGGCGTTTGCGGAGCGTTTTTTAACACTCAGCAAACGCTCCGCATGCGCGGTTTAGCGGAAGTTGCTAGGCGTTTGCTGAGTGTTAAAAACGCCCCACAAAGTTTGAATGGTGTTACCGCTCCGCAAACGCCCTGCAACTGCGTCGCAACCGCACCGTGGAGCAGCACCATAGACTAGAATAGGAGGCTTCAACGCCTCCTGACTCGACCAGAGGCGTCCGTTTTGCCGCGCCGCAAACACTTCCGTTAGAACAGCACCATGTGGTGTAATGTGCAGAATTGGCAGAGACGTTTGGGAAGCGGTAAAAACGCTTCCCAAACGCCTCTCTGCCGCCTGCACACAACGCTAGTGTGAACGTAGCCTAAAACTGGAGAACTCAGAATCTGGTGCAGCTGTGCATGGCAGCCAATCAGCTTCTAACTTCAGCTTGTTCAATTAGGCTTTGACAAGAAAACCTGGAAGCTGATTTTTTTTTCTTTTTTTCCCGCAGAACTGTACCAGATTCCACACTCTCCAGTTTTAGTACAGAACCCCCTATGTGTCTAGTAGAGTGAAATGAGATTTTACTTTCAAATGAAGTCCCAGTGGTCATTATCTATCACTCTCTTCTTTTTTTATGCAGGCAAAGGGAGACGTACACAGCCTCCGTGGTCATCCCCAGATGCATCAGAACAACCCAAACTGCGCTTGTACAACAGTCTAACCCGGAATAAGGTGCAAAATGCTGCGTTTGTGTTCTTAAAATGTTCAAAGAAGAAATGGGAGGGAAACGTGATATATTGTCCACAAGTCAAAGATTTGGCTGATCCGACTCTTTAGCTATATTTAGGAGTTTACCCAGGATGCCATAAGGCCTGAGTTTTAGTGTGATGCTGTTTCCTCGCTCCAGAATCATTCTCTGTGGCGATGTTTTTCTTGCTGTGTAGACATTATATTATACCATCCCAGACTTGCTCTTTGCTGCAGTTCCAATCCTTGTTTCTGCTCCATCTCTCTTGACCTTAAAGGGTAACTCCAATTTCATGGGTAAAAAAATTAGCAAATAAAAATATAGTGTATACAATTGCAACTCAAGTCATATTGTATTCTTAAAAATTACCTTTTTTTTTTTTTTTTTCAATCTTCAGCACTGTAAGTTTCTTTAAAATGCAATATGACTAAAATGCAAAATAAAAAGGCGAGCGCTGAAATCTAAAAGCTGCTAGCACAAAGGGTAAGGGCAACAAATCCTATAAAACATATAATGAAGTGCAGCGCAAAACAAGTCATCATTAAGAGCAAAATTGACAATATAAATACATGAACAAAGTTGCCAATAAAGTGTGTAAACGGTAATAAAGTGATACCTTTATGTCCATCCAATAATAAAGTGATACCTTTATGTCCGTCCAATAATAAAGTGATACCTATATGTCCGTCCAATAATAAAGTGATACCTATATGTCCGTCCAATAATAAAGTGATACCTATATGTCCATCCAATAATAAAGTGATACCTATATCTCCGTCCAATAATAAAGTGATACCTTTATGCCCGTCCAATAATAAAGTGATACCTATATGTCTGTCCAATAATAAAGTGATACCTATATGTCCATCCAATAATAAAGTGATACCTATATGTCCATCCTTTAATAAAGTGATACCTATATGTCCATCCAATAATAAAGTGATACCTATATGTCCATCCTTTAATAAAGTGATACCTATATGTCCGTCCAATAATAAAGTGATACCTATATGTCCATCCAATAATAAAGTGATACCTATATGTCCATCCAATAATAAAGTGATACCTATATGTCCATCCAATAATAAAGTGATACCTATATGTCCATCCAATAATAAAGTGATACCTATATGTCCATCCAATAATAAAGTGATACCTATATCTCCGTCCAATAATAAAGTGATACCTTTATGCCCGTCCAATAATAAAGTGATACCTATATGTCTGTCCAATAATAAAGTGATACCTATATGTCCATCCAATAATAAAGTGATACCTTTTATGTCCATCCAATAATAAAGTGATACCTATATGTCCATCCAATAATAAAGTGATACCTATATGTCCATCCAATAATAAAGTGATACCTATATCTCCGTCCAATAATAAAGTGATACCTTTATGCCCGTCCAATAATAAAGTGATACCTATATGTCTGTCCAATAATAAAGTGATACCTATATGTCCATCCAATAATAAAGTGATACCTTTTATGTCCATCCAATAATAAAGTGATACCTATATGTCCGTCCAATAATAAAGTGATACCTATATGTCCATCCTTTAATAAAGTGATACCTTTATGTCCATCCAATAATAAAGTGATACCTATATCTCGGTCCAATAATAAAGTGATACCTATATGTCCATCCAATAATAAAGTGATACCTATATCTCCGTCCAATAATAAAGTGATACCTATATGTCCGTCCAATAATAAAGTGATACCTATATCTCCGTCCAATAATAAAGTGATACCTTTATGCCCGTCCAATAATAAAGTGATACCTATATCTCCGTCCAATAATAAAGTGATACCTATATCTCCGTCCAATAATAAAGTGATACCTTTATGTCCGTCCAATAATAAAGTGATACCTTTATGTCCGTCCAATAATAAAGTGATACCTATATGTCCATCCTTTAATAAAGTGATACCTATATGTCCATCCAATAATAAAGTGATACCTTTATGTCCATCCAATAATAAAGTGATACCTATATGTCCGTCCAATAATAAAGTGATACCTTTATGTCCATCCAATAATAAAGTGATACCTATATGTCCGTCCAATAATAAAGTGATACCTATATGTCCATCCAATAATAAAGTGATACCTATATGTCCGTCCAATAATAAAGTGATACCTTTATGTCCATCCAATAATAAAGTGATACCTATATGTCCATCCAATAATAAAGTGATACCTATATCTCCGTCCAATAATAAAGTGATACCTATATCTCCGTCCAATAATAAAGTGATACCTTTATGCCCGTCCAATAATAAAGTGATACCTATATCTCCTTCCAATAATAAAGTGATACCTATATCTCCTTCCAATAATAAAGTGATACCTATATCTCCTTCCAATAATAAAGTGATACCTATATGTCCGTCCAATAATAAAGTGATACCTATATGTCCGTCCAATAATAAAGTGATACCTATATCTCCGTCCAATAATAAAGTGATACCTTTATGTCCGTCCAATAATAAAGTGATACCTTTATGTCCGTCCAATAATAATGTGATACCTTTATGTCCGTCCAATAATAAAATGATACCTATATGTCCGTCCAATAATAAAGTGATACCTATATGTCCGTCCAATAATAAAGTGGAGTGTAAAAACACTAATGAAGGAAGTGTCTGTGGTACTACAAGGCACAGCAATACCAGTGTTTAATTTCCAGTGCTCTTAAAGAGGAGCTCCACCCAAAAGGAGAAGTTCCGCTTTAAGGACTGCTCCCCATTAAGGATTGGCACCTTTTGGGGGGTACCCGAATTTGACAGGTACCCCAGCTCTGTACAGAGCAATACAAAAGCAGCGTGCTGGAGCTGACGGGAGAGATCTGTATGGTTTACATACAGACCTCTCGCCTGTGAGTGATACTCGGCGATCGCCGGGTGCCAGCGGAGAATTGCTGGCCGGGACCAGGTGATCAATAGCTGTAGCCACCAATGGTGGCGTGGGTAGGGCGCACGGGCTCCTCCTACCCGGAAATGCAAAATCACTTGTATAAATACGTGATTTTGTGCAGCCCTGCCACCCTGTAGCAGTAGTTCTGCTATAGGGCGGTCGGGCAGCAGTTAAGGGGGGTGTTAAAGTAAATATTTTGTTTTTATTTCTCCCATAGGAAGTCTTTGTTCCACAAAATGGCAAAAAGGTCACATGGTATTGCTGCGGACCCACTGTATACGACGCCTCACACATGGGACATGCACGGTATGAATCCAAGTCACATAGATGGTTTTATCATTTTATAGGATGCTGAAATCACATATAGTTTGCGGTCTATTCACAGTTATCCTCGCCTACAGACAGCTGCAGAAACCTAAAAAAGGTGCACACTGTTAAATGGCATGCTGTACCTCAATCCCTTAGAAGTGACTGCAACACCAAAGGTTTAGGAATCCAAGAGTATGGATTTCACACAGAAGCTCATTGATAACAAGCCATCATGTTTAAATTCCCCCTTCATCATGGCTTCAATTGATTATTATTATTAGACGGTATTTATATAGCACCAAAAAGTTTGCTCAGCGCTGTACATTATAGTGGGGGACAGAACATGGGACAGTACAATACAATACACGAGGGGTTTGAGGGCCCTGCTCCTTGGAGCTTACAATCTAGGAGGGGGGGGATCGTGGTACAGGAGGAAATGGCTGTGGGGGATGGAGTGGTAGGAGGAGTGGAGGAGATCGGCAGTTAGGTGAGGGAGGGGTAGGCTTCCCTGAAGAGATGGGTTTTCAGGGTGCGCCTAAAGGTGAGGAGGGTAGATGACAGTCTGATGGATTGGGGTAGTGAGTTCCAGAGGATGGGGGAAGACCTGTGGAAGTCCTGGAGTCGGGCATGGGAGGAGGAGACCAGGGAACTGGAGAGTAGGAGGTCTTGTGAGGAGCGAAGAGTACGGGTTGGGTGGTATTTGGATATCAGGTCGGTGAGGTAGTTTGGGGCAGCATTGTGAATAGCTTTGTACGTCTGTGTTAGTAGTTTGAATTTTATGCGTTGGGCAATCGGAAGCCAATGGAGGGAATGACAGAGGGGGTGGAGCCAGTGGAGGGAATGACAGAGGGGGTGGAGCCAGTGGAAGGAATGACAGAGGGGGGTGGCGGATACGGAGCGATTGGTAATTGATGGCTGGGAGAGAGTGTTGGACTCATAAGGGTTAATGTTTAATCTGCCTATAGTTTGCCTTCGCTGTTTCCTCCTTGCCCCCTCATTATCATACTCACACCTGTGCCAATCAGAGGAAGCCTTCTATGCATTGATAATAACCCCCGGTTCACACCCATGCGGCCATGCGGGCTGCGTTTTGCGCGGGCACGAGAGCCCATTCATTTGAATGGACTCCCGTGCCCGTGACAGGCAGGGAAGAAGTCCCTGCACTTCTTTTGAAAACGCAGCCCACACTGGAACCTCGGTTCCCAGTACAGTTGCGTTTTCCAGTGCAGGCGGCGTGCCATGAGAACTAATGTCACCCTCTCGCGGGTCTGCAATTCTCTGTGCGGGTGGTGCGGCTGCACGGACTTTCATGTGGATCCGCAGCGGCACCACCCGCACAGATGTGAACCTTGAGTTATACAGAGCTTCTCCTAAACGGCTTAGAAGCATTCATACCGACTCGATTTTCTTCTGGCTGCAGGTGGGTAGTCATCTGTGCAGTGCCACATATGGTATGTAGCTGATAACATCACATTTCGACACCATTTAGCAATGTAAATAGGGCCACTTACCTCACTGTACTGTCACTTGACTTCTGCTCGCGGAACTCACTGCATCATCCTTTATAAACTTTGGTTTGTGCTTTTTTTCAGGTCCTATATTTCTTTTGATATCCTGAGAAGAGTTTTAAAGGACTATTTTAAATACGATGTTTTTTACTGCATGAATATCACAGATATTGACGATAAGGTGAGTACTTTATATGTGTCCCGTGTCTAAAGGGACTTCTATGACCTGATAGTGGTGGTACAATTATAAAATGAAACATTTATTGAAATTAATATTGACCGGTTTAAATTTAAAATGTTATCAAAACCATTTGTTTACCAGGGATCCCGCTGTTATCAGGCATCTGTCACTGGAGTGAGAATATCCTTAACCTCTTGCCGTCCGCCTGCTGTTTATAAACGGCAGGGCGGTGGCAGTCCAGGGGCGGGTTGCCGTTCCTAAACGGCACCTGCCTTTTCTAGCTGTGCGCGCTCCCTGGGAGCGCGCAGCACCGCGATCTGGTGCCCGCTGTGTCCTCCGGACACAGTGGAACACCGATCGTCTGTACGAGGTCCCGATCATGTGATCACTGATTGGCCAATCAGTGATCACATGCAAAGTAGTAAGCAAGATGTCACTTGTGACATCATTGCTTACTACGTGTGAAATCTGTGAATGATCACAGAGGTCACATGGTACAAGGCTATTCACAACAGCCTTGTACCATGTGACAAGCTGTGACCAATCACAGCTCACTCAGTACTTCTCAATGACTGCAAGAATGCAGACAGAGAGAAAGAGAAATGATTGCTTTTACATCCTATATGGGTGTAAAAGCAATCCGTGTAAAAAAAAAAAAAAAATCTTCACCCCCCACAAGTAGTACAGTGTCACCATGGTGACACTGTACTGCTAGGGTGACAGTATGTAAAAAAAAAAAAATAAATAAATAAAAAATAATATAAAAAAAAAAAAGAAAAATGTAAAGAAAAATGTTTAAAAATTATAATTTTTGGTTATAAACTAATTTGGATTTTTTTTTCTACTAAAAAAAATAACGGAATAAATTTTGGCCAAGATTTATGATGAAATATTATTTATTTGCAAAATTTTATTTAAAAAAAACATTTTTTTTCAAAATTTTTGGACTTTTTCATTTACATAGTAAAAAAAATAAAAATCCCAGCGGTGAATAAATACCACCAAAATAAATCTTTATCTGTCTCAAACAAATGGTAAAATATTCATATGGGTACAGTATTGCATGACCGCGTAATTGTCATTCAAAATGTGATAGCGCTGAAAGCTGAAAATTGCCCTGGACAGGAAGGGGGTAAAAGTGTCCCAACAGGAAGTGGTTAAAGCGGAGTTCCGGTCACCCTGTCAAAAAATAACAGTCAGCTACAAAAACTGTAGCTGCTGACTTTTAAAAAAACAGCCACTTACCTGTCCCTCGGTCCCGTGGTGTGTCCCCCACAGTCCGTTTCACTGGCTGCCCTGTATTCCAGGAGACTGGCATCTTCAGTGTGGGCACCCGGCTGTGATAGCTTGCCGCTTCACAGCCGGGTACACACTGCGCATGCGTGAGTAGTGCTGCGCTACCTGAATGGTCCTGTAGTCTTCTGGGACCTGTCACGTGTCCCAAAAGACTACAGGGAGGGAGGACACCTTCCGTTTCTGATTTCCTAGGCAATTGGATCAGAAGTGGGAGCGGGTAGCTGTCAAATTTGGGTTCCCTGTTCCACCCCGCTGCCCACAGGTGCCAATCCTTAATGGGGAGCGGAGGATCAGTCCTTAAAGCGAAACTTCTCCTTTTGGGTGGAACTCCGCTTTAAGCCCTGGTTCACACTGATGCGGTGCAAAATTTGCAGCATTTTCAGTGCAAATTCCGCACCGCATCAGAATCGCACCCCGTTCATGTGAACCGCTGCGGGTGTGTATGTTAACTCAACAACACCCCGAAAGTGGTCCGCAAAACGCAGTGCGATGTGCAGAATCGGATCACATAGGTGTGAATACCCATGCGATCCAATTCTAGTGCGGACCAAAAAAGGGTCTTGCTGGTTTTTGGTGCGGGTGCGGTGCGATTAGAGACATACAAATTGTATGGCTCCAATCGCACCGCACACAAATCGCATGTGATTCTCACAGGAATGCGGTGCGGTCCCTGTGTGAATCACATGCGATATACTGCACCGCATATAAGTGAACCAAGACTGAACATGCAATGGGCTGCATTTTCTGAAGTGTCTTATGAAAGAATCTTTGGTAAATCTGGACTATTCTCTAACTGGATCAAATCTTGGCCGGATCAGCATGGACTGGCCGAGATTCAGTCCATGTATGGGCAGGCTGGTTATACTGAAGTCAATCCATCGATCGACTTTAGTACAACCAGCTTGTCAGATTTTTTAAATGCAATCGCTATTGCTATTGCCGCCAGGAGTGACCATTGTGTAATGCCATCAGGGAAGGCCAGCACAACACAATAGCGCTGCGGGAGGGATTCCCCGATCAGCATTGACTGTGTTGATGAGGGAATATAGCTATTTTCTTTTCTTCCACCCATGGAAATTGCATATTCTTTAGCCTGATTTAGTAAGAATGCGCTCTTCTTTACAGTGAGATAGCTGCTGTAGTCTCGGAAGAGCGCAGATCAGGGATTTATTTAAAGGGGCTCAGAAAAGAGTTGCGTCACAGGTTGATATTAGGAGCTAGAGAGGAGACATTACACAGACTGAAGCCAGGGGCCCGGGGGGAGGGGGAGGCACTGCACACACTGAAGCCAGGGGCCCGGGGGAGGGGGAGGCACTGCACACACTGAAGCCAGGGGCCCGGGGGAGGGGGAGGCACTGCACACACTGAAGCCAGGGGCCCAGGGAGGAGACACTGCACAGACTAAGGTCAGGGGCCCGGGGAGGAAACACTGCACAGACTGAAGTCGGGGGCCCGGGGAGGAGACACTGCACAGACTGAAGTCGGGGGCCCGGGGAGGAGACACTGCACAGACTGAAGTCGGGGGCCTGGGGAGGAGACACTGCACAGACTGAAGTCGGGGGCCCGGGGAGGAGACACTGCACAGACTGAAGTCGGGGGCCTGGGGAGGAGACACTGCACAGACTGAAGTCGGGGGCCTGGGGAGGAGACACTGCACAGACTGAAGTCGGGGGCCTGGGGAGGAGACACTGCACAGACTGAAGTCGGGGGCCTGGGGAGGAGACACTGCACAGACTGAAGTCGGGGGCCCGGGGAGGAGACACTGCACAGACTGAAGCCGGGGGCCCGGGGAGGAGACACTGCACAGACTGAAGCCAGGGGCCCGGGGAGGAGACACTGCACAGACTAAAGCCAGGGGCCCGGGGAGGAAACACTGCACAGACTGAAGCCAGGGGCCCGGGGAGGAAACACTGCACAGACTGAAGCCAGGGGCCCGGGGAGGAGACACTGCACAGACTAAGGCCAGGGGCCCGGGGAGGAAACACTGCATAGACTGAAGCCAGGGGCCCGGGGAGGAGACACTGCACAGACTGAAGCCAGGGGCCCGGGTAGGAGACACTGCACAGAGTGAAGCCGGGGGCCCGGGGAGGAGACACTACACAGACAGAAGCCGGGGCTGCAGGCAGGAGACTCTGCACAAATTAAAGCCAGTGGCCCGGGGAGGTCACATTGCACAGATATCACAAAGGGCCCAGTAAAGAGACACTGTACAGACTGATGCCATGGGAGAGACAAGACACTGCATAGACTCACACAATGACATTAGAGCAGAAAGCGGTTTTTCCCTTACTATGTCTATGTGATATGTTAATTACAGTTTTTTAATTTTAAAAATTTGTTTTCTTCCTTTCTTTAAATATGCAGATAATTAAACGAGCCAGGCAGAACTATTTGTTCCAGCAGTACAAAGAGAACCAACCTCAGCCGGATGCATTACTGAAGGATGTGAAGACCGCCCTGGTGGTATGTGCAAAGTGTTCTGCAGCTGCTGTTTCTGGGGACATGCAGAGCATATTCAGCCAACATACATTTCTCTTGAAGGCAAATGCCACAGAACCTCAGCTGATATTTCCTCTAGTGTGGTTTAAAGTGTAAACTTGGGGAAAAAATGTGCAGAACATCTCTGCATCACATGTATTTTCCCCATATGCCTGTATAACCAAAAATTATAAGTTAAAAAAAATTTTTTTACATTTTTACTTATTTTTTTTTTTATATTTTTATTTTTTTTTATTTTTTTTTTTTTTAAACATACTGTCACCCTAGCAGTACAGTGTACTACTTGTGGGGGTGATGAATATTTTTTTTTTTTTTTTACACTGATTGCTTTTACACCCATAAAGGCTGTAAAAGCAATCATTTCTCCTTCTCTCTGGCTGCATTTTTGCAGCCATTGAGAACTACTGTGTGAGCTGTGATAGGTCACAGCTTGTCACATGGTACAAGGCTGTTGTGAATAGCCTTGTACCATGTGACCTCTGTGATCATTCACAGATTTCACACGTAGTAAGCAATGATGTCACATCTTGCTTACTACTACTCATGTGATCACTGATTGGCCAATATTTTGGCACACATAAGCGCAGTTCACATTTTTTAATAAACATACTACCTTTACCTAGCATCCCTAACCTGGGAGGGTGCTACTCTATGTTGAATGATTTTAATGATTTTACCCAGTACTGTGTCTGTTTTGTAGGTTTATATTTAATAGTTGATTATCGCACAATAGCTAATCGTGTTTTCACTGTTGTAAAGTTTAAGGGCCAGTTCACACTACGTGCGTTTTTCAGTGTGATTTTTTTTCTGCATTCAAAATGCACAGAAAGCAGGTTAAAGCGGAGTTCCGGTTGAAAAAATAAAAGTCAGCAGCTACAAAAACGGTAGTGACATCTTGCTTACTACTATTCATGTGATCACTGATTGGCCAATCAGTGATCACATGATCGGGACCTGGAGGACACAGCGGGCACCGGATCGCGGTGCCGCGCGCTCCCAGGGAGCGTGCACAGCCAGAAGAAGCGGGTGCCATTTATGAACGGCAACCCACTCCTGCACTACTCCCGTCTGTCCGTTTTATGTGCATGGGTCGGACGGGAAGTGGATAAAGGCTTACCTGTATGTAAAACATAAAAAAAAGACTTTACTAGCACTTTAGGTCTTATCTAAAACTAATAAAGTCAGTTTTGATGTGGCAAATATTTTAAAAACTATTATGTCCTATCCCTATTTTGTAGAAATGTACTTTTAATTGGGGGGTTTTCATTTTTGGCTTGTATTTCATGTAAAGAAAGCTTACTAGCCATCATCTATTGTACAGTTTAATAATAAAGCTCCTGGAGTTCCTTTGTAAATCTGTATATTATATTTCAAGCGCATTTTCCTATAGCACCAACGAAGGCACAGACATAACGTTTCTTTGTTGTATCATTGTGTCACCTCAGCCATTTGTGCGAAAGTTGAATGAGACAACCGACCCGGACAAGAAGCAGATGCTGAAGAAGATCCACGATGCAGTGACAGCTGCCATCCATCCTTTGGAAGAAGCGATCAGTAAATCGGACCCTCCGGAGGATATTAAGAGTTCTGCACAGGTCAGTCTGGTCACATGACCCGTCTGCCTAAGTGCGCACAGTGCTTCAATACAGGTTACTTCACTCACCATGCACAGAGCGTTTTGCACTTTTTTCCTGCACATCTTACTACCATCGCCATAGCTGCTGTTCTCAGATGCATTATATGTGTGTATATTACTGACAGACTAAAAAGCAGTTTGTGATTTTTCTCTGCTAGTGCAGAAATATATGAAGCTTGACGCAGGAATCTGACTTTTATCTTGAAAGCTTATACCTTTAAAAAAAGATTCCAGGTATGACGTGTTTTTATTGGTCCAGATTGGACCAATGTAACTATGCATGATCCATACCTGGCCGAGCCCACTAGAACGGGGGTGTCAAACTCAATTTCATTGCAGGCTGCATCAGCATTATGGTTGCCCACGAAGAGCTGGTTGTACAGTATCTCCCAGAAGTGAGTACATCCCTCACATTTTTGTAAACATTTGATTCTATCTTTTCATGTGACAACACTGAAGAAATGACACTTTGCTACAATGTGACGTAGTCAGTGTACAGATTGTATAACATGTAAATTTGCTCTCCCCTCAAAATAACTCAACACAGCCATTAATGTCTAATTAGCCATTTTCCCTCCCTGCTGTCATGTGACTCGTTAGTGTTACAAGGTCTCGGGTGTGAATGGGGAGCAGGTGTGTTAAATATGGTGTTATCGCTCTCACGGTCTCATACTGATCACTGGAAGCTCAACATGACACCTCATAGCAAAGAACTCTCCGAGGATCTGAAAAAAAGAATTGTTGCTCTACATAAAGATGGCCTAGGCTATAAGAAGATTGCCAAGACCCTGAAACTGAGCTGCAGCACGGTGGCCAAGACCATACAGTGGTATAACAGGACAGGTTCCACTCAGAACAGGCCTCGCCATGGTCGACCAAAGAAGTTGAGTGCATGTGCTCAGCGTCGTATCCAGAGGTTTTCTTTGGGAAATAGACGTATGAGTGCTGCCAGCATTGCTGCAGAGGTTAAAGGGGTGGGGGGGTCAGCCTGTCAGTGCTCAGACCATACGCCGCACACTGCATCAAATTGGTCTGCTTGGCTGTCCCAGAAGGAAGCCTCTTCTAAAGATGATGCACAAGAAAGCCCTCAAACAGTTTGCTGAAGACAAGCAGACTAAGGACATGGATTACTGGAACCATGTCCTGTGGTCTGATGACACCAAGATCAACTGATTTGGTTCAGATGGTGTCAAGCGTGTGTGGCGGCAACCAGGTGAGGAGTACAAAGACAAGTGTCTTGCCTACAGTCAAGCATGGTGGTGGGAGTGTCATGGTCTGGGGCTGCATGAGTGCTACCAGCACTGGGGAGCTACAGTTCATTGAGGGAACCATGAATGCCAACATGTACTGTGACATACTGAAGCAGAGCATGATCCTCTCCCTTCAGAGACTGGGCAGCAGGACAGGATTCCAACATGATAATGACCCCAAACACACCTCCAAGACCACCACTGTCTTGCTAAAGAAGCTGAGGGTAAAGGTGATGGACTGGCCAAGCATGTCTCCAGACCTGAACCCTATTGAGCATCTGTGGGGCATCCTCAAACGGAAGGTGGAGGAGAGCAAGGTCTCTAACATCCACCAGCTCCATGATGATGATGGAGGAGAGAAAGAGGACTCCAGTGGCAACCTGTGAAGCTCTGGTGAACTCCATGCCCAAGAAGGTTAAGGCAGTGCTGGAAAATAATGGCGGCTACACAAAATATTGACACTTTGGGCCCAATTTGGACCTTGTCACTTAGGGGTGGACTCACTTTTGTTGCCAGCGGTTTAGACATTAATGGCGGTGTGTTGAGCTTACACTGTTGTACAAGCTGTACACTCACTACGTCACATTGTAGCAAAATGTCATTTCTTCAGTGTTGTCACATGAAAAGATAGAATAAAATATTTACAGAAATGTGAGGGTTGTACTCACTTCTGTGAGGTACTGTATCTATAATACTAGATGTCCAGAGCATTACATCAGAAAACAAGAACGTCTGACCCTCCCTTGCATCACAGTGCACTTCCCTGACCTTGTGCTGCTGCTGAGAAGAAGCTGGGGGCAGAGCTGGGAAGCAGAACGTGCAGGGTCTGGAGGAGGACCAGAGGATGACTGGAGTCTGCTGAATGCTGGGACTAGGAGAGGTGAAGACAAGGGGTGTTCAGCTGCACAGAGAGGAGCAGGATCTGATCTGTATACTTGCCTATGCTGAGGGCGCTCCTGTCCAGTCACATGTTCAGGTCCCAGCGCTGGCTTCAGTGAAGAGGCAAAATTGCATCCATAGGCTTACTATGAGGCATCCGTTGTCGGCTGCTCCTCCTATACACTGAAGCTGCACTGGGACCCGATCATGTGACCAGACCGGAGTGCCCTCGGAATAGGTTAGTATACAGATCTTTCCTTTCACAGGGTAGATGGAATAGGCTTAGAAATGGGGGTGGGAGTCGATTTAAGTATAGTTAGTGTTTGACTGGACTTCCAGATTAAATAGTAAAATAAACCAATGGCTCCTGCTGCTGTCAATCACAGCCATTGAAGAGGTAGCGGAGCCAAGTGCCGCTCTGTGTGTCATTGGCCCCATAACAGGCGGCTGGTGAGGGGGAGGAGCCAGGAGAACCAACAGGGGGCACTGAGAAGAGGAGGATCAGGGCTGCTGTGCTGAAACTCATTTCATAGAGCAGGTAAATATGAGATGTTTTTTTATTTAAAAAAAAAAATCGAGCATTTACCATCACTTTACGTAACGCTGCAGCAGACCGAAGCCTGATGCTGACCATTTCTTCAATGTTTGTTTAGAATAAAAATGTGTCATCTACAGTGAAAAATCTTACCCCGAACTTTGCAAAGCTTTCTTAGTTTCCTGCTCCAGAATGCAGGCACAGAGGTCACAAATATAAAGAAGTATTGCTGCATAGACTTTGCTAAATAAGAGGCAATCTAATTTGCATCTATTTGTGCCACTAATTTGCTTCATACCCTTCCCCTTCCACCAGGATGTCAGTAGTAAGTATAACAGGATGTGATCTGGGTGATTGATAGGTGTGGAGTGCTATGTAATGTGTTAAAAAGAAGACACCGGGTGATTTGTATCCCTTAAAATCAGGGTGGATTTGATTTAAATCATGATTTAAATCACTAGTCAGTAAGGCTTGATTTAAATCCTAGTTTTCTACATAAAGACTAATTCTTGCTGCTATAACTTTAATATACAAGTAGATGAAGATTTTTAGAATAACAACTTTTCATATTAGTTTTTTTATCCCCAGTTTAATAGGTTAATCATTCATATTTGGACAACTTTTCTGTTGTACTTAGGAAGGAGAAAAATATATAAAAATAATCATTACCTTAATAATAACAATTTAAATAGATTTATTCAACTGAAACAATAACATTCCAGCAGATGTGATTTGCTTAAACATCCATGTTTGGGAACTAATTTGGCTAAACAAAATATATATATTTTAAGAAACTTAGACTGTCAGTCCCTTCCTCCTCCTCACACTTAGTTTCACTTTCTTCTTGTGCAGATCTATTTCACTCCAAACAATCAGAAAAATATTGTTTCTATTCTATTCACTGAACTTCTTGAAACTTAGCACTGAAGGGGTTGATTCTGTATTCATAGGTTTGTAGAAGTTAGGATGAAGGTCTTTTTCTTAACTCTGTTCCTGTTATAACATTTTTGCTGTGAAGAAGAGGCATGTGATCTCCGCTGAGTCAAATTCAGTTTTGAGAACTGCAAAAGTAAACCGAAAATCTGTGATAATATCTTGTAGGCAGAGAAACTGCCCAATAATCTTACAAAAACCTCTGGAAGAGCATGACATTGTGAATGGATTCATGGAATTTATTTACCAAAAAAATGACACATATACAGCCTTATTCTACATAATTAAAAAACTAATCTTTATTTCATGATGGAATGACCTTTGGATGGTAATATATTTTCCTCAAAAAGCATTTTATTTAAAAAAAAAATCGATTTTAAATAAAAAAAATCGATTTAAATAAAACAAATTGATTTAAATTAAAAAACTTTTTTTTTTTTTTTTTTAATCATTTGATTTTTATCCACCCTGCTTAAAATGAACCCTTACTAGTCTCCAGTGAGTGAAGTGTATATATTTTCCTGTAGGACCCTTATACCATTTTTGCTATTTTTTTTTTTTGCTATGTAATCTAGATTTTACTGAAGGAATCATCAGATTTACTCTCTGATTGGCTGGATGCCCAGAAAGGAGGAGAAGTGACAGACAACTCCATCTTCTCAGAGCTGCCCCAATTCTGGGAAGGAGAGTACCACAAAGACATGGATGCGCTGAATGTGAGTAAAGTTCCTATTGTCATAGAATATTTCCTTACCTATCGCTGCGCTATATGAGAAATGCTAGTAAAATAAAACAAATGATATCTGCGCTGAATCTGAAAGTGTGAGGGAGCTGACACCAATAGGTAGTACACCACACCTAAATCAATGTGCATAAAGAATAAAAGTGTAGAGTCAATCATATAAAATAGTGTATGTAGTAAAACATATAATCAAAGGACATATGACAGAAATTCAAAAAAACATCAAAATAAACATCCATAGTATCAAAAGTTCAGTGAAAAAAAACTTGATAATGACAATCCGTCATTTATAAAAGTGCTCTTGCTTGCAGTAAAATAATTCACAAATGCCGTCACCTGTGAATTCAAAACTCACCAAAATTGATGACTGCCACTACAACAGCATGAATGCCTCTTGTCTAAATAGAAATTCCAAAGGTGCACGTGACTGGCAAGTGATTGTGTCCACAGGAACCACTCTGTCTGGACAGGCTGTGCCGCCTAACAGTGCCGTCAGAGTCGCCTATCAGTGCCAGTCAGTGCCAGATATGAGTGCTGACTTTCAGTGCCCATCAGTGATGCCTCAATGCCCATCAGTGCCACCTACCAGTGCTTCCTCATCAGCGCGCATCATTGCCACCTATCAGTGCCAATCACTGCAGCCTCATTAGTGCACATCAGTGAAGGAGTAAAATCACTTGTTTACAAAATTTTATAACAAAAACTAAGAAAAAACATTTTTTTTTTTTTTCAAAATTTTCAGTTTTTGGTTTGTTTAGTAAAAAATAAAAAACCCAGAGGTGAAATTATAATTTTTGGTTATAAACTAATTTGCGTTATTTTTGTTTTACTAAAAAAATACATTTTGGCCAAGATTTATGAAGAAAGATTATTTATTTGCAAATTTTTTTAAGACAAACACTGTTTTTTCAAAACGTTTGGACTTTTTCATTTACCGTATTTTTCGCTCCGTAAGACGCACCTAGGTTTTAGAGGCAGAAAACAGGAAAATAAAATTCTGAACTAATGGACTGCGGACACAGTACAGGAGATGACCAGAGTCTGCGGACACAGTACAGGAGATGACCAGAGACTGCGGACAGTACAGGGATGACCAGAGACTGCGGACAGCACAGGAGATGACCAGAGACTGCGGACACAGTACAGGAGATGACCAGAGACTGCGGACACAGTACAGGAGATGACCAGAGACTGCGGACACAGTACAGGAGATGACCAGAGACTGCGGACACAGTACAGGAGATGACCAGAGACTGCGAACACAGTACAGGGGATGACCAGAGACTGTGGACACAGTACAGGAGATGACCAGAGACTGCGGACACAGTACAGGAGATGACCAGAGACTGCGGACACAGTACAGGAGATGACCAGAGACTGCGGACACAGTACAGGAGTTGACCAGAGACTGCGGACACAGTACAGGAGATGACCAGAGACTGTGGACACAGTACAGGGGATGACCAGAGACTGCGGTCACAGTACAGGGGATGACCAGAGACTGCGGTCACAGTACAGGGGATGACCAGAGACTGCGGACACAGTACAGGGGATGACCAGAGACTGCGGACACAGTACAGGGGATGACCAGAGACTGCGGACACAGTACAGGGGATGACCAGAGACTGCGGACACAGTACAGGGGATGACCAGAGACTGCGGACACAGTACAGGGGATGACCAGAGACTGCGGACACAGTACAGGGGATGACCAGAGACTGCGGACACAGTACAGGGGATGACCAGAGACTGCGGACACAGTACAGGGGATGACCAGAGACTGCGGACACAGTACAGGGGATGACCAGAGACTGCGGACACAGTACAGGGGATGACCAGAGACTGCGGACACAGTACAGGGGATGACCAGAGACTGCGGACACAGTACAGGAGATGACTGCTGACCTTTGGGGAGGGAGGGGGAGCGGGTACCTGAATTTGTACTCTTATTTCCGCGGAGTTGTTCTTTGATCTTACCTTTTCCTCTATCCAGCTGTGCGCTGTCTTCCCGGCTTCTGTAGTGTGGGCGCTCGGTGGACAGCCGGATGCCCAGTGCGCATGAGCGAGAAGCGCTTTGCTTTGTGATTGGTCCGGCGGCTTCTGGGATCTCTCATGTGTCCCAGGTACCGCCTTACCATTCACAAAGAGCACCGCTTCTTGCGCATGCGCACTTGGGACCCGGCTGTCACGCACACTACAGAAGCCGGGAAGACAGCGCGCCGCTGGATAGAGGAACAGGTAAGGTCCAACTGCATAGCTGAGCGGCCGGCCCGATATTCTGACACGGCGGCGGTGGAAATACCGGACCGGCCGCTCCATATTCGCTCCATAAGACGCACTGACATTTTCCCCCCTTTTTTGGGAGGAAAAAAGTGCGTCTTATGGAGCGAAAAATACGGTATATAGCAAAAAAATAAAAAACCCAGTGGTGAATAAATACCGCCAAAAGAAAGCTCTGTCTCAAAAAAATTACAAAAATTTCATTTGGGTACAGTGTTGCATAATCACGCAATTGTCATTCAAAGTGCGACAGCACTGAAAGCTGAAACTTGGTCTGGGCAGGAAGGGGGTATAAGTGCCCTGTAGGCGAGGGGTTAAACTCACGGCCTACTTACTGATGAAATTTACAGCCTGGCGTTTGTATGCTGTTGGCTGATTTACTTGCTGAACCTGAGCCCAGGATAGTGCACACTAGTGTGTTCTGAGCCCAGCCCTCTATAGTACTTTTAGCGGTAGGTTACAGAGTACAAAATGTAAATATTCAAATATAAATTAAGTTCATGGTAAATTGAAAACCCTTTCCCGGCTTTTAGCACAGCTGCAATATTTCTAGAGTAGCATTGGCGTTCAGGGGAATGGAGAAAGCGCTAAACAATGACTGGGAGCTGTGACGTCACCCATAGGCTCCCATGTCCCAATGGGTGCTCCTTGCTCTCCCCTGTAACTGCCACTGGGTGACAAAGGGGAGCCAAATCATGTGAGCGGACTGGAGTGGGCTGAAAATAGGTAAGTATCCACATCGTTCATGTACAGGTTAGTCGGCATAGGTGTTTGGACAGGGGAGGGAGCACTTTTAAAACTAATTAGGTTTATGCTGAATATCTACTAGTTCTAAAATAAGACATTTTATAGTACTTAACCCCTTGGCGCCGGCCCTTTAAGGGTTTCAGAAGCCAGGAGGCGGGGTGGGGTTTTATGGTCATGTGACCGCCGTGATTCGCTGTCAGAGTGGTCACATGATCGGGAAAGGTCCCGATCGAAAGAGGAGATCGAGACCTTTCTGTGAGTACCGGATATGTGTGCTGGGTACATATGTTTTTCTTAATTGCACGCAAATGTGCGGCCGCTCGATGTCAAGGCCCAGACGCCGGGAGGCCGCACATTTGCGTGTGGCCGGCGCAAAGAGGTTACAGGGGTTTCACATTTAAAGTGGTTTGTAAAGGATCAAGGTTTTTTACCTTCATGTATTCTATGCATGAAGGTAAAATAACCTTCTGTGTGCAGCAGTGCCCCCAGTCCCCTCAATACTTTCCTGAGACTCATCGCGATCCAGTGATGTGAATGACAGCCTTGGCTATCCCGGGTCTCTGCCTCCTCATTGGCTGAGACAGTAAGCGGGAGCCATTGGCATTCACAGCCAGTAGCCATAGCATTGTGGGGGCATCAGACAGAAAGGAGGAGCCAGGAGAGCCTGCGGGGGACCCGAGAAGATGTTTGTTATTTTCCTAAAAAAAAAAAAAAAAAAACCCAAACCTTTAGAATCACTTTAAGTGAAAATTAATATATAGCTGTTGCATTTAAAGCCATTTAAAATATTCTATTACTCCTTTTTTTTTTTTTCTTTTTTGTCAGGTTCAACCACCAGATGTTCTTACACGGGTTAGTGAATATGTGCCAGA